>NC_090439.1:309449502-310058356 GCF_031143425.1 Pleurodeles waltl
TAAACACTACTACCTCTCGACTGTGTGTCGTTTTCACCCAGTGTATGGTCACTGAGTTGTCACTTTCCCTTACGATTTCACAGATGTGGGTCCCACTGTGTGACATCTGCTTAGATTCCTCATGGACTAGAGCTGTGTGACATAGGTATGTTGACATTACAATTGAAAGAGCATTTTGTCACTGTAATTGCTAATACACTATTTCGAAATCCCAGACAGACTCCAGATTGTTTTGTGCTTTAAGGGTGTTTATTTAAGTGCTCAATATTGGAGGGGGTTGTAAAATGGTGAGGGGTAATGGTGGAGGAATGTCCATGGCAGAGTCCAGTCTATTAGTCTCACAGGTGCATTGCCCAAATGGGCATAGGAAGTGGATCTGGGGCAGTTTAAGGATGGACAGGGTGACAAAGTGGGACAGTAGGATGACAATCAGGGTGGTCTCATTTCTTGGCGGGGGTCTTGGCATCGTGCTCTGACTTTGTCCTGGATCTCAGGGACCGTTTGCGGGGTGGTTCTCCCTCTGCAGGGGGTGCTGGTGTGGTGGTCCTGTGGCGGGGCGTCCTGTCCACTAGCGCTGGTGGAGGTGGTGGGCAGTTCATCGTCCATGCTAGTGTCAGGGGCCCCTTGTAGTGCCACAGTGTCCCTCCTGGTGTTCACAAGTTCACTGGGTAATGTTGTATGGGTGATGGTGTTGTGTGCCTCTGTGTGGTGGGGTTCTCAGTTGCTGTGCTTTCTGTCTCTCTGGCCTTCGGTCGTGACATTGCGGTTCAGCGGACTGGCGGCGGACCCCCACCTCCTCCCCCACAACTAACAACATGGGAGGAGCAAGTCTTGACCATCATGCATCCTGAGGGCCTCGGAGGAGTCGGTGGAGGAATGGACACTGGTAAGTCAAATCTTCACTATCATACCCCCACCCTACCTGCATGCTATCACACAGCCCCACTCTCACCCCCTCCCCTATCACTCCAACTCCTCACTAATGTACTCATAACACAAACCACCCATCCCAACACCAAGCCCTGCATGACACAACTAAGCATGGTCACCCCTCACTAAAGCATGCTCACTGCACATACCCATAACACCCCCCTAACCATCATCAAACCAACCCACACACAGGAATGCTTGCACTGGGGTACACGCACACCCACCCATTGCACACCATTACACACACAGATGCAATAATCATGCTCTTATGTCCCTGCAGGACCACGAAGGAACGTCACCACACCGGAGGGTCCAGACAAATCCACTCCACCCACAGAAGAGGCCCACAGTGACGATAGCAGCTCTGCCCTACTGGATCCTGATGACCAGCCCGGACCATCGTGGGCCTCGGGACAGTCGGTTCCCCTTGCACAGGCACAGCCCAACACTGACCTTCCACCCTCTGGTAACACCAGCACAGCACCCACCCAGCGGGCCCATACCTCCGTACCGAGGACACGTCAATCAGCGGTGTGTCCACCACTACAGGGAACTCGGGATAACCCATCACCCCAAGAAAATCAGGGACCTGGGGGCAGTGGTAGTGGGCACACGGTCCAGGGGACGGAGGCCCAGGAACACAGGGGAACTGGGAGGGCTGCTGTGCGACAGGGGGCGGACAGGCCAAGGGAACCCACTCTCCACGAGGCCCTCTCCATCATGGGAGCATACCACCACTCCCAGGAGACGATGGGGACGGTCCTGGCTAAGTTTCAGGAGACCCAGCGCCTGCAGGAGGAGCAGTATTTGGGGTTCAGGGAGGAGCTCAGGACCATCAGCTCCGCCCTGGGCACCATCGTACGGGTGCTGAAGGACATACAGCAGACCATGAGGGACACTGTGGCACTCCAAGGGGCCCCTGACACTAGCCTGGACGATGAACTGCCCACCACCTCCGCCGGCGCTAGTGGACAGGACGCCCGCCACAGGACCACCACACCAGCACCCCACCCCCTGCAGACGGTCGACCACCACGCAAGCGGTCCCTGAGATCCAGGAACAGGACAGAGCAAGATGGCAAGACCCCCGCCAGGAAATGAGACCACCCTGATTATCCTCCCACTGTCCCACTTTGTTACCTGTCCATACTTAAACTGCCCCAGCTCCACTTCCTATGCCCATATGGGCAGTGCACCTGTGTGACCAATGGACTGGACTCTGCCATGGACGTTCCTCCACCGCCCCCCATCACCATATTACAACCCCCCTCCATTTTTGAGCACTTCAATAAACACCCTTGAACCACAAAACAATCTGGAGTCAGTCTGTGATTTGGTAAATATGTATTATCAATGACAGTGTCATAATACGTTTCCAGTTGTAAAGCTAACATACCTATGTCACACATCACAGGTCCTTGAAGGATGCAAGCAGATGACACACGTTGGTAACCACACCTGTGAAACCGTAATGGAAAGGTACAACTCAGTGACCAAATACTGGTATGAAATGACAGACAGGATAGAGGTAGACGTGTTAAAGTTAATGTAATGGTAAAAAAGAAAATGTTCTCACATGTGTGTCACTGGAAATATTGCTGTATGACTGACTCCCTGTTGTCGATGTCTTCTTCCTCAGCTTCCTCTTCATCACTGTCCACAGGCTCCACAGGTGCCACAACACCGTCATCTGGACCATCCTGCAGAAAAGGCACCTGGCATCGCAAAGCAAGATTGTGAAGCATCGAGCAGGCGATGATGATGTGGCATTCCTTCTTCGGTGAGTAGAATAGGGAACCACCTGTCATATGGAGGCACCTAAACCTGGCCTTCAGGAGCCCGAAGGTGCGTTTGATCACCCTCCTAGTCCGCCCATGGGCATCATTGTACCGTTCCTCTGCCCTGGTCCTGGGATTCCTCACTGGGGTCAATAGCCAGGACAGGTTGGGGTAACCAGAGTCCCCTAATGGCCACACACGGTGCCTCTGGAGTTGACCCATCATATAAGGGATGCTGCTATTCCAAAGGATGTAGGCGTCATGCACTGAGCCAGGGAACATGGCATTTACCTGCGAGATGTACTGGTCTGCCAAACATACCATCTGTACATTCATCGAATGATAACTCTTCCGGTTCCTGTACACCTGTTCACTCCTGTGGGGGGGGACCAGAGCTACATGGGTCCCATCAATAGCACCTATGATGTTGGGGATATGTCCAAGGGCATAGAAGTCACCTTTCACTGTATCCAAATCCTCCACCTCAGGGAAAACGATGTAGCTCCTTACGTGTTTCAGCAGGGCAGCCAACACTCTGGACAACACGTTGGAAAACATAGGCTGGGACATCCCTGATGCCATGGCCACTGTTGTCTGAAAAGACCCACTAGCAAGGAAATGGAGCACTGACAGCACCTGCACGTCAGGGGGGATTCCAGTGGGATGGCGGATTGGTGACATCAGGTCTGGCTCCAACTGGGTACATAGTTCCTGGATAGTGGCACGGTCAAACCTGTAGGTGATTATTAAATGTCGCTCCTCCATTGTCAACAGGTCCACCAGCGGTCGGTACACCGGAGGATTCCGCCATCTTCTCAAATGTCCCAGCTGACGGTGCCTAGGAAGGACAACAGCGACCACAGAGTCAACAAAATCCCAGGTATGTACCCACAGATACACAGAACACAACACCAAACACAAAACTGTTCCTGTATGTGTGTTGAGTGTAGGCCTAGCTATGTGTGACGCAGTAGTAAATGAAGCCATGTGGGCCCCTGAAATGGCGGCTGCCTGACCTCGAACCTGGGACAATAGGAATGTGAGGTATCTGCGCTGGTGTTGTACACCGTCGCGGTAGGCGGTCGTACACCGCGGTGCAATGCTGCATTGGTTAACATTGGACCCTATGTGTCCCCGAAGTGCGCCGGCTGTGATGATACGCACCGCCGCGGACGTGACCGCCATTTTCTATCTGTTCAATCACTCGATACCTGATCTTCGACAGGAGAGGACCTACACTGCAACTGCTGCTGTGACCTCGGTCTGGAAGAGACAATGGCTGCTGCGTCTGGGGCAAGGGCCCCTGCCTTCACTGCTCAGGAGTTGGAGAAGCTAGTAGACGGGGTCCTCCCCCAGTACACGATACTCTACGGTCCTCCAGACCAACAGGTAAGTACACAGGGAGCACGTTGTATGGGCTATGCCTGGGTGGAGAGGGCTGGTTGTAAGAGGGAAGGGGGCAGAGTGCAGGAAACATGAAGGACTGTGAATGCATGTGCCACATGGCAAGGGTAGGGATGGGGGCCACTCACATCAACGGTGCAGTTGGTAATTACTTCTCTTCTTCCCCTGTGCATGTCATGTAGGTCAGCGCCCACCAGAAGAAGGACATTTGGCGTGCCATCGCCAAGGAAGTCCGGACCCTGGGGGTCCACCAGAGACGGGGCACCCACTGCCGGAAAAGATGGGAGGACATTCGCCGCTGGAGCAAGAAGACGGCGGAGGCTCAGCTGGGGATGGCCTCCCAACGTGGGAGGGGTGCCCGTCGCACCATGACCCCCCTGATGTTCTGGATCCTGGCGGTGGCCTACCCGGAGTTGGATGGGCGCTTGAGGGCATCACAGCAGGCACAAGGGGGTGAGTACACTCTCATTCTGGGGACTTGGCGCGCAGTTGAGGGGTCTGGGTGTGGGAGGAGGGCTGTGGGTGTCCCTAGGCCAGGCAGATTTACGTAGGCTAGGCCCCTCCGTAATGCAGGGAATGTGCCACTCCACCCCACCTCAGTAGTGGGCCAAGTACAGGTATAGATGCCCCTGTGGCATCCATGTGTGCAGATGTCCACCATAGCCATGTAGGCCATATCCCAGGAATTTCATCTGTAGAGGCCAAGAGCACGGCGTAGTGCAGGGGGCTGCTGTGTCTGTATTGTCCGCCAACGGTAGCGGTAAGCCATGCACTCAACCTGTCTTTCTTCTGTCGTCCCATCCCCCTTTTTCTGCTCTCCCTGTTCTTTTGTGCATCAGCATCATCAGGCGGAGGTACAGTGGCACCGGAGCACAAGGGAGCTGCATCCCACATGGCCATGGAGGGCCACACCACGGACTCAGAATGCACCAGTGGGACGGAGGGCGAGGGGAGCTACAACCAACTCCTCTTCCTCCACTCCCAGACCCCCTCCAGCTACCCATCCCAGTGTTCGTCAGAAACTGTCCCTCTGCAACGTTGACCTCTTTGCCCCCACCCCTCCAATTCATCAGTCCCGTAGTAGCGCCTCAGCCAAAAAGACTCCAGTACCAGTGGTGCGTGTTACAGGTGTGTGGAGTGCACCGGCCACCAGGGCAGGCAGTTTGACACGGAGCCAAGGCACTGCCAGTCCACCCCCTGTAAAGCATCTCAAGTTGGAAAGTGGCCGACGGGACCGGGTGAAGACTCCTGGAGGCAAAACTACTCACAAGGGTCCCAGGGGGATTGCAGAGTCAGCTGTGACTCCTCCAAAGGTGGTGAAGTGCCAGAAGAAGTCTGCACAGCCTGGTAAGAGCAGCACGGCGGAGAAGGGCGGCATCCTCCCCGGCGGCCGGGACGCCACCGCCAGCACCTTCGTCACTGGTCAGGAGACCACCGCCGGAGTCAGTGCCCAGGAGGGCAGCAGTATCGTCACTGGTCAGGGGCCCACCGCCGGAGTCAGTGCCCAGGAGGGCAGCAGTATCGTCACTGGTCAGGGGACCACCGCCGGAGTCAATGCCCAGGAGTGCAGCAGTATTGTCACTGGTCAGGAGACCACCGCCGGAGTCAGTGCCCAGGAGGGCAACAGTATCGTCACTGGTCAGGGGACCACCGCCGGAGTCAGTGCCCAGGAGGGCAGCAGTATCGTCACTGGTCATGGGACCACCGCCGGAGTCAGTGCCCAGGAGAGCAGCAGTATCGTCACTGGTCATGGGACCACCGCCAGAGTCAGTGCCCAGGAGGGCCCCGGCTGACACAGCCCCGCTGGGCAATGAGGGACCGTCATGCCACACACCAGTGCACAGGTCAGAGACCGCCATGGCAAAGCACCGCTGAACAGGGCAGAGACCGCCATGGCAAAGCACCGCTGAGCAGGGCAGAGCACCGCTGAACAGGGCAAGCACCGCTGAATAGGCCAGAGACCGCCATGGCAAAGCACCGCTGAACAGGGCAGAGACCGCCATGGCAAAGCACCGCTGAACAGGGCAAGCACCGCTGAACAGGCCAGAGACCGCCATGGCAAAGCACCGCTGAACAGGGCAGAGACCGCCATGGCAAAGCACCGCTGAACAGGCCAGAGACCGCCATGGCAAAGCACCGCTGAACAGGCCAGAGACCGCCATGGCAAAGCACCGCTGAGCAGGACAAGCACCGCCATGGCAAAGCACCGCTGAACAGGGCAGAGCACTCCTGAAGAAGGAAAACACCGCCACATCAAGCATCGTTATCCCATGTACAGCTGGGACAGTGACGGGACAGGAACTGTCACAGGGAGCCTAATCTAGTCTAGGCACCATTCCCCCTCCAGAACCAGTGGAGACAGGCATCCACTCCGTCTGTCCTTAACAGGATGCAGCACTCTGGGCACCAGTCCCCCTTCAGAACCAGTGGAGACTGTTATCCACTTGAGAGACTGTGGCTTTGCACTCCCCAGGATGGTACAGTGGACAAACCAACCACTTGTGAGACTTGAGAGACTGTGGCTTTGCACTCCCCAGGATAATGCAGTGGGCAACCCACCCACTTGTGAGACTTGAGAGACTGTGTCTTTGCACTCCCCAGGATGGTACAGTGGGCAAACCAACCACTGTAGATACTTGAGAGACTGTGGCTTTGCACTCCCCAAGATAATGCAGTGGGCAACCCACCCACTTGTGAGATTTGAGAGACTGTGGCTTTGCACTCCCCAGGATGGTACAGTGGGCAAACCAACCACTGTAGAGACTTGAGAGACTGTGGCTCTGCACTCCGCAGGATGGTACAGTGGACAAACCAACCACTTGTGAGACTTGAGAGACTGTGGCTTTGCACTCCCCAGGATGGTACAGTGGGCAAACCAACCACTGTAGAGACTTGAGAGACTGTGGCTTTGCACTCCCCAGGATACATCAATGGGCATGGAGCCCCGTCGTGGATCTGGCGTGGTGCTGTAATCCGGCTGAGGTGACCCCCTTCCCTTTCCCCTGAGGTGCCTGTTGTATTTCTATCTGATGCCCCTGCAGTGTTCTCTCCGTTTGTGGACAGGTATCTAGTGTGGGCCTCGCCCATGCATTTTTGGACCAGTGGTGCACGGACATTGATATGTGCATATCTGCACTACTTCTCGTAATGTATACACTTTTGAATGTGTATATATATATCTGTATATATTTGGTAAATGTATTTTGATACATTACAAAGTTTGAACTGATTTCCTTTTGTCTTTGCATTCTTCCGGGGGGGTTCTGGGTTGTTACTGTGATGTTTGGAAATGCATTGGTGTGTGTGTTGTAATGTGCGAGGGTGGGGGTGGGGGTGTTGCGTGTGTGTCGCCCCTGACTTTTGCCTCCCCCCTCCCCTTTGTCGTAGGTGCAGTACTCACCGTTGTCTTCGCCGCCGCCGGAGCTGGTGTTCGTTGATGAGTAGGAAGACAAGGGCAGGGAGGATTTGTAATTCCGGCTCCATGGTGGCCTCCTTCCTCGTGGGATGTGTAGAGGTGAGCGTTTTCCCATTGCAAAAGCTATTTCCGCCGTGTTTTTATCCACGGTGAATCCGCCCCGGAAAAGGTGGCGGGTTGTGATACTGTGGGCGGTACATTGTCTTCCGCCTGTCTGTTGGTGGAGACCGCCGTGCTGCTTGTCTGTACCGCCGTGGCGGGCGGAGTGTTGAAGTGGCTGTCTTTGTTGGCGGTTTCCGCCACGGTCATAATTCCCTTTTTTTGTCCGCCGCCCTGTTTGCGGTATTACCGCACCTTTAACACCGTCCGCCAGGGTTGTAATGACCACCTTAGTCATTTAAATGTTGTGTGTTCGGAAAAACCTGACATCCTATGTCTTTTTATTTTATACTCTAAAAAGCAGGTCACACAGTTCACCTTACATAGTCCTGGAACTCTGCATTCAGAAGGAAAATGAATTGTAAGACAAACTGACTTTTGACCTCTGTGTGTGAACACAGAGCAAATGTGACATAACAGCAACATGTAAAGGTATCTTTTATCGCCCCTCCACTTTCTGACTGAATAGAACACCTGTTCTTTGTCAACTGCCAGAAGGGAGGTGTAAGTCCTAAAAATAGCTGGACCTGATCAGACTTGCGAGTAGATTTTTCAAGCCCTGATTTCCCTCAGATATTAAGAGTACACTAAACCGAATTGTCCCAACAATGGCACCAAATAGCTGTAATGCATCTTTATTAATTAACAAATACTGTATCACCGTCTGTGAAAATATTTGTTCTTGACCTTGTGAGTGTTGCACCCAATATTTTTCAAAAAGTCCTTGAAAAACTGGGACCAATGAGGCATCTTAGAAGTAGTGCTGTAACAGTAATGCTTATAGTGTCTTTCACTGTGTGTACATTATCATATCTCACTTGCAGACTGCATTAGCTGCCTGGTGAGAGCTCATGTCAGCACATATAACACACTTAAAGAAAATTGCTTTGGGGCAGGCAGCTTGGTGGGGTGGCGGATCCCTCTTCAGGCACTGCCTAAATAGGATGTCCATCACATGATGATCAGACCTCAGCATTTTGTGGCTGGGCATGTTTTCAAGGCAGTGCCTCTCCTTGTTGTCATACACATAAATACACTGATAGTTATTTTACACACACACACACCCCCAACCATGCACTAGACTGGAAGTCAGGCAACAGCACACACGCTGGATCTGTCATGGCCTGCTTGGAGGTGTTGTGTCTGTCCCAGCAGAACACAAACCCTGAGCCATATGGAGGCTCCGGAATTGACACCAAGGAAAGTGACATGGTGCAAAAGGTCTCCCATTCTGAAGGAAGTACACTCATCCTGTCGGAGGCATCGAGGAAGCAAGTTCTTCCGGTCCTAGCTGCCTGAGTATGGTAAAAATGCTCCAAGCACTTACCTTTAACAGCAGTGTGGCAGGTGATGGCAATGTGACAGGTGCCTCTCGCTGACCTTCCTCTGACAGCCAGTCGATTCTCTCTTCCTGCTTTATAGCCAGAACAGCCCAAGTCACATCCTCATCCTCCTGCAACCATGTAGCCCTGACAGCTCTAACACTTGTTTTGTTTGTATTTCTCTTTATCTGTTTATGTTTGCTATGATATTGGCTTAGTAACCCTGTTGTATGATCGCTGCCTTAAGCATTCACACTTTGATACAGTACTGTTCGTGCCCTATGTAGTTGCATCATGGTTTTCAATCGTTTGGCCAGTAATTTCTAAGATTTTGTATTGGGTTAGTGCCACTTCTGTGGAGCAGCCTAATGCAAAATCCACGTTGGAGTGTACAAAGCCAAGCAAATAAAAATTTGGGTGGCTTTGCAGTGGATTTTATTTTATCTCAAAAGCAGGGAAGCACATCCTGTTGCCTTGTGTTGCCTTGCGTTCCATGTATTTTGACGGAAGCACACATCTACTGGCCAATAACTGCATGTTTTGGTGATCAGGTTAATCTTATCGAGCTGACATAAGGATTGTCTAAAACACCACTTTTATATCCTTGAGTTGCATTTCAAACAGCCACGGAAGGGCAAATACGAGCACTTCCAATACTTTCTACCTGTATAATAAACCTGTTCATGTCTGTCAATGTTTCCTGAACACCATCCCAGAATTACTTATTGGAACTTTCAACCATACCTCCTCATCCAGTTGTACGTTACTGTGTCAGTCACATTTTTATTACACCTACTGTAAAATACAGCATGAGGAAGTGGGTCAGTCGACTTCAGCAGTTAGCTGACTTCACTGTGGGTTGCGCCATTTTGCATTTTCAAAAGGAGCACACCCACACACACAGTGGTTTCTTCTAGTGCCAGAGGCTGCTATGCCAATGTTTGCCTTTTCAGACTAAGAGAATTGCTTTAGCCAAGTTTTTTTAATCATTAATGAGTGCTCAATGTGAATCATTATTTAAATAACAAGTAAAGGCTTTAAGAGAATATATGTGGGAGCACTAAAGTCAACACTTTCCATATAGGACTTGTAGTGAGCTTGAAGATGGCCATCCTTCTTTGTGCACTCCCATAGCTGTGTTAATATTCGAATAATTGATGTCAGTGCACACAGCGATACATTTACAAAGTTGTGAACTCTCCGTCAACCACGTAGTTACGTGGTCAGGCAGGCTCTGAGACCTAGGCCTGAGGTTAATGACCGACAGGTCACAGGTGGCATAACACTTAGCCAGTAGCCATATGTACAAACAGGAAAACTTAGATCGACAGCGACACCACAGTGGTCCCCAGAGATTGGCACCAGTAAAGCACACATAGCCAGAGGGACATATGTGTTCCCAAACACACCATAAAGTTAGATGACACATGTAGGGCCAGATGTATGAAAGCCTTTTACCTGTGGCAAATGGCCCATCGGGTCAATTGCAACTGGTAAAAGGCTTTCCCCATGTAATAATCCTATTCTGCGAGTCGGTAACCTAATACCGACTCACAGAATAGGTTTGCCAGTCCTATTAGGAAGGGGCGTGCCAAGAGCGTCCCTTCCTCATAGTGTGTCGCAGGGGGATGTAAGAATGTTTTGCGGCCGGGAATGCGGTTGCAAAACATTTGCAATTATCACCAACTTCAAGTTGGTGGTAAGCCGTTTGCAAATAGGAAGGGGTCCCCAAGGGAACCCTTTCCATTTGCAAGTGAAGGTGCAAACATTTTTTAAGTAAAAAATGCAGAGAACTTTTCAATTTACTTTTTGTAATATATCCTGTTTTTCTTTAAGGAAAGTAGGCTGCATTACAAAAGAAACTATTGTTTTATTGAAAAGCAATCACAGACGTGGTGATCTACTGTCTCCAGCAGGCCACCATCCCTGTGATTATAGCCATTCCCAAATGGGTCGCAAAATGTGACCTGCCTCATGAATATTAATGAGGCAGGTGTCTAGTGACCCATTAAAGGAATCTCAAACAGTGTTAAACACACTGTTATGCATCCATTTGGCGATTTCCTTATAGCAAATCACTAAGATTCGCTATTAAGAAATCGCAGAGTGGATATTTCATGCATCTGGCCTGTAAGTAGGAAGACATAGCCAATCAGGACAGAGCACATACAACACATGCAGCAACCACACGCCCCACAGGCCAGACATCTGGACACCTACTCACTGGGTCACACTGTGTCCACACCAGGTCGAGGCCCACCTGTGTTCACTATCTGGACTTGCATTTTTTACCAAGAAAAGAATGTCTTTCAAGGCTTTATGGCACTAAGAGAAATGTATAAAAACCTGTTTTGATCCGATGTTCAACGAGAGACAATCCTCAGATCTGTAACTGCTCTCCTGGCCGTAATATTTAATTAAACAAACCGTTCCTGCTTGGCCAGATGCCTCCTGTCTTCTGTTTTTTAAGATAAATTCTCATTTGAGCAACAGCTGCCTCTTGCCCTGCTACTTCTCACAGTATGGGACCGGCTACCCACACTCAGGAAACTGCGGAGAGCATGAGCGAGTGCTTCATAATGAGTTTGCCCCCTCCCAGCAAGCTGACAGGTGCCAGAGATCCAATGAGACTGCATCCAAGATACGGACTGCCAGCCATGAATTCTGAAGGCGTCCCAGATAGAAACCTGCCCCCCACTGACAACCAGACCACTGAAGGTGCTACCCTTCACTATGCCCATGGCATTAATTTGGGGGGGCCGACAACACCTGGTGTGGCTAAATCAAGGCCACAGAGGGGTGGAAATACTGTGGGAGCCATGTGGCGAGTCAGGCTCCCTCCCTTAGTACACTGGGCCTCGCAGCCATGAAGTCAGAGGGCGTTTGCCTGAGGCCCGGGACTTGTCCTGCATCTGCCCTTTGGGATGAGACTCCCTTCCCCACTGAGATACCAGTAGGGGGAGTGCTGCAAACCCACAATGGAGGGGCTTGAACACTGAGACCAGGAGCCATGACAGGAGCCCGCGGACAAGCCAAGCTTCCTCTCCCATAGGGCCATGCTACTGTAGCTGTAGTCCTGGCTTTGGAGTGGCGCAGGCCAGATCACACACACAACCGGATGAAAGCTGCACCTTGTCATCTGGAGCCTGGGCCAATGACAGGGACTGGACTGTGCCCCCCCAGCACATGGAGAACAACCCCTGCATATGGGAAAGTGAGGCACAGTCCCCGGAGGGTCCCACCTACACATAGGAGTACACATGGGCCCCACTAAAGGACTGCAAGTAATTACAATTGGGATGGCATGTGAATGCTGAAGGAACCTCCTTGAGGCAGGGTGATACTGCAGAGGGGCCAGCACCTCAATGTGTGGACCCTAGGATGCAGTCCGGTCAGATAAACTGGACCAGATCCTCAGTGCAGTCAACTTCTCCCAGGAGATGCTGGAACTAAAAATTGACCAAGTGTCTTTCAACCTGGAGATGGGCCCAAGCATATATACACTGCAAGCCCAATTATCCAAGCTTAGCAAGGACATGAGTGCCTAACCAGCAGAGAGAAGGAAGCTGAAGGACATAGCCTCAGCAATAACAACAGAATGGTAGGGTTGCCCGAGAAACTGGAGGGGAAGGACATGGCTTCATACCTAGAAGCCTGGCTGTCAACAGAGGTGACCCTACAAGGACTACCTCCTTACTTTGCCCTCGAGAGAGCACATAGAGTACTGGCATGGCCTCCATAGCCTGGAGCACAGCTGCACCACAGTAGTAGTGTGATAACTCCACTCCTACAACAGAGGTCATAGCCTGCAGTGGGCCCGCACAGCCAGCGCTTTGAGGTGGTCAGTGCTTTGGTGGCCATGTTCCCAGATTTCACAATCACAGTACAGCAGCAACATGCTTCTTATCTGGCTGTCAACTGCAAGTTCTGTGTTGCTGGTCTGAAATACATGCAGCTCTTTCCTGCCCAACATAAGTTGATTGTCAATGACAGTGCTCTGTTCTTCAGCCTTACCAGCTATTGCCTGGGACTGGCTGGAAAGCTACAACTCTGGAACAGATGCAGGAGGGTGTAGCAACCCAACCCACCTGAATAGATGCGACAGGCGGAAGAGAGAAGATGGGAGATCCCACTGGCCTTGCACAGCTCAAGTGAAGCACGACCAAGCGGCAGAGCTAGCAACAGCAAACACATTTGGTGCGACCTTTCTCCAGCAACTATCGCACAAACGCATCTTCAGAGAGATCTGTGAAGTACATGGTGAGGGGCCACAGAAAACACCCTGGATGGCTGACAATTTGTAAGGTAGATCTGTTGAGGAGGGTCACTGCATGGAAGGCATCTCACTGAGACTTCCCTGGGAGCTTAGGGCCTCTGGGAGAGCCATCCACCGCACAGAATAGATGTTCCAAAGAGAAGTACTTTTATTGTTGGACCCTAGAGTTTGGGCTTTGAGCATGTAAATCCTGGGACAATGTTACAATGAGGGGCGGGAGGGGGGTGGAAGGCATGAAGAGAGTCTCTGCTACCATTTCCCAGCAAGTATGCTGTAGGGGGTTAGTTTGTGCTTATATTTGATATTAGTTTGATTGGACGGGTGATGGCGAGTTGGGGAATGTTGTTGTCATCTGCTCATGCAGTCTGGCTGCCACACAGCCATGTGTACCTGCACCAGAGGCTTGCACATATGATGAGACAGGCACATAGTTGAGATGAGCAATGTGAGAGCCCACCACCTGAAGGATGGCAGAGACTCAGAGGGGCCCAAGGGCCTCCCAGGTGAGAGGGGTGGAAGGCATGGAGAGAGTCTCTGCTACCATTCCCCAGCAAGCATGCTGTAGGGGGTTAGTTTGTGTTTATATTTTATAGTGGCCCAACCTCTGTTACTAGGAGAAAAGAAGAAGCATGCCACCAAACTGGAGAGACTAAGGGCGCTCGATCTGTGGGAATATGTAGATGCCCGTATGCAGAGGGACAGAGCACAGGCATACTTGGACTGCTAGGCACCACAACAAGACAGGGCAAGATGGGTGCTTCATAGAGCTCAGCATGTGCACAAACAAAAGCCCACAAATGGCACAGTGGCTCAGACAGTAAATAATACAAGAACGCTCAAGAAAAAAAATTAGGAGAGCAAGGTAGCAAAATATCAAAAGAATGTATTTCAACTACTAAAGGACTCAAACAATGCCCGATTTTGAGAACACATAAACAAGTTCAAGAGTAGTAATGTCCCAAGGGAGAACGGCGTTTCAGAGGCTGCATGGGTCACTCACATCACAAACTTGTACATGGCCATCCAGTCGGATTTTGCCACAACCAGCAGAAGGGTCTCCCATGTGGGAAGCACATAGAAAGCAGTAGGTGAGAGAAGGTACACCTTCCTCACATGGAATGTACATGGGCTGGGCTTCGCCAGCAAACACTTTAAAATATTCTCATTCTTTGACTGCAGGGACAAGGATGTGGCCTTCCTGAGAGAGATGCACTTGTTAAAGGTGAGGATAATTAAACTAAAAAGCCAGTGGATAGGGAAGCTGCATGCCACAGATTACTCATCCTTTGAAAGAAGGGCACTGTTATGGGTGCAGCCTGGTACACCATTTAAACCCACCATGGTCAACATCGATAGGGAGGACTGATAGGTCTTTGTGCAGGGGCAACTTAATTAAGTGAAACAGGTACAGGGCATACCCAGGTCTTGGAATCCCCGGCTCCTATACTGTCCCTAAATGTGAGGACCCCAGCGATCATAATGGGGGGACTATAACTGCATGACAGATACAGACCTAGACAGGTCAGTTCCTCCACTGTGGTCTCCCTGAGCGTATGCACTGCCTGAGAGTTTTGTAACATTGTCACCTGGGTGACAGCAGGATGGCCAGGAATGAGGAGAGGCAGGAATACCCTTACTATTCTTTAGTACACAACTTGATTATCCGCCTGGATGTGATGGTGTGCTCCCCAGGAATGGAAGGCCATGTAGTGCATATGGAGTACCTGGGCTGTGCACTCTCATACCATAACTCATTACTCATTCATACTAGCTGGAGGGACTAGTGACTCCCATCACCACCTGGAGACTCTGTGCATCACATTTCATTAGCAATTTCAAAAGGGAACTACTTCCAAAGCAATTGGCACAGAGTAAACAGAGAATGGAATTCCATTAAGGCAGTAGTGTGGGGCCACAGCATGGGACAATTATTGGGGATTTTGCGGTCGTTAAAGCGAGACTTGTCCCATAAGAAAGATAGCATCCAATGTCTAGATAGGGAACATGCAATTGACCCAGTTGCCCAACCTCGGTTATTAGGAGAAAAGAAGAAGCATGTCAACAAACTGGAGAGACTAAGGGCACTCGATCGGTGGGAATATGTAGACAGCACGTACGCGAGGGAAAGAGCACAGGCATACTTGGACTGCTAGGCACCACAGCTAGACAAAGGTGTTACCAGGGCAAGACGGGCGCTTCATAGAGCTCAGTGTGTGCACAAACAAAAGTCCACAAATGGCACAGCGCCTCAGACAGTAAATAATACAAGAACGCTCAAGAAAAAAATATAGGAGGGCAAGGTGGCAAAAGATCAAAAGAATGTATTTCAACTATTAGAGGGCTCAAACAAAGCCTGATTTTGGGAGCACATAAACAAGTTAAAGAGTTGTAATGTCCCAAGGGAGAACGGCGTTTCAGAGGCTGCATGGGTCACTCACATCACAAACTTGTACATGGCCACCCAGTCGGATTTTGCAATAACCAGCAACAGGTCTTTGATGATCTAGTACACATCTCTTCCCCACTGTGAAGCGCTCCCCTCGGAGGCAGAAGAAAGCCCAGAGACCAAAGAAGATCAGACAGTTGCTTCTCATGAACCAAAATGTGTGAAACTAGATTACATCTCTGCCAGAAAGATAGAAAACGTTATAAAAAGTATAAGGAAGGATGGTGCCACAGGTCCCAATGGACTACCAGCTTCCTTGTTCAAATGCTCCCCTTCAGATGGGCTAAGAGGTTGTCTTTCAGTCATCTGCAGTCCCGGACTCCTGGAGAGGGTCCATACTCTGTCCAATTTACAAAAAGGGAAATCGCACAGTTACCTCAAACTATCACTTAATAGCTCTCGTGGACGTGGAGACAAAAAATATATGCCTGCATATTGCTGGATCAACTGGAGGCTTCGGTCCAGGAGTGTCAAATCCTGATTTTCATTCAATCTAGCTTCAGACTCGGGCCTCGATAGGGGATAACATTGTGGCGCTCTCATACTTGCAGCAGCAAGTTGCCAAAAACAATCATCTGCTGTTATTCTGTTGCTTCATGAATTATAGTGCGGCTTTCGATAGGGTTGATTGTGAAACCCTAAGGAGGAAGCTGACAGCTAGGGGTATCCCCACACAGCTCTTAAGTGCCATGATTTCACTGTATACACCCCCATGGGTTCGACTAACAACTGGTCCTGGCACAATGACTGGGAAAATAGAAACTAATAGAAGCCTAAAGCAGGGCTGTGTCTTGGCCCCACTACTGTTTAACTTGTTTACAGCAGACTTGGGGAAACACTTGGAGACTATCAGTCTGGTCCCACTGAAGGTCAGCTCCACAAAGCTTCAAATCATTCAATACACCAACAACATTGTGATAATGGACTGAACAAAACCGGCTTACAGCAGGCACTAAACGTTATGAACACATTTAATATAGCCAATCAGCTTCAAATAAACCAGGAAAAAACAAAGGTCCTCATTTTCAGAAGGTATAAAAACAAAAATATAAAAAATATCATAATCTGGAAACTCAAAAGTCAGCCCGATACAAAAAAAGGTACACTGTTCCAAAAAGAAATTGACACAAAGCAGATAGACACAGGGTAACCCTTAAGTTAGAAGCAAAAGCCCTCACACATCCAATTGGATGTCAAATCAAATCATTAACATTTATAAAGCGCGCTACTCACCCGTGCGGGTCTCAAGGCGCTAGGGGAAAAAGGGGGGGTTATCGCTGTTCGAACAGCCAGGTCTTTAGGAGTCTCCGGAAAGCGGAGTGGTCCTGGGTGGTCCTGAGGCTGGTGGGGAGGGAGTTCCAGGTCTTGGCCGCCAGGAAGGAGAAAGATCTCCCACCTGCAGTGGAGCGGCGGATGCGAGGGACAGCAGCGAGTGCGAGGCCAGAGGAGCGGAGGAGGCGGGTGGGGACGTAGAAGCTGAGGCGTCTGTTGAGGTATTCCGGTCCCTTGTCGTAGAGGGCTTTCTGTGCGTGGGTGAGAAGTCGGAAGGTGATCCTTTTGCTGACAGGGAGCCAATGCAGGTGTCTCAGGTGTGCGGAGATGTGGCTGCTGCGGGGTATGTCGAGGATGAGGCAGGCCGAGGCGTTTTGAATGCGTTGCAGGCGATTTTGGAGTTTGGCTGTGGTCCCGGCGTAGAGGGTGTTGCCGTAGTCCAGGCGGCTCGTGACGAGGGCGTGGGTCACGGTTTTTCTGGTGTCAGCGGGGATCCAGCGGAAGATCTTGCGGAGTGTGAGGAAGCAGGCGGAGGACACGTGTTGACTTGCTTGGTCATGGTGAGAAGAGGGTCCAAGATGAAGCCGAGGTTGCCGGCGTGGTCTGTGGGGGTCGGTGCGGTGCCGAGGGCCGTGGGCCACCAGGAGTCGTCCCAGGCGGACGGGGTGTTGCCGAGGATGAGGACTTCCGTTTTTTCAGAGTTCAGCTTTAGGCGGCTGAGCCTCATCCTGCGACGTCCTTCATACCCTCTTGTAGGTTGGTCTTGGCGCTGGCGGGGTCCTTGGTGAGGGAGAGTATAAGTTGGGTGTCGTCGGCGTAGGAGGTGATGATGATGTCGTGCTTGCGTACGATGTTGGCGATGTCATGCTTCATCATTGGGCATGCTCCTCATCAGACCGGCGCAGCAATGTCTGACGGGCTCCCCATCAAGGGGGCCCTTTGCCGGAGATCTTTTTCCCAATGTCTCTGTGCCGTAATTGATTACAGCTGATCAAATAAATTGATGATGAAGTGCTAGGTGTTGAGCCAATTTTATCCTTTCTTTGCTCTCCTATCCATATCGTGCTTGTAGGTCAGCATTGTCCGCTACACCTCTCTTCACGGCCCTGCAGTATGGCAACCTGGCATATCCTGAATATATAGAAGCCACGCAGAACAAGCACACTGTAGGGTGTACAAAAGAATTCTACAGCAACCAAAATATGTCCAACACTCCAGGCTTAGAACTGGGCCTTGTGTCGCAGAAGTTAGATTGCTAAGCATCTATCTTGAAATACTACTTCTGATGGATACACCTACCTGTGGATTCCTCACCTAAAGAATTTCCAACCACGCGCCAGCTTCAAGGGAAATTTTCTTCTAGCTCTGCACATCAACAATGACGTCACAATTGCCCGACTCCACGCAACGCCGTATGACGCCATCCAGGCAATAAGAAGCCCTCGTTGATGTGCAGACGTCAGTTCCCTTTTTTCCGTGCCTTCGAGTAATGTTTTTTCTTCGAGGCTAACAGGGAGCTACAGTTGCACTTCGGTGTTACTATGTCCCAGCCGAGAAAATCTGGCTTTAAACCTTGTAACCAGTGTGGGGGTCGGATGTCGGTCACGGACCCCCATGAAAATTGTTTATGGTGCCTTAGTTCCGACCATGAGGTCGAGTCATGCGGATCGTGTCAACGCATGAATCCTAAGGCACTTAACGAGAGAGAGGCGAAGTTATTCCTGGCCCGTTCCAAGAAAAGGAAGGAAAGGTGTCATTGCAGAGAATCTTCTTCAAAATCTTCGAAGACTCATCGACGCCACGGGGACTCGTGGCGTTGTCACGAGTCTCGGCGCCGATCAAGCAGGGGCCGTTCCAAGTCCAGATCTCCGTCAGCTCGGCGCCGACCGACGTGGGAGGTTAGCCCGACCGTCACACCTCCACCTCCTACGACTCCGGCTTCTCCCACTTCACCTTTGTCGGTGTTTGAAGTCGAGCCTCATCAGGAGCCGGCGGCTTCTCCGGAGCAGGAGATGCCTGTTCCATCATTGACCTCTATGCCGGCGCCAGTTCCACAGGCTTATCCGGCTTTCCCGGTGCCGGGTACGGATCGCGCAGCATTTTTAAATGCAATGTTTAACATCTTTTCCACCATGGCGCCTGGTGGAGGGCATGCGGGTCTGTCAGGTCCATTGGCCTTTAACTTGGGTGCTCCGGCTCCTTACATGCCGACACCCTTTATGCCCTTTGAGCCGCCTCAGCGCCGATGCCCTTGGCGTCGCCTAGAAGGCCGGTGACGCTGACGACGTCTGCTGTCCCGGTGCCGGTGGACTCACCTCAGATCCAGTCTACAGTGAAATTGCCTGTGGCGCCGGAGGGTCTTGCGTCGGATGGATCCGAAGAGCGCCGCCGGCGAAGATCTTCTGCGTCGACCAACGCCTTATTGACTCCGGGACCCGAATCCAGGCTCCGATCCAGGAGATTAGCTTTGCGGCTCCTGGAGGAAGAGGAATACAGCAGACAACATTTGGAGGAAGGCAAGATCTTGGAGCCTTCGGATGATTTCCAATGCTTGGACACAGCAAGTGGCATTGACACTTCCCCTGAATGGGATGTGGCTTCCCTAGGGGAGTATACTGAGGAAGCTGCATCACTTCATGCGGTAGTAAGGAAGGCTGAAGATTTTTTGGACCTTCCTCTTCCTGCTGCAGAGGTAAAAACAAACCTTCTGACTGAAGTGCTGCATCCGGTGTCGGCGGTGGCGGAGCCTCTCTTGCCCTTCAATGAGGCTCTTTTGGACCCCATGAAAGATATCTGGAAGAAGCCAGTGACTTCAGCAGCCGTCAAAAGGGCGGTAGCGAGACGCTATCGTGCGGCTCCAGGTGACCCGGACTTTCTCTCCAAACATCCAACTCCGGAGAGTTTGGTTGTTCAAGCATCATGCTCCTCCCGGTCAGCTCCTGGTTCATTTCCCGGGACCCCTGCGGACAGGGAGTCTAAGAAAATGGACCAGGCAGCAAAGTAGGCCTTTTCTTCGTGCAGCATGGCCTTGAAGTCGACCAATGCGACTTGCATTTTGGGGCGTTATATTCATGCCCTTATGGAGGAGGCTAAGGGTCCTTCTGAATTGCCACAGGAGGTATCACATCTATTAACGGACGCTTAGGCGACAGCGACCCAGGTGATTCAATCTGGGTTGGACACCTCTGACTTTGTGGCAAGAGCTATGGGTACTTCCATAGTGACGAGGCGACAGGCTTGGCTGCGTTCATCAGGTTTCTCCACGGATGTGCAGGCTACTCTCCTGGACCTGCCTTTTGACGGAGAAAAACTCTTTGGGACAAAAGCAGATTCTGACCTTGAACGCTTTAAAGAGAGCAGAGCACCAGCGAGGTCGTTGGGACTTCAAGCAGCCACTTCCTCTACCTTTAGATCTTTAGAAAATTTAGAGGTTTTGGTCGTGGCACCTCCTTTCGTGGCAGGTTCCAGGCGGCACAGCATTCTGCAGGATCCCTACCTTTCAGATCCTTCAGAGGCAGGGGTAGAGTACGAACTAGAGGGGCCACCCAGCAGCACTCTGCCTCTTCCTCTTCCTCTGGAGGGGTGCAGCAGGGAAAGCAGCCTTAGTCCTCCAGCACTCCGTGCTCACGTGTCTCCGGTAGGGGGGAGACTTGCCCGATTTCTTCCCATGTGGGAGTTTATAACATCAGACTCCTGGGTCATTGACATTGTGAAGAAAGGGGAATGCTCTTCCCTTTCGGGAATTCCCTCCTCCCTTCCATCTCCCTTCCCTCCCCTCCCATCCTTCTGTTCGGACGACCATCTCCTGTTACTACAACAGGAGGTGTTTTCCCTTTTGTCAAAGGGCGCAGTGGAGTTGGTCTCGGAGCAGAGAGGGGTCAGGGCTGTTATTCAAGATACTTCCTGATCCCCAAAAAGGATGGTCGGTTGAGACCAATCCTGGACGTGAGGATGTTGAATTGGTTCCTCAAGGAGGAAAAGTTCAAGATGCTGACCCTATCACAGGTTCTTTTGGCGTTGAACGAAGGAGATTGGAGGGTGTCTGTCAATTTGCAGGATGCGTACTTCCATATTCCGATCCTCAAATTGCACAGGAAGTATCTCCAGTTTGTAGTGGGGGTCACAGCATTATCAGTTTGCGGTCCTCTCATTTGGTCTTACTTCAGCACCTCGAGTCTTCACAAAGGTGATGGCGGTGGTTGCGGCAGAGCTCAGAAGAAGAGGGATAGCGGTATTTCCCTATCTAGACGATTAGTTGATCAAAGCCAAGTCTCCAGAGCTTGTGCGGCTTCACTTGCAGTCGACAACTCAGTTGTTGTTCGACCTGGGTTTTTCAATCAGTGTGCCCAAATCTCACCTGGAGCCCTCTCAACGCCTCCTGTTCATAGGGGCGGTACTGGACACAACATTGAATCGGGTCTTTCCTCCGCCCCAGCGGGTTCACGACATTCAGGCGTTGATTCCAATGTTTTGAAATGGAGCAGTAGTTCCAGTCCTCAAGGTCCTTCGTCTGCTCGGTCTGTTTGCTTCTTGCATACTGATGGTCACTCATGCACGCTGGCACATGAGGGCTCTTCAGTGGTGCGTCCGCAGGCAGTCGTTGCAACACAAAGGAGATCTTGAGGATTCGATCAGGATCTCCAGAGACACTGCTGTGGATCTTCAGTGGTGGGCTGCGGTCGGCAAACTGTCGCAAGGAAGGCCGTGCTCCCTGCCTCCGTCAGTGGCCACAGTTGTAACGGATGCTTCCACTCTAGGGTGGGGAGCTCATCTGGGGGACCTGGAGATCAAAGGCCTTTGGTCTCCAGTGGAACAGAGGTTTCACATCAATCTGTTGGAATTGCGGGCAGTACGTCTGGCTCTCAAGGCCTTCCTCCCTTCCCTTCGCGGTCAGTCAGTCCAGGTCCTGACGGACAACACGACCGCAATGTGGTATATAAACAAGTAGGAAGGAGTGGGGTCGTATCTTCTTTGCAGAGAAGCTCTTCGACTCTGGTCCTGGCTTCAGGACCACAAAGTTTGTTTGGTAGCAAATCATTTGGCCGGGGTTCTGAATGTATGTGCGGATGTTCTCGGTCGACCACGAGTGGCGTCTTCATCCGGATCTGTTTCTTAATATCTTCCAGATGTGGGGGTGTCAGCAGATAGATCTGTTTGCTACTCAGGAGAACGCGCAGTGCCCGTTGTTTTGCAGCCTCCAGTATCCGATGCAAGGAGCTTTGGGGGACGCGTTTCTGATGTCCTGGAAGGGTCAGTTGCTTTACGCGTTTCCTCCCATACCCCTAATTCCTCGAGTTATGAGGAAGATCCGCCAAGACCGGGCCCAGATCATCTTGATAGCCCCAGATTGGCCAAGAAGGGTGTGGTATTCGGACCTTCTCCAACTCTCTCTGTGCCCTCCTCTCCGTCTCCCTTACAGGGCAGACCTCCTCTTGCAGTCGCAGGGGCAGATTCTACACCCCTACCTCCAGAGTCTGCACCTTCATGCCTGGAGATTGTACGGGGCAATCTGAGTACTTTTTCTCTCCCGCCGGAAGTGGTGGATGTTATTTTATCAGCCAGGCGACACTCCACCAAACTGATCTATGCAAGCAGGTGGGCCAGATTTGTAGGTTGGTGTGGAGAGAATCAAATTAATCCCTTAAAGGCTCACTTGTCTGACATATTATTATTTGCTCTTTCCTTGGCACAGAAGGGTTATGCAGTTGCCACAGTTAAGGGCTATTTATCAGCGCTGTCGGCTTTTCTGTGCCTCCCAGACCAACCCTCCTTGTTTAAATCACCACTTGTTTTGAGGTTCTTTAAGGGTCTCACTAATAGGTTTCCGCCCACTCCGTTTGTTATGCCACAGTGGGATCCTAATTTAGTGTTGACATTTCTGATGGGATCTCCATTTGAGCCAATGCACTCTTGTTCTTTGCATTTGCTGGTGTTAAAAACTGTATTTCTGGTAGCCATAACATCAGCCAGAAGAGTGAGTGAGCTTCAGGCTCTTAGTGTAGAGCCTCCATACCTTTCCTTCTTTAGAGACAAAGTGGTGTTAAGGACCAAGGCGGCTTTCCTCCCGAAGGTTGTTACACCCTTTCACTTGGGGCAGTATATTACTCTCTCTTCCTTTTACCCTCAGCCTCATCCATCCAAGGAGGAAGAGAGGCTCCACCGATTGGATCCACGAAGAGCATTGAGCTTCTTTGTCGACAGGACGAGGGAGTTCAGGCAAGACGATCAGCTCTTCGTTGGATACGTGGGGAAGAGGAAAGCCAGAGCAATCCACAAGAGAACATTGTCCAGGTGGGTCATTCTCTGTATCAAACTTTGTTATTCCTTAGCAAGGAAGGAACTACCTGTGGGGGTTCGAGCTCATTCCACCAGAGCTAAGGCTGCTTCATCTGCCTTGGCTAGGGGTGTTCCTGTGGTTGACATCTGCAAGGCGGCAACTTGGGCATCCCTCCATACTTTTGTCAAACATTATTGTTTGGACTCTGAGGTCAGGAGGGATGGCCATTTTGCACGCTCAGTGCTGCAGGATTTCTTGGTTTGACCATTCAGGCACCCACCTCCAGAGGTAGTACTGCTTTGGGACTCTATTCTTTAGGTGAGGAATCCACAGGTAGGTGTATTCATCAGAAGAATAAGTTACTTACCTCCGGTAACACCTTTTCTGGTGGATACATTGACTACCTGTGGATTCCTCATGGTCCCACCCGCCTCCCCGTTTCTTGGATGGTCTTACCACGAAATCCGTGGGTGAGCACCGTTTTCTTGTATATTTGTATATAATCGGATCGTGTATATAATGATGGCATGTATATATGTATTTATTTCTCTAATTTATATAATTCAAGGAAACATGGTTGAACTTGACTAGTATATTTGTTTCCACATGAAGGTGTTGTTGCCGTTAGTTTTTTTTATTATATTGTAATAAATGTTGCGGTTTCACTTTACTTGATGCGATTATTTCTCTTCCAGGTCAATGTTCACCTGTTCGCCTCAAAGGCACGTATAAAATGGTGATAACTGACGTCTGCACGCCGACTAGGGCTTCCTATTGCCTGGATGACGTCATACGGCATCGCGTGGAGTCGGGCAATTGTGACGTCATTGTCGACGTGCAGAGCTAGAAGAAAATTTCAGTCGAAGCTGGCGCGTGGGGGAAAATATTTTAGGTGAGGAATCCACAGGTAGTTAATGTATCCACCAGAAGAGGCGTTACCGAAGGTAAGTAACTTATTCATCAGGCTCCGGAAGGCAGACGCACAGTCATTAAAATACTACTTGAGATACAGTTTTGAAACTCCCGGTAATCCCTGGTATACGCACGTAAACAACGCACTGAAGACTCGCGAAATGGGAGACTCCATCTAGCTGGGAGAAACCGTTTAATTCAAAACTTGAAAAACAACAATTAACAGAAGATCAAGGTTAAGAACTTTCTGAGAAATCTGAGTCCCAGGTAGATTTGCAGTTGAATGTTATTTGCACAAGCACCTTGGTCCCTTCTGTATAGAGGTGCAACAGTAGATAATTCAGTATGTGGAGCAGATCAACTCATCAAGTTGTACAGTATAAGCAATTGCTCATGTGGCAAAGTACATGTTTACTCATAAAGAATTATAGGGCCACGCTAGGCAAACACACCAGACTGTCAACAGCAACTAGGCCCGATGGGAAAAATGAGGTTCCAACAATATAATGGCATTTGCTGTGTCTATATTTTAAGATTCTTTTTTTCTTTTTATCTTTCTTTTTATTTATTGATTTGATTGTTATGGTTTTAATTAACTGAACAATAAAGCTGACAATGACGATGAAACAGGCAGACTGCTCTCCTGATTAGTTCAACCAGCCAAGAGAGATCATCCTATCACATGTATTGAGGGACTGGTGAGCACATGTCTATGCCCATCAGGAGATACATGGTGTTTTTACCCAGCACTACCAGGAGCTGCACAGTGACCCAGGTCCAGCCCCTGATGAATACATAGTTTCCTTATACACAGATGATATACTGCTTTACCTTAGGCAGGCAGACTGGAGGGTGCTGTGGAGCATGGACGACTCAGAGGAACTGGAGAGAGTCTTGGCTCTGTGCACACACTGGCAGAAAACCTGCACCAACCCAGTAAGCTGCGACCATCAGGTGACCCGAGGCATTGAGTTATGCAGGGATCAGATGGTGGCCAATGGTCTTTAAATATCTGGGAGTTAGGGGCTGTCATGCAGGCACAGGGATACTGGAGGGCAAACCACCTGAGGGGGGTACAAGGGGCCTTTGGGCACTGCGCAGCAGCGTGTCATTCTGGTACACCCTAAAGCTGCCCGTTATGGCTAGGATTGCCCTGACTAAAATTGTTGTACTGCCCAGAGTCCTCTATTTCTTTGCAAACCTCCTGATCTGGGTCCCATAGAAATGGTTCAAATCCCTTAATACGCTACTCCTGGAGTTGGTTTCAGATGGAGGAGGCACAGGATGGCGCTGCATATCATACAACACCTGATGCAGTACATCAGATCCAGTGTTACCAATGTTTGAGCTGTACTATCTCTCCAGACAATTGCAGTGGATAGTCCTCAGTTAATGAGCTGAAACACACAGGAAATGGGGGAGTTCGGTGAACCGCCCAGAGAGGGAGCCTTGGTGCCACTCATGATGGAGGCCTAGTTTAGCCCCACCTAGAAGCTGAAGCTCCTGGCTATAAGTTTGCCATGCTGGAAATAAGCATTGCACAGAAGCAGAGGAGACCTGCAGTATATGCCCGCACTGCTTCAGGTGGACTACCTATGCAAAGAGGTGAATACTTCATGGCTGGGTTCTTGAGGACTTGGACTGCAGCAAGGATCTGAACACTTGCATACCTGTACAGTGACAACACCTTCAGAAGCCTTGAGAGTCTAGAGATGGACAGTGAGCTTTTGGGCGCATAATTCCTAGCATATGGAGCAATAGCGTGGGTGCTATGTAGCTTAATGGGAGAGACATGGCCAGTACCCAAGACAAATTACACACTGAAGACACTGCATTTTCGGGAATGGGCGTGTGTTGATCTCCTGGCTGTACAAGATGCTGATCATTGCAGCCCCGACAGCCTCTCGAGCATTCAACTAAAATGGGAAGCCAGTATGGGTAGGCCATATAGGGACAAGGAGTGGGAACAGACTCTCCGGTGTGCATACACTGGCCAGGAACAGAAAATTCAAACATGCACATCTTAATTACCTCCACATGATGTACTTCATACCCCATCGGCTGAACATGATTATGCAACTGCAGAAGCAACACTGCTCCGGGTGCTCCTTGCATGATACTGACTTTGTGCACATGGTCAGGAGTTGTTCAGTGGTCCCCGCTTCTGGCTATGGGTCACCTCCAGTCTCAACCGGACACTCAATAGGTGAGACATGTACACAGCTGAGATCTGCCTACTAGGCCTTTACATCTGCTGGCGGACATAGAAGTTGGGAAACAGGTTCACCAACCTGGCCCTGAGCGTAGACCGCAGGGACATAGCACTCCATTGGCGGTCCCCCAAAGGACTGCCGCATATGAAGTGAAAGAGAGAGGTGGAAATCTAGTTGACCACTGAAGGAGCAGCCGTCTAGGATAAAGGAAGCTCGGGACAATGGCCAGTGGGTGGAAGTACTTGCTACATTCGTAGACCTGGCTGACTGTGAAAGATCTTCTTCAGCTTCCCCTCCAATGCAATAAATCCACTACGGCAGGTGGAACACCCCACACTACACTCTGGGACAGGCCGTACACAGCCCAACCCTGCCTAAAAAACATTCTCATCATCCTTTCGGTAGGTGCCTAAGCTGCAGTAAGACTATATTCAAAAGTGGCCAAGGCTGATACTTTTCCATAGTGTAATGGACCGGACTGCTGGATCTTTTGCAGTTTTGTGTTATTACCCAAAGCTCCAGCATGTACTACCACCCTCATTTTCAAGACATTGTGCCACCGGAAAGTCACTTTTACTGAAGTTCCGGTGGCGCAGTGCTCTGCCCCACATTCACAAAGTGGCATTACGCCACTTTTTGTGGCTTAACACTGCTTTGCAAAATATGGCCTCTTTACATGCATCACTTTGCATGAAAGGAGCGTGCAGTGGGTGTTGCTGTGGGCATTCCACTTCAACCATCATTGCATTTTGATGCTGCCCCAGATTTACGAGGATTCGTGGTGTTAGCATGGAGCAACAAGGAGAACAGAAGGCACACCTTCCTGCACATAAACCATTATTCCATGAAACAGAGGCACTCTTGAACTATGGTGCAAGGGTGCCTGCATTGGTGCTAGGCAGCTAATTGTATTGCCAGTGCTGGGAAAAAAACAGGGATGCGCCGTTTTGTATTAAATATGGAGCATCCCTGTGTTTCTGAACTGACACAGTGCGGCACTGCCAAATTTGGCACAGTGCCGCGCTGCGCCACTTCTTAGTAAATGAGGCTCTAAGTATGTAAATGGTCCCGAAGACCCATGACTACAGCTTCATGGCTTCCGGCATTGCGAGAGTCAGGATACTCTTTTGGCGGCCGCCCGCCAGCCCAGGGCAAATCTCAAAATACCCTCAGCGGTCTTGCGACCGCGGAGCGGTATTTTGTAGGGAGGCCGCCCGCCAGTCTCAGAATCACCCCCTAAGTGTTAAGAGTAGAAAGTGTAAAACTGATGTTGTATGTCCCTAGTAATTGCGACTGTGACTCTTGCAGGTGCTGCATCCAATCGTGAAGAGGCAGACTGAGTACTGACGTTCATCATCTCTGTGGCAGTCTCTCTACAATCCCATTCCCCTTTCCCCCTCCGGGGTACTCAGCACGAAGGATTAAAATTCGTTGTGAGTAGCTCGGGTCGGGACTGAGGAGTTATCTTCTGCTTCTGAGGAAATCGAATTGAAGTATCCTGACAGATTGAAGTGCCTTCACCCTAATTTTAGGGAAAAACAGATTTCCTCCTGAGCAGAATGGCAGAAGGAATTGATATAAAAGCATTAGCCACCGTTTTGGAAGGGTTACAGAAACTATTAAATAACACCATAGAAGAAACAGTCCAAATAAAATAGCGAATAAATGAGTTAGGGAACACCTCTAAATCAAATGAATCTGTGTTTTCACAAATCCCTAGCCCTTCACAGTCTGCAGGTATATCCACTCAAGTAATTCATGCGGTTTCCCCTATTATTCCTTTGGCTCAACCCGAGCGCTTCGGTGAAGATCCAAATAAGGCGCAGATTTTTCTGACCCAATGCTCATTGCATTTTTTATGTAGACCAGTAATTTTTTCCGAAGACCAGTCCAAAGTGGCATTTATATTGTCTTATCTGACAGGTGATGCCGCCGCATGATTCATGCCAATAATTTCCAGAAATGATCCTGTTTTATATAATTTCCAAAATTTCAAGGAAGAGTTCTTAAGAATATTTGATCGGTGAACTGCAGCTCAAGCCACTGACAATGAACTATTGGAAATCAGGCAAGGTAATAAAGATCTAGTAGCCTATCTGGCTCATTTAAAAAAAACTCATTGTAGAGACTTCCTGGCCGGAGTCAAAAAGAGCCGCCATATTTTATTGTGGACTGAGAGATGAATTGAAAGATGCCTTAGCACAAGTTCCAAATAGACCCACCGAAATTTCAGAGTTAATTGATCTTGTGTTACAGATTGACCACTGGTTAACCGAACAAAGAGCAGAAAAGAGAAGAGAATATCGACCATTTCCCCTGAGAATTGATTGTGTAAGAAATGATCATACGAGAGCCGGAGAAGGGATAACGATTGAAGAACCAATGCAAATTTGTTCCATCCGAGGTCCTTTATCTAAGGAAGAAAAAGACAAAAGAAGAGTGAATCAACTATGTTTATAGTGTGGTGCATCTGGGCATTTTGTTAAAAACTGTCCCAAGAAACCCAAAGCTCTTCAGTCGGGAAAAGGCCAGCTTCATCAGTAGAGGGAGTTGCCCTGATGAAAGCAGAACCCAAGACAACTCCTTTAGATCAACGAGTGGCAAATACCTTACAAACCGCAGTGCCACATTTGGTACAAACAGTATCAGTTAAGACCCTTGAGAAGGAAATTCAAGGGATCTCAGTTATGATAGACTCTCGAGCTACGGACAACTTCTGTGATATCAAATACGCTCGTACAATGGGTATTCGATTTATCAAGAAATCTACTTTGGAAGTAGTAAGAGCTGTGGATGGAACCAATCTTTCTTCAGGACCCATTTCCCATGAGACCGAACCAATTCAGATGCAAGGTTTTGGTGGGCAGCAGGAGCAGATAATCTTTAATTTGATAGATGCTCCACAATTTCAAC
This sequence comes from Pleurodeles waltl, assembly GCF_031143425.1. Classification (NCBI taxonomy): domain Eukaryota; kingdom Metazoa; phylum Chordata; class Amphibia; order Caudata; family Salamandridae; genus Pleurodeles; species Pleurodeles waltl. The sequence goes on from NC_090439.1 coordinate 309,478,819, forward strand.
TCATTTTGGGTCTGCCCTGGCTTACAGAACATAATCCACAAATTGATTGGAGCAAAAGAACGATCAAGATGAATTCCTCTTACTGCAAAGAGAATTGCTTTCATGATGGAGTGGAAGTGTCCACCAAGTCCCGAGCGGCCTGTTTATCATCACACTCTTCAATGATCTGTGCACTAAAAACAACAGAAATCCCAAAAGAATATGAGGATTTAGTCGCCGTTTTTGATGAAAAGGAGGCTGAGAAATTGCTGCCACATCGACCCTACGACTGCAAAATTTAACTGGAGCCAGGTGCGATATTGCCATGTAGCAGAATATACGCATTGACCGAAGCAGAGAACCAACATTTAAAGGAGTATTTGGATCAATATCTTGCTAATGGTTTTATTCGTCCTTCTGAATCCCCAGTGTCATCCCCACTATTTTTCATACCAAAGAAGGATGGGAGTCTTCGAACTTGCGTTGATTATCGAGCCCTCAATCAGGTTGCCATCAAGAATCAATACCCACTGCCTTTAGTGTCATTTTTATTAGATCAAGTAAAGAATGCTAGAATCTACACCAAATTGGACTTGCGAGGAGCATATCATTTGATACGAGTGGCTTCAGGGGATGAATGGAAAACCGCTTTTCAGACTCAATACGGATTATTTGAATATCAAGTGATGCCTTATGGGTTATGCAATGCTCCCGCTGCTTTCCAGCATTTTGTTAATTATATATTACGAGAATTCCTCGACCGGATTGCCGTGGTTTATATAGATGACATTGTAATCTTTTCCGACAATCTACAGGAGCACATTTCCCATGTTCGATCCATCCTCACAAGGTTGCAAGAAAACCATCTCTATGTAAAATTGGAAAAGTATGCATTCCATGTGGAACAAGTTGAGTTCTTAGGATTCATTTGGTCACCAGGAGTTAGTATGGATCCTACCAAGATAAAGACAGTGCAACATTGGCCTTCTCCTTGCAATGTCAAAGAGATCCAGAGTTTCTTGGGATTCGCTAATTTTTATCGAAGATTTATTTCCAATTTTTCTCAAACAGTTTCACCCATTACTCGATTGTTGAAGAAAGGAGTGAAGTTTGAGTGGACAAAAGAAGCTGAAAATGCTTTTAATTTTTTGAAGAATTCCTTCTTCTCCGCTCCAATCTTGCTCCACCCCAATCCGGATGAGCCATATTATGTGGAGGCAGATGCTTCAGATGCTGCCATAGGAGGTATCCTTTCCCAGCGTCATAAAGATACAGGTCTATTACATCCAGTGGCCTATTTCTCTCGAAAATTAACACCACCAGAGATAAATTATTCAATTGCGGATAAGGAGCTATTGGCAGTCAAATAAACTTTTCGTGAGTGGAGGCATTACATTTTGGGAGCTAAGCATAAAGTGACCGTTTACACGGACCACCGAAATTTACAGTTTTTAAAATCAGCTTGAACTCTAACAGCTAGGCAACTGCGTTGGTCCCTATATTTTGCAGACTTTGATTTTGTTATCACTTTGAGACCAGGAAAAGTAAATGGGAAAGCAGATGCTCTATCTCCAATTGATACAGGTGCAGTTAAAGAGCCTCCAGAAAAATAATTGATTATTCCACAAGAGAAGTTAATATCTGACATATTGTATGAAGATTTAACCAAAGAAATTCAAGAAAACTTAACATTCGAAGGAATGCTGAAGTGGTCCAAAGAAGGCCAAGGAAGAGAAATCAAAAATGGTTTGCCATACTTTAAAGGTACACTCTATGTTCCGACTGTGGAGCTGCAAGAAAAAATTCTTCAAGCTTATCATGATGATCAATTGGCTGGACACAAAGGAATTAAAAAAACTCAAAATCTGATACAACGAGAATTTTGGTGGCCAAAAATGAAAACTCAGATAAGACAATATGGTGGTCATTCTGACCCTGGCGGTCTTTGACCGCCAGGGCGGAGGACCGCGGGAGCACCGCCGACAGGCCGGCGGTGCTCCAATGGGGATTCCGACCGCGGCGGTAAAGCCGCGGTCGGACCGGCACCACTGGCGGGGTCCCGCCAGTGTACCACGGCCCCATTGAATCCTCCGCGGCGGCGCAGCTTGCTGCACCGCCGCGGGGATTCCGACCCCCCCTACCGCCATCCAGATCCCGGCGGTCGGACCGCCGAGATCCGGATGGCGGTAGGGGGGGGTCGCGGGGCCCCTGGGGGCCCCTGCAGTGCCCATGCCACTGGCATGGGCATTGCAGGGGCCCCCGTAAGAGGGCCCCTACATGTATTTCACTGTCTGCTGCGCAGACAGTGAAATACGCGACGGGTGCAACTGCACCCGTCGCACAGCTTCCACTCCGCCGGCTCGATTCCGAGCCGGCTTCATCGTGGAAGCCTCTTTCCCGCTGGGCTGGCTGGCGGTCTGAAGGCGACCGCCCGCCAGCCCAGCGGGAAAGTCAGAATTACCGCCGCGGTCTTTCGACCGCGGAACGGTAACCTGACGGCGGGACTTTGGCGGGCGGCCTCCGCCGCCCGCCAAGGTCAGAATGAGGGCCTATATGTCAACTTGTGACAAATGTCAAAGAGGGAAATCAAATAGAACAGCTTCACAAGGTCTGTTAAGACCTTTGCCCACTGCACCTCATGCCTGGCATACTGTTACTATGGATCTTATAGTGGACCTGCCTAGTAGCCAAGGTTTTAAAACTATCCTAGTTTTTGTAGACACTTTCACTAAAATGGCGCATTTCATTCCTTTGAAAGAAATCCCTTGAGCCCCATAGGTTGCACAGTTGTTTACACAACACATAGTACGCGCCCATGGTATCCCAAAAATTCTAGTTTCAGACAGGGGGTCCCAATTTGTTTCTCGCTTTTGGAAGGCCTTTAGTAAAAGATTAGGAATTGATTCTCGTTACTCTACCAGTTACCATCCTGAAACCGATGGGCAAATAGAGAGAGTGAATCAAGAGTTAGAACAGTATTTAAGACTCAATTTATTTGATCAAGAGAAGGAATGGCCCGAGTTGATGGGGGCAGCTGAATTTGCTTACAATAATGCTGTTCATTCCACCACTGGGTTCACCCCCTTTTATCTGAACCATGGAAGACATCCTAATGTAATGTTGGGTAAAGAAGATGATTCAGTGCCTGCAGTAGAAGAGATGGTGAGGGATTTGCAGACCACGTTAGTTAGGGCTAGAAAAAACATAATTCAAGCAAAAGATTCATATAAGACTCTGGCTGATAGAAAAAGAAGAGAGAGACCCATTTATTTGAAAGGAGGCAAAGTTTGGTTATCCATTCGTCATTTACGTCTCAAAGGAAATCGCAAATTTCAGCCGTGATTTATAGGCCCATTTAAAGTTGACAAGATGATCAATCCAGTGGCAGTTAAATTGCAGTTGCCAGCTCATCTAAATATACATCCTGTTTTCCATGTCTCCTTGATAAAGAACAGTCCTCCAAATTTATTTCAAAACTCCCCTCCAAGTCCTATCCAGATTAGCTCTGCAGAAGAGTATGAGGTCAATCAAATCTTAGATTCCAAAATCCGTAATGGCAAGCTTTATTATCTAATTGGAATTGGAAAGGTTATGGTCCAGAGGAACGATCCTGGGAGCCACACAAGTATGTACATGCTTCAAGATTAGTGAGAAACTTTCATATAACCTACCCAAGCAAACCTAAATTGGAGAACTGTTCCTTGAGGGGGAGTACTGTCATGACCACACAAACTTGCCAAATCAAATCAAAGAAATGCTTGAGAAAAGCAAAGAGATATCCTCAGTGGATACAGCAAAGCCCAAACTGGAAGAAGGTTTGCAGAGTAATCTTGCGCTATTTTCAAAGGAAGAATCAAGAAGAGAAGATCCAAGATGGCCGTTGTGAGTCCTGAAGGTTAGTTACAGTTCTAGTCTTGCAATCGATTGGTTGCTAGGTTACGAGCTCACCAGCTGGAAGCTTCGCACTTCAACTGAGGTTTGACAGGAATCAGCTGTGTGAAGTGAGAGCGCTTCAGAGCAGAAACTCCTGTGAGGTAAAATTACACTTGAAGACTATTTTACAGAAAACGTGATAAATATTGTCAAGGTTTATTCGAGGAGTTTGATAGTAGACCGTTCCAGTGGAGGTTTGGCAAGGCTACAGAGTTTAATGTATGAATAAACCTTATGTTTACAAGGCTCCTGTTTAAGATACCAAAGTCAAAAGAGAAACAAACTTTAACAAGCAAGTATTTACAAATACCAAGGTTATAAACGAAGGCCGAGTTTAACAGAGAAATGAATGTTAACAAGTAAGCATTTACAAATGCAACGTAATAAACCAAAGTAGAGTTTAAAAGAGAAACAAACTTTAATAAACAAGCATTGACAAATACAAGTTATCGACAGATGTCGAAGTAAGAAAGGAGAAACTAAATTTAATAAACAAGCATTTACAAATACAAGTTATCAACAGATGTCGAAGTAAGAAAGGAGAAACTAAATTTAATAAACAAGCATTTACAAATACAAGTTATCAACATATGTCGAAGTAAGAAAGAAGAAACGAACTTTAATAAACAAGCATTTACAAATTCAAGTATTGACAGAAGTCAAAATAAAACAGGAGAAACAAACTTTCACAAGCAAGAATTACCAATGCAATAAACGTAATTGAACTCTGTAATGTAAAGTAGAAACCAGCTAACATCAGCTGATTTGGAGAACGCATTATCACCAAATATATATATATATATATATGTATATATATATATATATACATACAGCAACATAAAACCAATCTCTAACAAAGGTTGAGAAGTTCTTCCAGAACCAGTAATACGCATTTTTAAGAAGAGCTTATCATTCATAGACAGAAGCAAGGCTACAGTGAACTCATGGTGAGTGAAGAAATAATAGAATTAAAGAGAATTAAGTGTTAAGAGTAGAAAGTGTAAAACTGATGTTGTATGTCCCTAGTAATTGCGACTGTGACTCTTGCAGGTGCTGCATCCAATCTTAGACGTGAAGAGGCAGACTGAGTCCTGAAGTTCATCATCTCTGTGGCAGTCTCTCTACAATCCCATTCCCCTTTCCCCCTCCGGGGTACTCAGCACAAAGGATTAAAATTTGTTGTGAGTAGCTCGGGTCGGGACTGAGGAGTAATCTTCTGCTTCTGAGGGAATCGAATTGAAGTATCCTGACAACACCAGGGAATATTTTTTTGGGTGGGCTATTTCAAGTTCGGGGAGCGCCCCTTGGGCAAGGGCTGCTCCTCAGGGGGGAAATTATTTTTAGGCCAGATTGGCCTAATATTATTAGGCCGATCTGCCCCTGGCGGGGGGGGGGAGGCAGAAAACCACTAGACACCAGGGATGATTTTTTTTTGTTTGTTTACTTTTATTTTTTTATGTTTGGGGAGTGACCCCTTGGGCAAGGGTCGCTCCGGGGGGGGCGGGGACAAATCATTATTAGGCCATTTCTGTACCCTCTGGGGGCAGATCGGCCTTGCGATCTGCCCCCAGGTGGGGCAGAAACCACTAGACACCAGGGAATATTTTTTGTGTGGGCTATTTCAAGTAAGAGGAGCGCCCCCTTGGGCAAGGGCCGCTTCTCGGGGGCAAATTATTTCTAGGCCATTTCTGCCCCCGGGGGGCAGATCAGCCTAATATAATTAGGCCGATCTGCCCCCAGGGGGGCAGAAACCACAAGACACCAGGGATTTTTTTTTTTTTATACTAACGCATAAGGGGAGCGGCCCCTTTGGCAAGGGCCACTCCCGGGGGGGGGGCAAAATATTTTTAGGCCTTTTATGCCCCCCTTGGAGGCAGATCAGCCTATTTTTGTAAGGCCAATCTGCCCCCTTTGGGCCAGAAACCTCTAGACACCATGGATTGGTGTGTGTGTATGTGTGTGTTTTGTTTGGAGGGGGCAGCCCCTTGGGAAAGGGGCTCTCCCCATGGGGCACATTACTGTTGGCCATAACTGCCCCCCTTGGGGGCAGACTGGCCTATTTTGGAAGGCCCATCTGCCCCCAAGTGGGGCAGAAAGCCCACCAGAGACCAGGGAAGATTTTTTTTTCAAAATAAGAGGTTGGGGGTGTGGCCATACCCGCACCCCAAATAAATGGGGTCACAGTTGTTCTGCCCACCGGTGGGCAGATTGGGCAATTACTCCCCGATCCACACCCCAGGGGGACAGAAAGTCTACTAGATGTCAGGGCATAAAAAAAATAAAAGAAAATAGTGGGGTGGTGGCTACCAACCAGTATGGGCCTGGTTATGCCCCCACCCGAACTGAAGGGGCTAACAGTCTTTCAGCTCTCCCCCGCACACTAAAACCTCTTATCCCATGGCAAGCAAGAGGACTTTGATTATTTTTGGTTTTTGCTTTACATTTGGGCCATGAGAGCTTGGTAACTCTCAAAATCGTCCCATTTGGAATGGTGAAGGCTGCAATTTTTTTTTACTTTGGGACGCTGCCATGTAAAAAAATCCACAAGACCTAGACACATCTGAAAACTAAACATCTAGTTGATTCCAGGGTGGTGTGCTTCATATGCACCCTGCACCATTTCCTTACCAACAATGCCCTGCAAACCTGCAACTTTGCTGGAAAGCACACATTTTCCCACATTTTTGTGATGGAACCTTCCGAAATCTGCAGTAATCCACAAAATTCCTACCACCCAGCATTGTCTCATCTATACCGATAAAATTTCTGCTGCACTTGTCAGCCTTAAAATGTGTTTTTTTCAAACTGCCCTTTTGGACCCACTTTGGTTCCCCCTCAATTTCGACATGTTTTTGGCTCTTCCCTGTCACAAACACTTGACCCACCTACACAAGTGAGGTATCATTTTTATTGGGAGACTTGGGGGAACGCTGGGTGGAAGGAAATTTGTGGCTCCTCTCAGATTCCAGAACTTTCTGTCACCAAAATATGAGGAAAAAGTGTTTTTTTAGCCACATTTTGAGGTTTGCAAAGGATTCTGGGTAACAGAACCTGGTGAGAGCTCGACAAGTCACCCCATCTTGGATTCCCCTAGGTCTCTGGTTTTCACAAATGCCCAGGTTTGGTAGGTTTCCCTAGGTGGTGGCTGAGGTAGAGGCCAAAATCCACAGATAGGCACTTTGCAAAAAACACCTCTGTTTTCTTTTGAGAAAATGTGATGTGCCCACTTTGTGTTTTGGGGTGTTTCCTGTCGCTGGCACTAGGCCTACCCACACAAGTGAGGTACCATTTTTATCGGGAGACTTGGGGAAACTCTGGGTGGAAGGAAATTTGTGGCTCCTCTCAGATTCCAGAACTCTCTGTCACCGAAACTTGAGGAAAAAGTGTTTTTTTTGCCACTTTTTGAGGTTTGCAAAGGATTCTGGGTAACAGAACCTGGTTAGAGCTCGACAAGTCACCCCATCTTGGATTCCCCTAGGTCTCTAGTTTTAAAAAATGCACAAGTTTGGTAGGTTTCCCTAGGTGCCGGCTGAGCTAGAGGCCAAAATCTACAAGTAGGCACTTTGCAAAAAACACCTCTGTTTTCTGTCAAAAAATGGGATGTGTCCACGTTGTGTTTTGTGGCATTTCTTGTCGCGGGCGCTAGGCTTACCCACACAAGTGAGGTATCATTTTTATCGGGAGACTTTAGGGAACGCTGGGTGGAAGGAAATTTGTGGCTCCTCTCAGATTCCAGAACTTTCTGTCATCGCAATGTGAGGAAAATGTATTTTTTTAGCCAAATTTTGAGGTTTGCAGAGGATTCTGGGTAACAGAACCTAGTCAGAGCCCCACAAGTCACCCCATCTTGGATTCCCCTAGGTCTCTAGTTTTAAAAAAATGCACAGGTTTGGTAGGTTTCCCTAGGTGCCGGCTGAGCTAGAGGCCAAAATCTACAGGTAGGCACTTTGCAAAAAACACCTCTGTTTTCTGTCAAAAAATGGGATGTGTCCACTTTGTGTTTTGGGGCATTTCCTGTCGCGGGCGCTAGGCCTTCCCACACAAGTGAGGTATCATTCTTATCGGGAGACTTGAGGAAACGCTGGGTGGAAGGAAATTTGTGGTTCCTCTCAGATTCCACAACTTTCTGTCACCGAAATGTGAGGAAAATGTGTTTTTTTAGCCAAATGTTGAGGTTTGCAAAGGATTCTGGGTAACAGAACCTGGTCAGGGCCCCACGAGTCACCCCTTCTTGGATTCCCCTAGGTCTCTAGTTTTCAAAAATGTACAGGTTTGGTAGGATTCCCTAGGTGCCGGCTAAGCTAGAAGCCAGAATCTACAGGTAGGCACTTTGCAAAAAACACCTCTGTTTTCTGTCAAAAAATGGGATGTGTCGACCTTGTGTTTTGGGGCATTTCCTGTCGCGGGCGCTAGGCCTACCCACACAAGTGAGGTATCATTCTTATCAGTAGACTTGGGGGAACGCTGGGTGGAAGGAAATTTGTGGCTCCTCTCAGATTCCAGAACTTTCTGTCATCAAAATGTGAGGAAAAGGTGTTATTTTTGCCAAATTTTGAGGTTTGCAAAGGATTCTGGGTTAAAGAACCCGGCCAGAGCCCCACAAGTCACCCCATCTTGGATTCCCCTAGGTCTCTAGTTTTAAAAAAATTCACAGGTTTGGTAGGTTTCCCTAGGTGCCGGCTGAGCTAGAGGCCAAAATCTGCAGGTAGGCACTTTGCAAAAAACACCTCTGTTTTCTGTCAAAAAATGGGATGTGTCGACCTTGTGTTTTGGGCATTTCCTGTCGCGGGCGCTAGGCCTACCCACACAAGTGAGGTATCATTCTTATCAGTAGACTTGGGGGAACGCTGAGTGGAAGGAAATTTGTGGCTCCTCTCAGATTCCAGAACTTTCTGTCATCAAAATGTGAGGAAAAGGTGTTATTTTTGCCAAATTTTGAGGTTTGCAAAGGATTCTGGGTAACAGAACCTGCTCAGAGCCCCACAAGTCACCCCATCTTGGATTCCCCTAGGTCTCTAGTTTTCAAAAAATGCACAGGTTTGGTAGGTTTCCCTAGGTGCCGGCTGAGCTAGAGGCCAAAATCTGCAGGTAGGCACTTTGCAAAAAACACCTCTGTTTTCTGTCTAAAAATGGGATGTGTCCACTTTGAGTTTTGGGGCATTTCCTGTCGCGGGTGCTAGGCCTACTCACACAAATGAGGTTTCATTCTTATCGGGAGACTTGGGGAAACGCTGGGTGGAAGGAAATTTGTGGCTCCTCTCAGATTCCAGAACTTTCTGTCACCGAAATGTTCGGAAATGTGTTTTTTTAGCCAAATGTTGAGGTTTGCAAAGGATTCTGCGTACCAGAACCTGGTCAGAGCCCCACGAGTCACCCCATCTTGGATTCCCCTAGGTCTCTAGTTTAAAAAAATGCACAGGTTTGGTAGGTTTCCCTAGGTGCTGGCTGAGCTAGAGGCCAAAATCTACAGGTAGGCACTTTGCAAAAAACACCTCTGTTTTCTGTCAAAAAATGGGATGTGTCCACGTTGTGTTTTGGGGCATTTCCTGTCGCGGGTGCTAGGCCTACCCACACAAGTGAGGTATCATTCTTATCGGGAGACTTGGGGGAACGCTGGGTGGAAGGACATTTGTGGCTCCTCTCAGATTCCAGAACTTTCTGTCACCGAAATGTGAGGAAAATGTGTTTTTTTAGCCAAATGTTGAGGTTTGCAAAGGATTCTGGGTAACAGAACCTGGTCAGAGCCCCACAAGTCACCCCATCTTAGATTCCCCTAGGTCTCTAGTTTAAAAAAATGCACAGGCTTGGTAGGTTTCCCTAGGTGCCAGCTGAGCTAGAGGCCAAAATCCACAGGTAGGCACTTTGCAAAAAACACCTCTGTTTTCTTTTGAGAAAATGTGATGTGTCCATTTTGTGTTTTGGGGTGTTTCCTGTCGCTGGCACTAGGCCTACCCACACAAGTGAGGTACCATTTTTATCGGGAGACTTGGGGGAACTCTGGGTGGAAGGAAATTTGTGGCTCCTCTCAGATTCCAGAATTTTCTGTCACCGCAACTTGAGGAAAAAGTGTTTTGTTAGCCACATTTTGAGGTTTGCAAAGGATTCTGGGTAACAGAACCTGGTGAGAGCTCGACAAGTCACCCCATCTTGGATTCCCCTAGGTCTCTAGTTTTACAAAATGCACAGGTTTGGTAGGTTTCCCTAGGTGCCGGCTGAGCTAGAGGCCAAAATCTACAGGTAGACACTTTGCAAAAAACACCTCTTTCTGTCAAAAAATGGGATGTGTCCACGTTGTGTTTTGGGGCATTTCTTGTCGCGGGCGCTAGGCCTACCCACACAAGTGAGGTATCATTCTTATCAGTAGACTTGGGGGAACGCTGGGTGGAAGGAAATTTGTGGCTCCTCTCAGATTCCGGAACTTTCTGTCATCAAAATGTGAGGAAAAGGTGTTATTTTTGCCAAATTTTGAGGTTTGCAAAGGATTCTGGGTAACAGAACCTGGTCAGAGCCCCACAAGTCACCCCATCTTGGATTCCCCTAGGTCTCTAGTTTTCAAAAAATGCACAGGTTTGGTAGGTTTCCCTAGTTGCCGGCTGAGCTAGAGGCCAAAATCTGCAGGTAGGCACTTTGCAAAAGACACCTCTGTTTTCTGTCTAAAAATGGGATGTGTCCACTTTGAGTTTTGGGGCATTTCCTGTCGCGGGCGCTAGGCCTACCCACACAAGTGAGGTTTCATTCTTATCGGGAGACTTGGGGAAACGCTGGGTGGAAGGAAATTTGTGGCTCCTCTCAGATTCCAGAACTTTCTGTCATCAAAATGTGAGGAAAAGGTGTTATTTTTGCCAAATTTTGAGGTTTGCAAAGGATTCTGGGTAACAGAACCTGGTCAGAGCCCCACAAGTCACCCCATCTTGGATTCCCCTAGGTCTCTAGTTTTCAAAAAATGCACAGGTTTGGTAGGTTTCCCTAGGTGCCGGCTGAGCTAGAGGCCAAAATCTGCAGGTAGGCACTTTGCAAAAGACACCTCTGTTTTCTGTCTAAAAATGGGATGTGTCCACTTTGAGTTTTGGGGCATTTCCTGTCGCGGGCGCTTGGCCTACCCACACAAGTGAGGTTTCATTCTTATCGGGAGACTTGGGGAAACGCTGGGTGGAAGGAAATTTGTGGCTCCTCTCAGATTCCAGAACTTTCTATCACCGAAATGTGAGAAAATGTGTTTTTTTAGCCAAATGTTGAGGTTTGCAAAGGATTCTGCGTACCAGAACCTGGTCAGAGCCCCACGAGTCACCCCATCTTGGATTCCCCTAGGTCTCTAGTTTTAAAAAATGCACAGGTTTGGTAGGTTTCCCTAGGTGCTGGCTGAGCTAGAGGCCAAAATCCACAGATAGGCACTTTGCAAAAAACACCTCTGTTTTCTGTCAAAAAATGGGATGTGTCCACGTTGTGTTTTGGGGCATTTCCTGTCGCGGGTGCTAGGCCTACCCACACAAGTGAGGTATCATTTTTATCGGGAGACTTGGGGGAACGCTGGGTGGAAGGACATTTGTGGCTCCTCTCAGATTCCAGAACTTTCTGTCACCGAAATGTGAGGAAATGTGTTTTTTTAGCCAAATGTTGAGGTTTGCAAAGGATTCTGGGTAACAGAACCTGGTCAGAGCCCCACAAGTCACCCCATCTTAGATTCCCCTAGGTCTCTAGTTTTAAAAAATGCACAGGCTTGGTAGGTTTCCCTAGGTGCCAGCTGAGCTAGAGGCCAAAATCCACAGGTAGGCACTTTGCAAAAAACACCTCTGTTTTCTTTTGAGAAAATGTGATGTGTCCATTTTGTGTTTTGGGGTGTTTCCTGTCACTGGCACTAGGCCTACCCACACAAGTGAGGTACCATTTTTATCGGGAGACTTGGGGGAACTCTGGGTGGAAGGAAATTTGTGGCTCCTCTCAGATTCCAGAATTTTCTGTCACCGCAACTTGAGGAAAAAGTGTTTTGTTAGCCACATTTTGAGGTTTGCAAAGGATTCTGGGTAACAGAACCTGGTGAGAGCTCGACAAGTCACCCCATCTTGGATTCCCCTAGGTCTCTAGTTTTACAAAATGCACAGGTTTGGTAGGTTTCCCTAGGTGCCGGCTAAGCTAGAAGCCAGAATCTACAGGTAGGCACTTTGCAAAAACCACCTCTGTTTTCTGTCAAAAAATGGGATGTGTCGACGTTGTGTTTTGGGGCATTTCCTGTCGCGGGCGCTAGGCCTACCCACACAAGTGAGGTATAATTCTTATCAGTAGACTTGAGGGAACGCTGGGTGGAAGGAAATTTGTGGCTCCTCCCAGATTCCAGAATTTTCTGTCACCGCAACTTGAGGAAAAAGTGTTTTGTTAGCCACATTTTGAGGTTTGCAAAGGATTCTGGGCAACAGAACCTGGTCAGAGCCTCACAAGTCACCCCATCTTGGATTTCCCTAGGTCTCTAGTTTTCAAAAATGCACAGGTTTGGTAGGTTTCCCTAGGTGCCGGCTAAGCTAGAAGCCAGAATCTACAGGTAGGTACTTTGCAAAAAACACCTCTGTTTTCTGTCAAAAAATGGGATGTGTCGACCTTGTGTTTTGGGGCATTTCCTGTTGCGGGCGCTAGGCCTACCCACACAAGTGAGGTATCATTCTTATCAGTAGACTTGGGGGAACGCTGGGTGGAAGGAAATTTGTGGCTCCTCTCAGATTCCAGAACTTTCTGTCATCAAAATGTGAGGAAAAGGTGTTATTTTTGCCAAATTTTGAGGTTTGCAAAGGATTCTGGGTAACAGAACCTGCTCAGAGCCCCACAAGTCACCCCATCTTGGATTCCCCTAGGTCTCTAGTTTTCAAAAAATGCACAGGTTTGGTAGGTTTCCCTAGGTGCCGGCTGAGCTAGAGGCCAAAATCTGCAGGTAGGCACTTTGCAAAAAACACCTCTGTTTTCTGTCTAAAAATGGGATGTGTCCACTTTGAGTTTTGGGGCATTTCCTGTCGCGGGTGCTAGGCCTACTCACACAAATGAGGTTTCATTCTTATCGGGAGACTTGGGGAAACGCTGGGTGGAAGGAAATTTGTGGCTCCTCTCAGATTCCAGAACTTTCTGTCACCGAAATGTTCAGAAATGTGTTTTTTTAGCCAAATGTTGAGGTTTGCAAAGGATTCTGCGTACCAGAACCTGGTCAGAGCCCCACGAGTCACCCCATCTTGGATTCCCCTAGGTCTCTAGTTTAAAAAAATGCACAGGTTTGGTAGGTTTCCCTAGGTGCTGGCTGAGCTAGAGGCCAAAATCTACAGGTAGGCACTTTGCAAAAAACACCTCTGTTTTCTGTCAAAAAATGGGATGTGTCCACGTTGTGTTTTGGGGCATTTCCTGTCGCGGGTGCTAGGCCTACCCACACAAGTGAGGTATCATTCTTATCGGGAGACTTGGGGGAACGCTGGGTGGAAGGACATTTGTGGCTCCTCTCAGATTCCAGAACTTTCTGTCACCGAAATGTGAGGAAAATGTGTTTTTTTAGCCAAATGTTGAGGTTTGCAAAGGATTCTGGGTAACAGAACCTGGTCAGAGCCCCACAAGACACCCCATCTTAGATTCCCCTAGGTCTCTAGTTTAAAAAATGCACAGGCTTGGTAGGTTTCCCTAGGTGCCAGCTGAGCTAGAGGCCAAAATCCACAGGTAGGCACTTTGCAAAAAACACCTCTGTTTTCTTTTGAGAAAATGTGATGTGTCCATTTTGTGTTTTGGGGTGTTTCCTGTCGCTGGCACTAGGCCTACCCACACAAGTGAGGTACCATTTTTATCGGGAGACTTGGGGGAACTCTGGGTGGAAGGAAATTTGTGGCTCCTCTCAGATTCCAGAATTTTCTGTCACCGCAACTTGAGGAAAAAGTGTTTTGTTAGCCACATTTTGAGGTTTGCAAAGGATTCTGGGTAACAGAACCTGGTGAGAGCTCGACAAGTCACCCCATCTTGGATTCCCCTAGGTCTCTAGTTTGACAAAATGCACAGGTTTGGTAGGTTTCCCTAGGTGCCGGCTGAGCTAGAGGCCAAAATCTACAGGTAGGCACTTTGCAAAAAACACCTCTTTCTGTCAAAAAATGGGATGTGTCCACGTTGTGTTTTGGGGCATTTCTTGTCGCGGGCGCTAGGCCTACCCACACAAGTGAGGTATCATTCTTATCAGTAGACTTGGGGGAACGCTGGGTGGAAGGAAATTTGTGGCTCCTCTCAGATTCCAGAACTTTCTGTCATCAAAATGTGAGGAAAAGGTGTTATTTTTGCCAAATTTTGAGGTTTGCAAAGGATTCTGGGTAACAGAACCTGGTCAGAGCCCCACAAGTCACCCCATCTTGGATTCCCCTAGGTCTCTAGTTTTAAAAAAATGCACAGGTTTGGTCGGTTTCCCTAGGTGCCGGCTGAGCTAGAGGCCAAAATCTGCAGGTAGGCACTTTGCAAAAGACACCTCTGTTTTCTGTCTAAAAATGGGATGTGTCCACTTTGAGTTTTGGGGCATCTCCTGTCGCGGGCGCTAGGCCTACCCACACAAGTGAGGTTTCATTCTTATCGGGAGACTTGGGGAAACGCTGGGTGGAAGGAAATTTGTGGCTCCTCTCAGATTCCAGAACTTTCTGTCATCAAAATGTGAGGAAAAGGTGTTATCTTTGCCAAATTTTGAGGTTTGCAAAGGATTCTGGGTAACAGAACCTGGTCAGAGCCCCACAAGTCACCCCATCTTGGATTCCCCTAGGTCTCTAGTTTTAAAAAAATGCACAGGTTTGGTAGGTTTCCCTAGGTGCCGGCTGAGCTAGAGGCCAAAATCTGCAGGTAGGCACTTTGCAAAAGACACCTCTGTTTTCTGTCTAAAAATGGGATGTGTCCACTTTGAGTTTTGGGGCATTTCCTGTCGCGGGCGCTAGGCCTACCCACACAAGTGAGGTTTCATTCTTATCGGGAGACTTGGGGAAACGCTGGGTGGAAGGAAATTTGTGGCTCCTCTCAGATTCCAGAACTTTCTGTCACCGAAATGTGAGAAAATGTGTTTTTTTAGCCAAATGTTGAGGTTTGCAAAGGATTCTGCGTACCAGAACCTGGTCAGAGCCCCACGAGTAACCCCATCTTGGATTCCCCTAGGTCTCTAGTTTTAAAAAATGCACAGGTTTGGTAGGTTTCCCTAGGTGCTGGCTGAGCTAGAGGCCAAAATCCACAGGTAGGCACTGTGCAAAAAACACCTCTGTTTTCGGTCAAAAAATGGGATGTGTCCACGTTGTGTTTTGGGGCATTTCCTGTCGCGGGTGCTAGGCCTACCCACACAAGTGAGGTATCATTTTTATCGGGAGACTTGGGGGAACGCTGGGTGGAAGGACATTTGTGGCTCCTCTCAGATTCCAGAACTTCCTGTCACCGAAATGTGAGGAAAATGTGTTTTTTTAGCCAAATGTTGAGGTTTGCAAAGGATTCTGGGTAACAGAACCTGGTCAGAGCCCCACAAGTCACCCCATCTTAGATTCCCCTAGGTCTCTAGTTTTAAAAAATGCACAGGCTTGGTAGGTTTCCCTAGGTGCCAGCTGAGCTAGAGGCCAAAATCCACAGGTAGGCACTTTGCAAAAAACACCTCTGTTTTCTTTTGAGAAAATGTGATGTGTCCATTTTGTGTTTTGGGGTGTTTCCTGTCGCTGGCACTAGGCCTACCCACACAAGTGAGGTACCATTTTTATCGGGAGACTTGGGGGAACTCTGGGTGGAAGGAAATTTGTGGCTCCTCTCAGATTCCAGAATTTTCTGTCACCGCAACTTGAGGAAAAAGTGTTTTGTTAGCCACATTTTGAGGTTTGCAAAGGATTCTGGGTAACAGAACCTGGTGAGAGCTCGACAAGTCACCCCATCTTGGATTCCCCTAGGTCTCTAGTTTTACAAAATGCACAGGTTTGGTAGGTTTCCCTAGGTGCCGGCTAAGCTAGAAGCCAGAATCTACAGGTAGGCACTTTGCAAAAAACACCTCTGTTTTCTGTCAAAAAATGGGATGTCGACGTTGTGTTTTGGGGCATTTCCTGTCGCGGGCGCTAGGCCTACCCACACAAGTGAGGTATCATTCTTATCAGTAGACTTGAGGGAACGCTGGGTGGAAGGAAATTTGTGGCTCCTCCCAGATTCCAGAATTTTCTGTCACCGCAACTTGAGGAAAAAGTGTTTTGTTAGCCACATTTTGAGGTTTGCAAAGGATTCTGGGCAACAGAACCTGGTCAGAGCCTCACAAGTCACCCCATCTTGGATTTCCCTAGGTCTCTAGTTTTCAAAAATGCACAGGTTTGGTAGGTTTCCCTAGGTGCCGGCTAAGCTAGAAGCCAGAATCTACAGGTAGGCACTTTGCAAAAAACACCTCTGTTTTCTGTCAAAAAATGGGATGTGTTGACGTTGTGTTTTGGGGCATTTCCTGTCGCGGGCGCTAGGCCTACCCACACAAGTGAGGTATCATTCTTATCAGTAGACTTGAGGGAACGCTGGGTGGAAGGAAATTTGTGGCTCCTCTCAGATTCCAGAACTTTCTGTCATTGAAATGTGAGGAAAACGTGTTTTTTTAGCCAAATTTTGAGGTTTGCAAAGGATTCTGGGTAACAGAACCTGGTCAGAACCCAACAAGTCACCCCATCTTGGATTCCCCTAGGTCTCTAGTTTTCAAAAAATGCACATGTTTGGTAGGTTTCCCTAGGTGCCGGTTGAGCTAGGGGCCAAAATCTACAGGTAGGCACTTTGCAAAAAACACCTCTGTTTTCTGTCAAAAAATGGGATGTGTCCACTTTGTGTTTTGGTGCATTTCCTGTCACGGGCGCTAGGCCTACCCACACAAGTGAGGTATCATTCTTATCAGGAGACTTGGGGAAACGCTGGGTGGAAGGAAATTTGTGGCTCCTCTCAGATTCCAGAACTTTCTGTCACCGAAATGTGAGGAAAATGTGTTTTTTTAGCCAAATGTTTAGGTTTGCAAAGGATTCTGGGTAACAGAACCTGGTCAGAGCCCCACGAGTCACCCCATCTTGGATTCCCCTAGGTCTCTAGTTTTAAAAAATGCACAGGTTTGGTAGGTTTCCCTGGGTACCGGCTGAGCTAGAGGCCAAAATCTACAGGTAGGCACTTTGCAAAAAACACCTCTGTTTTCTGTCAAAAAATGGGATGTGTCCACGTTGTGTTTTGGGGCATTTCCTGTCGTGGGCGCTAGGCCTACCCACACAAGTGAGGTATAATTTTTATCAGGAGACTTGGGGGAACATAGAATAGCAAAACAAGTGTTATTGCCCCTTGTCTTTCTCTACATTTTTTCCTTCCAAATATAAGAGAGTGTATAAAAAAGACATCTATTTGAGAAATGCCCTGTAATTCACATGCTAGTATGGGCACACCGGAATTCAGAGATGTGCAAATAACCACTGCTCCTCAACACCTTATCTTGGGTACATTTTGGAAATACAAATGTTTTCTTGATAGCTATTTTTCACTCTTTATATTTCAGCAAATTAATTGCTGTATACCCGGAATAGAATGAAAACCAACTGCAGGGTGCAGCTCATTTATTGCCTCTGGGTACCTATGGTTCTTGATGAACCTACAAGCCCTATATATCCTCGCAACCAGAAGAGTCCAGCAGATGTAACAGTATATTGCTTTAAAAAATCTGACATTGCAGGAAAAAGTTACAGAGTAAAACGTAGAGAAAAATTGCAGTTTCTTTACCACAATTTCAATATTTGTTTTTTTCAGTAGGATCTACACAAATTACCCCTTGCTGAATTCAGAATTCAGTCCACTTTTCAGAAATGTTTCGGTTTCTGGGATCCAGCATTGGTTTTATGCCCATTTCTGTCACTGACTGGAAGGAGGCTGAAAGCACAAAAAATAGTAAAAATGGGGTATGTCCCAGTAAAATGCCAAAATTGTGTTGAAAAATTGGGTTTTCTGATTCAAGTCTGCCTGTTCCTGAAAGCTGGGAAGCCAGTGATTTTAGCACTGCAAACCCTTTTTTGATGCCATTTTCAGGGAACAAACCACAAGCCTTCTTCTGCAGCCCTTTTTTCCCCTTTCTTTTAAAAAAACTGTTCACTGTATTTTGGCTAATTTCTTGGCCTCCTTCAGGGGAACCCACAAAGTCTGGGTACCTCTAGAATCCCTAGTATGTTGGAAAAAAAGGACACACATTTGGCGTGGGTAGCTTATGTGGACAAAAAGTTATGAGGACCTAAGCGAGAACTATTCCAAATAGGCAAAAAAAGGCCTGGCACAGGAGGGGGAAAAGGCCTGGCAGCGAAGGGGTTAAACTTGTCTAATTTAGAAACTGTAGTAGCTTCTGGAGGAGCTGTATAATTAGTTACAGCTTTATCAGAAACACTCATACTTACAATCAACAACAACTTATCAACACACATACAATTGTCAATCCAACACACATACATATGCAACACCTATTATTGTGATTGTGATTGGTATCCATGACCAGTAAAGAACCAGAAAGCAAAATAAAATAAAAATAGATTTAACTATGCAGCCAAACAAAAATCAAATATAATCTTCAGTCTTCCTTGCGATTATTTACAGCAACTTTCAGACTTTTTCCAGAACTTGTCAACAATCAGTTTATCAGCTTTGTCAAAATCAGTTTCAAATGTCTCTTGTTAAATCTGCTGATCACTAACTATTACTTCCAGTGTGTAATGTCTCTCTTGTTCAATTGGCAGTGTGATTTCAAAACTCAGTTCAAATGCAATTTCAAGTTCCAAAATATAGAACTTAATTCTTATGGTCAAAACAAAAAGACATAAACTTGTGTTCCCATTCATTAGCTGCGAGGTATGCACATTCAGGACCTGTGTATCTTCGACTTGCAACTGTCTTTCTCTTTGATCTTCGATTTGCACTTGTTCCTCCTTCACTCAGATCTGTTTCGTCTGTCGTTTCTGCTTCCTCATTTATTCTTGACAGTACACCAGGAACTTTTCTGGACAGTGATGGCAAAACTAGACTTACTATTCTTCTTCATTCAGCAGGACTTTGACAGGCACTTCTATATGACAGACTTGGGACTCACAGTCAACCGTTCGAAAACTTTCATAATGAACTGTGGCAGGAAATTGAGCAAGTCCTATAATATCACTATTCACGAGGATAAGGTGAAGATAGCTCCCACCTTCTCATATCTGGGCATAATGTTTGACAAACAGGCCACTTGGGCACATTGCGTGAAAACAAAAAAAGATCGGATTATTAAAACAACGGCGGCCTTGAAGATCTTTTCCAAAAAGCTAGGGGGGATTTCCCCGTCAAACATGGTAAAGATCTACAAAGCCAAGTGCATCCCGGCGGCCACTTATGGAGCATGTATCTGGGGGTATACCAACTGTTATGCGATTCAGTCAGCGGAAAATGACTTCCTCAGACACCTGCTAATGGCACCAAACAGCACATCATCATATATTAGCCACGCGGAACTTGGGGTCCACTTTGTAATTGATCTGATTAGGATACAGCCTCTATTATTATGGCACAAAGTGTGGACCTCTGAGTACACCGGACTAAACAAGGCCATTATATCCGACTGCATAAGGTTAACACACTTGCTTACAGTTCCCTGGCTGAGATACATCATGACCTTATTTAAAAATATGGGTTGCAAAGACTATTACCAAAACCCACAATCACTGGAAAAAATAACCAGGAGATAATTGAGGGCTCTGACACTGAAGCACTTGGAAGAACAGAGATGGAAAGTGGAATAAAAAAAAACTACAGTAATGTCTAACCAACTAATTCTGTTTACGGATGCCATCTAGCCTTACCTAGTAAGCGTGGTTAATCCTCAACATCGATTTGCTCTCACAAGATTCCGCTTAGATATCTTCCATCGGCTAGTAACTTTTCCGACCATGAATGACTGGAGTACAATTTTAAGAGCATGTCCTTGTGATGCGAAAGCTCCCCAATCCACAATGCATGTGGTCCTCTTTTGTAAATGTTATGATATATCTAGAAAACGTCTCTTATTGCCTTTTTTAAGATCGATTAATTTGCGTCAGTGTCGTGACGCGTATTTTAGCTTACAGATTTTATCCTCTATTAAAATGTGTGGAATTCTAGCAAACCTTTTATGTACAGTACTCTCTGTAAGGAAGTCTATGGGTGTACTGGACTAATTTTATTTGAACATTTGGAATCTCCGGCAAACTCCTTACCTTTTGGAAAAAACTGTAAGGAAATTCGATTTTGCACCGATGTAAATTCACTAAGTTTTATATATGTGTACTTGAACGAATTAAGGATGTGCTCTATTACCTTCCTTATTCATTATTTATTATCTTACTCTTACTTATTTATTACTAAATGTGTTACTATTTGATACTTTTATGGCTTGTTGAAAGTCGAACCATAATTCATGATTTGATCATTTTCCTCTAACGGTGTATCTTGACTATCAGGTCTGGGTTTGGTGCACAATTCAGTAACCTCTATTCAGTCTTGTTCAACTTCATTTACATTTCAGATGATTCATCATTGTCAAAAGGTAGCAAGGTTGCTGGATTAAGCACAGTGCATCTCTTAAGGGACACATTCAGGGAACCTAAAATCAACAATTCATACTTGGTCAGTCTGGCATTAGTTAAGTACAGAGTCTTTGTCCTGGTAAGCAATACCTCAACAGAGTGAGGTACCAGAACAGTTAAAGGATGTCCCATCACTATGCTCTCACACTGAGTGAGACTGGTCCCAACACACTATTGCAAAATTTAAAACAGAATAGAAAGTGGCTATCCTCATGTAGAGGCACCGAGTAAAATGCTTGTGAAAAGTCCACTACTGTGAACCATTCTGTCACATGGAATTTGGAACAGAATCACTGCTGGATTGGGTACCACTGGACAGCATTTGACCACAATATCATTAATATTTCTCAAATCCTGAACTATGTGAAATTTCCCACTTGGTTTTTACAAACTCATAATATGTGAATTATATGGGATGCTCAGCTCTTCTTTCAAAACCCCTTGCTTAACACAAGCTGCAATTACAGGAGTAACTCCTTCAATTACATCTGGTTCCATGTGATTTTGAGGAGTCTTTGGAAAAACTGCATTAGGTTTCACTGTGACTTTAACTGGTTCATCTCCTTTAATTAGACCAATATCTTTTCCAGAAAGATCCCAAGCTTTTGAAATAACTGTTTTTCGTAAATCAATTGGCAGGTCCAATACTGTAAATGCAGGAGAAAGAGTAATCAATGGAAATTCTTCATCAATCAAATTACAATTTCCAACTGATAAACAAGATTCCTCATCATCACCATTTGTTTGGATGGCAGTTCCATTATTTGTGCAAGTAATCCAACATCTTGTTTTTGCACAACAAATCTCTTCCCAGTAGGCATACTGGACTTGAGTCACAGACTACAAATCTATGCATGCCTTCAAAATTACCAATTTTATGGATCAAATCGGTTTATTATTATTTTAAACACTGAGACATGCAAATACAAAATATAAAATATAAGCACAGTACATCGCAGTTCGATACATAGTGTACATCTCCGTTGTAGACGCTCTATATCCACTAGCAGAAGTCTTCCAGACTAGGCTCTAGTTCTGGCTCAAAGAACCTCGCTACAAATCTCTTCTTGACAATAGACTCAACAAGCGGAGCCCAATAGGAGATCCTTCAGACTGCGAGTCCCGTTTATAAAAATCAAACAAACATACAATTAAATAAAACACTTTAACAATGCTCCCCTACAGCGACCGCGTCAACCTACCATCTCCCCTCCACTCCAACTCTCCTCCCGCCACATCACAGCCCATTGAAATCTCTTAGTCAACATTCTAGTCAAAGTTCAGGTCAGCCTCAAGACTCTCAGGTACGCTGGGCATGTCAACTCCGTAAACTCTGCAGAAAGAATCTGCAGAAATGGCTTCCATAGTTCACTCAGTTCACCCACTCGCTGCTGCGAAGCCAATGTGAGTTTCTCCATGGCAAGTATAAACCAAAGCTTCTGGAGCCATGCATTGTGTGTCGGGACCCTATTCGTACCCCACATGGTCAGAATCAGCTGTAAGGCTACGTTAAGTGCCAGGGCCATCTGTCTCCCCCTCAATGACCTCAAGGGAAAAGTAAGTGGATTAGGCAGCCCCAGCAAGATGTATGATGGAAATCTGGGGATCTTTGTGTGGAACGCCATGTCAATCTCATCTATTATGCCCTCCCAGCAGCGATGAAGTTTGGGACAGCGCCACAGCAGGTGCACAAGTGTACCCGTGCCACCGCACCCCCTCCAGCATAAGTCAGATTTACCAGGGTCCCATGTGTGAATACGCGCCGGAGTGTAGTACCAATAGGAGGCCACCTTATATGATGTTTCCGTCCCCGCTGCGTTCTAAGCTGTGTGATGTATTCTTTAGAAAATACTGTCCTATTCCTCGTCCGAAAACTCCCTCTCCAACTCCCTCTCCCAACGCATCTGTCCTCTGGTCCTTGGTGGGCGCTGTTCCCCCTGCAAAAGCCGATAAAGTTCTGAGATGACTCCTCTATCATCCTTCTTTAACAGGAGCCATTTCTCGAATGGTGTGAGAGGCCTATCTATTAACGCCCTATTCGCCGGCTGCATCGCCCAGTGCCGAATCTGATAATACATCAATCTATCTGCCTCCGTTAAGTCGTACGCTTCCCTCATCTGTTCAAAGGACAGGACCCCATGTTCGTCAAAGAGACCTCCCACCCTTTTGCAGCCCACCTCGTACCAACGTCTCAAACCCTCCAGTTGGAGTCCAGGCTCAAAGTCATCGTTTGCTCCTATGGGGGTAATTGGGGATGGAAAGGATGTCAATCCAGACCTAACAGCCACTGTCAGCAGACGCGGGAAGAGTAAACATCGAGACCGGTATTTCTTTATCCGACTCAAATCATTGCATCCAAGTCCCCATTTTCCGAATTCGTTTGATGTATTGGCAAGATTCTGAGGACACGTATCTACATACAGGGGCTCATTTGGAGCCGAATTTAACAACAGACATCAGCCAATACTTAGGCAGCATCATGCCCTACAGTGAAGCAGCTACGGTCAGAAGAATTAATATCCCATAAAAACGTTAGAGAAGACTCATCAAACTTCTTGACTACATCATCAAAAAGAACACTACAAACCTATAATTAATCTGACCAGAAGATTTGGCTGCGAAGATTCGAGTATCATATATTAGTGCCACTGGTAAAGGCCCTGAGGAAGGTTGTTTACTATACCTTATAATACCGAAACTCGCGTAGGCCTTCGGTCCCTACGGTACTACTTGGATAGAATTATGTTCATATTGTTTTCCTAGTTATGTATTAGATTATCAATACTAACATACTTGAATAATTTATATTTGTATATTTTTATCATTCTAAATTGTTTCAACCTTATTATTTGGATTAGTTTCTTAATGTGGAGTTTCACTTGTAAATAAGACACGTTTTTTTATTTATATAATCCAGTGTATACGTGGTATGTTTGTTTTAGGTGCTTTGTATGTATGTTTTTCTTATTTCTCTGATTTAATGTTTATATTTTTTATGATTGTATCATTATGGAATAATAAAATATTTACATTTGTAAAATAAGTGTGTATCAATTATGCAATAAGATTATTTTATTTGTAACTGAGTACCTAATTGGAGCAGCCTGATAATATAAACACTGAACTGGTCAGTTATATATAGTTAACATCATTCTAGAACATAGTATTAGTATGTGAAGATGATTGTATCTTCACGGATATTCTAGTAGCTTTTGCAGTAGTTTTTCTCTAACAGCCACTGTATCCCATGTGTGCATCGTAACCCCTGTGACTGGGGAGGAATAGAGTCTGGCCCCCCTATGCCGGTGTCGGACTCAAGGATCCTTCCATATATGCGAGCCCGCTACTGCCTGGTTCATGAAGCACCAGTGTTTCTCAGTGAGCGGGCGATTCCACTCCAGTAGAAAGTGCAGCTGGGTCGCCTAGAAATATAGTTGAAGGCAAGGGATCGCCAAACCTCCCCCGCTCTTGGATCGATACAGAACCCATTGTGACAGCCGCGCCGGCTGCCCCTCCCATATGAACTTTAAAATCGCCGCCTGAAGGGTAACTATCATTCTAGGGGGCGGATTCAGCGGAAGCACTTGAAACACATAAAGGATGCGTGGCAAAATTGTCATCTTCACCGCCGCCACTCTACCCAGCCAAGATAGTTTATGCCTCCCCATGATTCCAAGTCCCGCTGGATCTCACGGATCAGCGTCGCATAATTTAAGCTCGCTGTCTTAGCGGCCGAGGTCGCCAACTCAACTCCTAAATAGGGGAGACTCGAGGACGACCAGATAAAGGGGTAGCTAGCTCTCAGGTCTGCCTCATGATCTGGTCTGACCGACAAACCGAGGACCTGCAACTTCTGCATATTAACCCGAAATACCGAGACCCGACCAAACTCGGCTATTATATCCATAAGCACTGGCAGTGAGGTCGCAGGCTCCGCCAAAGTTAGAATCACATCATCTGCGTAGAGGGTGATAAGATGGTGGTCTCTAGCGAACCTCACACCAGAGACCAAGGGGGCTGTCTCGCAACCTTTGCGCAAAGGGCTCCATATATAACGCGAATAGAAGGTGAGAAAGCGGGCAACCCTGTCTGGTCCCCCGTCCCACCAGGAAGGGCAGGGACAGCACCCCATAAACTCGACCCGCCGCTGTGGGAGACCGATATACGCAACTGATCCAGGACCTGAAAACGGGGCCCAAACCAAATCGCTCCAACACCTTAAAGAGATAGGGCCAATGGACCCTATCAAACGCTTTTTAAGCATCAATAGAGCGGAAAAGCGCCTCTCTGCGGGAGCGATCTGTTTTATCCAATAGGTGCAGGAGCTGCTTCGTATTATTCCTGCATTGTCGATTTGGTATAAAACCTGATTGGTCTGGATCAATAAGGCTCGGCATATAGAAATTAAGACGGGTAGCAAGAATGCCAGTGAATAACTTGGCATCTATATTCAGGAGCACGATCGGCCTATATGAGGCACACTCCTCTGGGTCCTTACCGGGTTTCTGTATAACTACAATAGTAGCGTCCAGCATAGTCGGTGTCAGAGCTCCTGTCGTCCGAAAGGAGTTGAAAAGGCACACCAAAAGGGGAGCGAGTTCCACGCAGAAAATCTTATAGAATAAGGCTGTGAACCCATCAGGGCCAGGGGACTTCCCTGCTTTTTAGTCGAGAAATTGCCGATATAACCTCTGCCAACCTTATCGGCTAGTCCAACAGCGACGCCTCCTTCTCACCGAGTGGCATAATTGCTATGCCCCCTAAGAATAAATCCAATGCCGCAGCATTTCCCTCAGCAGCCGTGTATAAGCCCCGGTAGAACTCCGCAAAAGCCTCTCCAATCTGATCGCTCGTACCCGCCTCCATTCCAGAAGGGGAATGGATCAGTTTTATCATAGACGCTGCACGCTGTGCTCGCAACCGGTGTGCCAGTATCTTCCCGCACCTATTGCTCCCAACATAAAATTTGTGTATAAGTCTCGCTATCGCATATTCTGCTCTATCCCAGTCCAGCCTCTTCAACTGTTGCCTCACCTTCTCTAGTTCCCGCCAGGTTCGAGGTGCGCCAGTAGCCTTGTGGGAGCGCTCCAGTGCAGCCACCCTCTGCTTCAGCTCCTCCCTTATCCCTCTCCTTGTCTTATTATCTTTCGCGGATAGTGCCATCACCTCTCCCCGCACCACTGCCTTCATAGCCTCCCATACTATCTCGGTTGAGGAACTGCCATCATCATTAAAACTAAGGTAGTCCGTGATTGCGCGTCGAAGTGACTCTACCATTGTCTCACTCTGGAGCAGGGAATCCCTAAAACGCCAGCTCGGGGTACTTACTCGGCCCACCCCCACGGCAATCTCCACGGTAATTGGGGCGTGATCAGCTAAGGCTCTGGGCACAATCGTGGCCTCTCTAACCCAGGAGACAAATTCCTGCGAGGCCAAGAAAAGATCTAGCCGAGCGTACGTCCTGGTTGCAGCCGAGTAAAAGGAATAATCTTGAAGCATAGGATGCAACTTTCTCAAGACATCCTCCAACCCACAGTCGGCCATCCACTGGCACCCTGCCTCCGACAGGGCCCCCACCTGCCCAAAGCGTTGGCCAGAGTGGTCAAGCTTGTTATTCATTACCAAGTTAAAATCTCCTCCTACCAAAATAGCTCTATCTGGTGAGCTAAGGATTGGGGAGATCGCCTGCCTCAGAAATGCCTCCTGCTGGACATTTGGCGCATAAAGAGAAGCGATGGTGAAAGAAAAGGCCCTGAGTCTTATTCTGATGGCCAGGAACCTGCCCTGTACTTCATGTACCTTCCCTATTATCTCCCCGGAAAAGGTCCTAGAAAGCAATATTGCCACCCCTGCATGCTTTGTAGTTGCTGAAGACCAAATCTGCCTAGGGAACCACCTTGAGCGCATGCGATATGTGTCCTTATGTAATAAATGTGTCACCTGCAATAAGCATATTTGACACCCAGATTTCTCCAGGCCTGACAGAATCGCTAATCGCTTAGTCGGATTATTCAACCCACGGACATTTAAACTAAGACACCTAACTGTCATACCGTATAGGGAAACAGTTGCTCAGGTAGGGAGGAGCTCCACGGAGGGGGCACAATCCAGAGTAGCAGCGCAATCGCTCCGGCTCACATAGACGAGCCGCCGAAATCATCTGTGACCAGGTGCGCAGGGGAGCATTCAAACAGATAACCAAAATGCACAACAGGTGCTCATACCAAAAAAGTCCTCTCTCACACATCCTAAGAGGTAAAAGTCTCAACTGGGCTGTAAAACCACACATGCTCCTCCACCAAGTCCGCCTGCCCCGATGCCCGGACCCCCTTCCACTGTAACCAGACCGGGGCAAGCGGCCCCCAGCACTCTTCGTTTAGGCACTTGTCCCAGCTGCCACACTGCTCACTGCCGACTGGCGCTCCGAGATCTGCTCCAACGCAGTTGGACGTTGCTGTTTCTTTCTTCTTTCTTTCCTCCGCCAGCACGGGCTGTTGCCGCCGATTGGACCCAACTTCGAACCCGAATCCGGGGCAGGTTCCTCCAAGCACAAGATCCGGTTAGCCTCCGATATTGATTTCACCTGACGAAGCTGATCCTCCCAACGGAAAACCAGGCGGAACGGGTGGCCCCAGGAGTAGGACACCGCCCGCTCCCGTAGGTGCTCGGTGATGGACTTAAACTCACACCGCCTTTGCAGGGTCTGAACCGAGAGGTCCTGGTATAATTGAAGCTGGTATCCTATAAAAAGGACCCGTGGAAGGTGCGTCTTTTGCAGTATATTTTATTTCAGCCCAAAGTCATGGACACATGCCAAAATGTCTGGCGGGCGGTCCCCGGCCCCCCCTGGGCCGACCCACGTGGTGGACTCTATCAAGGGCGATCTCCTTGGATTCTTCAAGTTCTAAGATTGAGCGAAACAACGCCATCACGAAACCTCCAATGTCATCCTTCCCAGCCCCAGACGGCACACCTCTGATGCGGATGTTGTGCCTGCGCTACCGATTCTCCAGGTCCTCCACCGTCATCTGTAGGAGGTCCTGTTGCTCCTGCAGGCATATAACCTCCTGCTGCAGATCGCCCACCTCCTCGCCGCGGGCAATTTCACCATCCTCGACCTGCGTCACGTGCTCACCCAGGGATGAAAGATCAACTCTCAGCTCCTTCACCTCATGAGATATGTCTTTGTGGAGTGCCTGGAAGTCACTCCTGAGTGATTCAAATAAGGAGGTAAGAAAGCCCTTAGTATGCATCTGGAGCCCTCACGGTCGGCAGCTCCTCTGGCGCCCCTCCTGGCCCCTGGCGCACTCCAGTCAGCATCTCTCGCACCGTCCGGTCTCGCTTAGGCTTGGAGGTTGCCATCCTCTCTGCCCACCACCTGCAGGTACTTAGATATCTCAATCTGGGCTCCTCGCAGACTCACCAAATGTCACGTCCTCCAGGCCTCAGGCCTCGCTAGGGACATCAACCTTCCACCACAGGCTTGACCATGGGCCACCTTCTGAAAGCGCTTGCCTCTGCTCCAGGGATTACCCTTGCGTGCCGCTCTCGCCACTAAACTGCAGCACTGGTCCACCACGCCGCTCAAGGGCCTCAGCCTCAGCTCCAACTGGCCACTAGGCTCGACAGTCCAGCCACTCTCCTCTTTGGGGTCCCCCAGGCCAGGCCCAGCACAAATGTCCCAGTTGCCACCAGGGCCCCTACTCCAAATCTCTATCGGGCCTCCAGACCGGACCTCACCTCACGCAGGGGCACAGCTCTTCTAGGGCGCCATCACACCTTTGGCGCTCCTCCAGCTGGCTGTCGGGCCCGGGCTCTTTCGTGGTCCGCGCACTCGGCTGCCGCAGCCTCTGCCTCTTAGTCGTCAGGCTCCCAAGGAGCCGCCGATGCCGCCCCCGATCCTGGGCATCACAACGGGGCACCGCCGGCCGGCCACCTCTGCATCCACATCACAATTAAGGGCCCAGACGGCGGAGCACGGACAAACACGTCCGCTCACGCCGCCATCTTGGCCACGCCCCCAAATTACCAATTTTAACAGGAATTGGCTCAGTAATTGGATTTGTCAGTTGCTGATTTACTACTCTTACAACCTGCACTGTTCTCCCAGATAGTGGCACATTAGTAATTTCTGCAGTTATAACAGTAGAGCATGGAACTCCTGTGTCAACCAGGAATGAAATATTATGATCCATTACTGTTCCATTTACATAAGGACCACTCTGATCCACTTCTGATGAAGCTGCTACCACATATTCTTCTTCATCCGAACTCTCACTCACAATGTCACCACTCGATTCATTCTCACTGTATAGGGAGTTCTGCTGTATGTATGATTGACTGTTTTGACTTAACTTTTGACCCATGTTCTGCCGAGGAACCACTATCCGCTGCTGTCCCATTGGAGCTTGAGGTATCTGCAGTTGCTATTGTGGCATCATTTGCATCTGCTGTTGCATTTGCTGTTGTAGTACCTAGAAACGTGGCGCCTGTACCTGCTGTTGGGGAATTTGCATTTGATTCAGAATCTGCATCTGATTATTCATATCCTGTACATTTACGTTAGCATTCTGAATTCTTGGTCCTCTCAAATTTGGAAATTGATTATGTTAATTCATCTGCACAACACCTTCCTGTACCATCATTGGACACTCCAGTTTCCAATGTCCACGACCCCCACAAGCGTGACAAGGTAACATCATCTTCATTGTCTGTATATCACCTGAATTACATTAGTATTCAGATCAACACCAACACAATTTCCATTTTCATTTTCATTTTCATTTCCAAAACCACCACATCCTCTGCCTCTTGCCAATCCCTGACTCTGAACCATCTGCATTTTCCTTGTTCTTGTGGAATTCCCTGCATCCCTGATTGTGCTGCTCTAATCTGCATCACCTTTGCCTTTTCTTTCAGTCTTTTCTGCTTCATTTCAATCTCGTCACTACAATATTCAGCAAACTGTAATACTTCATTGACTGGTCTGTTTGCCAGCAAATCGAAGACTCTTAAGCATGTTACCAACTTCATGTCTCAACCCTTCAACAAACCTGAACACAAAATGAAACATGTCTTTGGGCTCAATTGTTTCTGTACCACTGTAATGTTTGAATGCCTGCAACAACCTTTCATAGTATGCATGTATTGACTCATTTGCTTCCTGAGCTGTCCTATCAATTCTCTGCCATCAAAAATTCAATCACTTTGCAATAGATTTTAATTAGATCAGGAAATGGTGTACCTGTAAGTGGATCTCTTGGAGGTTCTCTTGTTAGCCAATCAACACTCCTTTTGCACTCAGTCCATAAATTAGCTCGGACTACTATTTCAAACAAGGTGTTTGAATTCTCCCACAGTCATTTTGCGATTGTCACAAACATATCTGTCTGCTGGTGCCATCCCACTGGCTTCTCTGTCAAATCTTGGGTAATCATTTGTTTTTTTTAAATCATATTTTTATTAGATTCTGTGGGTTGTACATCACAATTCAACAACACACACATATCGTAGAGCAATGATAAGTAATTAAAACTCATGATTGAACTGAAACTCCCCCCTCTCCTTTGGTACTGTTTCTTATCTTAGCATTGTTTTATTTATAAGTGTGAGGGTCTCTCACTGTGGGCAATCAACGACTCTACCCTTCTGTTTACGGAGTCCCTTTCATGACTTTGGAATGTCTCTTTGGCCCTCATCTCTCCATTCATGTCCGCAGTTGTACACCAAAGCCTAGGTCTTACTCGAGTTTCAATTGTGTGCCTATCCCATCTCCCATCCACCCCAAAAAATTTCATATTTCTTTTCTTTACCTCTGTCCTGGTATACCTCCCTTTCCATTATTCAACATCTGTCCATGCTCTCCCACCATTCATCATGGCCTGGTGGTTTTCCTGATCTCCACTTTCTGGCAATGTCTCTTTTAGCAATCATAAAACCGAGATTGATCAGTAGCTTTTGGTACCTGGTGTGATTGGTTTTGCCCCATATTCCCAGGAGTACTGTTTCCGGTTTCAGTTCCAACGTATTCCCCGTTGTGTCCTCTAGGGCGTTTCCTACTTCCCTCCAGAACCTGGCTATTGTGGGGCAGCTCCATAGGGTGTGATAAAATGTGCCAATGCCCCAACAGCCCCGCAAACAGTAAGCATTTGTTGCCCTCTGTATCTTCTGAAGCAAGGACCTTGTATAGTACACCGGGTGCAGTATTTTAAGTTGTATTTGTGAATGATAAAATATCACTCCTGCTCCAAGGGACATGAACATAATTCCCACTAGGAATTTCTCTAATTGGTAATATCTTTACTGGACTATTGCCCATCTGCCTTCCCAATTATCTAATGTTCCCCATGTTTGAATACTTTGGATTAATTCTGTAATGTGAATTTTTATTCCAGGTAATCTCATGTTCTCAATGTCTTTTGCATCAAATTTTAATCTGTAACTCCTCTTTAGTGGTTTAGATTTCTCAATATCCACTTCATATTGTTCTGCAAGTTCTGATCATTTCTGATGTGCCAATCCTGGACTGTTTCTGGCTTATTTACACATGAAGGGTAACTCATCTTCATTATATGAGCCAATTCTATTTAATTCAAGTGTTCCCTCAATCATTTCATTTAGTTCTAATTTTAATCTTGCTAGGTTCAGTGTTCTTTCCCATTCAGCAACTGTTTTCATTGCTGTTGCTCCACTCACTTTCTCCAACCAGTCTGTTAACTGCTGAACTCTCAAGCCTTGTAAATAAACATTATTATTTACATTAAGCACACATTGTAGAGTATTACATGGTGGACCTATTACTCTCTCAGGTGTCATCAAAATTGAATTTGCATTTGGATTTAGTGTTAGACTTGAATTTGGAGACTCAAAATTTTATGAAACCCTGGAATAAGTTACGTCTATAAGCGGACCTGTTTTGTCCAAATTTTGATTCATTGGAGTCATGACTCGCAATAGCATTGAATTTCTCCAGCTCTGCATTTGAATTGAAAATATCCTGTATATTGCTTTCATTATCACTATACAATGGAACACCTGGACCAATTGTGAGAGGAACTGTTAATGCTTCTGGGCTTGATGGAACATTGATTTCTCAAGTGAATTACTCCAGAACTCTGACCTGTAAGTACTGTGGAACTTGTTTGTGTTACTGTTACTGGAGTATACCATGGCATTGTCTGAGCTTGGCTAACAAATTGCACAGGAGTCATTCAACTAGGTGTTGACTCCACTTGAATCATCATTGGTTTCTGCTAAATCTGTGGTGCCACCGGTACTGTAATACTCAGTGCGGAACTCACAATAGGAACTGTAGAATAAACTACAGGCTGAGCTACAGTCTGAATCACAGGAGTTTCAGTTACTGTAGTAGCAGGAACATTACTAGTGACCTGCACTTGGCTCTGTGTTACCACAACTGGCGATAGTGCACTTAGAATAATACTAGTACCTGGACTTGCCTCTTATGCCGCATATTGTGGGGGAAGATTTCTCAATAATTGTGTTATAAATTAGTCATCATCTGAGTCACTATCATAAGTCAGCGATCTCTTAACTTCATCTGACTTCCACTCAATCTCTTCAAGATACTGTGGGTGCATATTTATACTCTGTTTGCACCGAATTAGTGTCATTTTTTTAAACTCTATTTCGGTGCAAAACTAACTCCATATTTATACTTGGCGCTAGACCTGTCTAGCACCAAATTTATCAAGTTAAAGTCATTTTTTGGATGTGGAAACCTACCATGCCATAATGAGATGCAAGGTAGGCGTTCCCGTGCTAAAAATGACTGTATGGCCTTAACGCCATATTTATACTCCCGTTCAAAAATGGTGCACAAGAAGGAGGAGGGTCAAAAAATTGTGAAAAGCTTGCTTTGCCCCATTTTTTAATGCCTGGGTCAGGGCAGGCGTTAGGGGACCTGAGGGCCTATTTCCATGGCGGAACACCATGGAATAAGCCAACAGGTGCCCTTCCCAGGCCCCATGGACACCCCCACCAGAGGGACAATAGAGGATGGGGACCCCATTCCAGGTAAGTACAGGTAAGTATTTTATTTTTTAAAGTGCCATAGGGGGCCCTGAAATGGGCCCCCATACATTGCACAGGGTGCAATGGCCATGCCAAGGGGACCCTGATCCCCTGTGCTGGCCATTGGGGTAGTGGGCATGACTCCTGTCTTTTCTAAGACAGGAGTCACGTGGTATGGATGGTTTTGCGTCAAAAAATGACTCTAGGCAGGCTAGAGTCATTTTTTTTTACTCTAACCAGCCTAATGTCATTTTGTGGTGCAAAACCTCCTTCTTCCATACCACCAGCCCCAACTGACTAACGTCATTTTTTTTTACACTAGCCTACCCTTTGCACCGGCTTGCACCATTCCATAAATATGGTGCCCGGCTGGTGCACAGAAATGGTGCAAGCCGGTGCTAAACTTTTTGGTGTAAAACTGCGTTAGTGCCTTATTCTTTTTCTTTGGTCTAACACAGTCCTCTTTCTCTTGTGTTTTTTCATGATACACTGCAATACCCTGTAAAGTTTCTGTTCTCCAAAATTTCTGCTCATTGTTCCATCTTGGTTCTAGCAATTTTTTTCTCAGCTTTTCTCATTCGTCTCTCAAATTTTAATTTCTCTTGTCTGGCCACTAACTCTCAAATAGCTAAAGCTTAAAATTTTGGTGATCTCGGAGGGTGCTTTAATTCATAAAGTACTCTTCTCAAATTCTCTAAAATTCCCATATTAAAACTTCCATGAAGAGGAACCGCTAAGCTCCCTTCCTTCTCTGTGATTTTGCACCACTGCTTTAACCAAATATATGCTGAAGGACCTTTCTCCTCAATTACATTGTATGTGGGTGTACCTTCTGGTGGGGTATTTTCTTCTAATCTGAAAGGAATTAAAGCATCTCCTCTCATTGCACTTTTTAGTGCTTTGAAAATTTTCATTTTCACCTTTAATTGACTTAAAACTACAAATTAAATTAAAAACACTCAAAATCTTTTTTGCTTGCTCCTCTTGACCAGTAGCGATTCGCGGTTGTCCACCAATCAGTTTGCGGCTCCTTTTCACAAACTGACCAATCCCAGCTCAGACCCAATGACGTCACACTCACATACAGCGAATGGCGAAATCTCGGGGACTCGTCCTCCAAACTCGATTCACACAACACTAACTGCAAAATTGAGAGCACTAAAGAAAAAAACAACAAACCAGGTAGAGGCTCAATCACTCCGGAAGCCTTACAGAATTTATGACTGAGGCTTTTAGCTCTGACAGCTACTCTTTCAACTTCAGCTTTCTCTCATGCGCAAATAAAATTTGACCTTCAAATTTCCCCCCTTGACTAATACCAGATCCTCCTTGAGCTCTCAGGAATCACCAGGTACCTGTCAAACTAGCACTCCCTTAACATGCACATTACAAATATTATTTACCAACTATGCCCGATCGACCTAACACAGCAAACAAGCTACAACAACCGTCTCATACACTTGTACAATACTCTGGAGTCTTAGACCACGCAGGGTCTGTACATCAACAATAATATGGGCAATTTTTTAGAACAAAGCACCACAATCACTTGAAGTATGACGACTTCCCTACTCTCACCCTTTGCAATACACCAACTGCCTAATCAACTACATTGGAGTATGCAAACTCCCTATTTGACGCATCACAATTCACCTGCGATTTGCCAAAGCATTGCAACCGCAAACCCTACTCAGAACTCAAACAAACAACAGAACACTGGAAACATACCATAGCTCATCTAAACAAGCATTGGCAAAACCACATTTCCCAAAATCTACATTTCAACAAGCATTGGCAAAATCAAATCTCTGAATTCTCTCCTATCGATATACAACTATCAAAACTAGGACTTTTCCCTCCTTTTGAGACTAAATAATCTGATGATTCCTTCCTATTGAGACATAACCATCCTCATTTGCTACTAAATTCTGTGGGCTTGTTGGACCTTATTTGTTTTATATTGTTATGATGAGGGGACACATATAGGATAAGTCATGTATTACCCTCTGAGGTTGACTCGGTTCTTTGGACTCAGACAGGAGTGAGGAAACATCCAATCAGACAATTTGAACCAATAATCATCAAATATAATCAATCAAATATAACATCAAATAATCAACATATTCAATTGGAGTCAGTAAACACACCATGAACTGTGTGGCCATAAATCACCACACCGGTTTAGTAAAGTTTAAACATTTATTGCTCATTAGATTAACAATGCTAAAGTCACCTAAATCATGCGCAAGAGCAAATGATAGAAATACAGAAACAACATAGGCTGTCCAAAATGCCTGAAGAATCTCAATCTAATTAAAGCATTTATCATTAAACACTCCAAAAGAACAATGAAGAATAGCAACAGAATTAAGTGAATACTAGAAACAGTATACATTTAGTTTGTGCAGTTGACTAAATCAATATCAGTTAATATATGTTCATAATCAGATATTAGGTCAGGCATCTCTAATTGTTACTCTAATTGAGAAAGCATGAGTGGACTTCATGCAATGAAAAATAAGACAAAAATTAATTCGGAAAACATCTAACTATGGTGCTAACCAAAATAAGTGATTGGATTTTCTAAGGGAGAAAATTATGCGAGAAAACAGAAATACGCATTGGTTATACCTCTCCTAAATGGATCACCAGTCAGTAGTATCTCCATCAGTAGAGCGCCAGAACATCAGGACTTCATTGGTCAGCATCAGGACATGAAAGGGAAACAGTTCAGTGAAGTTGGACCTAATATATCTCAACTGTTAAAATCATTAACAAGAACTAAGCAGCATCCCTGAACAGAGTCTCTAAAATTGCAGAACTGACAAGAAGCTCTAAAAATAGGCAACTGACTTACTTCATCTAAAGCATTGCTATATTAAAGTCCCAAAAGTTATTACTAAGCTTCTATTGAACAAGACTATGAGGTGGTCTAGTTTGCAGCCAATAACACATCATCTGCACTTCAGAAGTATATCTCCATGTTCTCTTAACCCAGGATTGGATCACGTTGTCACTCCTCTCTCGCCTCCAGTCACCAGGTTCCATGCAAAAATTACATTTAAACAATGTGAAAACATGACATGTGTTTCTTACCACAAACTAAAACTTGATGAAGAAGAAAATAAGCAACATCAAAACACGACATTGAGTACTGAGGCTCATTGTTAAAAAATGAAAAAATGTTATCTCAAAGAAATATGCAACGCGAGCATTAAAAGAGAACCAAATTTTCCACTGTGAAAGTCACACAGGATGTTTGAAGAAACCTTATTTTGCAAAGTTAGCACATCATTTAAATATTGTGTTTAAATAAAACATTTCAATTTAAATTTAAACCATTAATCTTTCAGTACATATTAACAATCATCTTTTTCATAACATTTAATTATGATTAAAAAAATACATTTTCATTAGACATTATTTTTCACATAATACTTCATTGTTTATGGTGTCCTCCATATCAGCTGCATATTTAATTTTCTTACACACATTTTTCAGTTAGGCCTTTTAATACACGTTATTCACATTATGTTTTAGTGACACATTTTTATTAATAATGTTTGCTCTCTAACATATATGAATGCAAGAAGAGCTGCAAGTTTGTGGCAGTTGTATACAGGTTCAGTGTAAGGTATGCTCAGTGTTGAACTGGAATTTCATGTAGTCTGGCACTGCCAGATAGAGAAGCAGGGCTCCAAAATTGGAGAGGGTCCAAATTACTATTCTCCTGTGTAAATGCCTAATTCAGAAGATTGGGGACTCGACCTGTAATTTAACCTACATTGGCAGTACGATTCGCCCATTAAAAACTAGAATCCAGGAACATTTTCGGAATATACAAAAATCTGACATTCAAGCACCACTGGTTGAACATTTTAATAACTGTCACTCGCAACAATGTACCTTCACTTTCAGTGGTCTACAACGCATTTCACCCTCCCCGCGAGGTGGTAACAGGGCATTGCGACTACGTCAAGAAGAAAGTCGTCTTATTATCAAATATGATACAGTTAACAAAGGCTTCAACAAAGATTATGAATGGCACTTCTGGTTACTGTAGAAAAACGGCCGTTTCTTGGTTTTATAATTATACAATGTTTTATTTCAGTCCTCTGTTATGACATAAAACAGCCAGTGTGCTCATTTTATTAGACAAATGTTTCCTAGAATCTATTATATGTCCTAATATTGTTTCAGACATAATTTCTCTTAGCCATCTCTTTTCAGTTCACCGTTCCCCTTTTTCTTTATGTTTATGCAACAACAGGTGGCGTGCCTGCTATAAAACATGATATAGTAACGATGTGTATATTTTCCGTGTTCACAATAAGTAGTTTTTACGACTGGTTTTTTGACTGTATGCACCGTGACAAAATGGCGGCCACCGTCTTCCCTTTTCTCTCCTAATGTTCATAATGATAATAGTCCGTCGTCTGTTTCTATTCTGAAACAGAACGACGTTTGGAATTTCCTAGTCGATAAAGGTTTGTTCATTGGGAGCGCGACCTCTAACGCGCCCGTCCCGGCTCCGTATGGCCTCTTGCCCATGAGAGTCGGCATTTCCGACAATAATAGAACTTTAAGGTAAGGAGCGGTCTCTGTTACACACGGAGACTCTGTCTTTTTGTCCTAGCGTATCCTTTTAGTTAACAAATATAACTCATATCACTGTTAGGAAGTTAGTACCTGTGACCAATGAACTTTATAAATATCATAGATGAGCCCTGATGGCTTAAATTGAAATATAATTTGTGTGTTTAATTAATCACATTATGACTACTAATATGAGTACTACGACTAAAACTAGAAATGCTCTAATAACTGTCACATAGTTGTCATATAATGAAATTGATTCATATTATCAATGTATGTTCATCTTTATGATACATCTTATTTAATCTAATTACCTTTCTTATTAAGTGCCTTATTAATTAGCCTTAATTGTATAATGTTTTCAGCACTGGCTTATTTCCTTTTCCTTTTCCTTCTTCTCTTTGGGATTTAGGTACCAGATATCTTATCTCTCTGCATTTTACCAACTATCCTAGTGGTCATGAAATTATTCGCAAATGACCAGCGTTTCTGTATCGGTGTCATCTATCGCACAACATTGGTGACTCTTTTCGTAGAATATTCTGCTTTCTTGTTCACATTTCGGTGACCTTTGGATTTCTATCGATATCTTTCTTCACCAATACTATCAATAGGTTTTTCCTTTGTCTTTCAGCCTTGAGAAAGCCCCGGCTTATAATGCCAGAGGGGGCGAAACACGTGTTGGCTGCTTCTCTTCCTTTCTATCCGTGCCATTACTCTGGATGTTGCTTTTACTAAAGGATAAGAAGTGATTTTTTTAGTTTGAACGTTTGGAAGCAAAACAATGATTATAAAAATAATGCAATAAACTTTGAATTTGATTGTTTCAAGAATCTTGAGTGGGGCTTCACCTCTTTTGGATGGCACTGCCAGATAGGCCTACTTGAAATAGCCAGTGTGTGGGCAGTTTGTTTAGGTCCACTCGGTTGTGATGTGATAAAAAAAAAACCTCTCACACACTTGCACTTTCAGGCTCATCCATCTGGCAGTGCCCAACGCTGGGTGTGCTATTTGAATCACAAAATGTGTGTAAAGGTGTACACCTGAATCATAAAATGTGTGTAAAGGTGTACACCTGGTCTGCTTGAAACATAACCTTTTGCTACCAAAAATATACTTGTTTAATCCAGATATTGAGAGTTTCCTCAAGTCTAAATACAAAAGGATAGCACTCCAAATGCAGTTGAATAGGCTGGTAGACTTCAGCATTTCCTGACCCCGTTGGGCAAAGATCACTAATCAAGTCTGCTTGAAATACAGATCCTGATTGATTGAGGCACTTTTACTACTCTCCAGACCCCTCTTTGGGGCACTAAAGCACCTTCCTGGACTGGCAGCAAGGTACTTGTGCAGGAATGTATGGCTAAAAGAGTGTTGACTTAGTTGTGCACCTGTATTGGAACAGAGCTATAGTGTCATGCACAAGTGGCCATTGAGGTCTTGGGGCACAGTGCTTAGTGAGAAGGTGGGTAAAAGGTGTGAGCGACAGGTGACAGTTTAAGGTTGCATTGGCTAGTGGTCATCGTTAGTTTTGCAGATCCTTAGGAGTCACCAACTTTCTGTCACTTACATACAGTACTGGCTGTCCCAGAGACATTCACTTGAGTTGTGATAGCTTAAATGGGTATAATTAGGAGGGATGTAATAGAGGTACCCTAATTGACCTATCTTACAGTGATCCTATATTTTATCTAGTAGTAGAGTCAGGAATTGTTTAGTATAGGTCGGAGTCTGCAGGGAAGGTTCTTGTTAGTGCCCTCCATTTCACAAGCAAATATTGGTGAATCACAACCACTGGGAGTACACATCCATCTAGTATTGAGTGTTTAGTCATGTGTCGTGTGACAGTTAAGGAGACAGGGAGTATTTAGTATGGACTGAGGTCTGCAGGGATGGACTATATTAGGGACCTCCATTCATCCATCCGATCAAGGTGGCTCTTAACCACTATTAGTTTTCATCCTCCTAGTACTGAGTATTTAGGCAAAAAGTATTAAGATGGGTGAAGCACAACTTATAGGTTTAAGATGCTTCTAATGTTATGCTCCTTTTATATATGACAAAGCTTTTTATGAGGCCATGCTATGTAGTTCGACTGTTTGGTGCTTGAAGGGAGGCTCTTAGCACCCATGTGGGTGCCTCTGTCTTCATGGGATGCGCAGTGGGTCATGGAGGTGTTGTTTTGGCAGCTTGGGAGAAGAATATGATGCAAATGCCTTACCAAACTGGCCACAGATGAAGTCAGTGCTGAAAGGTAATGCTAAGCGTGTATATCAAAAATGGCAAAGGGACGTAGAAAAGGTGCAAGTCATCCTTCCAATTATTCCACAACATACATTAAGGAGGTTATCTAAAAGCCAAGATCACACTAAAAGCATTAAAGCTTTCTTTGACCATCTATCTCTCCACCTACTGCATGCACCCATAGCCCTTCAAACATACATGCATCCTTGTGTGCAACAACACAACCATGAACCCCTTAATCATTCGTCCAACATCTGACTGTGTAAACTGTTGTTTGATTGCATGTGTGTCTGCAAGTGTGGTGCATTTTGTTGATGTGTTTATGTGCATTTGGGTATTTTCTATTTGCAAAAGAGTGCCAGTATGTGTGATTTTGTCCTCCTTCTCCTGCACATTCTTACTTGTACATGCTTTTTCTTTTTCCTTTCTTTACTCCTACCCCCACTTACTTCTAATAATACTCAGTCTTATTTTTTTCTTATTTCTACTCTAGTCTTTCATTTTGTTGCTTTTTAATATTGTTTTACATGGTTTATGATAGTAGATGCCCCATAGACGTCTACCCTTCTGACCTCTGGGGAAGAGGTGGGGGAGCAGGACAACTAATCTATCCCCCTCCCACCTGGAGGGTTGGGGGAAATAGACACCAGGGACTGCATTTATGCAGTATTTTGTTTTTGGGGGGACATCCGTGGGCATTAGACTTTCTGTCTCCCCTGGGCGGTGGATAGGGGTCTTCACCCCTAATCTGTCTGCCATGGGGTATAAAAAAACTACTATACACCAGGTACTACCTTTATGCAGTATTTTTTTCAGGGAGCCAATAGATATTTTTGCCCTCCTGGGGGGTGGTAGATAGGAGTATTCACCCTCCTATCTGCCACCTGGGGGGGCAGACAGACAACTAGATACCAGGAACTGCATTTATGCAGTCCCTGGTATGGCTACACCCTGGCCCTGGGTATGAGCCGTGCTCACCCACCTTCCAGGGCTGATTAGACTTTCTGCCCCTCTCAGTGGGTGAATAGAGGTGTTCACCCCTAATCTGCCCCCCCTGGCAGCCGAAAACCCACTAGAAATCTGGAATTTCTAAATGCCACCAAACACTAGGGGTTTCAAAATGGCACCAATCAAACAAAAAGATGGGAAGGCCTATTCTGGTAGTGGGCCTTGCACCCACCCCAGAATGTGTTGGGGGGGGGGGGCGGTGGCCGAAAAAACACTAGACACTGGGGATTTTGAAATTGCGCCAAAACAAACAATATGAATTGGTGGCCTATCCTGGTATCAAGCCATACCCTCACCCAAGTGGGGGCAATAATGTCTTTCTCACAACCTGTGGGGGCAGATAAGCTTGTCCCAATTTGGGAGGTTGACCCAAATCTGCCCTCTGGCGGTGGGGGAGTGTAGAATGCCCACTAGACACCAGGGATTATGCATTTGGACAAAAGTAGGGGGGTGTAAGTGTTGCTGTATGCCATACTCCCACCTTGAAAGGAACAAACTAGAATGTTGACCGCCATGGGGGTCAGACAGGGATGTTTGTCCCTGGTGGAGGGTGGGGCAGAAAGCCCGTTGGATGGCAGGGCTATATTTTTTTTATAAAATAATGAGGTGTGTCAGTCTAAATCTGACATCAGACCCCACCCTCACCCCTAAAGCCTCAACTCTTTCTGCTCCCCTGTAGGCTTGAGGAGGCCACCACCAGAGAAAACTACCAGACCCAGACATATCAGAAATCTAGATTTCGAGGGGAGCACAGGGTGGTATGCCTTCTGTTGATCCCATTATATTTTCTTACCCACAATGCTCTGCATGCCTCAAACTCAGTTAAAAAATCACACATTTTCCTTGCATTTCTGTGATGTAAACATCTGGAATACACAGGGATCCACAAAATTGAGACTTCTCAGCATTTCCCCACTTGTTACGATAAAAACACTACCCTTCTTGTACGGGTGGACCTAATATGCACAAAAGAAAAAGTCACAAAACGTAATGTGGAGACATCAACTAACCGGATTAGGCAATGGGTGTAGCAGAGTTAGCTGGGCGCGAGCTCAGCCACCACCTAGGGAATCCTAGCAAACCCACAAATTTCTAAAAACGAGATGCCTGTGGAAGTCCAAGGTGGGGTAATTGGCATGGATCCCATGATATTTTCTTACCTACAATTCCCTGCAAACCTCATAATTTGCCTAAAATCACAAATATTTCTTGCACCTTGTGACCTAATCTTCCAGAATCAACAGAGATCCAGAAAATTCCTGCCACCCAGTGTTCCTTATCTTGTCCAAATAAAAATGATATCCCACTTGTGTGACTGGGTTTATGGACCGCAATAAGATAGATAAAAATAGGGTCAATGGGAGTCCTACAGTGGAACTCCCATTGACCTTGGTTTGATCCATTCCTGTCACGGGTAATAGGCCCAGCCACCCAAGTGAGGCACCATTTTTATCAGGACAAGTGGGTTGATGCAGGGTAGTAGTAATTTTGTGGATTCCTCCTGATTCTGGAAGTTTCCATCACAGAAAATGTGTGATTTTAGACAAAGTATTGCAAGACATTGTGGATAAGAAAATCTTGTGGGACTCACCATTGTGTAATCCCCTGGGTGTTCTCATTTCACTAAGTTCTGTGGTTGGTAGGTTTCCATGGGCGGTGACCCAGCACGGCCACAAATACCACAGGTACCCCTATAGCTGATCTCTCCCCATAGCGCTTTAGGGTCTTCTTGTGAAGTGGTTTCTTGGCACACCCAGACAAGTGGGGTGCCATTGTTATCAGGGATGTGTGGAAACTCAGGGTGGTATGAAATTTGTGGATCCCACAGATTCTGGAACATTCCTGCCTAGATTTGAGTAGAATGCATTTTTAGCCAAAGTTTGAGCTTTGCAAGGGCTTCTGGGTAAGGACACTTGGTGAAAGCCATGCAAGTCACTCCTCATTGATACCCCTATCTATCTAGTTTTCAAAAAAAATTGCAGGTTTGCTAGGTTTCCCTAGGCGTCTGCTAAAGTAGGGCCTAAAATCCACAGCTACCCACATTGTTAAAAAAGGGTACTTTTTCAGTGCAAAAATGTGATGTGTCCATGTTGTGTTATGCTTCCGTTCTTGATGTACGCCCTAGGCATACACCCACACATGTGAGGTACCATTTTTAGCAGGAGACTTGGAGGAATGCTCTGTGGTAGGAAACTTGTGGATTCCCCAAAATTCCAAGAGGTTTTACTCCTAGAAATGTGAGGACAATGTGTGGTTTTAGTCAATGTTTGAGGTTTGCAAAGGATTCTGCGCACAAAAACCTGGAGAAAGCCATGCAAGTCTCCTCACCCTGGATTTCCCAAAGTGTCTAGTTTTAAAAAATGTACAGGTTTGCAAGGTTTTCCTAGATGCCGGCTGAGCTAGGACCCAAACACCACAGCTTCCCAGATTGCACAAGAAGGGGACAGTCACATTTTGGGCCATTTTCTGTCATGGGCACTAGGCCTCTCCCCACAAGCGGAGTACTATTTTTATCAAGTGCATGTCGGAAAACAGAATAGCAGAGCATTTGTTATTACCAGTGGGATTCCTCTGCATTTGTGCCTTTCAAATGTAAGCCAGGGTGTAAGATAGAAGACATTTTGAAAAATGCCCTCTGAACCCAGTGCGAGTATGGGTCCCCACAAATTCAGAGGTGTACAAATAGCCACTGCTCTTAAACTCCATGACTCGTGACCATTTCAGAAATACATAGGTTGATTAGATACCCATTGTTCACTATTTCTATTTTACGATATGGACTGCTCTTTATTCAGTGCACAATGAAAAACCATTGTAAGATGAAGCTCAGCTTTTGGCTCTGGATACCTGGGCAACCTACAAACCCTATATATCTTCGCAATCAGAAGGGTCCAGTGGCTATACTGCTTTTGTAGATCAGCCATCATGACAAGACGTTACAAATGAAAATGTTGTCACAAATAGCTTTTTTTTTTCCCTACTCATTTTCAATATTTTTATTTAATTTCAAAAGTCAGTTTCTTTAGGAAAAACACAGAGGGATCTACGCAAATGACCCCTCACTGAATTCATAATTGTGTCTACTTTTCAGAATTTTATAGCTCTTTGGGATTACCCATGCGTTTCACACTTGTTTCCAAAGCAAATTGGAAATAGGTTGCAATCACACAAAAAAAAAGGAAAATGGGCTATCTCTTTTACAAAATGCAAAAACTGTGGTAAAAAATGTTTTTTTTGATTCAGCTCTGCATTCTCCTGAAAGGGGGGGGGGTGACTTTAGCACAGCAAACCTTTTCTTGATGTCATTTTTAGGAAAAAGACACTCTTTTACAGAGCACTTTTTTCCTATTTTTCCTAAACAAATCTAAAAATGTAGCCTATTTCCACGCTCTCCTTCAGAGGAATCCACAAAGTAAGCCTCATGATGTTGGAAAAAAGGGCACAAATTTGGTGTGGATACCTTATGTGAAAAACATTATGTAGGCTTAAGCCCGAAGTGCCCCAAATAATCAAAAAAGGGCTCAGCAGTGGGGGGAATAAGCCTTAGTGGTTAAGTGGTCAAAGGAAAAGTAAGAGAGAAGCAAGGCAATGTAGTTGAATAGGCTGCCGCCTACATAAGCTGGAAAACTAACACTTCTCCTTTAAGAATGCATATTCCACCAGTATCCTATCATACCCTGTCAATATTGGTTACTCCAGTTCTTTGTAAGCAGAGACATAGGATCCTGCATAAATGCAAACAATCACAGACTTTTTCCATCACAGAGGAGCAAGAAGCGTTGCTTATGCAAGAAAAGCTTCCTACTTCTTCAGGGTATATCCATTAATAATCACAAACACTGGATACAATAGCAAACCAATCCCAATGATTACAGGGAGTGCAGAATTATTAGGCAAATTAGTATTTTGACCACATCATCCTCTTTAT
Source organism: Pleurodeles waltl (assembly GCF_031143425.1). Classification (NCBI taxonomy): domain Eukaryota; kingdom Metazoa; phylum Chordata; class Amphibia; order Caudata; family Salamandridae; genus Pleurodeles; species Pleurodeles waltl. The sequence continues at coordinate 309,523,129 of NC_090439.1, forward strand.
GCATGTTGTCTTACTCCAAGCTGTATAGGCTCGAAAGCCTACTACCAATTAAGCATATTAGGTGATGTGCATCTCTGTAATGAGAAGGGGTGTGGTCTAATGACATCAACACCCTATATCAGGTGTGCATAATTATTAGGCAACTTCCTTTCCTTTGGCAAAATGGGTCAAAAGAAGGACTTGACAGGCTCCGAAAAGTCAAAAATAGTGAGATATCTTGCAGAGGGATGCAGCACTCTTAAAATTGCAAAGCTTCTGAAGCGTGATCATCGAACAATCAAGCGTTTCATTCAAAATAGTCAACAGGGTCGCAAGAAGCGTGTGGAAAAACCAAGGCGCAAAATAACTGCCCATGAACTGCGAAAAGTCAAGCGTGCAGCTGCCACGATGCCACTTGCCACCAGTTTGGCCATATTTCAGAGCTGCAACATCACTGGAGTGCCCAAAAGCACAAGGTGTGCAATACTCAGAGACATGGCCAAGGTAAGAAAGGCTGAAAGACGACCACCACTGAACAAGACACACAAGCTGAAACGTCAAGACTGGGCCAAGAAATATCTCAAGACTGATTTTTCTAAGGTTTTATGGACTGATGAAATGAGAGTGAGTCTTGATGGGCCAGATGGATGGGCCCGTGGCTGGATTGGTAAAGGGCAGAGAGCTCCAGTCCGACTCAGACGCCAGCAAGGTGGAGGTGGAGTACTGGTTTGGGCTGGTATCATCAAAGATGAGCTTGTGGGGCCTTTTCGGGTTGAGGTTGGAGTCAAGCTCAACTCCCTGTCCTACTGCCAGTTCCTGGAAGACACCTTCTTCAAGCAGTGGTACAGGAAGAAGTCTGCATCCTTCAAGAAAAACATGATTTTCATGCAGGACAATGCTCCATCACACGCGTCCAAGTACTCCACAGCGTGGCTGGCAAGAAAGGGTATAAAAGAAGGAAATCTAATGACATGGCCTCCTTGTTCACCTGATCTGAACCCCATTGAGAACCTGTGGTCCATCATCAAATGTGAGATTTACAAGGAGGGAAAACAGTACACCTCTCTGAACAGTGTCTGGGAGGCTGTGGTTGCTGCTGCACGCAATGTTGATGGTGAACAGATCAAAACACTGACAGAATCCATGGATGGCAGGCTTTTGAGTGTCCTTGCAAAGAAAGGTGGCTATATTGGTCACTGATTTGTTTTTGTTTTGTTTTTGAATGTCAGAAATGTATATTTGTGAATGTTGAGATGTTATATTGGTTTCACTGGTAATAATAAATAATTGAAATGGGTATATATATTTTTTTGTTAAGTTGCCTAATAATTATGCACAGTAATAGTCACCTGCACACACAGATATCCCCCTAACATAGCTAAAACTAAAAACAAACTACAAACTACTTCCAAAAATATTCAGCTTTGATATTAATGAGTTTTTTGGGTTCATTGAGAACATGGTTGTTGTTCAATAATAAAATTAATCCTCAAAAATACTACTTGCCTAATAATTCTGCACTCCCTGTAGATGGTGAAAGAATACTATATTTTATTCCTAACCTACTGAGTTGGAAAGTCTGGGTGGGTTGGCTGTTATACATGAGTTCAAGAAGCTCTCTGCATGCAGTATTCACTTCTAATAATGACTATACCGTATCTGCTTCTGACACATCTAAAAATCTTTATAGTTAATTCAACTAAAATAGTTCTAAAAACAAAATTATCTGGTGGAGACAAGCAGCAGATCCTCCGCTAAGGTGAAGGAGCATCGCCCCACTGCTTTATGCAGTGAAGGAAAGGGAAAAATTAAATTATAAGGCAACGTTATTATCATTTTATTTTTCCTCGGGAGCTGGGTTAGAGCGGGTCTGTGCTGGAGGAGGAGGGCTGCGTAGTGGTTCATGCACATAAGTGCCCATGCCACTTTGGCCGGCCGTTTTGGCTGGTCAAACAGCCATGCGCACTTTGCATTTCTCCACCTAGCTGTATTGAACAGCCGGGAGGAGAAAGTGCACAGGGCCCTACTCAATGTCTGAGTACCAAAGCAGGCCGATCAGACCAACCATGACGCTGCTGTCATGCTGGTGACAGCAACATCCTGATTGGAGGGAAGTTTGGAAGCCTGTGTGCTTCTGGGAGTCGGCAAGAGATGAGGAGAAAGGAGAGACGGAACCGTTTCTCCCAACATAAAGGGTAAATTGTTTTTTAAATTTTTTATTTTGTTTGATTTTTATACCCCCACCCCCATTGACAAGTAGCTGCTACTGGTGGAGTCTGCCCTTATGCAATGCCTGCCACTTCTCACATACTAAGCCCTCTTTCTAATCACAACCTACAAGTATGTAGGGGGCAAAACATTAAAGGGACCATGCAGGACACCATATTTACCTAGATTTCTTAATTTTGTGATGCAATGTGTTATAAAAAAAAGTAATGGTATGCTTAATTTACCCAGGAAGACAACTATGGTCTCCATGGGAGTGAAGAAGTGGATTGTGGGATCACCCTTAACCTTGATTAACAATCATATTTAACAGGGCTGAAACATTTCCCTTACACCATTCCTACGTCAGTTACTCCAGTCTTTGCTGCTTCTGGCTGAGGTCAAAGGAGAAGGTTCTGATTTCGCCAGAATTTTCTTGAGGCTGTTTCATATTTTCTTCAGGCTGTTTCATACCGGTCTTCCTTCAAAGGCTCATTGTCTGGCTGAACTACTGTTGATTTCCTTGGTGGGTCTGGAATTTTCACATGTGGTAAAACATTAACAAACATGCAATCTGCACGTGGCTTAGGTAAATCAGAGGTGTTTTCTGCCATCTGATAATTGAACTTTTTATCTCAAATTCCATTTGACTCCAGATTACTTGCAACACTGTCTTTTAAGCTAAGTGGAAAGGCCTAGGTAGCACAAACAGCTGGCCATGACAATGTGAGGGGAAAGAAGGGGTCTTGGTGAAGATGTTACGCAATAAAGCATTGAAAAACCCTTAACCTTATCTGTTCATCTCCCTCCCTTCCGGTCTCCAGCCACCAAGATCATCTGCGGGCCCCCCAAGGATCCTCCCTCAGCCCCACCCTCTTCAACATATACATGGCCCCCCTCGCCAACATCCTCCGCCCCCACGGAATCACCATCATGTCTTACGCAGCCGACACCCAGCTCATCATCTCCCTCACCAGAAACCCTACCACCGCCAAGACAAACCTGCATGCCGGACTCCTCGACATCGCCAAATGGATGACAGCAAGCCACCTCAAACTTAACTGCACCAAATCAGAAATCATCATCTTTGGCCCCAACAAGACAATATGGGATGACTCCTGGTGGCCCACCGCACTCGGACCAACCCCAAAACCCACCACCCACGCATGCAACCTTGGCATCATTCTAGACTCATCTCTCTCGACGACCCAGCAAAACAACACCATATCGTCCTCCTGCTTCAACACCCTTCGCATGCTACGGAAGACTTTCAGATGGATTCCCTTGGAAACAAGAAAAACAGTCACCCATGCCCTCATCAGCAGCAGACTGGACTATGGCAACGCCCTCTATGCTGGTACCACAGTCAAGCTTCAGAAAAAACTCCAGCGATCCAGAACGCAGCCGCACGTCTCATCCTCAACCTCCCCAGCCACAAACACATCTCCACTCACCTCAGATCAACGACAGTGGTGCCCATCAGCAAAAGGATAATCTTCAAAGTCCTTATCCACGCTCACAAATCCCTCCACGACACTGGACCAGCCTACCTTAATGAACGAGTAAACTTCCCCACACCTACTCGACTTCTCTGCTCCGCTGACTTCGCCCTCGCCACAGTCCCCCGCATCCAACGCACCACCTCAGGCGGCAGATCCTTCTCCCACCTCGCTGCCAAGACCTGGAACTCCCTCCCCACCAACCTATGCAAGACCCAGAACCTCCTAACTTTCAGAAAGCACCTCAAGACATGGCTTTTTGAGCAGTAAACGGCAACCCCCCCCTCAGCACCTTGAGACCCTAAGGGGTGAGTAGTGCGCTTAATACATTTTTTGATTAATTGATTAACCTTACAGGCTTCAAATTACAATATTCATTATTGCCCAGGCCTGGAAAATAGCTTTATGAGATTGATTGCAGGATCCATAATAGTTAGACAATGGTGCAGTATCAGTGCTCTTTTAATCTTGTCCCAGCTACAGAAACAATTTTGTGAGACCGTACATTGCCACCAACATGTACAATAAGAGGCATCAAGCTTGCCAATGGAAGGACTTATTCAATGGTTTTGATAAATAAAGGATGAGGGATAAATAGAAGAAAATGGTGAGAAACAAAGGACCTGATTCAGAGTTTGCCTGAGAGGCTATTCTGTTGCAGCGGTGATGGAGTACCCTCTTTGCCAAACTGAAGGTCCGCCTGCTTGACGTTACAGCAGTTCCTGTCACTGTTAAGAGATGTCAGCTGGGATGACTAATATTTCTAAATTTAGCAGGTGAAGGACCCTTAGAATGATGGGAGTAAAATACTCCACCATACTCACGGTTTAACATCCATCCAGAGCACTCCAAATAAGGATTAAATATAGAACACAACAAGCCTGATTCAGTGTTCTTCGGACAGAGGTAAAACCATCAGTATAGTAGAATCTATCTTGACATAACCTTGCCACATAATTTACATGAGCTCACTAGTGCTGCTGTATGGGATACCAACATCAACAATTCTTCACAGTGGTCCCACTAACTAGAGTCAATGTACGTTTTGCTGAAGATCTGCACAAACCAGACCAAGGGTTGAATGCAAGGTATGTTTTAGCCATTGCAGGAAGCAGTAGAGACACGGATTCTGATATCCAGGTTCCATGTCTTAGTAGATAAGTGGTGCTTGCAAACTGCCTCGTCCACCGGGAGACTGACCATGAGGCAGTCAAGAGTGCAAAACTTGAATCTACTCAAAACACGAACCTTAAAACAGCCTCTTGCTCACCCTTCGAACAGTGAATACAGACAATGAAAGCTTGCATATATCAGAGTGCTCCCAGACATGCCTTCCATATTGACACAAGACTTATGCCACATTCAAAAATAGATTGAGGGAAATTAAGTTAATCAAGAGAGATCAAATTGAACAGGGCCCTAAGATGGAAGCACTAGCAAAAATAGTAGATGGGGGTTTTCACACAGGTTCATCAAAATACTGTTTCCAGAGCATATAAGATAGTCAATTTACTAGAGGGGCCAGGCTAGCAGCAAGAACCGTAGCAAATATTTTGGGATCTGAGTTAATCAGGGAGATGGACCCCTGAGATCTACTCTCATCAGAAGGCTTATCCTGCCTAAGAAAAATAATAATATTAGAAGACTTTCAGGAATCTGGAGCATCACCCCCACAATAGATATGCAGCATCAGACACATGAATAAGGGGAGGAGTGTTTTACTAAATAACTTGCAGAAATCCAAAGGGACAGCATCCTCTCCTGCTACTTTTCCTGGCGGCAGGGAGTTAATAGCTGATTCGCGTTCACGGACAGTAATATCCTCCTTTAATGTTTGCCTCTGATATTGCTCAAGTTGATGCAGATCCACCCTCTGTATGTATTCATTAATCAAATATTGATTAGGTAGAGTGGCATGGGCAGACAAATCTTTATAGAAGTCTGTGAATTTACTAACAGTAACTTGTGGGTCGGAATGCAAAACCGGTAAGCTAGGACACATTTTCCTCAAGATTTCACTCAAGTAGGGAATTTAAATTAAACCAATTGGCAATAGATGTGGCCCAGCTTCTTCTCCCTAACAGCTTGGGCAGGCTGAGATTATGCTGCCAATAATTGTGTACGGAGCTTGGACGTCAACTCTTTACCATGCTTAATTACTTTCAAAACAAACTGGAGAGTTGCCCCCCTGACATAGGCCTTCATTGCATCCCATAAAACATGGGGCGGGCAGAGTCCTGACTCATCATCACTAAGTCCTTCAGCTGGTTATATAAGTAAGGTCGGAAAAAAGCAAGCGTGGACAAGTAAAAGTGTCCCTCTTTACTAATAGCCCATAGCTCCATTGTTACCAGGACTGGGTTATGATCTAAGATAATTTTGGGGCACACCTCATTTTAGCAAATTGAATCAACTGTTGGACCATAAAAACCATGTCAAATCTGGAGTATTGTTTATGAGGTGCGGAAAAGTATGTAAACCATGGGTTCTCAGAGTAAATAGTCCTCCATAAATCTACCAGACAGTGAATCCATAGTATCTTAAGAATGGAAGCTCTAGTTCTAACCATACAGTGATGGGCCTTGTTAGAAATTGGGTCTCTAGTTGGAAGAGGTATGCACCCTTTCCAAGTAGGGACCACAGTCCTAGTCGGGGTAAGTAACATACACACCCTAAATTAACCTGCATTCACCGTCTGGTAGCTTGGCACAGAGAAGTCAGACTTAACTTAAGAGGCAATGTGTAAAGTATTTGTGCAACACATAAAATATAGTAACTCAATGAAAACACCACAGAAAGACTGCACGCCAGTTTAGAATAACAGAGAATATTATCTGAGTAAAACAAGTCTAAGATGACAACAATTAAATCAGTAGAAGCTGAGATATATTTTGTTTTAAAGATTAGGGGGCATATTTAAACTTTTTGGTGCAAAACTGCACTAACGCAGTTTTACATCAAAACGTTTTGCACTGGCTTGCACCATTCTTGAGCGCCAGCCGGGCACTATATTTATGGAATGGTGCTAGCCAGCCCAAAGGGTAGGCTAGCATTTAAAAAAATGACGTCAGCTGGGTGGGGGTATGGGAGAAGGGAGTTTTTCACCAAAAAATTACGTTAGGCAGGGTAGAGTAAAAAACAAAAATGACTCTAACCAGCCTAGAGTCATTTTGTGATGCAAAACTATCCATACCACATGACTCCTGTCTTACAAAAGAGAGGAGTCATTCCCACCACCCCAGTACTTGCCTGTACTTACCTATACATACCTAGGCTGGGGTCCCCCATTCTCCGCTGTCCCTCTGGTGTGGGTGGGGGTGTCCCTGGGACTTGGGGAGGGCGCATGTGGGCTTATTCCATGGTGTTCCACCATGGAAATAGACCCACAGGTCCCCTAATGCCTGCCCTGACCCAGGCGTAAAATAATGGTGCAAAGCAAGCTTTGCACCATTATTTGAGCCCTCCCCCCCCATGCGTGATTTTAGCACAGGGGGATAAATATGGCGCTAAGACAATACAGTAATTTTTTGCACGGTAACGCCCACCTTACATCTCATTGACGCAACGTAGGTTTCCACATCTAAAAAATGACTCTAACTCCATAACTTTGGCGCTTAATGGGTCTAGTGCCAAAGTATAAATACGGAGTTCGTTTTGCACTGAAGTTGTGTGAAAACAAAATGATGCAAATGTGGCGCAAAACAAGTATAAATGTGCACCCAAATGTGAAAACAGTGCTTCGAAGTCAATAGAGGTCAAAGGGTTACTTGAGGTTGCGAGCGACCGGTACAGGTCCAAAACCCAGTCCGATCACAATGGAATGTAGGATGGCAACAGAATTCATGCAAGGTCCGCTGAAACAGTACCTTTGATGGAGCAATGTGTTGATAGCGAGGGCACGATATGTCGATATTTTTACTCCACTCTGGGCACTGCATCATCATTGGGCTCCATGGGAGTGAATGTGATGAGTCTTTGTCAAGCCGTGCAGAGCATCGTTGTCAGGCAGCACAGTCTGTAAATCTGTGGACGTCAGGCACTAGCTGTGTCCGTCAATGAGCAATGCGCCAATTTTTCTCTACCACTTGGGCGATGTGTCGCTTTTTGTAGGTTTTAGCTGCAGAACCCACTTCTGAGGCCAATGACCGGAGAGGGACAACTCAGGCAAGGGTGGGGCTCACTGATGGCAGAGTCCAGCAGCAGCAGGGGAGTTGCAAGCAGTCTTTGATGTCCCTGAGACTGCATAAGAATGGGTGAAAGCCAACAAGCACTTGGAGATTCTTGGGTTCAAGGATGTAGTGAGCAAGTCCAGTCCTTCTTATTTCAGGCAAAAAGCCAACAAGCACTTGGAGATTCTTGGGTTCAAGGATGTAGTGAGCAAGTCCAGTCCTTCTCATTTCAGGCAAAAAGCAGCAGGCAGCAGGCCAACACAGCAAAGCAAGTAGCAAAGTGGCAGTTCCTCCTACAGCACAGCAAGCATTAGGCCAACACAGCAATGCAGTTGTAGAGTGGCAATCCCTCTTGGCAGAACAGCAGCTCTTCTTCGAGTATCTTTGGTCCCAGTAGAGATCTGACATGCTGGGATTTGTGGTACAGTACTTATACTTTGAAATGGGGGACACTTTAAAGAGACCTTTGAAGATCACAAGGTTCCTGCCCTTCCCTTCCCTGGCTCCACTCTACAGGGGGTCATGCAGCCCTTTGTATGAGGTGTATGTGTCATCACCTCCCACCCACCTAGCCCAGGAAGGCCCATCAGCCTGGTGATGGGTCATCAGGATGCAAATGTCACACCCAAGCTCCCTTTGTATGTTACTGTCTAGGGGGAATGCACAAAGCCGAGCTGTCAACAACCCGACACGTGTATTCAGAGACAGGCAGAGGTATAGAACGGTTAAAGTAAGAAAATGCCAACTTTCTAAGAGTGGCATTTTCAGACTTACAATTTAAAATCTGACTTCACCATAAGGTGTGATTTTAAATTGTGAGTCCAGAGACACCAAACTCCATATTTCTATATTTTCCTAATTGGAAATTACACTTAAAAGATGTTTTAAGGTATCCCCATTGCTATCCTATGGGAGAGATAGTCCTTGCAATAGTGAAAAATGAATTTAAGGGTTTTTCAATATTGAGACGTTGAACTTAAAACCACATGTCCAACTTCTTAAAATACACTACGCCCTGCCCTTGGGATAACTAGGACCTACCCTAGGGGTGACTTACATGTAACAAAAAGGAAGGTTTGTCCCTGGCAAGTGGGTACACTTGGCAGGTTGAAATGTCGGTTTAAAACTGCACACACAGGCTCTGCAGTGGTAGGCCTGAAACATGTTTCAAATGCTAATGTAGTGGGTGGCACAATCAGTGCTGGAGGCCCACTAGTAGCATTTAATTTACAGACCCTGTGCACCTATTGTGCACTTTACTAGGGACTTACAAGCAAATTGCACATGCCAATTGTGGACAAGTCAATGTAACAATGATTAGAGTACAGGGTAACTGCGCTTTAGCACTGGTCAGCAGTGGCAAAGTACCCAGAATCATAAAAACCAGCAAAAATGAAGTCAGAAAACAGGTCAGGGGGCAAAAAAGGGAAACCACACCAGGGATGCCAGGTCTAACAGGCCTTATTGTTAATAGTATCAATGAAGTAGTTGACAACACAATTAAAGTCACCCAGCAGTAAGAAATCCCCAAACCAGTCCAGTAATTCTAGATTCAGCTGATCAAACAGTCTGGGGTTGTCCATATTAGGGCTATATACTGCACATATAGTATTTTTCCCCAAAGACCAATAATTGGTAAATTGCCCGCCTATCGCCAAAATCGAAAGATACTTTAAGAACATACAGTCCAAGTAGCTGGTACGAAGAACAGCGACCCATCAAATAGATACTGTTTGACTAGTGCTAATAATAATAGCCTGCCGCAATTCCTCAAGAGGGAATGATCTATGTAAGTGAAATGTGCTTCAGTTGGATATAGTATATGGGGTTTGTAGGTAGTGATTTCCCCCTTAACCATTCAGAGCTTCAGAATTCTGTTAAGGCCAGCTACTTTACAACACAATACCCTAAGTTGTATCATGATACATATTTGTCATCAACAACCGCAATTTCTGCTAAGTTTAAATAATGCTCGAAAGTAACACACATATCAAAAGAAGGACTGTTAGTACTGCAGCTCATTTTCTCAAACCCCGCCCTCAAGAAGACCCATCCTAGAAAAAGTGACTAAGCCCAACAGCCTCAACCACAAAACCATTCTCCCCAGCTGTGGAAGAAAAATCATCTCACTCTTTAGGTCTGTCAGACCACCATGACAGCCCATAGTGTGCTCAAAATATTCTAGTGGACTTGTTGTACAAAAGTGGGTGGATTAGATTCTTCAAATAGATCCATGTCAATGTTATTTGATTCAAGCTCAGGCTCCTGCATACATACGCTGCTCCCAGATAACTGACTTGTGTCAGTCAAGAAATCACCAACATTACTGCCCATTGCTGAAAGCATTATGTTATTCTTCAGGTTAGGGACGACCCACTGCTGCAGATGATTGACTTAGTACTTAACCTCAGCTGGGTGGCACTCCCTACAACTTGTGGGCTTCTGCTTGGCAGTAGATTTGCCATTATCATTGCCTTTAAGAGCACAGTTACCTCCTTCCTTCCTTTGGTTCCAAGAACCAACCAAGGTAGTTTTGAGGAAAGGACCAGCCCTTGTATTAGATGCTATATTTTCCAATGGGACTCTTTGGGGGGAGGCATCTGATAAAGTGGGTGGATTAGCATTTCCACATACAGGGGAAGCACATGCCTCCTTTTAACCATTGTTATTGGAAACTGAATTATACAATTCTGGGAGACCAGAAACACCAATAGGGGTAACAATGTTACCTTGCATGATGACATCAGATGACATCAGTTACATTTGTAGTTGAAACAATGTTGCCAAATGGTCTGCAGCCAGGGCTTTCATCTTCCGGCAAGAGGGAGTAGGGAGCAGGTCTCCCCTCCTCCACCCCACCACCTCAAAGCACTTCCAGTGGTCTGAAAGCCTCAGGTGAAGTCTCCTTTGGTAACACACCCAGCTCCAACAAATACATAAAGCAGGGCACCACCGCCCTCGGACACCAGGAGTTTAGAGAGAGATTGTCTAGTCATCGACCACCTCCCCACTTCTCTTAGTGTACTAGGGCCATCAATTTGTACAAAGGAACAGGCCAGTCCTTGCAGGCTTGACTGGCGCCATTATACAGTTGCCTGCCAATCATTGAAGTTGGATCCTCAAATTAGAGATCTGGTATCTGCAGGATGAGCTCACAAGGATCAGCTGCATCAGCTATGGATGAAATGGTAAGTTGCAGCAAAACCAAAACAGATTTATTGGCAGACTTCTGCTAGTGGTGGGCAGGAGGCGGTGGAGAGAGCAGATTGCAATCCTGGTCGCATCAGCCAGCCGCAATCTTTTTCTCCCCGTCTCTGCACAGATTCCAGAATTTCATAAGAGTGCTGAGATAGAGGAAAGGTAATTATCCAGTCCTGACTGTAACTGTCTTAGAAAGGAAAGGAATAATGCTTCAGAACTTCCACTTATGGAGGAATTTTTTGGGGAGAAGTCTTGTGAAGGGCTTTAAAGGTTTCACCTAAAGGCATCCAAAGGGAAGGAGTAAGATGGGGCCCATCAACTGTCTGGGTGAGGCTCAGGAATAGATGGGATGAGACATCACAGAAATCCAAAAGCATGTTGGGCGTCAGAGAAAAGGGGGACAATGGAAGGGTTAGTGAAGAGGCAGGAAAGATGTCCTGCGCTAGCTCAGTCTGACCCTCTGGTGACAGCCATCTTATGGGCCCACAACATCAACATTCTTACCTATGCAGATGATATGTAACTGATACTGTCTCGAACAAAACACCCAGTACCAAGAACAAGTTCACCACATGCATGACCGAAGTAGCCACCTGGATGTCCAACTGACTCAAATTGAACACAGACATGACCAAAGTGGTGATGTTTGGGAAGGATGTCTCACCATGGGACACCCCTGGGACACCCCTGGTGGTGAATAGATCTTAGACCCGCTCCCACACCCAGCACACAAGCTTTGAAACTTCAGAATCATTATAGACAGACAAGTGGACATATCCACTCCAGTAAAGGCCATAGCATCGTCCTGATTTCACATCCTGAAGATGCTCAAGAAGATCTTCAAGTGGCTACCGAACAACACCAGGAAAATAGTCATTCAAGCTCTAATCACCAGCAGACTGGGCTACGGGAACACCCTATATGCAGCAATAACCAACCAACTCACAACAGGACTGTAGGAACACAGCAGCCACATTAGTCCTTGATCTTCCACGCCAGGCAATTTTTTTTAAAACTCACGGGGTTCCCAGGGTCATATATATATCTAGTTAATACTTCCAGGAAGAAGTTAATATAACAATTTCCTCCTCTTTTCAGTGTGTGAGGCTAATAGTAATACAGGAGGTATGAGGGGAGGGGTACCTTTAGCCCCTCTCTTGTGTGAGAACCAAACATCACACCTTAACTAAGTGAACTCCACTTGCTCCAGAAACACAAGCATGCACTGTTCAAATTCCTCCCCACATGTGCAAAGCACTTCACAACACAAGGCCTGCCTACCTGAACATCAGCCTACAATTCCACCATCATTCCAGACATCTCCCTTCTGACTGACTCTCATTAGCACGCACCCCACACATTCACAAAAGTAATTTGGGAGGTTCTGCCTTCGCATACCTTGCTCTTAATGCCTGAAATGACATCCCACAAAACAGAAGAGCCTCCCCCTCCCTTCTTGAATTCTGCATGAAGCTGAAGACCTGGTCCTTTCAGTAAGCCATCCTGAGGCCAACGTCACACTCCTGTAATAAAGAATATATATGCACAATAAGGAACAGTAAGGAAAATAGGCAGAAGATAATAGTACCTGGAAACAAAGATGAAACCTCTGCTCATTGACATATCCAGTACAAATTATTTCTCTGATGTTAAGGGAATTAATTCACAATGAAAGAAAAGCAAGATTAAACCAGAATTAGACCCTCACGCCTGGAATAGTATGTCTCCAAGAAATATGGGTGGCAGTGAAGATCAAGAAAGTTTATGCAAGACTTGTTCAAGGAAATGTTTTGACACCTCATTTTATTTACAATAAAGAAGTCCCCATTGGGCGACGGGTTATAGTTGAGTATAAAATAGGACCTAATTTACTGTATATTTGTTCAGTGCCTGGTCCTAATGAAGAAAAACTGAAAATAATTATAAAAATCAAGGATATACTACAGACTCTCTCAGATCAATTTACAACAGTAGGCAATTTTAACTGCATGTCTTATAGATCGGATCAACACAGCAGGATGCTGTTGAATACCAGAGTAAAACAAACTATCTACTTTTCATCAGAAAATGTGGACATGATTGACCCATAGAGATGGAAAAACTCAGAAGCTAGAGCACATACCTTCTTTTCCAATGCACACTCAATACTGTAGAAAATACTATTTTTAGAGTACTTAAACACTGGCTGCAAGCACGACAGTTACATTTAATTCAATATCGATATTAGATCAGGTCCCCATGTATATGATTGTTGAGGTAAATGACAATTACGTGCAAAAACTAGGATGGACATTTTCCAAAGCTTTATTGTTCTCAGAAATTCTCTTTATAAATTTGGATACAGCCAGAGCTAACATAATATGGAAAACTATGAAAGCCTCTCCTGCTCCCTCTGGTCACCTGCACTCTGCATGCTCAGATCACTGATGTTGGGCTGTGATGAGGTAACTGGAGGATGTGTACTGTCCAACAGCGCAGCACAATGTGAGTCTCAAAGAACACCGGAACCCAAAACACTGGGGGACTGAAGCAGGAGGCCAATATACCAGTTGGGTGAAATGGATGACACAAATAGGGGGTGTACGGATAGTAAACTGGCCACAAGCACTGCAGTCTGGCTCTTTTATTGGCAGGGTCACCTGACAGGTGACGCCTGTGCTTGATGTGTGTGGGGTGGGTGTAAAGTCCAACTTTAAAGGAGTGGTTGTGTGACAAACACTAGAATGTGCCCAGAAGGAAACTACAACACCCAGCCTGGAGCTACTGACAGAAGCAGCAGCTTGCCCCGCCCTTTCCTCTGAGGAGCGAACAGCCACTGGGCAGGTAAAACAGTTGGTTGCATTAATTCCATAAAGTGAACAGAGGTTGCGGCCAAGAAGAACAAAGCTTTATGTGACATTTTCTGCCATCCTTTGTTTACTTCTTTCCGGATTTGCTGTATTTTCCCTGTTTCCTTGGTCCACGGATGTGGAGCATATTGGTGTGAAAACACTCTGGCCCATATTTATACTTTTTTAGCACCGCATTTGCATAATGTTTTGATGCAGAAGCGGCGCAAACTTACAAAATACAATTATATTTTGTAAGTTTGCGCCGCTTTTGCGTCAAAACGCAGTGCAAATGCAGCGCTAAAAAAGTATAAATATGGGCCAGAGTGTTTTCACACCAATATGCTCCACATCCGTGGACCGAGGAAACAGGGAAAAGCACCAGAAAGAGCCAGGCCAGGACCCCCAGTGTTTGAAGTGGAATAGACGCTTAGTTCCATGGGCATAGGGGCTGATATGAGGCCCTTTGGCATTAATGGTAATTTTTTTGGTCGATATCAGATGGTGCTTGTGCTGTCGCTTAGCAACCTGTTGAATATGGTTTGTGGAGTTCAACTCTGCCTATTGCTTCCCATTGCTTTTCATTTGTCTATGGCAGTGTCCTGTCAAAATCACTTACTCACTAATGGTTAATCCTTCTTTGGTGTCCCACCTTGCTGTAATGTGTATCTTCCCACAGTACAGCACCTAACTTCCATATCTTCACACTGTCACCATTATTTGTTGTTGTTCTGGAACTCTTTTTCATCGTTCACTTGCTGCACATCGAGCTCTGGTATGTTGTTTCTGCTCCAACAGAGCTACTGTGAAACTAGACCACGTTTCATTGTGCGCAGTGGCGACGGCTTCATGTCTAAGAAAAATTAAGGAAATGCTACAGTGAAATTGGACCATGTTCACAGTGTTTGTTTATTTTTCCAGATTGTGCACAGCGGCTTTATGTGCGTTGTGTTTTATTTTTTACACCAACTTTAAATTTGTGTTGGTGCTTTTTCGGGATTTCGTTATGTTTTTGCGTTATGTGAATTATTTTTAACCAACTGGTGATTTCTGTTTTTATTTTGTAAGGAGCTTTTAGTGTTCAGTTTTGGTTGGCGTCAAATTATGTTTTTCTGATTGTGAGAGGCAGTTTATTTAGTTGTTTACAGATTGCCCTCATTTTTGTGTGTTTACTGCTTCACAAACACTGTGTTTTTTTGTAAATTATTCTAGCTTTGGTTATTGTTTTGTTTGGTGCGTTCACTTTCGCTGGCTGACGAGGGGTCATATCTCAAAACCGTGCCCAGGATGCTTGATCCGGTCCAGAGAGGACCTGGCCTAGCAGTTCGGGCTGGGCTATTCCCATGGGAAGCAGGGTCAAGATTGATTTGCATATGGCTGGGTCCAAACTGGGGTGGCATGGTGAGCAAAAGAACAATGTATTTAACCCAGATCTGTCAATGGGGGTGAGTGTTTGCATTGTTCAGCACTCCGTCCATCATCCTTTTGTGTTGCTAAAGTTGCCCTAAGTGGACAGTATGTCCAGACGTGGGTCCCTTGCTCACTGTGCCACCAGTTTCAAGCTACTCTGGCGGATGTGGGGTTGATACCTCAAAACTGGTCCCAGGATGCTTGTTTCTGGTTCAGGGACCTGGCCTGGTAGTTCAGACTGAACTGTTCTCATGGGAAGCAAGGTCAAGACTGATTTGCACATGGCCG
The DNA here is from genome assembly GCF_031143425.1 of Pleurodeles waltl. NCBI lineage: Eukaryota > Metazoa > Chordata > Amphibia > Caudata > Salamandridae > Pleurodeles > Pleurodeles waltl. The sequence goes on from NC_090439.1 coordinate 309,538,708, forward strand.
GGTCCAAACTGGGGTGGCATGGTGAGCAAAAGAACAATGGATTTAACTCAGCTCTGTGACTGGGGGTAAGTGTTTGAAAAGTTTCAGCACTCCATTTATCGCCCTTTTATTGCGCTAAAGTTGTTCTAAGTAACCAGGGTATGCCCAGACGCAGATCTCTTGCTCACTGTGCCAATGGATTCAAGCCTGCCTGGCGGATGAGGACTCATACCCTGAAAATGGTCCGAGGATGCTTGTTTACTGTCCAGGAAGGACCTCACATGGAAGTTTGGGCTGGACTGTTCCCCTGGGGAGCAGGGTTGCATATGGCTGGGTTCAAACTGGGGTGGATTGTGAGCAAAAGATCAATGGAGTTGACCCAGATCTGTGACGAGGGGGCAGTGTTTGAAAAGTTTCAGCACTTCGTCCATCATCCTTTTGTGCTTTTATTTTTCCATGATTTTTGGCATACAAATTTGTGTCTATTTGCTTGTTTACTTTAGTCAAAACCTATTTTCGTACTTTATATATTAGCTGTTTTATTTGCTTTGTTGTTAGTTTTGTACAAGTAGGACTTCAGAGTAAGTAAGGAAACGCAATGCTTTAATACATAGATAATGGACCCCTTGCCAAGTGATTGTGTTGAAGATTCCTTACTTTGCAAGGCGCTCATTTTCACAGGCACTGTGTCTTAAGTATTATAGCAGAACATTTTTGAGGAGGAAGGATTTTATAGAAAGTAATGAAACGCAAAACTTTAATATGTAGAAAATGGACCACTTCAGTGATTATGTTTACAGTGTTTACGTTTCCACAGCATTCGTCCAATGGCTGCTGTGCTTTATCTATTAATGCAGCAGGTTAGTGAGGTGTTTTTGTGATAGTAAAAGTATTAATAACGATTTTAATAAACCTTTTTTGGATTACGTACTTTGCTTAGCGGCTCCTTTTTAAGAAGGGTACCATTTTTATTTAAAAAGTATGACTCATGGAGGACACCTTTTTAGTTTACAATGAATACTCTAAGCTTATAGCTAAAGATTCAGGGAGTGGTTCCCAGTGGCATAGGATGCCTCGCAGCAACGTCACTCTCTATGTTAACTACCAACCCTGCATGCCATGTCTGCTGCACATATGGCTCTTCTGTTCCCTTATAGAAGCCGTGCACTTTAATGACATTCCAACGAAACACTTTTATTACTTACTGTGCACCGTATGCGATACTCTTTACAAACATGTATGCTCCCAGTGCAAGCCACAAGTATTACATCTGGGTGTGTCTGGGCATGCGTGATTCTGTTTGCTGGAACGTTATAGGTTATTGTGCAGGAGCACATTATGGGCACTCCTTCCTGCTTATCCAGACACTCCCAGATATATACAGTCATCACTCTGGGCTCGCTGAACCTTGACAATGCTCTCTTCTACTCTGACAAAAATGCACTATTGGGAGTGCCCCTTTACACATGCTATCTTCTCCCCTGCACTATTAACATGCACAAGTGCTGTGGAATTCTGTCCGGCCTGTTCACACATCAATAAGGCCGCCACATACTTACATGGCAGTATATTATATGTATTTTAATTGACATGCTTACTTTTGGTGCTGACACTTTGGGCCTGATTACAACTTTGGAGGAGGTGTTAATCCGTCCCAAAAGTGACGGTAAAGTGACGCCTATACCACCAGCCGTATTACAAGTCCATTATATCCTATGGAACTCGTAATACGACTGGTGGTATATCCGTCACATTTGGGACGGATTAACACCTTCTCCAAAGTTGTAATCAGGCCCTTTGTTTTTTGCATTGGAAATATTCCGAGAGGGCCCTGGTCCTATTGTCTTGCACTTTTTTCATTATTATACAATCTGTGTGCTGACCTGTGTACTGTCACTATTGTTTTTTCTTTCTGGCCCGAGTAACAATATTATCTGTGTGACCTGGATCGTTTTAGGACCTAAAGTTGCCACTGGGATGCAGAAAAAGGCCCTTATTTGACATCCTGAAAACTAAACGAAAAAATATATATTTAAAAATTAGGCCGCTTTGAACTTCTAAAAACACCTGTATGGTGCACATTGTTTAAGATACTCAGTCACTTTTTTATGCTTTGTTTAATTATGAAACAATTTCTATTCTTAGTGTAGTTCTGGTGAGGTGCATTGCAATTATCCTTTTTAAAGAAGTAAACTAATAGTTCCTTTAATATTGTAAACGCAAACAATAAAATATACTCTAGTGAACTTTTCTTTGACAGGGAAAATCATGTTAAGAAACTGCAGATGCTGGTTTATTGCTGTGGCATTTTACTTTGAAATTTGGGTATTAGTGTTTTGGCTTAGTGGGCGGTTTAACATCCTGTGATTAATGGGAACGCACTTTATTGTTGGTGCCTCCAAAGATCCCAAATGCAGCTTGTACCCACGCTAAGAATTTGTACTGTCTCTAATAGATTGGGTTATATATTTAAACAGACTCCTTTTAAAACAAAGCTGTGTTAGGTGTGAATCTCCGGTCGCTGTGGAAACAAAAGTTGTTAGTCTGCTCCACTCTTTTACATAGCGGTGCCCTTCAGTCTAAATAGGCCCTATAGCAACCTCAAACTGTGTTATAACAACTGCACAAATGGCTGCCCTGTTCCTTTTGGTAACCGTGCACCTTAGTGAATTACTAACTGGACACTTCTGTTATTTAATTATGCATCTTATGCCTCACTCTTTACCCTATTATTTCTGCTCCCAGTGCACGCCTCAAGTACAACGTTCGTGTGTGTGAGCGTGTTCTTCTGTTTCCTTTAAATTGCCACGTTATGGTGCAGCAGCGCCTCATACATTTGTTTTGCTTTTTTTTTATTTGGAAGTTAATTCCATTTTTATATATTGGCTATTTTTTCTTTGCTTTTTGTAACTTTTTACAGGAAGGACTTCAAACAAAGTTAGGAAACACAATATTTCAATACGTACAAAATTGACCATTTCCACAGTGTTTGTGTTTAAAATATTAAACTTTCTATGGCGTCCGCTGTGTTTTATCCATTATTGCAGCACGTTTGTGAGATGTATTTATGTTGGTAAAAAGATTATTAATTTAAAAATAAAATCAATCTCAGGATATGTAGTCTGCTTAGTGGCTCCTTTTAAACATGCATTTGCAATCTAATATGTTTGCCATTTTTCATGCTTTTGGCTTTGTAAATTCATAACTGAACTTTACTCGCCACATAAATTGGTCAAACCTGCCTCATAATTTCAGCTTTTTCCTGCCACATAACAGTGGCCCTGCATATATCTAAAGCACTTACATTTACTTGCTTCCTCTATCTGTAGCAAAAAATGAAAATGTTGCCATTTAGCATCCAAATTTAAATCTGCCATGCTAATTCCAATAGAATACCATGTTCACCACCCCACCATCAGAGCTGCTGGCTAGGTAACACAATTCCCCTAAAGAGACACAAGACAGCAAAAGAGGAGGAATAAACTAGAAGGGTCACCCAAACATATCAAAAGTGTTCAGTCATAGTGTAATAAGGATGTTAAGCTGGCCTGAATTATGGTCATAATTGTGATAAGGAGAGATTATTAAAATATATACAATAATCATATAAATATTTTCAGAAATAATAAATTTTTGGCAATAGACTGTAATCCGCAAAACAGACCCTAGATGGCAACCTAATAAAAATATCATTTGAAAGAAACATGGTCATGTAACCATATTGTTAGCCCCTAGAGAGAATAACCCCATGAAAAAAGATGGGAGAAAGTAAAGCAGTGTAACCAGATACTTCGCCCCTAGAGGATGTTTTTAGGGCTAGCAGACCTACTGCAATGATATTACAAACAAGGCCTTTTAAACAAAACGTCTCCCAGCTGTAAAACAACGGTTGTAGCCATAGAAAAGCTTAAGGCACTGAATGGTGGGAAGGGGTTATTATTTTGGGGATCCCACTAACCAGTGTGGTGACCCAGAGATGATGCAGACAGATAGAGCATTTTGAAGGTGGTCCCATTGTCTTAGACCGCCACAGGCTGAGTTATGACCCAAAATGTTTTGTAAAAGTAATACCCTGCAAAGCATTATGGAGCGAGCTTTCGTGCCACCAATATTATAGTATGTTGACTGCAATGCTTGGAACATCCCCTAGAAGACACCACAATAAAAATATCATTTGGAATCAATATAGTCATGTAACCATACAGTCAGGCATTATAGAGCATAACAATATGAAAAAACAAATGGGAAGAAATAATACAATACAACCATATATTTAGTACCAAGAGAACATAGTGCATTACACATTTTCAAGGCTAACAATACTATTACAATAATATTACAAGCAAGACCCATAAACAAAACTTCTCTCAAACGCAAAACAGAAGGAAAATTCTTAAAAAGATTAATGGTGGTAGGGGTTATTATTTTGGAGCCCCCACTAACATAGTATGGGGACCCAGAGACAAGGTAGACAGAAAGAGCACCTTGTGGTCAATATTTTGAAAGCGGTCCCATTGTCCTGGATCCACCACAGGCTGAGTTATGAGCAAAAATGTTTTCAAAAGTAATGCCCTGCAAAGCATTATGGGACAAGTTTCCATGCCACAAATATTTTAATATATTAAATTAACTGTAAAGCTTAGAAGAGCCCCTAGAGGACGCCACAATAAAATTAGAATTTGTAAGAAACATGGTCATGTAATTATATAATTATGCCCTAGAGAGCATAACCACACAAAAAGAAAACAACAATACATAATGCAGTGTAACCATATATTTAGCCCCTAGAGAACACAGTGTACAATATACATTCAGGAATAGCAGGACTATTACAATGGCATTTCATGGAAGGACTTACATACAACATCCTCCCATCTGTAAAATAAAAGTTCCAACCATGAGGGAGCTTAAACAGACACTGAATGGTGGGAGGGGTTATTGTTTTGGGGTTCCCATTAACCTAGTGGGGGGACCTAAAGATGATGTAGACCTAAAGAGCATGTTGTAGTGAACATTTTGTTGGTGGTCCCATTGTCCTAGGACCACCACAGGCTGAGTCATGAGCAAAAATGTTTTGTAAAAGTAATGCCCTGCAAGGCATTATGGGTCGAGTTTTCCCAAGTGCACTGAAGATTGTGGTATCAGCTCTGCTGGGAGAGGGGCTTTCGCTTTGAGGATTTCTGTATTACGTAAAGCATTCACCAACTTTAAGTGTTTTAGGGGCGAGCCACAAGAAATTACTCTGATTAGGTAACTGTGAACAATGTGACCAGCGCTCCAATGCTGCAGATCGAGGTAATGCTGTTGTGCCCATTCACGCTGTGAGTGTCATGGCCGCCATGCTGCACGAAGGGGAGAGACAAAAGAAATAGTTTACCCACGCTAGGGTATATCGGTAATCATGCAATAATCCATGTAACAGGGGCAGTCTGCAGGGTGTGACAAAAACAGCCTCAAGGCGGGACGAACGTAGAGCATTTACCAATGTCATCAAGTGATTTTTGAAAGGCAAGCCCATGAACGAGTGAAAGTGATGGGTGTGACAGGGGTGTGGTTAAAAGCCCTCAATACTTACAACAGGTCAAAGCGCTTGCTTAGGTAACATTTTTATTTAAAAAGCATAGCCCATAGAGGCTACTTTTGTACTTTAAAATGTATTCTAGAAGCTTCTAGGTAATTAAGCAGGAAGTGGTGCCCTAGGGCTAAAGAGGCTGCTTGAACATTTTTTATTATTGTGCAGCAATACATCATAAGCATTGGCCCTTGCTTGCGCAGACACTGACAGACATGTACAATCACCGCCCTGCTTCACTACAACTTGACAAGGCTCCCTTTTACTCTAATAAAAGTGCAATATTGGGGGTGCTCCTTTTTTTCTTTTTTATGTAGCGTGTTCTCGACCCAAAAGTACTGGAGTGCTTTACATGAGCACCAGTTAAATTACACAAGGACACATTCATTTTTGGTGGGCATGGGGAGATTAAGCAATTTGCCCAGAATTGCAGGATTTGTGCTGATCCCGAGACTCAAACCTAGTTCCCCAGCTATTGTCTCCCCTGCCACTATTATCATGTATGCTAGTTTTGCAATTTTGTCAAGCCTGTACACATATCACCTTGAGCACTGCTTACACACAATGTTAAAGTTATGTTTAATTATCCTCACTTACTTTTCTATAACAACACTTTCTTGTTGTTCTGCTCAGGAAATACACGGAGAAGTTCCTCCTTCTATTCAGTGGCATAACAACACTGGAGGGGCCCACTCGCAAAACACATGGAGGAGGCCCCCCTCTGGACTCACTCCAGCCTGGTGCTGTGCTGAGGGGGGTCCCCTGGAGCTCGAGGACTCCCCACATCACAGGGGCTGCAGGGGCCTTTCTGACGCCACTGCTTCTATTCAGTTGTATTTTGACATTGTTAGTCAGTGCATAAAGTGAACTCTTTCCTATTACTACTGCCATTTGCTTATAGCCCAACCAACAGCCTTTATCTGTACAGCCAGGGCCGATTTGGGACACAAAATTGTTATGGGCATATACAAAAATGTTGCATTTCCGAACAAAAAAAACTATATATAAAAACAATATTTCGACACTCATTGAAACTTGTGAAGATACGCTGTATGGTGTACGTTATTTAAAATGCTCTGGGACAGTTTTATGGTTTGATTAATTATGAAATAAATAGCATTATTGAAGTACTTTATGAGAAAGGTTTCTCAACATAATTAACCCTTTTAAGTAAATGAAAATAGAAGGCATGATCACGTTCAGAAACTGCAGTTGGTGCGTTCAATATTGCATCCAGCTTTGAATTTTTGGAAAAAAGTGTCATAGCTCGGTGGACGGGTTTTATCCTGTGATTAATGGGAATGTATTTTATTACTTTGTGCATTTAGAAAACAAATGCAGCTTGTACTCACAATAAGATCTTTCCTGGCCTGTTAATAGTTTGGTTCATTGACTGAAGCAGACTCATTTTAAAACAAAGCCTGCAATTATTTCAACTTAGGCTATGTGTGACTTTATTCTGGCGCTGTGTCGAGACAAAAGATATGAATCTACTACAATCTTCTACATACCGGTGGTAGCGCACTTGGCACACTACTATGCTTAAAAACATTGGACAAATTTACCATTTTGCACTTCAAACATACTAGAATTTAAAAATGCAATCAGTATCAGCCTTTTTAGGGGTAATGGGTGACGTCTTTTTGTTAAATTTGTCTTTTAAATGCGCAAACAGCAATTGTCCTTAGAAAAGGCTATTCTACCTTTCTGCCATAACACACATTCTCACTGTACATAATTCCAATAGGCCAAATACAATTTATTCACTATCCACACAATTCAACACCACACAATTCCAATAAAACTAGTCTTTCACTCGCACTTCTACCAACCCTTTCATCTCCTCCCCACACACCAACTGCCCCTCTTATCTCTCTCTCTCACACTACCCCTCTAATCTCTCAATAGCACTGCCCCTCTCATCCCTCCCTCACATTACCTACCTCCTCTCAATACTGTCTACTAACACATTCTACCTTCCTGTACCTCCTCATACTGTGCACTAATCCACCTCTCACATCCCCCCTCCCTCCATGTGCCCCTTCCACTTCTCCCTCGCTCTCTCTCTTGTCACCCATCTATCTCATTCTCTCATGCACTATTCCTGCCTCACTAATATTGTTAATTTCGGATCTTAAAGCACACTTTCTTTCACATACCTTTTCGAAGATTCTGTCCCTCAAGTACATGCTCTTCTCCTCTTCTTATGGTGTCTTCTGCATTCACAAAGCTCCCTCTTTAGGCATCTGTGGCCTGCTCCCCCCCTTCTTTCTCTCTTTCTCACACACTACTTCTGCTCTTCTCTCTCAAAGTCAATAACCACTACCTTCACAAACTACCTATACCTCTCATTCTTCCTTCCTATCTATTCTCTGTAGCTCGCACCACTGTCCATTCACCACATAAATCTACTACACTACTAAACACATAGATAAAAAAACATTATCATTTACAATGCCAATAGCTCTAATGCTCACAAATGCAAGACCTATTGTATTGTAAATGTTTGTTATGTTTTGTGGCGCGGGGTGGCTTGTAACTCTATTTAGGCCCGTGGCTGGATCCGACTATCCTTTTTTGGGTCTTGCCTCAAGTTTTACTTGAGAACTATTGATGCCGACTGTATGTGTGTGTTTAAGGGAATCCTGTTGAGTTCTGAAGACTAAGGGCCTGATTACAACTTTGGTGGTCTGTGGACCAACATGCCTGTGGCAGAGATCTGACCGCAGTCGGCTTGGTGGTCAGACCATCATTTACGATGAATGCGGTTCCATATGGGAAAGACCACCATGGTTCTGCCAGCCCCGCGAGGCAGTGCAGACAGCCGAGGTGGCGAGATAGGCCAATGAGGCCGCTGGAGCCAATGTTTCCAACTGACACATTATGATGTTGTCTTCGGCCAATGTGGCTGTGGTGGTCCCATTAACATGTCCCATCTGGCGGAAACAGAGGCATTAAAAGAAGGAACTCACCTGCAGTCAGCGTTACACGTCTTGTGCCGCCATGGAGTCAATCATACATGCCCTGCCACTGCTGCTGCTCATAGATGGAGCACAAAATCCATGCCATCGTAGAAGCAACCGAAGGTAAGAACACACACCTACCTGTGTTCCGAAACTCACCAACAGATCGAGGTCCGCCATCCACCTTGTATGTAGGTCACACTACGTGGACCAAGTACACTTGCCATTGTGTTCTGGGTCAGACTTGTTCACAAAGAATGACCCATTCACAGCCAAATGACACCCCCTTTGGGCAGGTTACTAACATTGCACCACCACACTCCTCAAAAATACACGTATGCTTATCACAGTTTCAGGGACAGTGAAGTGTATAGAACATTGTGTCATACAACAGCAGCACCACATCAACATCACACTTAATTAAACTGACACCCTCACACTGCTCACATGCCATGGACTGTCGTGAGATTGAAGTCACATGTGCATGGATGCGTCGTTTAACACAAACACCTCTTCCGTGCAACATCCCTGTAATGGACCCACACATATCATCCACATTGCAACACAACAGAAGGTCAATAGGATGCACAATATTTTGTGAGACAAACATCCAAAGCTCACAATGGAAACAATACCCCTACAATAGGGATGGGGGAATCAGAAACCCTCCTGAAAGGATGCTGCCCTGGGACACATTTCACTTTGCATATGTCCCTAAACACCATTTGCACAGGAACTGGCGATTCACATATCTCAGGGATAACCAATAATAGAGCCAAGTGACATGCCTATCTGCCAAATGTGTAAGTGCAAGTCTCAATAGCAAATACAAGAGCCTGGGCCATGCATTTAGATGAAGTAGCTAGAAGGTACTTACATCAAAATAGACACATGCTCAGTCAAATGCAAAGGAAGGTAGCACAATTTAACACCCTCTAAACTTTAGCTTCCATACATGAGTTGAATGTCCATTCCACATCAGGGGAACAAATCTAACTGAATGCATGCTGACATTGGCCAAGCCAAGATGAAATACTTACTATATCAAACAAAATACAATGCAATGACATCCCAATCGGATTACTACCCTGATATCCATACAGTGAACATCTACCCTTGTCTTGGGTGACACCAGCACTGCCCACAAAGTCAGATCTTGCCAAGCACAGCAAATGGTCAGCAAAAAGGGTGAAACACACACATCTGTAGGCATACTACACAAGTTACTCAGGAACAACACAAATTACTCAGGAACAACAGAAAACTAGAAATGTAATGGCAGGACAAATGTGTACCCATAAAAACCAACTAGGGTTTATTAATTGTAAATGCTGAAGAGCAAAGGCCATGGACCAGTCCAAATGGTAGTCCATGCACAGTATTGTGTTCCAGCTTGACTCCAATCACTGCTAAAGAACCTCCACAGGAAGGGGCATCAAGTGGACATGCAGGTACCCCAGGGATCATGCTTGGGCGAGGTGGGGTTGGATTTGGGATGGGTGAGTTTGGGTTTGGGAGGGGTGGACTTTTTCTTAGGAGGGATAGGCTTTTTCTTTGGGGGTGGGAGGGGTATTGGTGCCTGCAGGGGGGTAGATGTGACAGGGAGGACATGGATGTGGAAGGGATGGGTTCAGATGTGGATGGGGTCCTCTTGGGTTTGGGAGGAGCGTGGGGGTCACATGGGAAAGGGCAAGCTCAAAAATGAAACTGTCCTTGGGAAAATGGGTAGGGTCTTCCAAAGAGATTGGGGTTTGGGAGGTTGAGGGGGTGGTTGTCTTGCCTGTGGGTGTTGATGCTTTTGGTGTGTGTGTGTGTGTGAGATATGATTAGGTTTGGGTGGTGTGTGTTGTGTGTGGGCATTTGCCTGTCTTGGGGACTGTGAGGTGAAGGTGCTGGGTGATGTGGGGGTGGTGGATGTGTGTGGATGTTGAGGTGGTGCCTGGGGATATGGTGAATGTGGTGGTTGTGTTTGTGAGTGTTGGGGTGGTTTCTGGGGGTATGGTGAATGTGGTGGCTGTGTCTGTATTTGTTGGGGTGGTGCCTGAGGTATGGTGTCTGTGGTGTGTGGGTCTGTTGGTTGTGAGGTGTTGTCTGGGTGTATGGTGGGTGTTGTGGATGAGTCACTGAGTGTTGTGGTGGTGGCTGTGGGTTGTGGTGTGTGGTTCGGCGGAGGTGGTGGGTGTGTCTGTGGGAATGGTGGTTGTTGTGGTGTCAGTGAGTGACTGTTGAGTGCTTGTGCGCTGATGTGTCTTGTGGTGATTGTGTATATGTGTGCTGCTTGTGTGTGTTGAGGTGGGTGCATGCAGATGTATCTGTGTGCTTGGGACATGTAGGGGAATAAGGAATTTAGATTGGAAAGAGATAGGTGGTGGGGTTGTGAGGGGTAGATGGCTGCAGTCAGTGAGGAGGCAAGACCCTGAAAAGATCTCTGTTAGCCAGATATGGCACTATGAATGCATTCCAGGTTTGCAACCATCTGCTGGAGCTGGCTGCCCTGCACCTGGATGGCATTCAAAATGGCAGTCTGACCCACAGACATACTCCACCGAAGGCAATAGCCTTTAGGGGGTGAGATGCCTTGAGACGTCCACCCTTTTGGGTGAGCTTGCATGGCCAACTGGGTGGGGAGCAACAGGGAAGGTGGCGATGGAACTGGGGTTGCAGACGAGGATGGAACAGGAGCACGTCCTGATGGGTCCGCCACCATTAGGGAATAGTCACTGGAGCAGCGGCCACCGCCGCATAACTCAAGGGGAAGGGTTGGGATAGAAACGAGGTAAAAATAAACACTTACCTTGCCTCCATCCCTTCCACCTCCTGCCACCTTGTGTTCCTCTTTTTCTGGTGTCACAGCATTCACTGCACCAGCTTAGGCTCCCCAGCAATCTTGGCGCTGCTTTCATGCAAAACCTTGCATGAAAGCAGTGCCAGGATTGGTCTGGGCTGCAGTAACTGCTGCTGAGACACAGGCCTGTGTAGTTTCTCCAGCCCGGCTGTTACTACAGCCGGGCTGGGGAAACCTAACTGCGCGTGTGTGTTTGGCCAGCTTCAGATGGTCGGCCAAACACACATGCGCACTTAGATGCACTCTCCCCTCCTCCCCACCCAAATACTGTGGTCCAGCCCCACCCCTCCCTGCACTGTTGGCTGTGCCCGATGCAGAAAAATAAAACAATAGTAAACAGCCAGTGATGCGACGTTTCTTCGGCATAGCGAAGGAGTTACCCCTGCATTGGAGGTAGAATTAGAAGATGACAAGGTCAATCCTGTGTCCTCCATGGCACTCACCCTCCGGGCCACTGGGTCCCTCCATGTTGGTGGTGTCATCACTGGAGGTACCATGGCCAGATGCTTCTTCACTTGGTTCCGCCCTGTCTCCTTTGCTTGCCTGGTTTGATTCTGAAATTACAAAGACAAATAGGGCCACTACATTTTCCTGGTCACACTAGGACAACAGCTATGATTAGCAAACATTACCATGATGTACAGTAGTCGTTAGCAACAAGCTACACAAAAGTAATTCTTACATTTGCCACACCATATGCATGCGTGCTTCATGAACTGTCAATAGTTGGACACAGGAAATTCTGAATTGCAGACACCTCCAATTGCATGGGTGAAGTTGTGCAATCACAGTACCCATTGAGCAAGTAGGAGACCTTACCACTTTCAATGGTTCGCCCTGTGTAGCATTCCTCAGTTACTTGTTGTCATACAATAGTAGGGCAATGCCAAGTTCATTTACACAGATCCCACACAAGGTCGTGCACCCAGCTAATCTTCACATACCCAATACCATATTATGAAGAAATGTTGGTAAAAAATCCAGCCATTTTTCTGACAGAGTTACAGCAATCTGAAGAAGGTGACATGGAAATACCCATCTCACACTGGAAACAAATCAACAATGCTCACTTCACTATGTATAAATTGTCCTAATGAAGTCATTGAGGTTGTGCTAATGTTGCTGAGATAGATAACACCAGTGCTTAATTTGTAAATAAAAACATGCCAGTGTCCAAAGCTCTCCTATGAAACACGCGGCTGGTACAATTAAATGTGTAAATACAGAACATCAAGGAAGTGTAGTCCTATAGCCTTCTCGGGCCTCTTTAATTCATTCACAGCCACTCACTGTCTCTTCAGCTCACTCTTGCAGCTTTCTGCTCTCTCCCTTTGAAAACGTTTTTGTTTTTGCCTCCTCCGTCTTTCCTATATGTTTATTTTATTCGCAGTAAATGCATGATGCAGGAAACTAAGCTCCAGCCCTAAAAAAATAAGTACTGGTGCTCCGCACTGGAAACAACAAGCACAAATTAGGCACTGGATAACACATTTTGCACTTAAATGTACACTGGAGAGAAATTGTGCAAAATGTCATGGGAGAAGTTCCTAACAGCCAACCCCAGTGATTACACTTCTATTGAATGATACTCCTGACAATACCATACTCATTGCATCACTAGAAACCAATAGTCCTTTGAATATTGGAGAGGCCCAGGGATTCTCAAGTATTTGTAGAAGGCCCTCAACATGTTGCCCAATGGGAAGCCATATCACTGTCTATATTTTTTCATGCAAACACAGATTCTCTTGGATGATTGTTGTACATAACCACATATGATTCCCACAGAACTGCAAGTCAGTCCAGGATGCATTCCAACACTTAGGTAACAAACCTTCCCCATCTTCCATGTGCAAAGCACTTTGCTACATGATTCCATATAAATGGCATCAAAATGTGCATTGTGTGTAAAAACAGTAGTCCTACCTGTCATTTCTTTCATTGCTACTGCAGTTGTAAATGCCAAATAACATGCAATGAAAGGTGAGGATATCTGTGAGCCACCAATCAATGGTGACACACTCCTGTCTGACATATGTCCAATTCTAAAGACATGTTGGCATGCACACATATTATCATCCCATGAAGACAGGTAGACCATGCCTGAAACAACTGTGAACATTATTTGGCAAAAGTGAAAGGAACAAGGAAAGATAGCAATAGTGATGTCGCCAAAATCAAATCAGTGGACATTCCCCACTTACCAAGGGAAACTATGACTGCACTCAAGGGGAAATGTATGCTCTCTCACATGTATGATGGCCACCTTCACATGACAGACATTAGTGAGGCGCTAGCACTCATGACACACTGAAGACAAGTGACCTCTGAGGGACAGATGCCAATAGACTCCATTGAGCAGACACACGGCTGAGGACAGTGATCTATTATTTTATGTTGTTTGGGCTGTCACACTGAAGAGTAGTTGACTGTTGGGTACAAATTACAACCACAACAGCAAACAACATGAACTGATTGATCACTGTGCTCAGCCATGTGTTGGCCCTGGAGAGTAAATTGGTTGTGGACTGTACTCGGTTGTGTCCTAGGTCCCTGGGCTAATAAGCAAGGCACATCAGCATGCACCAACATCCATACCAGCACAAACAGTTACTCATCTTGTGTGTCACACATGGCCCATCCCCAGTCTTCAGGGGGAGATGACAGAACCTACCACATCAAATTGACAACGTTACAGGCAGGAATATGCCCTGGACTCACCCCCTTGTAGCTGCTGTGCTCCTCTCAAATGCCCATCAAGCTCTGGGCCATTAGGGGGGGTCAGGATTCGATGTGTGCCCACCCACGTTGGGAGGACAGCCCTAGCTGGAACTCAGCAATCTTCCGGGCCCATGGTTGCAGGTCCTCCTACCTCTTGTGACAGTGAGCACTCAGCCCGCTATGGACCCCCAGGGACAGCACCTTCTGAGTGATGGCTCTCCAAATCCCCTTCTTCTGATGGGCATTGAACTGTATGGATGCATGAGATAAATCAGAAGGTTACAAACACAAGTTTTTGCCCAAATGGTTGTGTCACTCACATGTCAGAAACAGCAAGCACATTTTCAATTTGTCAACACGTCACAAGTGTGACTACACACTTTTGTAGTCATTTGTAGACTAACCCACTAACCTACTCATGGCCTACACTGACTAAGCAAGCCTAATGACATCGGGTAGCCCAGACTCAAGCAACATGTACTGTGAGCGAGCCACATTGAAACACTACACACCACTGTGGCCATCTGAAGGGTAAACTCCTTGGGCCTGACGGGGCAGACACATTTACAATCTGCAACATTGACTCTCTGCCTACCATCCCTACAGGCAACTACCATAGTACAGACTTCACCCTAACACTTGAGTGACAATGAAAGGGCTGCCAAGGTGGGCACAGAAAATGTCTTCTCTGTGTATGTGTGTACATGTGACCTACCCAATGTAGACTCATGCCACTTCAGGGTGGGTTTCTGTGCTATGTACCATATATGGCAAACCTACAGAGATGGCATCCAAAATACAAAGTTATGTTTGATCTAATTTCTGCCATGTAACCAAGCTACCGAGTCACATTTCGTTGCCTCCCTGGAATCTACACACTATCTGCACTGTGGGTTTGTCAATTGTGCAATATGCCTGTACTGGACAAATATGACTTATGTGAAGGTGAACACCAGAGCTGTGGGAGTAAGGGACCTGTCATAAGTGGATGACACACATCACCAGTGATGTAAAATGCGCATATGTACTAGTTCAGGGTTTACCTCAGTACCCATTCATAATCTTGTCAACGGACTGAGGCGTTCAGACCAAGTTTTACAATAGAGCCTCATACTGGCCACATGCCAGGATCTGCAGGTCTACAGGGATTGAGTACAGTGCCACAGTTGCATAGCCACAGTAACTCTACCCCAGCATGGACTATGTTCCATACTGGGAGATTCATATGACAGGCCCTGGTCTCTGCAGACTGAGCATACAAAACCTACATGACTCTCATATTTCCATAATTTCCATGCATGATAGTACATCATGTGCCCATCATCAATGTGGCTTGTGTGGCACTCTGAAGGGCATAGCGAGTCATTATATACCTCTCATACAAGAGTTTGGCAAGACCAGATGTGGGATGAATGATCTGTCGCTCTATACACATTGCTTACAAGGTCCTCAAATGACTCAAACAGTGTGCGTACACAGTTCATGCTGTCAAGCACATACATGTCATTTGACATTTACAACCATCATATCCATGTGTGTGTCTTTGTATGGCTCTAAAGTCTCCTTGCCTAGATATATGAATACGACACAAGGATGATCTAGGTGTCAAAACACATCACACAACACAATGTGAATGTGCAATACACAGGGTACTTTTTTCCACTTCCTGCAGCATGTACATCGCATTGATGCCACACAAAATGTGACAACAGGCACACAAGAAGCCTAACTGGCACACAGGGGCATATTGTAGCCTGTGAGGAGGGAAAGGATGGTGTTGAACAGAGTCAAATGTGCCTATGAGGTTCTTGCCTGCTCCTCTGGTGAGCCATAGAGCCAACCATACAGAGGAAGGACCTCGTCCACGAACTTCTCCGGCTCCTCTGGAGAGAAGGCAGGGGTCCTTTTACCTGCTGGCCATGGCATGTTTGCTCCCAGAGGTGGCACACAGCAGCTGAAGTGGTGGAGGTGTTGATGACAGCAGTGTCAGGAGTCAAGTGAGTGTATTTGCAAAACGCAGTGTACACATATGCCACGTACACAGTCATCACTGCCGATGATCATAGCCATTGGCCCGCGACCGCCACAGGCAGCAATGTTAGTCTATGGCTGTGTGTGCCGAAGTTCAAACTGTCCACCAAGCAGAAGACTTCCACCAGTGGTTGCTGGTGGTTCCCAATTTCCAGTGCAGCAGAACAGGCATCTGCCATTTTGGTGGTTGAAATAACAGTTGTGGGCCCTGAAAATGGTGTCACAACACAAATATATGTATATGATCATCACCAACATCCCAAAGCAGCCTTGATGTGTTGGTTTCTACTACACAATCAACAGTGTAGTGTCTTTCTGGTCACAGATAGCATAAAACAGTGGTTCCCGTTTCATCGCCAGTGACTGTATTTTTGGCAGTCAGAATAAACCATTAAATATAGAGGGGCACATGAGGAGTAGATAGTTGGGTGATGTCCAAAACCATGTTGTACACACATGTCAAGATAGCCATGGAGGTCACATTTAGGCCTTGATTTGTACACAGTTTGGATGTGTAATGTGTGTAATGTTATTCCAGTCATTCCTGCATTGGCATATGGACTTTGTTGTATACATCATGTATGTTTGTGTGTTAACATTTACTATTGCTCCAAAATATTCTGATGTCACAAATAGGTTCTCTGGAATGAAGATGGGTAAAGCTGCACGCCCTGATGGAATTCCCATAGAATTGTATAAATGCCTCAGTTGAAGGCTGATTCCATTGTGGAAATCTTTGTTAATCAGATCTATATAGACAAAAAGGAGGTTCCTCCTTCCTGGTACTAGGCAAAAGTGGTTCTGATTAAGAAGCCTGTTAAGATCCTAAAAAGGCTGAATCATATAGAGCTATTTCATTACTAAATGCAACCACAAGATTTTTGCTGGAAATGTTGCTCATAGAATATCCAAAGTTAGTCACACACTTGTGAGCTCCGATCAGAAGGGTTTTATCCAGTGTAGACGTCTTCACGAGTTAACACATTTATTAATAGGAGCTATTGATTTAGTGGAAATATTTAATTACTGTTGATGCGGCAAAAGAGCCTGATTGCATAATTTGTGCATATCTTTGGGAGGTGCTGAAAGCCTTTGGGTTGACCTCCAATGTGATCACTATATAAGGCTCCTACAGCCAGAGTGTTGGTCAACGGAGAACTCACTTCTTCTTTTCCACTAAAGAGGGGGACCAGACAAGGGGGCCCGCTTTCACCACTACTGTTTATCCTATATATTGAACCCTTTGCACAGGTATTCAGACAGGATAAGTCTATATTTTTGTTCAGGCACCTGGACTTTATGATTAAAGTTGCCTTATTTGCTGATTATCTGATTCTTTACACAACTAATCCAGATAGCTGAGTAGCTAGGTTGGTGCAGCATGCTGAACGTTTTCGGAAGTTATCAGGGTATTTAATTAATAAAGATAAGACAGAGGTGATGGCATGGGCAGGTGTGAGTCATACTGTTTCATTAAAAACGCTGATTAGATGCCTGGGTCTCCATATTACACATAGCTTAAACGAGTTGCCAGGGTATACCTTAGCTAATATCTGTAAGGAAATTGATAGAACTTTGAAGGGGTGGAAGATGCAAGGTAAGATATCTGGATTTATATGGGACCCAAAAGGGAGCAAAGATTGTCTGGAAGAAGCTAAGGAGGCAGTTAAAACAGGGGGTGTTGGCTTTGCCTTATTTAAAAAAATACTGCCATGCATTTCAGATTAAAAATGTCTGCATTTTAACAAGGACCCCAGATGCTAGCTCCCTGGGCTTGTTGTATTCTGCTATGCTTCCAGCTTCTAGTTGGGAAAATATTTTATATAAATTTGGCGACCCTTAGTTTTTTAAACAGGTTGGGTTGAAGGTGCTTTTGTCCATACTTAAAATCTGGGTTGTTGTAAGGAAACTGATAGGAGAACATTACTATTCAGAGTGGGCTCCCATTAGGAATTCTCCTGGAATGCCGGACTGGTTAAAAGACAGTCTTAGTTGACCATTGCAGAAGGCAGGCTTTATGAACTGGGGGGATTTTAGAGTTGGGGGAATTTTGATAATGTGGCATGATTTATTGGAGCAGACAGATGAGGCAGTGGCAAAGTTTAAATATTTGCAGCTATGTTCCTGGTGGTCCGTACAGGGCTTAGTAAGGGAGAGCTGATGGGAACATGACCCTGAAACTATAAACAAAGAAGTATTATTATGGTACTGGGACATGGTTGCTGCAGAAGACTCGACAGACATGCAACCTTATTTCTTCTGGAGGAAAGACCTTCTGGGATTAGTATCGCAGGACCTCTGGCAAGTATCTTTTGAGCTATTCTACAATACAGTGAAACTGGCCTCATTAAAACAAAACCATTATTTACACTCCATAGGGCCTACTGGACTCCAATAAAGATGGCCAAACTTTCACTAGGAACATCTAGGGACAAGAAATGTGATGTGGAAGATGCGGATGATAAACATATGTTTGTGGGGTGTCAAGTGTTGGCCGTCTTCTGGAGCAATGCTAGTTGGTCAGTAAACAAAATACTGGGTGTTCAAGTCAAGGTAAGACACTTTCTGATACTGTTTGGGATCGAGATAGACCAAAAAGGCCTTAATATGTAGTAAAATTAGCTGCTGTTTTTTTAATGCTGCTTGGAAGCAGCCAAAATCAGCCAAAGGGTGTTTGATGAAGTAGATTTTGACACATCCATATCTTGATGATGTTGCTTTGTTTGTGTTAGATTAATTATAATGCACTTTGATCTTCAGGTGCTTGCTATGTGACTTGTGTCATAAGTATGTTTTTCATACCTATTCTCCTTGTTTTGTGATTTGTTCAGGTACCTTCACCATGACATCTTCATTGGGACATTTCAGATTTGTTACATTGTCAGATATGGATTGTTCCAGGGAATGAAGGTCACAGACTTTGGGTGTAGAAGACCTGTGCCAAGACAGCTTGCACAGTGATATGATAGAAGTTTAGAAGACTCCATTGGACTTGTTCCTTGTTGTGTGGTGGCCCTGATGCATCATGTGTGTCATCATGTGGTCAGCAAATATGTAGTCCTAGGCTAAATAAATTTTACTTGCCCTTCACATTGGCTAAACATTATTTTTGTATGAACTGTATGTAACTGTGTTTCATCATTGTAGGCCAAATTGCCTGTGGCACATCACTGACATTTGTGTCATACCACCAGATGCCAAAGCACTGGATTGTAATGACCTTGTAATCAGAAACTGTTGTACTGCCATCTGTCTAAGTCTTGTATTTTATGATGTTGGATTACTTTGGTGTGTAGGCAACATGGCTTCAGCTGATGACACCGACCACTTTAATGTCATATTCTACAGGACAATGTCTGATCAATCCCTTCCTTTCATGGTCTGGAGGTCTCTACCTGTAAATTTTAACATTTCCCCAGTATGATTCAATAACCTATGATTTGCTATGTTTCAGGCATATTGACAGCCTTTTCTCCAGATCAATGTAATACAATTTCTGCTTTGACAAGACACTTGTATGTGTGTGTTTGCATGGAATTGTTGTAATCCAGAGCTGGGCACTGTGTACTGGCAACATATCCCTGTTCGCATGAATACCTTGGATTATCATTGCATGGTCTGACACATCTACATGGCTAAATGTGAAACTAAAGCATCAGCCAATAAGCATGTGACAGTGTATTTATTTCAGTGCACAATCCTCAATTAAACTTGGGACAGAAATGAAAATCAAAGTGAAGTGAAGGGGTCGGTCATTGTGGATGAAATCAGTGGAATAGATGCCACACCATTGGAAGTCCAAAGTCTAGAGTACTCCTCCCATTGGAAATGGAAAGTGGTTCAGGACCATTTAACAGAGTGAATGTGTGGCACACAAAGGAGGAAATTATGGAAGAGGATTATTGCTTGCAGTGGTGGGTGTCTTGCCATTCGCACCTCCTGGATTCTTTGCTGGATGTCCCTGTTTGCAAAGTGGGGGAATCAGAGGTGCCTGAGGTTGTTTGTGCCTCTGGCAGGGCCTCCCTTCCTGTGGGTACTACAGATGTACTTGGCTGTGATATAGTTGCCACACAGGAAGGGGTAAATGCAAGGGGGAAAGCCCTGCTGAGGGTAGTGTTGATTTCCCTTAGCACCCCTGTTAGGATGCCCATGTTGTCGGTGTGGGCACCCATTTTGTCTATCATGATCCTCTGCAGATGCTTAATGTCCCGGAATTGTCAACACCTGGCCCATCACGCCTTGGGTCTCCTAATAGACCCCCAAGACGTGGCTATGGTGTCCTGGCTGATGGCAACCCCAGTGGCCTCACTACGCTGGCCCACAACATTCCTCCCATGCAGCCTACCCCCCATGAACCTGTGCCCTTAGCACAGGTAGCCTTCTCCAACTGGGCCCTGGACTCTCAGTGTCAGGAGTGTCAAGTTCAACTTCAGGACTGGGGGGCATAAGATGGTGGAAACTGTGCTAGGTACACAGGTTGGGGGGCCCATTGTTGCCTGGGATGTTGCTGCAACAGGGCTAGGAGGTGAAGTTGTGGGCACAGTGAGATTCACTGTTGGCATCTAACCAGGTTGCCTGGATGGGCCACTACTTTCCTCCATGTCAGCTAGTCCAGAGTGACTACATCATTGAGGACTTCATCCAGGGGGGAGGTAGAGTCTGTTGGGTAGCCATGGCGAGCCCAGTGGCAGCTCGACCTGTTGATAAAGGAAGTACATTGTTACTGGTTGAAGTGTGACATCAACTTCCACAGCTTTTGTTTCTCAGTAAGCAGAGACACTGGACATTCGTAAGTTGTAGATTAGCCTTTTGTGCTGTTACCGTGATATTAGAGTATTTGACATGACATGTGCAAAGCTTGCCTAAACTATTAGACTCAAGCATCTCATGAGATGTGCAGATCAGTCGCTCTTTGGATGATGAACTGTAAATGACATCTTTCCAAGAGTGAAGACAACACAGTGTA
Organism: Pleurodeles waltl; assembly: GCF_031143425.1. Lineage (NCBI taxonomy): Eukaryota > Metazoa > Chordata > Amphibia > Caudata > Salamandridae > Pleurodeles > Pleurodeles waltl. The sequence continues at coordinate 309,559,785 of NC_090439.1, forward strand.
GAATCAACATGTGCCTTGGACCATTTGGAGGCCTAGCTGAGTGAGATACAGGCAAACACAGAACTTTGTTGTATATGTAACAGTAGTCATGTGTGCAGTCTGTGCCAATGTGTTTGCTGCCACTACCAATCGGGTGATGCAGCTTAAGGCCTTAGGAACACTTGGGCCCTGATTTAAGAGGGCCTAGAGCCACTTTAACACTGCCTTAATGCCAAATTATTTGTAATGCTAAGGTGGTCTTTTCCCTACGCCATATTTACAAAGCGGCGCAATGTATACACTGCGCCACTTTGTAACCCTTTGCGCTACATTATGTCTGCGCCAGGCATAACGTATGCAATGGGGACGTTCCCCCGTTAGGGGGGTCGAAAAAATGGCACAAAGAAATCTAATTTTTGGGCACTTTTAACAACTGCTCAGAGCAGACGTTAAAAAAGGAGGCACGCCATTGTTTACTTTTTTTTCTTAACTTTCTTTGTTGATTTTTTATTTTCTACAACAGGAACAAAAGGAAACAGAGATCAAAGAAAAACAACATGACACATAAGCCCAGCGTCATCCCCAGCACAAGGTGAAGCATTAGGCTCATGAAGGAGAAAAAAACAGACCTACATACATACACGACACATGTATACATAGTGTCTGGCCAGAGAGGAGGGGAGGAGCCCGGGGGACGTCCCCCATTTGCTCTCCAGTGGGGGGTCACACAGGCATGCCATCCAGCGACAGTGCGGCATACGCCCGATACAACAGTATAGTCCAAGTCCACTCACTGCCCCCGATCCCCCACCCATCCTCCCCGATGTTCCACCAAGAAGTCTTGCAAAGGCTGTCATATATTTAGGGAGCAGGATGCAGGGAACTGCAGGGAGGCATATAGCTGCCTATTTGTTTCACAAAATATTAAACTGCTGATCCAGGCCTCCGCCGCCAGGGCAGCCCTGGTCCCCCAGTTCATAGCTATCAGCCGTGAACCTTCTGGTTGGTTTAGGGAGATCTGTAACATAGCCTAGCAGAGCCGGGAGGGGATTGGGCTCCATTGGCGACCACACCATGCGAGAAAGATAGGAAAACACCTCACTCCAGTGATGTGCAATAAGAGTTTCACATTTGCAAACTCCTCTTCAGGTGCCTGGCATTTGGGACAAGCTGGCGAGCATGTTTTATCAATGCGTGAGAGCGCCACCTGGGAGACACATACTCGTCGGAAGAATTTATAATGAATTAGAAGATGGTGACTGTTTAGGGACATGCAGTATGTTTGTATGCAGCAGGCACTCCACATTTTATCGGATATGGGCCTTCCCAGATCAGCTTCCCAGCGGTCACGGAGCCTAGAATCATGTGCGGAAAGAAGCTCCAGGTATGCTGCGTACATCCAGGAGACCAACCTGTCTCCATCTGTGCTGTTAATCAACAGCGTGAGGGAGAGGGAAGTCCTCTGGCACTAGCGGGTAAGTAGAAATCAGAAAGCGCGCGTGCTTTGTAAGCGGCTTAGAACAAAGTGATCCATGGTGCCGGCCGCAGCAAAGCGGGTATCTGTTGTTCTAGAAAAGATGTGCCCGTCTGGGAACAAATCCCCCATAGTGTGTATTGAGAGGGCTGTCAGGGTACGTTTCACCAGCGCCTCCCCAGCAAGTTGGAGCCATGGGTTATCGGCCAAGGGCAGGGCAGACAAGTACAGGCATCACCCATGAAACAACTGGGCGAGTTGACGCCAGGCCCAGCAAGCAGTGGAGAACGTCTGCACATCATTGGGGGCCAGGGTGTACCCCTGAGGGAGCATTGTGCGTAACAGCGCGAGGAACACCAGATCTCGCTCAGGAATGTGATATTGTAAGCACGCATCAGGGTGATACCAGATAATACAAATGAAAATGTGGGAGTCCAAAGTTGCCCCTTTCACAGGGAAGCATCAATGCGTCCCATCTAATCTGTGCACGTCCATTTGCCTAAATAAGCCACGTCAGGACTTGCCACAGAGTAGCAAAAACAAAGTTTGTTAACGGAATAGGTATGTTCAGTTAGAGGTATATGAAACGGGGGAGCACTCCCATTTTAATTAGCGCAGTACGACCCACTAGCTAAATCAGCAGTTTAATCCAATGATCAATTTGGGCAATAAGGTTTTCCACTGCTGGCCCATAATTAAGACGGATAATTTGATCCTTACCTCGATTGACAAATATACCTAAATACTTAACAGCATTTCAAGGGGTATTACGCATCAAATGGTTCCATTGCGTCTGTGAGTGGAAAAAGCACCGACTTTGCCCAGTTGATCTGCAGTCCAGAGAAAATGCCAAACCTGACAACCTCCTGCATCACAGGGTCCAGATTGACCTCTGGGTGTCAGCCGAATGACATCCGCATATAGTGAGACAAGCATTGGGCAACTCTAAAATTGTAGACCTCTTTGGATATGTTTTCCCTGCAGTTATCTGACCAGAGGATCTACTACTATTATAGAAAGCAAGGGGGATAGTGGACAGCCTTGCTGAGTCCCCCTGGAGATACCAAATGGAGAGGTTATAGTGCCATTCCCCAGTATCCTAGTGGTAGGGGCAGCATATAATAATTTGATCAGGGCTGTGAAACCCAGAGAGAGCCCCGGTTTGATTAGAATTGCCGAAAGAAAGGGCCATTCAAGGGAGTCAAAAGCTTTCTCATCGTCCAACATGGCGGCCGGGGGGGGTTAGCGGGGGAGATCCTATGAAGCATTGAAAACAACGTGCAAAGGTTAATATTCAGAGAGCGATGGGGACAAAGCCAGATTGCACTGGGGAGATGATGCTGTCCAGCAGCAAAGAGAGGCGGGCAGCCAGTAGCTTCGCCAAGATCTTAGTGTCAAAGTTCAGCAGTGAGATCGGTCTCTAGGAGCTACAATAGCGGGGATCTTTATCTGGCTTAAGCAGCAGCGTGATGACCGCCTCCTGCAGCGTTGGGGGCAGCTCGCCTTGCTGTATACCTCTAAATGGTGTGAGGCCAGAATTTGTTTATACGTTTTATCAAATTCACCAGTGAAACCATCCAGCCCGGGAGCTTTAGAGGCACTCAGAGCATCTATAGCCTGCATGATCTCCTCACAGGTAAACAGCTCACTAAGGAATTCTCATTGTACCGCCATAAGCCAAACCATGGCCACCTCCTCCAAGTATTGTGAAAGGAGCGAGGTGTCCTTGCCCTGCCGACTATCAGATAGTGCAGTATAGTACGGCAAAAGCTGTGCCTGCACTTCTTGAGTGCCTACCCGCGCACAGCTTGGGTATATATGTCATCGCACTAGGGGGATGGAGGAGGCGCGCCAAAGTACGCTCAGGGCGATCGCCCTCGCCATACTGGTGAGCAGTAGCATATTTTCCGAGGTACAGAGTCTCGTGGTTCGCAAGGTTCGGATATTCCTCCATGAGGGCGACGCCTCTACTAAGCTCTGTACTGACAACCCCACCCGCTCAGTCTGGTCTAAATTTTGGAGGGCGGCCTCTGTTCAGGACATACCAGCGCGTATATCCCGCAGTACGCCACTATGCTTAGCTATGCATATGCCCTGCATGAATGCCTTAAAGGCCTCTCAAAGCATAGCGTGTGTAGAGACAGTTCCTGCATTCAGAGCAAAATACTCTGTGATGGCTGTCAGCAGGTCAGAAGGGAACACAGAATCCTAGAGGGCCAGAGAAGGAAATCTCCATGGACGCTCCTGCAGCCCGGGGTGAGGGATGGAGCAGGTTATGAGGGAGTGATCTGATAATGTGCGAGGTTGGTGCATAACAGTAGTTAACCATGTTGACACTTACGGGGATACCAACCAAAAATCTATGCGTGTCCATGTGTTATGGGGGGCAGAGTAGTGAGTATAGGCCAGTGATGACTGCAGCCACAGGTAACATGGATCGCCCAGCTGATAGGTGTTGCAGAGGTGCAGCAGGATGCACAGTGATTTGTGTTGAATGTCGGGGCCTTGTCCGTGGTGTCACATCTGGGGTCCCAGATCATATTACCCCACCCAAAATGATGCAGTCAGAGCCTGTGCGGGCCAACTGGGTTGATAATATATGAAAGAAATCAGGGTCATCTGTGTTCGGAGCATAGTCGTTGGCAAGCAATACCTTATGGCCCGCCAACGTGCATTCTACAAAAATGTACCTACCCTCAGTATCAACGACAGTTAAGATTAGATGAAAAGGGACCCTCTTATGGATTACTATGCAGACTCCGATGGAATAGGAGCTGTAAATAGAAAAAAACCCGATAATGACCCCATTGGGCAGTGAAGGTATAGGTGGACCTGGGGGCCAGATGAGTCTCCTGTAAGAATGTTAGTGCAGCACCAATGTACCACTTGCTTGCCCTTTAAGGGGTTGTTAAGGCCTCTAATATTCCAGGACATGAATACAGTGGATAGTGGGGCAGATATCTCTTTTGTGGTGTGCATTGGTGAGGGTCAGGGGGTGAACGCGCCAGGAGGAGTGTGCTCAGTCACAATGTGTCACAGAAAAAACATGAACCCAACTAATCAACACATAAACAAAACCCATAGTCCCAACCTCCCTCCCACACTCTGTGAGAACACACTGAGTGAAGTCCAGAGATAACCGCACTGATATATAACAGACTTGAAAGTCAAACTTGGCATCAACCATGTAGAGGGAGCAACACCCCGGCAGAGGACTCCCTTTGTACAAACTGAGACCTGTAAAAGGAAATGAGGAAGAGCATATGCAGGGTGCCAGCCAAACAGACACTAGTAAGAAGTAGTGACCATGCATGCCTCTTTTTTGGCACTGTCATTACAGGGGCACCACTCAGGAGGGAAAAGGTCCAGGCTGCCCGGCAATTGTGTGACTGTTGGGGAGCAATCCAGAGAGTGGCGAATTGGCCGGCCGTGTTCCTTAGTTTAGACCGTGGAGAATGCTAGGGCATCCGCTGGATTGTTGAAAAAAATGGGGCTTGCTGTCGACATCAACTCTGAGTCTGTCCAGGTACATAATTCCCTAGAGTAGCCCCAGCTTGCGCAGCAATGCCTGGGCCTACGTAAACTTGTGCCGGGCTTCCTGAACCGCTGTGGCGATGTGGACAGGGACATTCCTTGATACTGTAGTGGGCCCTTTTCTTGCGCCAGCTGCAGCGCTGTGTCCCAGTCCTTAAAGTTTAGCAGCCGGGCAATGATGAGCTGCGATGGTGTACCTGGAACAGGCTGAGGGCCTAAGGAGTGGTGGGCTCGTTCCACCACAAATGTGGCAGTGAAGTTCTGGCGCCCCAGTAGTTCGCATAGTAAGGTCTCAACAAAGGCATCCAGATGTCCCATGGCAGCGGTCTCTGCAACCCCCACTATTCTAATGTTGTTGCTACAACTCAGTTTTTCACAGCAACAATGCACAATCAGGTTTCCAATCTGTCCAGATACTTGTCTGATTGGGCGCGAGTGTCTTCCAGCGACGATGTCTTGATGGTCCAGACGTTCTCCCATCCTGTCCAGGCAGGACACCAGGGAGTGGAATTGTGCGTCGATGCCCTTGAATCCAGAGTGCAATTCTGTTAGAATGGATCATAGGTCTGTCTGATGGTCCAAGAACTGGCGCCAGCCGCGCCCTCTTCTGGTGCATTGTCGGTGCCTACTGCCATGGGGGAATGCCCCCTCTCGTATGACAGCTTACATTGGCGTCTTACCCATGGCAGTCACTCCCTGCGCCCACACGGGGGTGCGCCTGAGGGGCCGCCACCAAGAAGACTACCGCAGATAGCAGGCCCCAAGTGCGCTTCAAAGCGATGGTTACCTTTGTCGTAAGGACGAGCAGGAAGGGGGGGCTGCCCCAGCCCAGGGGCTGCAAAGGGGCCCCCAAACTATGACCTCACCCCCACAGAGCTGGTGGTCACTTTCACAGGGGGGGCTCTGGGCCCCTGGATGCAGTATTTATAGGCCACATGGCCAGAGGATCACCAGAACCCAGCCCGCGACCTACTCAGCCACCGCGAGCTGTGCCCCCATCAGAGGCCAGCACCCAGGCAGCACACACAATCCTGGGGGGGGCAGCAGGCCGCGTCATGTGGCCTTCCGAGCACCAGCCTCAGACTCACCCACAGCCCCTATTGCCGCAGGGCCTCGGAGGCTTGCTCCAGGACTGGGACCGCCACGGCAAGAAAATGTTCCAGTGGCCCTCCCAGCCACTCTGCCCTTGCGGCAGTTTCCCCACTGCCCCCACCTACCTGTGCTCCATCTGGCACATTGGATAGATGCGAAGCAGGGGCCCTTCCAGCGGGTTCAGGGAGACCTGTTGTTGGAGCTTCAACACCACACAGCCATGTTGGTCGCCGGCGTGGCTCCGCTCCCCACCAGTGTTTACAACGGGTCTCAATGGGCTTAGCAGGATTAGCGTCAACATTTTGATGTTAATCCTGCAACGCTCCAAGTTAGCGTAGACAATTCTGACGCTACTTCCCTAACTTCCGCCATGGTGCGCCATATCCTAGATACAGCACACACATGGTGGTGTTGGGGGGGGGGCGCTAAGGGGCGCAAGAAAAGTGGCACTGTACTGGGTGCAGCACCATGTTTCTTAAATCTGGCCCTTGGTGTATACACATGAAAGGTGTCATCCCTGTCCTCAATAGTATACTCTTGGGTATCAGGTCACGATGGAGCTAGGTAGAGAGACACATCTCTGAGTTGAGCATGATCTGTATATTGCTCACTCACAGTTGGGTGGACTACAATTGACAGTTAATACACAGGGGTAATTGGGCAAGTGAACACTAGGCTGGTATTTGGAGTTACAGAATCAGGGCCGCCTGGGAGTTGCAGTCAGGTCACTCCCTCTACTACACACACCATTTAAAAGGAATCCTCCTGGGTGAGTACACTTCCATTGAGAGTTAAGACACAGGGGTAATTGGGCAAGTAAACACTGGGCTGGTGGTTGGTGTTACAGAAATAGGACCTCCTGGCCTTAGAAGTCAGATCACTCCCTCTACTTCCCACACTTAAAAAAAAGATATCCTCACAGGTGAGTACACTTCAATTGAGAGTTAACAAATATTGGTATTTAAATCAGTGAACACTGGGCTGGTGGTTAGAGTTACTGAAACAGGGTCTCCTGTGAGTTGCAGTCAGGTCACTCCCTAGACTACACACACTGTAGACATGTTGTCCTCCCAGGTGAGGACACTTCAATTGAGAGTTAACAAGCAGGGGTATTTGGACAAGTGAACACTGGGCTGGTGGTTGGAATTACTTAAATAGGGCCTCCTGGGAGTAGCAGTCAGGTCACTCGCTCTACTACACACACTATCCAAATGGTATACTCCCATAATACACAGGGGTAATTGGGCAAGTGAACACTGGGCTGGTGGCTGAAGTTACAGAAACAGGGCCTCCTGGAACTTGCAGTCAGGACACTCTCGCTACTATACAAATGGTACCCCCAGGTGAGTACACTTAATTTGAGAGTTAAGACACAGGGGTAATTGGGTAAGTAAACATTGGGCTGGTGGTTGGAGTTACAGAAACAGGGCCTCTTGGGAGGTTGCAGTCAAGTCACTCCCTACACTACACACATTATCCAAATGGTATCCTCCCAGGTGAGTACACTTCAATTGAAAAACTGGGATTTTTGGGAAGTGACATGGTGACAACTAAAGTTGTGACAGGGACTTAATTAACAGGGGAAGTACACTAAAGAGTGGATGGACAAAAGTGTGTGCAGGGTCATAAATGGTATGGTGAAAAAAAAATAACAGGGTACTTGATCTATTGTAAAATGAGGAAATAGTGGTCAGTGCTCTTCAGAGTGCAGGGGAAATGCAAAGGACAGTGGTCTGTGAAGGGTTGTGTTATATAGGCCCTCATTATGAGCCTGGCGGTAAATCCCGCTTACCGTCACACTGACGGCCGCCAACTTACCACCGCGGCGGCGGATATCCGTTCACCATATTATGACACACACACACCAATCCGACAGAATACAGACACAAATCCGCCTGACCAAAGTCAGTGATAAACTGGCAGTATCAAAACCCACACCGTTACGCCAACAGAACAACGCCCACCATATTATGATCCACGAATCACCACAGTGGACATTCAAAGGCTGTAAACTATTGGCGGTACATACTGCTGCGCTTACAATGGACATCCACAGACAAAACAACACCACATTGGACAATTCAAACAACACACACCTGACACCCATACACACCCCACACCCACACCACTGTAAAACACACACCCACATTACTCACAACTCCTTACCAATACAAATCATTGGCACGAGACTGACACCAAGACCACTGACACAACTACATACACACACCAAATACACCCATACATCCCTCATGCACCCCATTTCACACACCCCAACACATTACCCAACACACTCTCACCAACACACATCACATAACACCACAAAGGCACCCCTGTTTCACTGAGGATGAGTTGAGGGTCATGGTGGAGGAAATCGTCAGGGTAGAGCCACAGCTATTTGGAGCACAGGTGCAGAAGATATCAATAGCCAGGAAGATGGAGCTATGGCTGAGAATCGTGGAAAGGGTCAATGCAGTGGGACAGCACCCCAGAACAAGGGACGACATCAGGAAGAGGTGGAACGACCTACGGGGAAGGTACGTTCCATAGCAGCAAGACACCAGCTCGCTATCCAGAGGACTGGGAATGGACCACCACCTCCTCCCCCCACAGCTCACAGCATAGGAGGAGCAAGTCTTGGCAATACTGCATCCTGAGGGCCTGGCTGGAGTCGGAGGAGGACTGAACTCTGGTAAGCCAACTCTCTACTATGATCACCCCCCAACCTGCATGCCATCACATACCCTCACCCTCACTCCCATCACTCCACTACATCCCACACACTCCACCATCACATCTCTTCAATCCCAATGCCAAGCCCTGCATGCTGTACCAATGCTTGGACACCCCTCACAACCCTGCATGGACACTCATCACTAAAGCATGCATAGCATAGAGAACTAACAATCCCACCATACACCAACATACACAAGTAAAAGCTGAAAGGGCAACACCAATCATAGAGGGGAAGCCAGGGATGTACAATATGTCATACACATTAACTATAACACATATTTTACATCCCCACAGGTACCCCAGCCAATGTCACCAGAGAGGAGATGCCAGCACTATCCAGTCCCCCAGCTGAAGAGGCCCACAGTGATGACAGTAATTGTGGTCTTCAGGATCTAGACGATCTACCCTGCCCATCAGGGACCACTGGACGGCTGGTTACCGAAGCCCAGTCACAGACCACCACAGAGCCTCCCCCATCAGGAACCAACATCACAGCACCCACCCAGTGTCCCCAAACCTCTGTCCCCAGGACACGTCAATCAGCAGTGTGCCCACCTGTACATGGACCCCAGGCCACACCTCGCACACAAGACAATCATGGACCTGGGGTCAGTGGCAGTGGGCACACCGCTCAGGGGACAGAGGCACAGGCCATAAGGGACACTGGGAGGAATGCTGTGCACCAGGAGGACAGGACTAGGGACCAAACTCTCCAGGAGCCATTCTCTGAGATCCTGGGAGCCTATCAACATTCCCAGGACACGATGGGCCAGATCCTAGACACCTTGCAGGAAAACAGGCGGCTGCCAGAGACACTTGCCAAGACCCCTGTCAGGAAATTAGACTCTCCTGATTGTCCCCCTTGTGTCCCACTCAGTCACCCTGCCCACCTTGAACTGCCATTGCTACCCTTCCTATGTCTCCATGACCAATGTACCTGTGCTACAAACAGACTGGAACAATACCCTGGACTTTCTTCCATCATCAACCCATCCCATTGCATTTTCCCCTCTATATATTAGCACTATAATAAACGCCCTTTGATAAAAATCAATTTCGAAGATGTCATGTATTTCAAATATGTATTGATTGAAACAGGTACAACCATTGCAAATGAACTGTACATAGAATGAGCATAGAATTAATGACCTACAGCTGGCTGTTATGATCACACCAGGAGTTTATGTCAAATCACCAACATCTGTAAAATGAATAGCCAACGGGAACAGTAAGTGGGCATAGTAGTGGGATATACCAGCATACCAATGCCACACAGAATACAACTAAAGTCATTGAAATGTAAAGTTGCACTGTCTCACCTGTGTGTCATTGGAATTACTGACGGATTACAGATGTTCTGTTGTCCACATCCTCATCCTCTGCCTCCTCATCCTCACTGTCTAAAGGGTCCACTGCTGCCACATGGGCATCTTCAGTCTCCTTCTCCTGCAGAAAAGGGACATGGCATCTGAAGGCCAGGTTCTGCAACATGCAGCATGCCACCACTATCTGGCAGACCTTCTTGTGTGAGTAGCACATGGATCCACCTGTTAAATGGAGGCACCGGAACCTGGCCTTCAGGAGGGCAAAAGGTCCTTTCAATGATCCTTCTGGTTCACCCATGTGCCCTTGTCCTGGCATTCCTCACAGCGGTCAGAATCCATGATAGGTTTGGGCAACCAGAGTCACTTACAAATATTGAGGGACAACATTTAGCCATAAACTATCCCATATGGCCAACACTGTAGCCATACACCAACATATGCTGGGTGGGAACCAGGGCTCACCTATTAGCCACACCCTGTGCCCTCTGTAGTTGGACCATCACATTTGAGATGCTGCTATTCCTTAGGACAAAGGCATCATGCACCGATCCAGGATACTTAGCATTGACGTGGGTGATGTACTGGTCCGCCAAGCACACCATCTGCACATTCATAGAGTGGAAACTCTTACGATTCCTGAACACCTGTTCATTCTGGCGAGGGGGACAAATACAATATGTGTTCCGTCAATTGCCTCAATTATATTGGGGATATGTCCCATTGCATAGAATCTGGCCTTCATGTTGGCTAAATCCCCAACCTGGGGGAATGCAATGTAGCTGCACATGTGTTTAATCAGGGCAGATAAGATTCTTGTCAGCACTATTGAAAACATTGGCTGTGACATTCCTGCTGCGAAGCCCACTGTCACTTGGAAAGAACCACTTGCCAGGAAATGGAGTACTGAGAGCACCTGCACAAGAGGGGGGGATCCCAGTGGGATGACGAATAGCAGATATCAGGTCAGGCTCCACCTGGGCACACAGCACTGCATTTGTGGCCCTATCTAGCCTATAGGTGAATATAATGTGCCTGTCCTCCAGTGTAGCCAATTCCACCAGGGGTCTGTACACTGGGGTATGTCTCTATCTCCTAGTTATCCGCAGCGGTAGGAATCTAAGGGATAAAAGAGTGAGGAGGCTGTCACAAACTGAACAACGGAGCCACAACAGTAGTCTGCAATCTGTAAACATGTTATGGGACAGTGTGGATGGTCAAGTATGTGCCTATTTCTCCTGTGCCACAAAATTTTTCCATAGGCCTGCCCCCCCCCCTGAAATGGCGTCCGCCTGTCCTGTGTGGAGGGACAGGTGGAAGTGAGGTAATGCCGCTGACGTTGTGCACCATGGGGGAGGCGGTCTGGAACCGCAGTGCAATTCCTCATTGGTTAATATTGGGCCCTCTGGGGTACAGTGGCCAATGCTGATCTATGCTGGCGGTGACGGTATGCACCACCGTGGACGTGACCGTCATTTTCTATCTGATTCTTCACTCATTTCCACAGGAGAGGACCTACACTGCATGTGCTGCTGTGACATGTGTCTGGAACCTACCATGGCCTGTGTGACCGGAGAAAGGGCCCCAGCCTTCACTTCAGAGGAATTGGAGCGACTGGTGGATGGGGTCCTACCCCAGTACAGACTGCTGTATGGGCCTCCAGACCAACAGGTGAGTACACTGTGGGAATGATGCATGTGGCGTGAATGTATGGAGTTGTGTGTGAAAGCATTGTGTAAGGGGGAGGGATGTCCTCTTGGCTGGGTACACGTTGAGTGCTGGGCTATGTGTGTGCCAATAGTGATGGAAACGGGTAAGGGTCATACGTGCTACAGGATGGACTGTTTGGCTAATGGTGTTCTCCTGTCTGTATTGCCTCTGCAGGTCAGTGCCCATCAAAAGAAGGGGATATGGCGTGTCATCACCAAGGAGATGAGGACCCTGGGTGTCCATGGCAGGCGGAGCACCCACTGTCACAAACGGTGGGAGGACCTGAGACGCTGTGCACGGAAGACCGTGGAGGCCCAGCTGGGGATGGCCTCCCAATGAGGAAGGGATGCCCGTCGAACCCTGACCCCCCTGATGGCCCGCATACTGGCGGGGGCCTATCCAGAGCTGGATGGGCGTTTGAGGGCATCATAGCAGCCACAAGGGGGTGAGTACAGTTGCCGTCATTGAAGGAAATGGCTGGAGGGGTGGTATCTGGGTGGTGGGTGGGTATCAGTGGCTGCCCCTAGGCCAGGCCAGACATAGCAGCGTAGGTCCTCTGGTGGCTAAGGGTCTGAAGGAGAAATACTGCCTACCTAGCTTGTTAGCATCCACTACTGGTCAGGGCTGCGTGGGTCCCAGGTGTGTTGCAGTTGGCAGTGTGTGCTCCTCCTCATGCCTTGGTGGCAAGCAATATCACTGGTAGTGCAATGCATAGTGCGAAGGCCTGTTCCCTGTGTGTCAGGGTGCTGTGTACGCCAACGGTGGTGTTGGTGCAGTCATTGACCCAGTGTATCCTTTGTCTCTCTCTCCCCCTTTCTTGTTTTGTCATCCTGTCCTTATGTGCATTTGCATCATCTGGCGGAGGAGCAGAGGCACCGGCGACGGAGGAAGCTGCATCCTACAGGACCCTGGAGGCAGATTCCGCTGATGCTGAGGCCACCAGTGGGACGGAGGGCGAGGGGAGCACTGCGGCGGAGAATGGAGGGGACAATACAGACTCAGATACCTCCTCCGATGGGAGCTCCCTGGTGGTGGTAGACACCTCTGTGATTACCCCAGCTACAGGTACAGACGCCATCCCCGTACCAGCACCGCCCTCCCTGCAGCCCCTCAGCCAGTTACCCGTGCCCGCTCACCCAGGAGGGTGGGCATCTCCTTTCCCCCAGGCACCTCAGGCCCTGCCCCAGTCAGCCCTGCTGCCCTGAGTGAGGAGGCTATTGACCTCCTGAGATCCATCTCTGTTGGGCAATCAACCATTCTGAATGCCATCCATGTGCTGGCAGCCCAGATGCAGCAAACTAATGCATTCTTGGAGGGCATTCACAGTGGTTTGGTGGCCCAACAGAGATCGATCCAGGGTCTGGCCTCCTTTCTGATGGCAGCCATTGTTCCTGTTTCAACCGTCCTCCATCAACTTCCACTTCCCAGTCCCATTCTCCTCTACCCCAACCCATCCCAAGCACACAGCCAGACAAGCATGCACACAGGACAGCACCCAAGAGTGTCACATGCAAATACAAGCACCACACTTCATCCACAGGCCCTCACACAAACACCATTCAGTTGCAGACACAACAACATCCACTATTTCTACTGTCTCGCCCTCTTCCTCCTCCTCCTCCACCTCCCACCCAGTTCCATACACAGTCACACCTGCATGCACTACATCATCATCCATCCATTAACTGCATCATCACCACACAAAGCAAAACACACACCTCCGCAACATCCATGCACACATCTCTTGTGTCCTCTCCCACTGTGTCCGTCCCCCCTCCTAAAGTACACAAATGCAAGACTCAGATACCAAACAGCATACAACCCATGCACCTGCACCAAAATCCAACAAACACCTCCAACAACCACTCCCTCATCCTCTACTCCCATTACTTCTCTTTCTTCCCATCCCAATGTCCCTAAAAAGCTTTTCCTTTCCACCATTGGCCTCTTTCCTACCCCTCCCCACCGCCCGGCACGTATGGCCAGGGTAACAACAACCCAGCCAAACACCTCAGCCAAACAATCCACGAGCCCAGTTTCATCAGCACCTACTCATGGTGGAAAGGATTCCAGGCCACAATTACTGAAGAGGAAGGAGCCTGCACCAGCCAGCAAAAAGGGGAAGGGGCCTGCACCAGCAGCTGTCACAGAGCCTCCACCGCCAGCCGTTGCTGTGCATCTATCATTGAGTGCAGGGGCTGAGTAGGAGCCTCCCACTACCACAACCACAGTGCAGCCATCGGAGGGTGCTGGGGCTGAGCAGAAGCCTCCCACAACCACCACCACCAAAGTGCTGCCATCGGAGGGCGCAGGGGCTGAGCAGGAGCCTCCCACTATCACCACCACAGTGCAGCCAACAGAGGGTGCAGGGGCTGAGCAGGAGCCTTCCACAACTACCACCATCACAGTGCAGTCATCGGAGGGTGCAGGGGCTGAGCAGGAGCCTCCCGCAACCACCACCACCACAGTGCAGCCATCGGAGGGTGCAGGGGCTGAGCAGGAGCCTCCCACTACCACCACCACAGTGCAGCCATCGGAGGGTGCAGGGGCTGAGCAGGAGCCTCCGTCTACCACCACCACAGTGCAGTCATCTCCGACGGCGAACGCCATATGATCCAGCCTCCATGGGCAGTTGTGCGGTCTGCCCCAACCTGAACCAGTGGGGTATCCACCCACCGAGAGCATGTGGCCCTGCACTCCCCAGGAAAAAAGCACAGGGCATGTTGTCTCCTCCAGAACCAGTGGGCAAGTCACTCACTCCAGAAACTCTGGCCCATCACTCCCCAGGACCAAGCACAGGGCATGCTGCCCCCTCCAGAACCAGTGGGCAAGTCACCCACTTGAGAGACTGTGACCTTGCACTCCCCAGGAAAAAACACAGGCCATGTTGCCCCCTCCAGAACCAGTAGGCAAGTCACCCACCTGAGATACTGTGGCCTTGCATTCCCCAGGACAAATCACAGGGCATGTTGCCCCCTCCAGAACCAGTGGTCTTGTTTGCGCATCTGGCTGAGGTGCCCCCCTCCCCCTGAGGTGCCTGCCTATTTGCCAACTGATGCCCCTGCAGTGTTCTCTGCGTATTGGTGCAGGGATCAAGTGGGGCCTTTGACTTTCCCCTGCGGCCATGTGGAGCCTGTTAACTGTGGACTGGGCTGTGTCCCTTTTTTGTACATTTGTACATGTCTGTTGCATTGTCACATCGACTTATTATTTTTTATGTTGATCATATTACAATCACTTTAGTCAATTCCTGTTGTCCTTGCATTATTCTGCCGATTTACAGGATAACTTGTTTTCTTGTGCAGCTGGTTGTGTGTATGGTGTGTGTGTTTCTGGTGTGTGTCGTGCGTGTGTCACTCTCGTTTTCCTCCCCACACTTGTGTGCTAGGTGGCAGTACTCACCGTCGTCGTCTTCCTCGCCGGTGTTGGTGTTCATGGTGGAGCATAACGTAGAAGATCATCGGAAAGACTTGCAGTTCTGGTTCCATGGCGGTGGGGTTCTTCCCTGTGTCTCCAATGGTGAGTCCTTTCTCTTCTGAGCTCTGTTTCCCCTAGGCTTTTGATGGCCTTGCGACCGCCCCGGAAAAGGTGGCGATTTGGCATGTCATAATATGGTAGGTGGAACTTTGTCTTCCACCTGGCTGTAGGCGGCTACCGCCTTGGTGCCAGTTGTTTCCGCCCTGGTGGTAGGTGTGGTACATTGGCTGCCTTTCGGAGATATCACCGCCATGGTCATAATTTGGCAGTAGTTACCGCCAGCCTGTTGGCGGTATTACCGCCACTTTATCACTGACTGCCAGGGTTGCAAGGAGGGCCATAGTGTGCTTTGCAGGTGTGTCCACTGGGCCAATGTGTGTCAGCCGTGTTGTTTTTGTATTCGGCCAATAGGCACTTGTCTGTTATATTGCTAAGCGTGGACTGCAGCAGTTGGCAGGCGTTGCATGTGTGTTTGTAATAGGCTCTGCTGTTGGCCACGGTGCTGAAGGTACTGTAGGTTGGACCTCCTAGATACAAGACCGCAGTGCAGCTGGCGGTCGGCCTTTTTTGCCTGGCGCATTGGTTCTGCTTGTATACATTGTGATACGGCTTGCTAGGGATTACCGATGCAGCGCTCTTTTGGGACTGCCAACATGGCGGTCTGGCGGTCTGGCGGTCCGACAGCCAGAATCATAATCAGGCCCCAAGTCTGTAGCATATTGTGCCTGTGGTGTTATTAGGTTAGCTGTAAAACATATCTTAAGGTCTATTTTACAATCCTATGTTTTTATTTAGAATATTGTTCACTTTCATTTATTTTGCGAAAGATATTATTGCATGCATTTTTATTTTATTACAAAAAGGGTTTTAACCAAAATAAGACAAAGCAAAAGGTAAAGAAAGTGTAATGAAAAACAGTCAGGAGAACTTACCAATAAGAAAGCCCCAGACCCAAAACATTGCGCTTTGCAAGACATTGATGAACTCTTCGAGGAAGTAGAGCAAATTTTACTCCCGATGTCCCTAATTTAGCAGGAGCAAAACCAAACAAAAAACGAAAGTTGCCCCTCTTTTTAACAAAAAGGGAGTTAAAAATAATTCTTCTGGCTCTTACCAACCTCCTGTTTCCCACAGCCAGGTACCTGGCTCTGAGGGTAATGTAGTACCAGCTGCCCAGGCCTACTCCCAAACTGAACCAAAAGCCTGTTACAACCCACGATACTTTATTCAAATTGTTTTCTATCTTTGGTTTGATATGAAGAGCCCATTACGGAGCATATTCCCAGGCTTGATAATAATGTGCAGCTAGTATTGGCTGACGAGTCTACAGAACAAATAAAAGATCTCTGGCAAGTTATCAATAGTATGAGGGCGTAAATTAGACTTAAAAGCAAAGGTTTTTTGTCCAACGGAGCATTTTCTAACAGGGATTATGATGTGGGGGAGGGCAGGACGAGGTTTTTTACAAGCAGATGGAGGGCTACTTCCCAACCCGATCCCTTACCAAATATGTCATCTTTTTGCACACAAAAAGAAGCAATCCTGGGTCCATTGCACCCTGCTAGGAGTAGCAGCCGGATATTTTCACTGTATTCTTCCATTCATTATCGACAGGGACCTCTGTAATTTAATAGAGACCCTTCGTCTGCTTATCCAGCATCCACCCAGGAGAACAGGTTTAGTGCTACTACACATTATAATCCTAATTTGCTCACACCTTGCTTGCAATTTGTTTTGCATTCTATTGCTTTGACAACCTGCTCGCAAGGCTACCTTAGGGTGAGGCCAAACACTGAAACTCCCCTACATACTGGGGCCACTCATATGATAGGCGTCCCCAAGCTCCAGGAGCACACACTAGGAAACACGAGGCTTCTCTAATCAACAAAGTTATCCAATGGAGTAGAGATGTTCAGAAGTGCCACAGTGTAAATCACTCAAACATTCGAGGTGCTACTCGATTAACATTTGCAATTGATAACTTAGGCTTCGTTAAGTTGATATTTACATATATTTCTATTGTAAGTGGCCTGCTCTAACCAGAAGGCCAAACTTTTCCACCATCTAACACCAAGATTCAATGTAAAGCCCATATATGCCCCAATAGAGGGCTGATCAACCCAGAGTTTCCTCTTGTATGTGCCTTGTTGACTGACTACAGCCTCCCAGGTATTCTACGCTAATTAGATCAGCAAGGGTTATAGCAAAATCAAAAAAGGGTACCACTCAAGGCACCAGCAATACGATCATAAATCAGCTATTGATTTCTCCTGATCAGGCCCCAACTTACTTTGTTGTGAGAATACCATCCTTGCAACTTCTGTCACTCTTAATCTATGGGCCAACTATAACTTCACAACAGGGCACTCGGACTATGACCATGACTGCACACTTCCCCTTCGTGCTGCATGGCGGCTATAGCTCTCACAGCACGAACAACAGTGTGGACTCGGTCAAAGGTAGTGGAGCGCTGGTCACATTGTTCACAGTTACATAATCAGAGTAATTCTTTGTGGCTCTTCCCTTAAAACACTTGAAATTGGTGAATGCTTTACATAAAACAGAAATCCTCAAAGCAAAAGCGGCTCTCCTGGCACAGCGGGGAGAGCAATACTACAATATTCACTGCACTCTGGAAAACACGGTCCATAATGCTTAGCGGGGCATTACTTTTCAAAACTTTTTTGCTCAAAACTCAGCCTGTGGTGGTGCTAGGACAATGGGACCACCATCAAAACATTCACAACAATGTGCTCGTTTTGTTTACATCACCTGTGGGTCCCTAGACTAGGTTAGTGGGAACTCCATAATATTAACACCTCCCACCATTCAGTGTCTTTTTAAGCTCTCTTATTGTTGGAGTTTTTGTTTTACAGCTGAGAGCAGCTTGTGTTTTAAAGACCTTGTTTGTATATCATGGTTATAGGCCTGCTTCCCCTGAATATATGTAATGCACTATGTTCTCTGGGGAAAAAAAAATATGGTTACATTGTGTAATTGATTGCCATTTTCTTTTTGCTTGATTATGCCCTTTAGGGGCTAACTATATAGTTACATGACCTGTTTCTTACAAATGCTATTTACATTCTGGTGTTCTCTTGGGGCTGTTCCAAGCATTACAGTCCTATCAACATTAAAAGTTTGTGGCATGGAAACGTGTCCTATACTGCTTTGCAGGGCATTAATTTTACAAAACATTTTTGCTTATAACTCAGCCTTTGGTGGTCCTAGGACAACGGGACCACCTTCATATTATCAACCACAATGTGCTCTTTCTGTCTACATCATCGTCTTTCACTTTTCAAGCTTTCTCATGGCTGGAACCTTTGTTTTACAGCTGGGAGAAATTATGTTTTCTGGGCCTTGTTTGCAATATCATTGCAATAGTCCTGCTATTCTTGAAAATGTGTAATGCACTATGATCTCTAGGGGCTAAATATATGGTTACACTGCATTACTTTCTCCCATTCTTTTTTCATATGGTTATGCTCTGTAAGGGCTGACTCTATGGTTGCATGACCATGTTTCTTCTAAATACTATTTTTATTGTAGTGTCCTCTAGAGGCTGCTCTGAGCATTGCAGTCAACATACTATAATGTTCGTAACACGGAAACTTGCCCCATAATGCTTTGCAGGGCATTACTTTTACAAAACATTTTTGATCATAACTCAGCCTGTGGTTTTCTTAGGACAATGTGACCACCTTCAAAGTGCTCTTTCTGTTTACATCATTTCTGGGTCCCCACACTAGTTACTGGGGACCACACAATAATAACTCCTCCCACCATTCAGTGTCTTTTAAGCTATCTCATGACTACAACCTTTGTTTTACAGCTGGAAGAAGTTTTGTTTTAAAAGCCTTGTTTGTAATATCATTGCCGTAACCCTGATAGCCCTAACATGTATATGGTTATACTGCAGTGCTTTTTCTTGATTTTTTTTCAATGGGTAAGCTCCTCTAGGTGCTAACAATATGGCTTCATGACTATGTGTCTCACAAATGGTATTTTTTGTTATGGTGCCCTCTAGGGACTGTTTTGAGCATACAGTCTAGTGTCAAAAGTTTATTTCTGATAAAGGTTTATATAATAATTGTATATGTTTTAATAATCTCTCCTTGTTACAATTATGACCATATTTCAGGCCAACTGAACATCCTTATTACACTATGACTGCTTGAACACTTTTGATATGTTTAGGTGACCCTTCTAGTTTATTTCTCTTCTATGGCTGTCTTGTGTCTTTTTGGGGGGAATTGTGTTAGCCAGCCTGCAACTCTGATGGCGGGGTGCTGAAAGTCGTATTCTATTGGAATTAGCACTGCAGATTTCAATTAGGATGCTAAATGGCAACATTTAGATTTTTTTTTAAATAAAGCATTTGCACAACACACACAACACATGTGATGCACTATCCCCACCACAAAGGAAACACAACACCAAGTTGTATAAAAATAAACTGTATTGTATACAACACCATTAGACCAATCACAAGATGTCAGTAATAGCCTGCTACACAAGCACTTATCAGAACATTACACAGGTTACTACTACTCTGCAAAAATAAGCAGTAGTCAGGAAAGCATTACTACCGTAATGCACGTCATACTACACATAATTGTCCATAGAAGGAACATTAGCACATGATTGCAATAATAGAAAGGAATATATCAGCATAGTTGTGTGTGGTGCAGTAACTACATCATTAAGCAGGAAGCACATGCAAGTCATGGCTCAGAAACCATATCACCCTAGTCATACCATCACAGGATCCAATAGCAGGAACATCATGGCATCAGAGAACGCATGGCAAGTCACAAAGAAGAACTATTGCCATAATTACAGTGATTCAACAACATCCAGGGTAACGACTCTGATCTCTTATTGGGGGGGAGGGGTCTTTTACAAGACCTGCAGTGCGCTTTACTGTGGAGGAGGTAGTGGCGGCTCCTGCCAGCTCCGTCTCTCCATGGCAGGGAAGAGAAAGAAACTACCCTGCCGCCACCCACGGGCACGTGATACGGCTGCTAGCCACCTCCCCACAAGGCTACCTTTCTGGGGTGGCCCATCCTCAGGGGTGAAAACCTCGGTGGGGCGGCTCCTGCCGCCTACCTTCTAGGAGACTACACGTCTCCCACTGTGATGGGGCTGCATTGTGAGTGAACCTCTTCCCCCAGGCCGGGGCGCCCCACAGAGACAACGTTGAGATCTGCACGCGGCCTGGCCCCAACTCCGTCTTCGGGGGGTGCGGGGATTATGGCACCATAAGAGTTGTCCACTGGTGCCCCAGGAGAACGCTCCACAGTGCTCCGGACCCCGGGGGCACTCAGCGGAGCGCAATTGCTCTGGATTTTGATCTGCTGTGCCCCAGGAGCACACAGTACCACACACTTCGGGCATGCCTCACAACCCAGAGCTGCCTGGGTCGCGGCGGAGATCTATTCCAGCAATTAGGCAGCAGAGTGCCTCCAGAAGTGCTCCAAGGCAAGAAGTAAAGCGCTCAGGCCGTGCTTTGATTAATCCTTAAATGAACACTAAGCATGCACTGTCGGCAGCCAGGGGAGCGCTCAGGATGCGCTTTCCTTTTACACAAGTAGGAATGGGCAGAGTGGTCATCCTGCGCTATGGCAGTACAGGGAAACAGAGATGCAGGGGAACAGGGGTCACAGTCCCCAGCCCCTGAAGATCCAAATGGAGGTACAGGCGGTAGGGCCCAGCACAGGCAAGCACAAGGGAACTGCAGTCAGGAGCAGTTCCTCCTAGTGACCTCGCAGGTCACAGGTCAGCACAGCAACAGCAGTCCAAGGTGGTTTCTGGTGAGTCCCTCCAGCAGCATTCTGTGTCCAGTTTCCAAGTATGTTTCTTGTCTGTCTTTATGGGGAACAATCCTCTCTACTTATACTCAGTTTTGCAAAGCATTTTCAATGAGGGGGAGAGGAGGTTCCAACCAGTTACAACTGGTTCTAGGAGTGTCCCCTCTCTCCTCCAGCACAGGCTCTGGACATCAGTTGGGGGTAAACGAGCCCTTTGTGTGAGGCCAGGGCACAGCCTTTAAGATGCAAGTGTGTCCCGCCTTCCCTTCTTTCAGCCCAGGAAGACCATTCAATATGTAGATGCACCTCTGTGACACCTCCATCCTTCTCACTTTATAGAAGTGGCATTTCTGTAATGGAAATAAAAAAAATCCACCTACACCAGTGAGCAGCATCTCTCACTACCATGACAACCATACCAAGCATACCTACGCTACCCCTCATAAATCTGACAATACCCCCTGGACATAAGGCAGGGTATTTTTAATGCAATCCTATGAGAAGGCAGCACTCACAGCAGTGAGAAACCAAAATAGGTTGTTTGGCTCTACCAGGACAGACCAGGCTACCAGGCACATGTCCTGGCTTCTACATACATAGCACCCTGTCCATAGGGTGGCTTATATGTAGTAAAAGGGGACTTCTGGGCCTGGCAAGTAAATTTAGATGCCAGGTCCCTGGGTGGCAAACTGTGCACACAGGCCCTGCGCTAGCAGGCCTGAGACAGGTTTGAAAGGCTAATTCTGTGGGTGGTGCAAGCTGCGCTGCAGGCCCACTAGTAGCACTTCATTTACAGGCCCTGGGTATAGGGATACCACTATACAAGGGACTTACAGGTAAATTAAATATGCCAATCAGGTATAAGCCAATCATACCAGGTTTACAAGGCAGAGCACATGCACTTTAGCACTGATTAGCAGTGATAAAGTGACCAGAGTCATAACGTCAGCCAAAAAGGGTCAGAAAAATTAGGCGGGGATGGCAAAATGTTTGTGAATTACCCTGTAGAAAGGGCCAGGTCTAACACTATTGCATTGCAAATGCTTATTGTTACTGTAGTCTCATCTATCTATTACCTTATTAACTGTACACTCTCTCTGTGAAACAGAGAATTTACGTTAAGTATATCACACAAGACCTAGTAGATCACTAGTAGGTTTTCCGATTCAAACATTGGCCCACTTTGTTACCAGTTGCCTATTAAAATATGACTTACAACTTCTATTGGGGTCCTGATTTATGTTCAAGCCCAGCTGGATAGATGACCACTGTTTGTGCACTTGAAGAGAGAATTTTTAAATATGAGTCAAATTCTCTGACAGAGATGAAGGGCAACCATAGCTTCAGATGCAGTTCCAAGAACTAGCTTTCCCACCCTGATCCTCAATTGTTAATAGCTGAGCCACCTTTCCAACTTACTGTAGCAAAGATGCTCTTTGCTGCATGTCCATACGCAATAAATTAATAGTCTGACACTGCAAATGCCTCAAAAAGTAACATGAGGTATTGCAGCTTATCATTAGCGCCTTGAGACCCGCACGGGTGAGTAGCGCGCTTTATAAATGTTAATGATTTGATTTGATTTGATTCAGTGAGATTTCTATATCAGGGTGTGAAGTCATAAAAATTTAACAATGAACTCCATGGGGTAATGAGTGGAGGGAAAAATAATAAACCTATATGTGAGATTGAATACTATGCTGAAATCCTCAACAGTTGACTTAGTCCACATCAAAAAACTGTGCCCTTTTCGCGACAGGATTGAAGAAACATTTTTTATCAGTCATAGAGTAACACCTTTTACAATTCTTACAGAATAGTGCTATGCGTGCAACCTACATTTGTGCTTCTCTTGTGCACTTAGCAACAAGGGTGAACTGTTGTTGGAGAAAATGTCAGAGCAGCACAGATGTGGCCTGCAAATACATTTAGGCCCTCATTACAACCCTGGCGGTCGGTGTTAAAGCGGCGGTAAGAACGCCAACAGGCGGCGTTAAAAAAATGGAATCACGACCGTGGCGGAAACCGCCAACATAGACAGCCACTTTAACACTCCGACCGCCAGGGCGGTACAAAGAAACAGCATGGCGGTCACCACCAACAGACAGGCGGAAGACAATGTACCACCCATACTATTATGACAGGCCAATCCGCCACCTTTTCCGGGGCGGATTCAATGCAAACAAAAACAAGGTGGAAACAGGACTTGGAAGGGAAAACACTCACCTCTACACACCCCACGAGGAACCAGGACTCCATGGAGCTGGAACTCCAAATACTCCCTGCAATAGTCTTCCTGCTTCTCTACCAGGAGCACGACCGACGGCAGTGACGACCACGGTGAGTACTGCACCTACAACACAGGGGAGGGGGAGGGAAAAGAGAGTGACACACACACGCTACACCACCACCCACAACAACACACGCACAAATACATGCTGAAACGTTACATTACCCCCCCCCCCCATAACCCTTCCTGGAAGAACGCAAGGACAAAAGGAAATGATTTGAACAAATGTAATCAAGAAAAATCCATTACTCAAAAATATATATACACTATTAACAAATATGTACACCAAGAATTCAAGACCATGAACTGCACCTAGATAGTCCGTGGACCACTGGGCCCAAAATGCATGGGCGAGGCCCACACAAGATACCCGATCCAAACAGAGAGAACACTGCAGGGGCATCAGATCGAAATAAAACAGGCACCTCAGGAGGAAGGGATGGGGGGGCACCTCAGCCGGATGAGTGCACGACGCCAGCTCCACGAGGGGGCTCCATGCCCATTGATGTATCCCGGGGAGTGCAAAGCCACAGTCTCTCAAGTCTCTCCAATGGGTGGTTTGCCCACTGCTTTATCCTGGGGAGTGCAAAGCCACAGTCTCTCAAGTCTCTCCAGTGGGTGGTTTCCCCACTGCTTTATCCTGGGGAGTGCAAAGCCACAGTCTCTCAAGTCTCTCCAGTGGGTGGTTTGCCCACTGCTTTTTCCTGGCGAGTGCAAAGCCACAGTCTCAAGTGGATGCCTTTCTCCACTGTTTCTGGAGGGGGCTTTGTGCCCAGAGTACTTTCATCCTGCCAAGGACTGAGGTAGTGGATGCCTTTCTCTACTGGTTATGGAGGGGGCTTTGTGCCCAGAGTGCTTCATCCTGCCAAGGACAGAGGCAGTGGATGCCTTTCTCCACTGGTTCTGGAGGGGGCTTTGTGCCCAGAGTGCTTCATCCTGCCAAGGACTGAGGTAGTGGATGCCTTTCTCCACTGGTTCAGGATGTGGCGTGGCCGCTGGCCGTGCTGGCGGCGTGCTCAGTAGCGGCGGTGCTTGCAGCGGTCATTGGGCAACGGTGCTGGTGGGGGGCTAACTGACCTCTGTGCTGGCGGCGGTGTCATGAGCGGCGGTGCTGGTGGGGGGCTCACTGACTTCTGTGCTGGCGGCAGTGTCATGAGCGGTGGTGCTGGTCGGGGCTCACTGACCTCTGTGCTTGCGGCGGTGTCGTGAGTGGCGGCGCTGGTGGGGGGCTCACTGACCTCTGTGCTGGCGGCGGTGTCATGAGCGGCGGTGCTGGTGGCGGCGGTGCATGTGGCGGTGCCGGTGGCGGTCTTGTCCGCCGTACAGGTTGGCGGTGACTTGCCATTCTTTCTCAGGCCCTTCCCCACCTTGGATGGTGGAGCAGCTGTCTTGCCACTCCCAACTGTTGTCTTGGCTGAGCCCTTGGTGGCAGGTCTTTTGGCCTTCTCCCTCTGGTATGTGGGCAACTTCGTCTGTTTTGGAGGTGGGGGAATGTCCTTGGCCTCCACCCTGCTGGGTTTGGACCTGGAATAGCGGGCCCTAAGGGACGGAAGGGGTGGGGGAGGTGAAGGGAAGAGGTCAAGGTTTGACAGGAAAAGTTTTTTAGACACACTGGGACGGGTAGATGGAGGGGGTTTGGGAGTGGAGGAAGAGGTGGTGGTTGTAGGAGGTGTTCGTTTGCTGACTTTGGGTGAAGATGCATGGGCTGGAGGCTGTCGTGAGGTGGATGGCTGTTGGGTGGGTGTGTGACTGCGTTTGTGTACTTTGGGAAGAGTGCTCACAGACACACTGGTAGAGGACACTGGGATGTGTGAATGGTAGTGGGGGTGGTGATTGCACGTGGGCGGTATGTGGTGATGGACGTGCTGATGATGGAGGTAGTGGCTGAAGATGTAGTGCATGCAGGTGTGAGTGGAGACGTGACAGGGAGGGAGGAGGGAGACGTGGAGGAGGGGGACACAGTGGAGGCAGTGGATGTTGGTATGTGTGCATGGGTATGATGCTTGTGTGAGTGCCTGTGGGATGTGTAGTGCTTATGTTTGTCAGAGCTACCCTTGTGTGTTGAGGTGTGTGCATGCTGGTCTGATGGTGTGCTTGGGATAGGCTGAGGTACTGGGGATTGGGTCTGGGTGGAGGAAGTTGGAGGGGGAGGTTGGACACAGGGACAATGGCTGCCATCAGTGCTGAGGCCAGAGTCTGAAATGCTCGCTGTTGGGCTGCCTGGCCAGAATGAATGCCTTCCAGGTATACATTTGTCTGTTGCAACTGCCTCTCTACACCCTGGATGGCATTCAGAATGGTAGTCTGCCCAACAGTGAGGGATCTGAGGAGGTCAATGGCCTCCTCACTGAGGGCAGCAGGGCTGACTGGGGTAGGGCCTGAGGTGCCTGGGGCAAAGGAGATGCCTACCCTCCTGGGTGAGCAGCCATGGGGCACACGCTGAGGGGATGCTGGGAGGGCGGTGCTGGTGGGGGGGGGGTGGCGGCTGTACCTGTAGATGAGGGGGGAACAGAGGGGCCCGCAACCGCAAGGGAACTCCCATCCGAGAAGGAGTCGGTGTCGCTGGTCTCTGCTCCAGTCCCTCAGGTGGAGCTCCCCTCGCCCTCCGTCCCACTGGTGAATTCTGACTCCGTAGTCTCGCCCTCCAGGGCCATGTGGGATGCAGCTCCCTCCTGCTCCAGTGGGACAGCTCCTCCGCCTGATGATGCTAATGCACACAAGAACCGGGAGACCACAAAAAGTGGGGGGAAAGAAAGAAGAAAGACATGTTCAGTGCATGCAATACCGCTACCGTTGGCGGACATTACAGACACAGCAGCCCTCTGCACTACGCCGTGCACTTAGAGTTCCCTAATTCATCACAGGGACATGGGGTACATGGCCTAAGCCAGATTGCTGCACACATGGAATTCACAGGGCCTGACTAGGTGTAGATGGTTCTTACCACTGGTGGGGTTGGGGTGCCACTTAGCCTGCCTCACAAAGGGTCCTTGGCTACAAGGCTCGCCCTAGCCTAGGGGAACCCACAGCCCACCTCCTCCACCCAGACACCTCCAATGCACGCAGAGTCAGATGGATGTGACTGTACTCACCCCCTTGTGGCTGCTGTGATGCCCTCAAGTGCCCATCCAACTCCGGATACGCCACCGCCAGGATCCTGAACATCAGGGGGTCATGGTGCGACGGGCACCCCTCCCACGTTGGGAGGCCATCCCCAGCTGGGCCTCTGCCGTCTTCTTGCTCCAGCGGCGAATGTCCTCCCATCTTTTACGGCAGTGGGTGCTCCGTCTGTGGTGGACCCCCAGGGTCCGGACTTCCTTGGCGATGGCACGCCAAATATCCTTCTTCTAGTGGGCGCTGACCTAGAGGAATAGGACAGGGCAAAAGGAAAAACTTTAACCGTCCGGACTGTCACAGTCATTGGCCCATGTTTCCATCCTTGCCCTGACGTACATACACTCACCATCGTATCATGCACGCCTCATCCCCCCCCATCTCCCATCCACACCACTCCAAAAAGGCATTGCCCATACAGCATGCTCACAGTGTACTCACCTGTTTGTCTGGAGGACCGTAGAGTAGCGTGTACTGGGGGAGGACCCCATCCACTAGTTTCTCCAACTCCTCCAATGTGAAGGCAGGGGCCCTTTCCCCAGACACACGAGCCATCGTCGCTTCCAGACTGAGGTCACAGCAGCACTTGCAGTGTAGGTCCTCTCCTGTCGAAGATCAGGTATCAAGTGAGTGAACAGAGAGAAAATGGCGGTCACGTCCGCGGCGGTGCGTACCGTCACTGCCGGCGTACATCGTCATTGGCTCCTGGGACCCATAGGATCCAATGTTAACCAATGCAGGATTGCACCACGGTCTTTGACCGCCTACTGCGACGGTGTACAACGCCAGCGCAGTTACCTCAGATCCCCTTATCCCACATTACAGGTCAGGCAGCCGCCATTTCAGGGGGCCACATGGCATTAATTTTAAATGCGTCACACATATCTAGGCCTTGCATACACACTAAGACAGGCACATAGCGGACTGAAAAGTGTGTGCAATGAAGTTGTCTTTTACGTACCTCAGTGTTGGCTGACCCTCTGATCGCTGTTCTCATCCATAGAGCATGTCTGCTGGGGCAGGTGAGGAGATGGCGGCATCCTCCGGTGTACAGACCGCTGGTGGACCTGTCGACAATGGAAGAGCGACATGTAAGAGTCACCTACAGACTTGATTGTGCCACAATCCAGGAACTGTGTGCCCAGTTGGAGCCAGACCTGATGTCAGCTATCCGCCATCCCACAGGAATCCCTCCTCTAGTGCAGGTCCTGTCAGTACTCCATTTCCTGGCAAGTGGGTCTTTTCAAACTACAGTGGCCATAGCATCAGGGATGTCCCAGACTATGTTCTCCAATGTGTTGTCCAGAGTGTTGTCTGCCCTGCTGAAACTCCATTGTTTTCCCTCAGCTGGAGGATCTGCCTACAGTGAAAGGTGACTTCTATGCCCTGGGACATTTCCCCAACATCATAGGTGCCATTGATGGGACACATGTGGCCTTGGTCCCCCCGCAAGAGTTCACAGGTGTACAGAAACCGGAAGAGCTACCATTCGGTGAATGTGCAGATGGTGTGTTTGGCTGACCAGTACATCTCTCATGTGAACACCAAGTTTCCTGGCTCAGTGCATGACGCTTACATTCTGAGGAATAGCAGCATCCCTTATGTGATGGGGCAACTCCAGAGGCACCGTGTGTGGCTATTAGGTGAGGACAAGGACCCTATACATTGTGAATAGTTGTCTGGGTCTGGGGTTGTCCCTAAGGGTTAGTGTGTGTCTAACAGTTGTCCCTCGACATTTGCAGGTGACTTTGGTTACCCCAACCTGTCATGGCTACTGACCCCAGTGAGGAATCCCAGGACAAGGGCAGAGGAACGCTACAATGAGGCCCATGGGCGAACTAGGAGGGTTATACAGAGGACCTTCGGCCTCCTGAAGGCCAGGTTCCGATGCCTCCATATGACAGGTGGTTCCCTATACTACTCACCAAAGAAGGTTTGCCAGATCATCGTGGCCTGCTGTATGCTGCACAACTTAACTTTGCGACGCCAGATGCCTTTTCTGCAGGAGGATGGTCCTGAAGGAGATGTTGTGGCAGCTGTGGAGCCTGTGGACAGTGAAGAAGAGGAGGCAGAAGAAGAGGGCATAGACAACAGAAACACCGTGATCCAGCAATACTTCCAGTGAGACACAGGTAAGAAGACATCACTGCCTCCTACATCTGATAAAATTGTTCGACCTCTCATCTGTCTGTCACTTTCACCCAGTGTATGGACCCTGATTTGTCACTTTCCCTTTCGATTTCACAGATGTGGGTCCCACTGTGTGACCTCTGCTATGTTACCTCATGGACTAGAGCTGTGTGACATAGGTATGTTGACAATACTATGGACATTGCTATTTTCCTTAGTTATAGCTAATACACATTTGTGAAAGCACAGACTGACTCCAGATTGTTTTGTGATTCCAGGGTGTTTATTAAAGTGCAAAATAGTGGAGGGGGTTGTAAAATGGTCATGGGTACCGTGGCCATCGTCTCCTGGGAATGGTGGTAGGCTCCCATGATGTTGGAGAGGGCCTTGTGGAGAGTGGGTTCCCTGGGTCTGTCCTCCCCCTGTCGCACAGCAGCCCTCCCAGTTCCCCTGTGTTCCTGGGCCTCCGCCCCCTGGACCGTGTGCCCACTACCACTGCCCCCAGGTCCCTGGTGGTGTTGGGGTGGTGAGTTAGCCTGGGTTCCCTGCAGTGGTGGACACACTGCTGATTGATGTGTCCTGGGGACAGAGGTATGGGCCCGCAGGGTGGGTGCTGTGCTGGTGTTTCCAGAGGGGGGAAGCTCTGTAGTGGCCTGTGCCAGTGTGAGGTGAACCAACTGTCCCGCGGTCCCAGATGGGCCGGGCTGGTCATCTTGATCCAGTTGGACAGAGCTGCTTTCATCACTGTGGGCCTCTTCTGTAGGTGGAGTGGACATATCTTGTCCCTCCTGTTCGGTGACGTTGGGTAGGGGTCCTGCAGGGTGTAAAGGCATGATTATTGCATCTGTGTGTGCCATGGTGTGCAATGGGTGGGTGACCATGTACCCCAGTGCTTGCATTCCTGTGTAGGACTTTGTGTGATAACGTGATCTGGCACACTTTCTTTGGTGAGTAGAATAGGGATCCACCTGCATTATGGAGGCACCTGAACCTGGCCTTCAGGAGGCCGAAGGTCCGCTCTATAATCCGCTGAGTTCGCCCATGGGCCTCATTGTAGCGTTCCTCTGCCCTGGGATTCCTCACTGGGGTCAGTGGCCATGACAGGTTGGGGTAACCAGAGTCACCTGCAAATGGCGATGGACAACTGTTAGACACACACTAACCTGTAGGGATATCCCCAGACCCAGACAACCATTCCCACTGTCTTGTTTCCAAGTGCTCACCTAATAGCCACACACGGTGCCTCTGGAGTTGACCCATCACAAAAGGGATGCTGCTATTCCGCAGGATGTAGGCGTCATGCACTGAGCCAGGGAACTTGGCATTCACATGGGAGATGTACTGGTCTGCCAAACACACCATCTGCACATTCATGGAATGATAACTCTTCCGGTTTCTGTACACCTGTTCACTCCTGCGGGAGGTACCAAAGCCACATGGGTCCCATCAATGGCACCTATGATGTTGGGGATATGTCCCAGGGCATAGAAATCACCTTTCACTGTAGGCAAATCCTCCACCTGAGGGAAAACGATGTAGCTCTGCATGTGTTTCAGCAGGGCAGACAACACTCTGGACAACACGTTGGAAAACATAGGCTGGGACATCCCTGATGCTATGGCCACTGTTGTTTGAAATGACCCACTTGCAAGGAAATGGAGTACTGACAGCACCTGCACTTGAGGGGGGATTCCTGTGGGATGGCGGATAGCTGACATCAGGTCTGGCTCCAGCTGGGTACACAGTTCCTGGATTGTGGCACGGTTAAGCCTGCAGGTGATGATCACATGTCTTTCCTCCATTGACGACAGGTCCACCAGCGGTCTGTACACCGGAGGATGCCGCCATCTCCTCACATGTCCCAGCGGACAGTGCCTATGGAGGACAACAGCGAGCACAGAGTCAACCAACTCAGAGGTACGTACCCACAGCTTACACAGAACACGAATCATAATCCAAAAAGTGGCCTGTATGTGTGCTGAGGCTAGGCCTAGGTATGTGTGACGCAGTTAAAAATTAAGCCATGTGAGCCCCTGAAATGGCAGCTGCCTGACCTGTAAAGTGGGACAATGGGATGTGAGGTAACTGCGCTGGCGTTGGACCACGTCGTGGTAGGCGGTTGAAGACCGCTGCGCTATCCTGCATTGGTTAACATTGGACCCTATGGGTCCCAGGAGCCAATGACGATGTACGCCGGCGGTGACGGTACGCCCCGCCGTGGACGTGACTGCCATTTTCTCTCTGTTCAATCACTTGATACCTATCTTTGACAGGGGAGGACCTACACTGCAAGTGCTGCTGTGACCTCAGTCTGGAAGAGACAATGGCTCGTGTGTCTGAGGAAAGGGCCCCTGCCTTCAGCACGGAGGAGTTGGAGAAACTAGTGGATGGGGTCCTCCCCCAGTACACGCTACTCTACGGTCCTCCAGACAAACAGGTATGTACACTGTGAGCATGCTGTATGGGCAATGCCTGTGTGGAGTGGTGTGGATGAATGATGGGGGTGGTGAGAATGAGGCGTGCATGAAACGACGGTGAGTGCATGTGCGTCATGGCAAGGGTAGGGATGCGGACCAATGACTGTGACGGTGCGGACTGTAATATCTTCTCCTTTTCCCCTTTACTATTCCTGTAGGTCAGCACCCACGAGAAGAAGGGCATTTGGCGTGCCATCACCAAGGAAGTCCGGACCCTGGGGTTCTACCACAGACGGAGCACCCACTGCCGGAAAAGATGGGAGGACATTCGCCACTGGAGCAAGAAGACGGCGGAGGCCCAGCTGGGGACGGCCTCCCAACGTGGGAGGGGTGCCCGTCGCACCATGACCCCCCTGATGTTCAGGATCCTGGCGGTGGCGTACCGGGAGTTGGATGGGCGCTTGAGGGCATCACAGCAGCCACAAGGGGGTACACTCTCATTCTGCTGATTCAGCACGCATTGGAGGTGTCTGGGTGGGGGAGGTGGGCTGTGGGTTCCCCTAGGCCAGGGAGAGTTTAGTAGGCAAGGACCCTTCTTAAGACAGGCCCTGTGGCACCCTACCCCACCTGTATACAGTGCCAACTACACCTAGTCAGGCTCCTGTGACATCCATGTGTGCAGCAATCAGGCATAACCTTGTAACCCATGTCCCTGGGATTGATTAGGGAACTCCAAGTGCACGGCGTAGTGCAGGGGGCTTCTGTGTCTGCAGTGTCCGCCAACGGTAGCAGTATTGCATGCACTGAACATGTCTTTCTTCTGTCTCCCCCCCCCCCTTTTTGTGGTCTCCCTGTTCTTGTGTGCATTAGCATCATCAGGCAGAGGAGCAGTGGCACCGGAGCAGGAGGGAGTTGCATCCCACATGGCCCTGGAGGCCGACACAACTGAGTCTGAATTCACCAGTGGGACGGAGGGCGAGAGGAGCTCCATGGTGGGGACAGGAGCTGAGACCAGCTGATGGGAGCTCCCTTGCGGTGGTGGGCCCATCTGTGCCTCCTGCATCTACAGGTACAGCCACCCCCCCACCAGCACCGCCCTCTCAGCAGCCCCTCAGTGTGTGTCCCATACCCGCTCACCCCGGAGGGTGGGCATCTCCTTCGCCCCAGGCACCTCAACCCCTGCTGCCCACAGTGAGGAGGCCATTGACCTCCTCAGGTCCCTCACTGTTGGGCAGTCTACCATTTGAATGCCATCCAGGGTGTAGAGAGGCAGTTGCAACAAACCAATGCATACCTGGAGGGCATTCACTCTGGTCAGGCAGGACATCATCGAGCTTTTCAGACTCTGGCCTCAGCACTGATGGCAGCCATTGTCCCTGTCTCTAGCCTCCCCCCTCCAACTTCCTCCACCCAGACCCAAACCCCTGTACCTCAGCCTATCCCAAGCACACCATCAGACCAGCATGCACACACCTCAACACACAAGTGAAGCTCTGGCAAACATAAGCACCACACATCCCACAGGCACTCACTCAAGCATCATACACATGCAGACACACCAACATCCACTGCCTCCATTGTGTCCCCCTCCTCCTCGTCTCCCTCCTCCCTCCATGTCTCGTCTCCACTCACACCTGCATGCACTACATCCTCAGCCACTACGTCCATCACCAGCACACCCACCACCACACCCCGCTCACGTGCAGTCACCACCGCGCTACCATTCACACATCCCCTGTGTCCTCTACCAATGTGTCTGTGAGCCCACCTCCCAAGATAAACAAACATCCACCTCACAATAGCCTCCAGCCCATGCACCTTCACCCAAAGTCACCAAACCTACACCTCCTACAACCACTACCTCTTCCTCCACTCCCAAACCCCCTCCATCTACCCATCCCAGTGTTCCCAAAAAAACTTTCCTGTCCAACCTTGACCTCTTCCCCTCACCTCCCCAACCTCTTCAGTCTCCTAGGGCCCGCCTCTCCAGGTCCCAACCCAGCACCTCAGCCACAACATCTGCGGGACCAGTGGTGCCAGTAGTAACCAGCTTCTGGAGTGCGCCAGGCAGCAGGGCAGCCAGTGTGGCAAGGACCCAGAGCACGGAGAGTCCCCCACCTGTAAAGCACAAAAAGCTGGCCAGTGCCCGGCGGGAGAGAGGAAAGAAATCAGCCACCAAAGCCGCTCCCAGGGGTACAGTTGGGAGTGTGGAGACAGTTGCGCCACCATCCAAGGTGGGGAAGGGGCACAGGAAAACCGGCAAGTCTGGGAAAATCTGCACTGGGGACGAGACCTTCACCCGCTGCCCAGGACACCGCCGCCACCACCAGCCCCGCTGCCCAGGACACCGCCGCCACCAGCCCCGCTGCTCAGGACACCGTCGCCACCAGCCCCGCTGCCCAGGACACCGTCGCCACCAGCACCGCTGCCCAGGATACCACCAGTACTGCTGCCCAGGACACCGCCTCCACCAGCACCGCTGCCCAGGACACCGCCACCACCAGAACCGCTGCCCAGGACACCGCCGCAACAAGCACCGCTGCCCAGGACACCGCCGCAACAAGCACCGCAGGCCAGCGAGCGCCAAAGATTACGACGCTACTGAGGCCGCCACGAGCAGGATGAGGCACTCTGGGCACAAAGCCCCCTCCAGAACCAGTGGAGAAAGGCATCCACTACCTCTGTCCTTGGCAGGATGAAGCACTCTGGGCACAAAGCCCCCTCCACCTCAGTCCTTGGCAGGATGAAGGACTCTGGACACAAAGCCCCCTCCAGGACCAGTGGAGAAAGGCATCCACTACCTCTGTCCTTGGCAGGATGAAGCACTTTGGGCACAAAGCCCCCTCCAGGACCAGTGGAGAAAGGCATCCACTACCTCTGTCCTTGGCAGGATGAAGCACTCTGGGCACAAAGCCCCCTCCAGAACCAGTGGAGAAAAGCATCCACTACCTCTGTCCTTGGCAGGATGAAGCACTCTGGGCACAAAGCCCCCTCCAGAACCAGTGGAGAACATTATCCACTTGAGAGATTGTGGCTTTGCACTCCCCAGGATTAAGCAGTGGGCAAACCACCCACTGTAGAGACTTGAGAGACTGTGGCTTTGCACTCCCCAGGATTGAACAGTAGGCAAACTACCCACTGTAGAGACTTGAGAGACTGTGGCTTTGCACTCCCCAGGATTGAACAGTGGGCAAACCACCCACTGTAGAGACTTGAGAGACTGTGGCTTTGCACTCCCCAGGATTGAACAGTGGGCATGGAGCCCCCTCGTGGATCTGTCATCGTGCACTCTTCCGGCTGAGGTGCCCCCCTTCCCTTTCCCCTGAGGTGCCTGTTTTTTTCCTATCTGATGCCCCAGCAGTGTTCTCTCCGTCTTGTTCGGGTATTGAGTGTGGGCCTCGCCCATGCCTTTTGGGCCCAGTGGCCCACGGACTATGATAGTGGAATACCTTGGACTTGTATTCTTGGTGTATATATTTGTTTATAGTGTACATATCTTTATATATGTATATATTTTTGATTACTGTATTTGAATATATTACAATCATTCAACTAATTTCCTTTTGTCCTTGCATTCTTCCAGGGGGGCTTGGGGGGTGTAACTGTAATGTATCATGATGTATTAGTGTGTGTGTTGTCGTGGGTGAGGGAGGGGGTGGGGGTTTTGCGTGTTGCGTGTGTGTGTGTCACTGTTTTTTCCCTCCCCCCTCCCCTGTGTCGTAGGTGCAGTACTCACCATGGTCTTCGCCGCCGGCGTTCGTGCTCCTGGTAGAGGAGCAGGAAGATAAAGGCTGGAAGAATCTGGAGCTCAGGTTCCATGGCGTCCTGGTTCCTCGTGGGGTGTGTAGAGGTGAGCGTTTCCCCTTCCAAGTCCTGTTTCCGCCCTGTTTTTGTTCACGCTGAATCCACCTCAGAAAGGGTGGCGGATTGGACTGTTGTAATTCTGTGGGTGGTACATTGTCTGTCTGTTGGCGGTTACCACCGCGGTGTTTGTTTGTACTGCCTTGGCGGCCAGAGTGTTAAAGTGGCTGTCTATGTTGGCGGTTTCCGCCATTGGTCGTAATTCCATTTGTTTTCCCGCCGGCCTGTTGGCGGTTTTACGGCCGCTTTAACACCGACCGCCAGGGTTGTAATGACCACCTTGAAGCCAGGACACCTGCAGACTGAAGACAAAGAAGTGCAAAAAAGAAAAGCAAAGCAACAGGCCTTTTCTATCTATGCACCCATGATCTGGAACAGTACCCCCGTATTCATCAGGACTGCCTCACCCTTGCTCCAATTCAGGAAATAGTTGAAGACCCATCTCTAAAGACCATAAAATGATGTAGTAGCAGTTGTCTACCTCAAAATACTTGTTGTTTCCTTGAATTGTACCTTGTATAGTGTTCTACTGCCTTTGTCAATGTTTGTGCTATACAAATACCACATACTACACACATACAGATATATATATATATATATATATATATATATATATATATATATATATATATACACATTTCACCATGATTTATAATTATTATGATTATTATATAGCTGGTCTCACCTCCATATTAGCAGAGCCAGAGTGTGGGACTTTTATTGATTCATCAAACATCTGTATACTGCAGGAAACTTGACGTGTCGAGCCAGTTCACAGGCCTGGATTTACCATTCTCTTTTTGTCTTGTGCTTTCTGGTGGGGGTCGGGTACGGCCAGTGGGTGGACTAACTATGTGAGTGAAAAGCTTGCTAGCCCTTACTATCAGAAGGCTTAATACAAATTTGCAAGATGTGATGGAGGTGTCTTGCTGGGGAGGGTCTTTATGCCATGTCTTTAATATTTACAACAAGCTCAATGGGGCCAATTTGCTATCTAGGATCCTGCATGCCTTAGAAAATGCTATAGATTCCTTCCCACAGTATGAGAGGGTAATCGTTAATGTCACCTTTGAACCTCTTGGCTCCGCGCATTTTCATTTAACTGACAAGGAAGATGCTGTTCTCTAGCTAGACCTGGTCCCGGCAAAGTGTTGTTTCCTGGTGCCAATCAGCTGAGGAGTCTATCCCTTCACTACGGCCACCAGGCCTGTAATGGCAGATCAATTTTAGACCGTAGTGGTGTCCACACATTCAAGCATATGCAGCAAAAGAGTTGTACCGATTATATTCTTCTGACCCTGCCGCTGTGGTCATCTCTTATTGACATGAAGGTCGTAGAGTGCTTTGATACTGATCACAATGCTCTCCATTTGGTCCTCAGTGGGCTCGGGTCTTGTGTTCACCAGGGTGGAGCAGTTTCAATCCTGGGGTTAACCCATCACTCACGAATAATAAGAGGGCTTTAAAATGGGAGGTGGTTAGCAAGGGTCCAATGAGGTTGGCCCAGATTTACAGACAGGTGGCGGACACTATGAAGGCATTGGGTGCCAGTAGTTTAAGTGTTACTGAACATGTCTATCACCAAGAACCATGAAAAGCTGTTCAGGTCCCTTGAAGTCCTGTTATGTAAGGTTGGGCGTAGGGCTACTATGGTACACACTTGCTGTGCTGGTACAACAGCCATTGTAGGAAATCAACATCTACCATTATTTGAAAGCTGGTAATAAGCATGACATTCTTAGAGCTCGGAAGGAGTACAAGGTTGCAGTCTCACAGGCCAAATTAGAATGGGAATATGATTTGTGGGAGGATCTGGTTGCCTCTGTCAGGGCAGGGGACACCAAGTCATTCTGGGAGATAGTGGCTCACAGTAATTGCAACGCAGTTACCAGCGATGATTACAACCTTCATCCCCAGATCTGGGTGGACCACTTTTTTAATTTATTTACGCAGCAAAGTCTTCTCATAGGAATAGAAAAATGGAATGTGTCACTTCTTGTCTCAGAGGAGGCAGTACCCCTTTGTCCTCAGAGTTTAAGGATGACGTGGAAACTATTATGGCCCTTCCAGCACACACAACTCCAGGCTCTAACTCTATCCTCTGGGACCTATTTAGGGGAGAACCCTTGATTTGGGGGTGCATATTTCCAGCTTCTTTTTCACTCTCTGTTGCAAGGTGGCCCTATCCCAGGGTCTTGGCATTCTGCAGAGATAATACCTATTTACAAAAAAGGCAGCAAAGATGATCCCAGGAATTCTAGGTCAATCAGTCTTATTGATACCTCCCAGAAACTCTTTTCCCGCCTTATCCTGGGGCAGCTAGTAGACTGCGTCAAGAAATACTCCAGGCAGATTTTGAAATTAGGGACAGCACAATGGATCAAATGTTCTGCTTTTGTTGTCCAAACTGCATAGGAAGGCCTAGGCAGGTGGTTCTTTGATGTATGGCGTTTTATGGATTTTTATATCCGAAATAAACTATTTTGATTATTATTATTATAGTTCCATCAGCAAATAGAAAATCTCAACACAAGAGAAGGGCAGTGCTTGTGATGGGGGTGGTGCTAAGGGTTTTTTCTGCTATTCTGCTGCCCGATGAGCTAAACTGCAAAAATGATGTTGTATGTGTCTGGCAGCCGGTTGAATACCACTTCCATTAATTCGAGGGTGAAGTGAAACAAATAAATAGTAATCAAATTGTGAAAGATAAAAGTAACACTTTGGCCCAGATTTATACTCTGTTTGTGCCGAATTTGCTTCATTTTGTTTTACGCAAATTCGGCGAAAACCGAACTCCATATTTATACTTTGGACCTAGACCCGTCTAGCGGCAAAGTTTTGGAGTTAGCGTAATTTTTTGCTTGCGGTAACCTACCTTGCATCAATGAGATGCAAGGTAGACGTTCCTGTGCAAAAAATGACAATATGGCCTTAGCACCATATTTATCCCCCATGCTAAAAACACACACGGGGGAAGGGGCCTTACATAGTGGTGCTAAGCTTGCTTAACACCATTACTTAACGCCTGGGTCAGGGCAGGCGATAGGGGACCTGTGGGCCTATTTCCATGGTCAGAGACCATGGAATGGGCCCACAGATGCCCTTCCCTAGCCCCAGGGACACCCCCATCCACACCAGAGGGACATCAGAGGATGGGGGACCCCATCCCAGGGAAGTAAGGTAAGTACAGGTAAGTATTTTCTGTTTTTTTTTAAAGTGCCATAGGGGGGCCTAACTTGGGCACCCCTACATGGCACTGTACCCAATGGCCATGCCCAGGGGACATATGTCCCCTGGGCATGGCCATTGGGGTGGTGGGCATGACTCTTGTCTTTACTAAAACAAGAGTCATGTCCATGGGTGTCTGGTTTGAGGCATTTTTATGCCTCTAACCAGACTAGCATCATCCTTTGACGCAGAACCTCCTGTTCCCCCCACGCCTCCCCCACCCGGATAGCATCCTTTTTTTAAACGCTAACTGGGCCTTACTGCTGGCTACCATCATTCTATAAATTTGATGCCCGGCCGGTGTCTTGGATTGGCGCTAGCCGGCGGTAAACTTTTTCACGCAAAACTGTATTAGCGCAGTTTTGCATGAAAAAGGATCAATCTGGGCCTTAGTTTGACACTAAGCAAGGCAGAGCAGGAAATAAGGAAGGAAACCAGAGGCTGCATTCCATTGGGCTGCTCAGCTGCTTCTCCCTATCCAGAGACAAAATCAGTATGTGGCTCTGTTGCACAGTAGCGCTGCATGGAATCTGTTGGTCTTGATGCAAGTGGGGTGAATGGCCCCTGTTCATGGTGGGGTCTTTGAGGACTGTCGTGATTGGGGTGAGGTGGGCCCTGGTGCCGCCGTACCACAACTACATAATTGCTGTCAGAGCCTGTAGGCTCCTGGCTGCCACATATCACTCACCCTAGTCTGAGGAATCAGATGCCTTGAAACCTGAAATATAGGGAAGCTGTCTCCTGAAGCATAGCCCCTTTTTCCAGGAGAATCAACCCATTTGGCTTACAGTGAACCATGCCTCCCTTCCCCTCTGCAACGAGCCCTGCCATCCACCCACTTCTCAAAAACCTGTCAATCTGAAGTCATCACCATGACAGGACAGACACCCACCTGGTGTCATAAGGATTTCTGTAGCCATGTGTGGTGCTCTTGGGAAGGGGAAGGCTCCTTTCTTCCTGCCCTCCAGCATGCTGCCACACCCCTGTGACCCTTGTCTCAGATGGGAGTTCACAGAAACTGCATATGTTTTGCAAAAGAGAAAGTCGGTTTTGTAAAATTAATGGTGTTTGCGGCAGGGTAAAAATGGGTCATCCAAATCTTTGCTATGTAATGTTCGAACATGTGGTCTTTAGCACAAGAATTCCGGCTTTGGTAGTGTTTTCTGTGCGAGCCATCATCTTTTGTTGTCCCGAATGAAGCCTAAATAGTTTCTAAATTTAGCACAATGCATTACTTAAGAGAGCATGTATGGTTATAAACATTCATTTATATGTATTTTAAACAGTAAGTGCACAGAAACACAGGATTATATTTCAAATACACAGAATTGTTTGGAGTGGTTCTTTCATTTGTCCACTCCAGGGTGTTCTCCAAACACTGCCTTTGAGTAGAGATAATTACCTCAAAGTAAGGTATTATCAAGCCTGGAGCACCCATAACAGGGGCCTAAAGAGGTGAAAGCAATCTACAGCTATCAATAGCTACTCTGACAGTGATCAGGAAAGAGACAAATGCTGACCCCCTTCTGAAGGACACATCATACCCTGACAACAGGTGCCACAGTCCTACTCTTCACCCCTTCCATCTACCAAATGGCAGTGCTTCTGGAAGACTTATCAATAGCTCTTTTCAGAAAAAGGTCTATTTGAATTTAGAAAGTAGCCTTGTCACTTTTGTCCCCACTTCTAAGTCTAGGTTTCGTCATTCCAGCTTGGGGATGCCAGCAATACATCCAATGTCTGGGAAAACAACCTCACCAGCATCTTGTGCACACGAACAGAATAGATGTTTTCAAATGGAGCTCACAGTCCTCTCTGAGTCACTCAAACACACAATGTGTGTGCCACCAAGGTCACAAACACAACATAAACTAACACTAGGTACCTTTCGTGTTTGCAGATCGCCTGCTGTCAAAACAACCTAGAATGGGATTAGGTAACATAGTATAAATCTAAGTGGGTGCTGGCAAGATGATCTCAGCCAGTACCAAAAAACTTTTTTCAGTGAGTGAAACAACCTTTTACTCAATTTATGTTAGAATAGCGAGGGACGGTCATCAAATGAGACTCCTTCTTAAAGAAATAGTCTGCCCCACTTCCTCTTGTGCAGTATATACACCCTGTACCAAGCTTGCAAAACTCCAGATTATGTTAAATGGACTGCCCTTGGCGTGGTGCACAAATGGCTTGGCCTCTTAATGTGTAAAGTATCTGCACAGTTGAAAATACAGACTTAAGTCATCTTCCCTTTACATAGAACACAATTTAATGTTTCATTCCACAGCTTTCCACCCTCAGATTGCATGATACCTA
Organism: Pleurodeles waltl; assembly: GCF_031143425.1. Taxonomy (NCBI): domain Eukaryota; kingdom Metazoa; phylum Chordata; class Amphibia; order Caudata; family Salamandridae; genus Pleurodeles; species Pleurodeles waltl. The sequence goes on from NC_090439.1 coordinate 309,600,272, forward strand.
AATAAATATTCCTAAAACCCGGCCAGAAAAACTGAACTTGACATATAGCTGTCAATTGATTCCTGTTGGAGTTGACCTTTTCTGCAGGGTAACCCACGAATATTTCGCCTTCACTCCTCCTGTTTTCTGAATGTTGTTTTTGCTGGCATTAAAACTGTGCATTTTACCATTGCTAGTCAGTGCTAAAGTGCTTGTGCTCTCTCCCTGAAGCATGGTACAATTGGTTTACAACTGATCAGCGCATTTAATTTATTTATAATCCCTAGTATATGGTACTACATGTACCCAGGCCTGTAAATGCATTGCTACTAGTGGTGTCTGCAGCATCCATTGTGCCCACTTATATAGCACTTTAAACTATGCTCTGGCCTGTCTGCAGCCTGTAGTACATTTTTAAAACTGCCAATTTGACCTTGTGACATAAACCTTCTCCTAGGCCTAAACATTCCTTTTTCAAAACATATAAATTCCCCTAAAGAAGGCTGAAAAAACCCACAGGACTGTGTGCATGATATTTAAAAAGTAGAACATCAGTTTTTAAGTTTTATATGTCCTGGTAGTGAAAAACACCTACATTTGTTTTTCACTACCGTAAGGCCTATCTATCCATTGGATAACATTGAGTTAACTTGTTACATTTAATAAGTGCTAACCTTTGATTGGGAACAAATAGGAATGTTATGTTTGGACTCAAATTAACTGCAATTTAAAACCTTCTTTATTGGAAAAGTCTGATTTTGAGTCACAATTCTGAAAATGACACTTTTGGAAAGTTGGCATTTTCTTTGCCTATGTAGCCATTTGGTGCCTTCAGCCTGTATCGTGGGTCACATGGCCGTGAACAGCTTCGCAGTTGGCCTTTGTGTATTCCTCCCAGACAGTGAGACAAAGGGGGGCTAGGATGGTTGTGGCGGAGTTGTTCCCTGACCCACTTATACTTCACAAGGCTGCAGCCAGCATATTCACAAATGCACTTGACACAAGTCTTTTGTTACCCTATGCTACTTTGCGCCTTGGCAGGGAAAGGTTATGTTCCAAAACCAGATGTGGGGGTAGCAAGGGTCTCATACCCTCCTATATGGCTGGCAGCAGGTATCTAGGTATAAATATTGGACCACTGGAACCACCTCTTCTGTACACTCCTGGACCTGTGGACTATCAACTGCCTTTTCAGTTGGCTGACCTTGTGTTCTGAGGTACAGGGACATAAGCTCCGGAGGCCTCCCTGCAACTACCTATCTGACCTCCTGCAACTGGACTTGTCTGAGCTCTGCTGGCCTCTGCTAGAGCGAGTCCCTGATCCCAATGAGGTGTCTTCCCAGCTCCTTGATCCTGAGCTGGCATAACAGTACACTACTTTCTGAAGGCGGACTCCTGTAGTTCTGGCCTCTTCTTGACTGTGAGCGGGCCTGTTCATGCAGAGATTCTGATGCTCATGTTGACGGCTGTTAGAAAGTGGGTCTCTAGTTGTCAGGAGAGCAGTCCTTTTCAGCAAATCAGTCCAAGTGAGTCCATTGAGCAGCCAGGCAGTTCCTCTGACAGAGTCCTGTTGCAGGTCCAGAGGGGTCTGATTTGGTGGGATCACTAACCCAGTATATATACAAACCCAAAAGTGTCTTTGAAGTGGAGGAAACTTCGAAGAGTAGTTTTAAAGTGCACAACTTCCCCTTTCAATCAAACCCAGAATACTAGGAGCCCTGTGAGGGGGGTTATCAGTCCTTTGTGTGAGGGCAGGACACTGGACTTTAAAGCGTAAAATAGAGCCCATCTACACTTCCAGCCCAGGGAAATCCATCTGTGCGCAGATGAATGCAGACGCAGAAGAGCGTCGTGTTCAAATGGCTGTCTGGGTGGAATGCACAAGTAGAGCTGTCAACCATCACAGACCAGACATGGATGGGAGACAGGCTGCAAGGCACAGACGGCAGTAAGTGCAGAGAAATGTCTACTTTCTAAAAGTCGCACTTAAAAATGCTCCTAGAGGAATTATTTAGATATAGTATGCATACTTATTATACAGTCTTCAATTAATGAATAAGACAACTCCATACTGTTAAAATCCAATATATTACTCAATAGGATTCAGGAAGTTCAAAAACATGTACAACAATTCCAACGAATGTCCATTTTCATAAACGACAACACTGTATATATGACCCATCTAGATCATAAGATTGAATCCCAACTGCAGATACAGGAAGTGGTTATAACCCTCCTCATGGCACAGTTCTGCACAATAATTGCCTGGTTTTCAGCCACCACCTATATGACAAGGAAAGTTCACAAAATTCTTTAAAAAAATAGCAAACGTGCACCAAAAAGTACACTGTGTCAGGTTCCCAACTAGAATAGCTATTTTCTGCTACTTACAACAGGTTGCAAAAATAGGCTCTGTAGCAACACACCAGGGGACTTCAACCTACAAGCCCAGGTAAACAAATCTACAAAGATTAAAATATTAGAACTGCTTAACAGTCATACAACGTAAACCTTAGAAAAACTCTGCCTCCATTGCAGTGTCTTCATACCTTTTAAATTTGGGACTGCTAGTGTCTGTCTCCATCCACATCCGCTCAACACATGCAAATCTGAATCAAACATTGCTGGCCTTGCCAGTGAGTTTAAATAAGGAAGAGAAAGGTCATGTGACCATTCCAGTGACTACGGCGGCCATCTTAAACTGGTAAAAATGCCTAACTAATACCCTGAGTTTGGAAAATTAGGGGCCACCCCTCCCAGTTCTCCTGCCACTGGGAGTGACTTGTTCTCCAGAATGCAGTCTATGGCCATCTGGGTACTAACTATGACCCTTCTCTGGGTCATCTCCCCACCCCACTCCAGGGATACCAGGGCCAGAGGGTGAAAAAAATCTCTCCATAGGCTGGAGTCACCCTACACACCTTTCTGGTGTACTTCTCTGGGGAAGCTAGTCTCTCCACCATCATGCTATGACTAGCCCAGGTGTCCCTCAGAACAGTGATCCCAATCACTCCCACCTGGTTGAAGTGATGACTCCCACCGTCACGGATCACTAGTTCACTCTCTGAGTCTATCGCCTAACTGAGGGAGATTATGGCATGGTCTATGCCCTGCCCCTGGGGACTACTTTCGCTTAAGGCCACATTGGCCACCGCTGTAAAGGTCCCACCAGTGGGTGTTTTCTTGGGACAGAATCCCTTTGCTTCTGTCCTAGCTGGGAGCACTCAAAGCAGCGGGGTTGGAAATGGGGTGCCCTGTGTCCCCGCCACCAGAACCACTACCCTGTTTCTCGGATGGGGCATGGGAACCCTTTCCTCTCCTTTACTCTGAGATTTCTCTGGGTCATCTTTAACCTCCCCCTCACTCTACTGGGGGGAACCTGAACCCCCCTTCTTGGGGTCACTACCAGGTACCTTCTTGGACACTCTGTTGCTAGCCCAGAGTTCCGCCTCCTCAGAAAACTTCCTGGGATCAGTCTGCTTACTGTCAACTAGCTGCTGACGCAACCCTGTAAAAGATACTGAGCAGGCGGGCTCTCATGATTAAATTGTACAGCACAACATAATCATTAACTTTGCTGCCCGTGACCAGCCATTCAGTGCCTTACTGGAGTGATCAGTGAAGTCTACCCAGGACTGGTTGGGGAGCTTGTGACAGTTCCTGAATCTCTGGCGATACTTCTCAGGGGTCCTTCCAAATCTGGCAATAAAAATGGCTTTTATGGGCGTGTACTTGGTGGGGGTACCCAACCTCTAATATTAGAATTGTTTCCCTCCAAAGTGTTGCCATGTGTTTCAACAGGCCCCTCCCCAGTGCTCTTCAGGAACCCGATGTACCCTCAGTGCAACTTCATAAGCAGAAAACCACTTATCAACTGGGCACCAAATCCTTGGGCATATACAAACCTTGTTACCTCTATCAGGTACTGTATGTATGCTGCCACCATCACTGCTGGGGTCTGCCTGCCTGGCCTTGAGTTCCAGCTCTCTCAGACTCAGTTCATGAGCCAGAAGTAGTTTATTCTCATCTTACACTCGATCAGCTTCAGCGTGCCTAGCTTCTCTCTCAGCCTCTCTGTTGGAAATGGCCCTTTTTGCAGGGTTATCCCCAAACTTTTTGCCTTCTTCCTCCTATTTTTTCAGGTCTGTTTTTTCTGGTTTATTGTTTCTGCACACTTTACCACCGATAATCAGTGCTAAAGTGCAAGTGCTCCCTATAGAAACTGTACTGTTGATTGGTTTATCCATGATTGGCATATTTGATTTACTGGTAAGTCCCTAGAAAAGTGCATTAGAGGTGCCCAGGGCCTGTAAATCAAATGCTACTAGTGGGCCTGCAGCACTGGTTATGCCACCCACGTTAGTAGCCCTGTAAACATGTCTCAGACCTGCCACTGCAGTGTCTGTGTGTGCAGTTTTAAACTGCCAAATCGACTTGGCAAGTGTACCCACTTGCCAGGCCTAAACCTTCCCTTTTACTACATTTCGGGCACCCCTAAGGTGGGCCCTAGGTAGCCCCAAGGGCAGGGTGCACTTTGTGTTTAAGGTAGGACATATACTAGTGTGTTTTATATGTCCTAACAGTACAATACTGACAAATTTGGTTTTCACTGTGCAAGGCCTATCTATCTCATAGGTCAACATGGGGGCTGCCTTTAAATATCCTTAAAGTGCAGATTCCCTTTGAGGGCAGATAAAAATGTGGAGTTTAGGGTCTATGAACTCACAATTTAAAAATACATCTTTTAGTGAAGTTGGTTTTTAAATTGCCTGTTTGAAAATGCCACTTTTAAAACGTAGGTATTTTCTTGCTTAAACCATTCTGTGACTCTGCCTGTTTGTGGATTGTCTGGGTGAGTTTGACAGTGGGCTGTTTTGCACCTCTCTAGACAGTGACACAAAAGGGGGCAGGGGTGTAGCCTACATATCCTAATGAGCCTTCTGAGCTAGAGGGGAGAGATGAGTGGTCGTTCACACCTGAAAGGACTGTGCCTGCCCTCACACAATGAAGTCTTCGACCCCCTGGTGTGTGTCTGGGGCCTGGCCTGGACAAGGTAGGATCTTGCAAACACTTGAGAGTTTGCTTTGAAGGTTGCCAACTTCAAAGGCAGAACAGGGTATAAGAAGTCCCAAAACCCCAGACTTTTAGAATCTTTCTGGAATCAAGAAGAACCTCTGCCAAGGAGAAGAGAGGAAGAGCTGGAGGAGTACTGTGCTGCTTTGCTGGACTGGCCTGCAGTTGCTGCTTCTGCCTGAAAAGAGTGCAAAGGGTGAACTTTGTTGTGTGTCCTGCTTGAGAATGTTCTCCAAGGGCTTTGAGTAGAGCTTGCCTCCTGTTGGAAGTCTCAGGGACACCAAAGACTTCAGTTTCCTCGACCTGCAGCACTGGGAACTGTAAGTTATGTGCTGTTCAAGAGGAGAAACCACTGCGACGCCGCCAACGACACCGCTGGCCTGCACCGTGGCCTACTGATGCCATACGGAGTCACACTGCCCTGCTTCGCACCACAACCCTGGTCTCACTGACACCATCATCAGACGACTTCACTGAGCTGCTGCTCGCACCGCGACCTGTGGGCCCCGCATTCCAGCATTGCCTGCTCACACCGTAGCCGGGCCTCCCTGATGCCACTGCTCCTGCTGACACCGGTACTGCTGCCTGCACCGTGGCCTGTGGACACCGCTCATGAGGAGCACAAAGCACTGTCCCGTCCCGCACCACCGCCCCGGTCCACCGATGCCAGCACCATCGACTCCAGTGTCATCACCAGGCATCCCTACCTGCACCGTGGCCTGTGGACACCGCTCGTGAGGGTCACTAAGCACCGTCCGGTCCCGCACTGTTGGCTTGGGCCTACCGATGACAGCGCTTCCGCAACAATGATGCTGCTGCCTGCTCCGTGACCTGTGGACACCTCACATTGCACCGCCCTGCTTCACACCGCAGCCATAGTCTCACCGATGCTGCTGGACGCCGTCACCAAGCCGCTGCCTGCACCGTGACCGGTGGCCACCGCACGTCACATCGTCCCACTTCGCACCGCAGCCCCGATGCCATCAACGCCGGCGCACCTGACTTCATCAGCCCGGAGTTCAATCCACAAGGCGTGTGATTTCAAGGGCCCGACAACTCCTGCACCGACTCTGGAACCGACACCTTGACATCAGCGACTCCGCTCTCTGGAGCTCACTGCAAGGATCACGACGCCCTACAAATCCAAGGTACTGTTTGCGGGTCTTCCCGACACTGTATCTGGCCCATGACGCCACAGCCGGCCTGAACTGTTGGTTTTGTTGCTCACAACACCATGAGAGCCCCAGGTGTAGCTATTGACTTCAAAGAACTGTATTTTTGAGTAAATCTTGCAGAATTCATATTTTTATTACTGTATCTTGGATTTTTATCGTATTTGGTCTTGTTTTAAATAGATAAATGTTGGCTATTTTTCTAAAACTGGTGTGGTGTCCTTTTGTAGTGTTTTCACTGTGTTACTGTTTGTTATGTGCAAATGCTTTACATATTGCTTCTGAGATAAGCCTGACTGCTCATGCCACGCTACTAAGGGGCTGAGCAGGGGTTATCTGAGCAGGCTATCTCCCTTATCCTGACTAGAGTGAGGGTCTCTACTTGGACAGGGTGCAACCCGACTGCCAACTAGAGACCCTATTTCTAACACTATTCTTAATCTTGCCAGCTGCAGCTGGAATTCTCTCTACTTTCCTCTGTGGTCAGGCTGTGACTTGAGATACTGCTCCCTGTCCTCACAGGCAGCACAATTCCAGGGGTGTCCTCCTTCACTGCTGCAGGTAGCACCTCAGAAGAGTCATTCACAGGCTCCTCCAACTCCTCATCCCCCGGGTGTAGGACTCTGCCCAGGCCCTCAGCGTCTGTTGGAACTGCACCTTCTTGGTGGCTCCTTGGGTAGGTACCCATTCTCTTTTCAGAAGCTTTTCAACTGGGTAACACTGTAATCTTCCAGCTTAACCAGCTCAAACTCCATGGTTCCACTTGCAGAAACAGACAGAGACATGATGTATAGGATGAATTGAAAAAGTGTTAAGTAGGGAAAAACTGCAGAAGAAGAGAAAATCGAAGTGGTCTTTCAATGTGGGTAGGTAGTGTACACATAGCTATTGTAAGGCACTCCACTAGCATAAGCCTAATCCTCACAGCTGAAAACCAGTGTTAGAAAGTGGATTCTCTAGTTGGCAGAGGTATGCACCATGTCCAAGTAGGGACCACAATCCTAGTAAGGGCAAGTTACAGCACAAACCAAATTATCCTGTGCTCAACTTCTGGTAGCCTGGCACAGAGCAGGCAGGTTCAACTAAAAAGGAAGTGTGTAAGGTATTTGGACATATCTCATACAGTAACACAGTACAAACACCACAAAGGTACTCCACACCAGTTTAGGAGCATAGATAATATTTATCTGAATAACATAGGACCAAAACAACAAAGATCCAATGTGTACAAGTCAAGATACTAGTTTTTAAAGGTTTAGATGAGTGTCAATCCTTAAGAATCAGTGGTTGTATCCTTTTAACACACAGTATCTGGGATGCATCAAAAATAATGATGCACGGGGGCCGTAGAAGAGGAGATCCTTTGAAAAGTAAGGTGATGGTAGGATTTTCTGGTGCGGCAAAGACAATGCGTTGTTTCTTCCCACACTACAAGGTGATGTGTCGATTTCCAGGAGTGCAGCCTTGGTTCCTCACTGTGGTGTGGGGCTATTTTGATGCCCAGGGATGATGCATTGAAAATCCAGAACGTGCTAGTAGAAATAAGCAGGCACTGCGTCGGTCCGATAGGTGATGTGGTGATTTTCCAGCCATGAGACAGGTGCTGTGTAAATTTCTGCAGGTGTTGCGTAGATTTTTTGACACACTGGGACTTTGGTGAAGTCTTTGTAGGCCCTGAGAACTTGTGGCAGAGTCCTTGCAGCAGGGTCAAGAGCCAACAGGCAGCAGGAGGGCCAACAGGCAGCAGGAGAGCAGTCCTTTTCAGCAAAGCAGTCCAGGTGAGTCATTTGGGCAGCCAGGCAGTCCCTCTGACAGAGTCCAGTTGCAGGTCTAGAAGGGTCCGATTTGGTGGGGTCACTAACCCAGTATATATACCTAAAAGTGCCTTTGAAGTGGAAGAAGCTTCAAAGAGTGGTTGTGACGTGCACACGTTCTCCTTTCAACTCAGCCCTGTCTGTCAGGAGCTCTGTGGGGGGTTATCGGTCCTTTGTGTGAGGGCAGGCTACTGGCCTTTGATGTGTAAGAGAGAGCCCCTCCACCCTTCCTGCCAAGGGGAACCTATCTGTATGCAGATGAATGCAGATGCAGCTGAGTGTCCTGTGTTTATGGTTGTCTGGGTGGAATGTACAAGGGGAGCGGTCAACCAGCACAGACCAGACATGGATTGAAGAGACAGGCTTTAAGGCACAGATGTCAGTAAGTGCAGAGAAAAGCCCATTTTCTAAAAGTGGCATTTCTGAAATAGTAAGGTAGAATCCAACTTCACCAGTACATAGGATCCCTCACTACCATTCCAATCATACCAATTATGGCAAGGCTACTCGTCTTAGATCAGATATTACCACTTAAAAGCATATGAGGAAATTTCTAATGCTGGGAGAAGAGCAGGCTTCAAAGTAGTGAAAAACAACTTTGGGAGTCTATGTCCGGCCTTTTACTTACCTCGCACCCTGCCCTCTGGGTTACCTAGGGCCTACCTTAGAGGTGACATATATAGGGAAGAAAAGGGGAATTTAAGGATTTGCAATTAGTTTTAAGTGCCAAGTAAAACTAGAAGTGAAACTGTCCACACACGCCTAGCAATGGCAGACCTGAGACATGGTTAAGAGGCTAGTTATGTGAGTGCCACAATCAGTGCTACAGGCTCACTAGTAGCATTTAATGTACAGGCCCTGTGCACTTCTACTGCACTTTACTATGGATTTATAGGTAAATTAAATATTCCAATTGGATATGAGTCAATGTTACCATGTTTTAGAGAGAGACCATGTGCGTTTTAGCACTGGTTAGCAGTGGTAAAGAGCCCATAGTCCTAAAGTCAACAAAAACGAGGTCAGAAAAACAGGAGGAGGAAGGCAAAATGTTTGCGGTGACCATTCCAAGACGGACATTTCCCAACAACGGCTAATGCGAAGCTCTGGTGACCTCAACTGTTCATGCTACAGTGACTGCCAGCAACAACCAGCAACGTGAGATATGCACTTCGCAATACAGCAACAGCCCTCATTGATCGTCAACGCAAAGCTCCAGCAAAAAACACCTGTGGCACCTGACCGGATCTTCGCAGCACAGCGATGATAGTCCGCCATGCCAGACCTGCTCTTTACGCACAGCGACTACCATTCACAACACTCTCCCATCTCCTTGCAGTCTCTTCCACAGCAAACTAAACTCTTCATGCAACTTTGAGAAGTTAAAGGTTCTTCAGCAGGACTAATGTGGTTCTTGTATCTGGTATGTGCTCCATCGCGGTAAGTCTCAATTTGAGACTTTTCTCTGGTCTATCAACATCAGATGACCACAAGTGGTGCTTTGTGCTTTTAGGCACTATACTTACCTAAAACTTTGAAACTGAATATCTCTGGTTCTAATGATTGGATTTTTGTTGTTCCGGTATCTTTTTATTTAAGTTTCTAAATTGGTTTGTGTCAGACCTGGTAACCTTGGCATGGTATCCCCCAAACCTTTTTACCATCAGACCTCCTGTTTTTGCTGGCTTAGTGTATTTAATTTACTTATGTGTCCCTCGTAAAGTGGCACTACACATGTCCAAGGCCTGTACATTAAATGCTACTAGTGGACTTGCAGCACTGATTGTGTGACCCACTTAAGTAGCCCTTTGAACATGCCTCAGGCCTGCCAATGCAGTCTGTGTGACCGCAGTTTTGAACTGCCATTTCGACCTGGCAAAAAAAACCTCTTGCCAGGCCCAAATCTTCCTTTTTAATACATGTAAGTCATCCCTAGCGTGTGCCCTAGACAGCCCTGAGCGCAAGTACAATGCATTTAAAAAGTAGAACATGTAGTTTTAGGTTTTACCTGTCCTGGTGGTGAAAAACTCTTAAATTAATTTTTCACTACTGCAAGGCCTACCTCTCACATAAGATAACATCGGAATTACGTTATTACATTTTATAAGTGTAAATTCCAAATGGGAATAGGTGACCAGTTCCTGTTTGGTGTCTCTGGAATCACAATTTTAAATCCTAGCTTATGGTGAAGTCTCATTTTAAATTTGTTTTTACCTGTCCTGGTGATGAAAAACTCTTAAATTAACTTTTCACTACTGCAAGGCCTACCTCTCCCATAAGATAACATTGGAATTTCGTTATTACATTTTATAAGTGTAAATTCCAAATGGGAATAGGTGACCAGTTCCTGTTTGGTGTCTCTGGAATCACAATTTTAAATCCTAGCTTATGGTGAAGTCTAATTTTAAATTGCAATTTTGAAAACACCACAAAATCAAGCTTTTATGCTCTCCGTGACAGCGTACAAGCCCTTTTGCACTGATACTGCGTAGCACGCACCGCAAATCATGGTGAAGCTCCGTTAGCCCAACTCTTCGCACCGCAGCATCGACTGCTTGCGAAGACCGCCACCCTGAATCTCCAGCAAAGCTGGCTGTTGATGCGGGCAGGCTCTTTGCTCTTTGCCTGCAGTGTCCCATTACACTCTCCCTGTCCTCGTGGCCCTCTGCAATGCAAACAGGACTCTTGACATGAACGTGAGAAGGTAAAACTTCAGCAGGACTAATCTGGGACTGTATCTGACCTGCACTCCATCACGGACAGCCTAAACATTTGACTTTGACCCAGTCCAGCTATCCAGTTAGTGTTTTGTGCTTTTTTACATCATTTTTACCACATTCTTTAAATATTCATATATCTGGTTCTACTGATTGTTTTTTTCATGTTTGTCTTGTTTTATTTATTACATTTTGCTTTATTTTTCTAACTTGGTCTGGGACTTTTTGTCTGGTGTTTGCACTGTTTTACTGTTTGACATGTTGCACAAGTAATTTACATTACCTCTAAGTTAAGCCTGACTGTTCTGTGCCAAGCTACAGGGGTGATGAGCATAGGTAAATTTGGGGGTGTGCTTGTGCCTGACTCTGAAAAAGAATGTGGCTGCTTAATTAGGGCTCACAACAGTCAACCAAGAGCACAAATTCTCATAGTTTGGGATTTTTCTGTGTCGTGTTTTCACTTTATTACTACTTGAATGTTGACATTTTTCTGCCCTTAGCCCTCTGTGCCAGCAGCCTTTCCTAAGTCACGTGACTGGGTGTAACTGACTGGACCTTGTGAATTCCATCCAGATAGTCGCACAATAGTTGGATTAGCTGAGCCTGATTGGGTCATTAACTGGCTTGATGGTCTGGGGACAGAGCTGAGCACAGCCCCACTTGAACCTGAACAGGCTGTGCTCTGTCTCATCACAAAAGGCCTGACAACTCTCGATTGTCACAGGAGCCAGAACTTCAAATAAACTTTCTAGAAGCTTACTTCCCCTTCTAGGAGCAGTACACCAGGGTATAAAAATAGGGCACTCAACCAGGGCTCTAAGACGCACTCTTCAGAGAATCGATTTTGCACGCAGTGTAGTGCTCACATAATAAAAAGATACAAACAAGACATTATGAAACAATAACACACTGTACATTCCCCATTGGTTATATCTAATCAGAGTAACAAATCAGTAGGGTAGCCAGTGCATCAAGGCTAAACCCCCATATCAACTTTGATATGAGGGGCTAGTGTGTTATTGTTTGTAGTCTTGTTGGTATAATTTTTTAGTATTGGAACACTGTGTTATCTGCACTATTGATTTACTCCTTCACACTTGATGTTTCAATTCGTGTATTCCTCCTGGTCAGTGTCTGCTGCCCTCCCCAGCTCCCCTGGCTGCTGCTGCCTCTGCCTTTGCTGGGACAAACTGAGAGTCTCCTGACTCTCAGTTCCAGGCCCCCCTCCACTTGCAAGCTCGTCCCTGGGCCTCATCCCTGGTGGTCTAGTGGCCATCACAAGTAAGTATTTTCTTTTCTTTCTCGCTCTTTCATTTTTGCTTTTTCTGCCTTTTTTTATCCCTTGTTTTTCTCTATCCTTTTTTCCGTTCTCCCCTCTTTCCTCTGCCCCCCCTCCCCTTGCAAAGCTCATTTCTTGCCTCCCACCTGACCGCTCTCCCCACCCCCTCCCCTTCTTATTGGCAGCCGCAGCGCTGAGAGAGGGCAACTGCACTGACCTCCTGGTCACAGTCTGCTGCCCTCCCCAGCTCCTCTGGCTGCTGCTGCCTCTGCCTCCTGCCTGGGACGAACTGAGAGTGTCTTGACTCTCAGTTCGAGGCCCTCCTCTACCCGCAGGCTAGTCCCTGCACCTCATCCCTGGTGGTCTATTGGCCATCACAAGCAAGTATTTCCTTTTCTTTTTCTTTCTCTCTGTCGCTCTTTCACTCTTGCTTTTTCTGCCTTTTTTTCTATCATCACTCACGTTTCTCTATCCCTTTTTCCGTTCTCCCTTCTTTCCTCTGCCCCATCCCCCCGTGAAGCTCCTTTCCCTCCCTCCCGCCTACCAGCTGACCACTCCCCCCACACCCCTCCCTTTCTTAATGGCAGCACACCCCTCCCTTTCTTAATGGCAGCTGCAGCGCTGTGAGAGGGCAGCTGCACTGACCTCCTGGTCAGCATCTGCTGCCCACCCCAGCTCCTCTGGCTGCTGCTGCTGCCTTTGCTGGGATGAAGTGAGAGTCTCCTGATTCTCAGTTTGAGGCCCTCCTCCACCCCCAGGCTCGTCCCTGCGCCTCATCCCTGGAAGTCTAGTGCCCATCACAAGTATTTCCTTTTCTTTTTCTTTCTCTCTGTTGCTCTTTCACTCTTGCTTTTTCTGCCTTTTTTTCTATCATACCTCATTTTTCTCTATTCCTGTTTCCTTTCCCCACTCTTTCCTCTGCCCGCCCTCCCCTGCAAAGCTCCTTTCCTGCCTACCAGCTGACCACTCCCCTTCACCCCTCCCTTTCTTAATGGCAGCTGCAGTGGAGCTGCGCGCAGTGGGAGCACCACTGGCTTGCCAAAGGAAAGCCTGTCTGCGCCTGTCCACTCCTGGACCGCGCCCAGTGCCAGGAACCCTGGATCTCTATTAAACAACCCCCTGGACTGCCTCTGTTACGACTCAGAGACCCTCCTCCGCCTCAACACCGGACATCTCAATAACTGCTGCACCATCTCCCCCAAGGACACCCATGGACCTTTCACCTGCAGGAACTGCAACTTCAGCGACAGCCTCAACAAACCAAAGGCACCCGCTGCACACAGATACTAACAACCTCTATAACCCCATCAACTGCCTGCTCCTGAACATCCGCTCCCTCCACAAACACGCCATTGAACTCTGGGACCTGATCGACACCACCCGACCGGACATCGCCTTCCATACTAAGACTTGGACCAACCTCACCACGGGTCCAGGCATCACCATTGCCATTCCCAATGGTTACAGCATCCTAAGGAGGGACCGACCCTCCCGCCTGGGCGGAGGACTCGCCATCGTACACAAGTCCTCACTATGTGTCAAGTCTGTCCCAGAAGAACACTGCACCAACATGGAACACCTTCACTTCCTGGTCCACTTCAACCACAACTCCTCCATCTGTGGCACCCTGGTGTACAGACCACATAGCCCCAGCCCAGCTTTCATAGACAACGTCACAGACATTGATACCCCCGGGCCCTGGCGCCAGTTGACTACCTCCTCCTCTGCGACCTGAATTTGCACCTCGAGGACTGCACCGGCCCAAACACGACCCACACTGGACCCCATCTTCACCTCAAACAACTGGATCACCATCAAGACCATTTCCACCCCAGACTGGACCGACCACAACTGCATACACTTCACCCAGCAGCTGCACCTCCAGGACCTCCCACAGAAAATGGAATGAAATCACAGACGAGGAACTCACCTCATCGCTCACCAAAGCCCTCCCTCCCTCCTCTGACAACACAACACAACAGCGTGCAATCTCAAAGCTTGGATCACGGAATGCGCTGACACTCTAGCCCCTCTCCAGCTGACATCGGCCAAACGCATACCTATCAAAGCCAGCCGATTCACCACAGAGAATAAATGGAGGAACAGCCAATCCAGCAAAGAACTCGCCTCATTCAGAGCCGCAACTGCCGCCCACCAACACAAAATCAAGAACGCAAGGAAGGACGCACGCCGGGAACGCATCAACTCCTCCGCACACAGGGCCTCACAGGAGTAGATGGAGGAATGGACTCTGGTAAGTCAAAGCTTTACTATTACATCCCCCACCCTACCTGCATGCCATCACATATCCCCACCCTCACCCCCATCACTCCAACTCCTCACAAATGTCCCAATATCACAAACCACCCATCCCAACACCAAGCCCTGCATGCAACAACAAAGCATGGACACTCATCACCAAAGCATGGCCACTACAGATACCCATACACCCCCCTAAACCACCATCACACAAGGTCCCACAGAAGAATGCAAGCACTGGGGTACATGGTCACCCACCTATTGCACACCATGCCACACACAGATGTAATAAATATCCTTTTATACCCCTGCAGGACCCCTACCCAATGTCACCGGACAGGAGGGTCCACACATGTCCACACCACCAACAGAAGAGGCCCACAGTGATGACAGCACCTCTGTCCAACTGGATCTAGATGACCAGCCCTACCCATCGGGGACCTCGGGACAGTCGGTTCCCCTCACACAGTCACAGGCCACTACAGAGCTTCCTCCCTCAGGAAACACCAGCACTGCACCCACCCAGCGGGCCCATACCTCTGTCCCCAGGACACGTCAAGCAGCAGTGTGTCCACCACTACAGGGAACCCAGGCTAAACACCACCCCAACAACAACAGGGACCTGGGGGCAGCGGTAGTGGGCACACGGTCCAGGGGACGGAGGCCTAGGAACACAGGGGATCTGGGAGGGCTGCTGTGCGACAGGGAGAGGACAGGCCAAGGGAACCCACTCTCCTCCATCAAGGGAGCCTACCACCACTCCCAGGTGACGATGGCAACGGTACTGGCCAAGTTTCAGGAGACCCAGCACCTGCAGGAGGAACAGTATTTGGGCTTCAGGGAGGAACTCAGAACCATCAATTCCACCCTGGGCACCATCGTAGGGGTGCTGAAGGAAGTACTCAACACCAGGAGGGACACTGTGGCACAACAAGGGGCCCCTGACACTAGCATGGACGATGAACTGCCCAACACCTCCGCCGGCGCTAGTGGACAGGATGCCCCGCCACAGGACCACCACACCAGCACCCCACCCCCTGCAGAGGGAGAACCACCCCGCAAACGGTCCCTGAGATCCAGGACAAAGACAGAGAACGATGCCAAGACCCCGCCAAGAAATGAGACCACCCTGAATGTCATCCTTCAGTCCCACTTTGTCACCCTGTCCATCCTCAAACTGCCCCAGCTCCACTTCCTATGCCCATTTGGGCAATGCACCTGTGACACTCATAGACTGGACTCTGCCAGGGACATTCCTCCACCATCCCCCCTCACCATTTTACAACCCCCTCTAATATTGAGCACTTAAATAAACACCCTTGAAGCACAAAACACTCTGGAGTCAGTCTGTGATTTCGAAATTGTGTATTAGCAATTACAGTGACAAAATGCTCTTTCAATTGTAATGTCAACATACCTATGTCACACAGCTCTAGTCCATGAGGAAACAAAGCAGATGTCACACTGTGGGACCCACATCTGTGAAATCGTAAGGGAAAGTGACAACTCAGTGACCATACATTGGGTGAAAACAACAGACAGTAGAGAGGTAGTAGTGTCAAAGTACATGTAGTACGCAGGTCTGTATTCTTACCTGTGTCTCAATGGAAATATTGCAGGATCACCGAGTTCCTGTTGTCCATGTCCTCTTCTTCTGCTTCCTCGTCTTCACTGTCCACAGGCTCCACAGCTGCAACAACACCGCCATCTGGGCCATCCTCCTGCAGAAAAGGCACCTGTCTTCGCAAAGCTAAGTTGTGAAGCATACAGCAGGCCAACGTGATCTGGCACACTTTCTTTGGTGAGTAGAATAGGGATCCACCTGCATTATGGAGGCACCTGAACCTGGCCTTCAGGAGGCCGAAGGTCCGCTCTATAATCCGCTGAGTTCGCCCATGGGCCTCATTGTAGCGTTCCTCTGCCCTGGGATTCCTCACTGGGGTCAGTGGCCATGACAGGTTGGGGTAACCAGAGTCACCTGCAAATGGCGATGGACAACTGTTAGACACACACTAACCTGTAGGGATATCCCCAGACCCAGACAACCATTCCCACTGTCTTGTTTCCAGGTGCTCACCTAATAGCCACACACAGTGCCTCTGGAGTTGACCCATCACAAAAGGGATGCTGCTATTCCGCAGGATGTAGGCGTCATGCACTGAGCCAGGGAACTTGGCATTCACATGGGAGATGTACTGGTCTGCCAAACACACCATCTGCACATTCATGGAATGATAACTCTTCCGGTTTCTGTACACCTTTTCACTCCTGCGGGAGGTACCAAAGCCACATGGGTCCCATCAATGTGTGCAGCAATTGGGCATAACCTTGTAACCCATGTCCCTGGGATTGATTAGGGAACTCCAAGTGCACGGCGTAGTGCAGGGGGCTTCTGTGTCTGCAGTGTCCGCCAACGGTAGCAGTATTGCATGCATGCACTGAACATGTCTTTCTTCTGTCACCCCCCCTTTTTGTGGTCTCCCTGTTCTTGTGTGCATTAGCATCATCAGGCAGAGGAGCAGTGGCACCGGAGCAGGAGGGAGTTGCATCCCACATGGCCCTGGAGGCCGACACAACTGAGTCTGAATTCACCAGTGGGACGGAGGGCGAGAGGAGCTCCATGGCGGGGACAGGAGCTGAGACCAGCTATATGGACTCCTCCTGTGATGGGAGCTCCCTTGCGGTGGTGGGCCCATCTGTGCCTCCCGCATCTACAGGTACAGCCACCCCCCCACCAGCACCGCCCTCCCAGCAGCCCCTCAGTGTGTGTCCCATGGCCGCTCACCCAGGAGGGTGGGCATCTCCTTCGCCCCAGGCACCTCAGCCCCTGCTGCCCACAGTGAGGAGGCCATTGACCTCCTCAGGTCCCTCACTGTTGGGCAGTCTACCATTTGAATGCCATCCAGGGTGTAGAGAGGCAGTCGCAACAAACCAATGCATACCTGGAGGGCATTCACTCTGGTCAGGCAGGACATCATCGAGCTTTTCAGACTCTGGCCTCAGCACTGATGGCAGCCATTGTCCCTGTCTCTAGCCTCCCCCCTCCAACTTCCTCCACCCAGACCCAAACCCCTGTACCTCAGCCTATCCCAAGCACACCATCAGACCAGCATGCACACACCTCAACACACAATTGAAGCTCTGGCAAACATAAGCACCACACATCCCACAGGCACTCACGCAAGCATCATACACATGCAGACACACCAACATCCACTGCCTCCACTGTGTCCCCCTCCTCCTCGTCTCCCTCCTCCCTCCATGTCTCGTCTCCACTCACACCTGCATGCACTACATCCTCAGCCACTACGTCCATCACCAGCACACCCACCACCACACCCCGCTCACGTGCAGTCACCACCGCACTACCATTCACACATCCCCTGTGTCCTCTACCAATGTGTCTGTGAGCC
Source organism: Pleurodeles waltl (assembly GCF_031143425.1). NCBI lineage: Eukaryota > Metazoa > Chordata > Amphibia > Caudata > Salamandridae > Pleurodeles > Pleurodeles waltl. The sequence continues at coordinate 309,617,975 of NC_090439.1, forward strand.
CACCTCCCAAGGTACACAAACGCAGCCCCACAACCACCCAACAGCCATCCACCTCACAATAGCCTCCAGCCCATGCACCTTCACCCAAAGTCACCAAACCTACACCTCCTACAACCACTACCTCTTCCTCCACTCCCACACCCCCTCCATCTACCCATCCCAGTGTTCCCAAAAAAACTTTCCTGTCCAACCTTGACCTCTTCCCCTCACCTCCCCAACCTCTTCAGTCTCCTAGAGCCCGCCTCTCCAGGTCCCAACCCAGCACCTCAGCCACAACATCTGCGGGACCAGTGGTGCCAGTAGTAACCAGCTTCTGGAGTGCGCCAGGCAGCAGGGCAGCCAGTGTGGCAAGGACCCAGAGCACGGAGAGTCCCCCACCTGTAAAGCACAAAAAGCTGCCCAGTGCCCGGCGGGAGAGAGGAAAGAAATCAGCCACCAAAGCCGCTCCCAGGTGTACAGTTGGGAGTGTGGAGACAGCTGCGCCACCATCCAAGGTGGGGAAGGGGCACAGGAAAACCGGCAAGTCTGGGAAAATCTGCACTGGGGACGAGACCTTCACCAGCCCCGCTGCCCAGGACACTGCCGCCACCAGCCCCGCTGCCCAGGACACCGCCGCCACCAGCCCCGCTGCTCAGGACACCGTCGCCACCAGCCCCGCTGCCCAGGACACCGTCGCCACCAGCACCGCTGCCCAGGATACCACCGCCACCAGTACTGCTGCCCAGGACACCGCCTCCACCAGCACCGCTGCCCAGGACACCGCCGCCACCAGAACCGCTGCCCAGGACACTGCCGCAACAAGCACCGCTGCCCAGGACACCACCGCAACAAGCACCGCAGGCCAGCGAGCACCAAAGATTACGACGCTACTGAGGCCGCCACGAGCAGGATGAGGCACTCTGGGCACAAAGCCCCCTCCAGAACCAGTGGAGAAAGGCATCCACTACCTCTGTCCTTGGCAGGATGAAGCACTCTGGGCACAAAGCCCCCTCCACCTCAGTCCTTGGCAGGATGAAGCACTCTGGACACAAAGCCCCCTCCAGGACCAGTGGAGAAAGGCATCCACTACCTCTGTCCTTGGCAGGATGAAGCACTTTGGGCACAAAGCCCCCTCCAGGACCAGTGGAGAAAGGCATCCACTACCTCCGTCCTTGGCAGGATGAAGCACTCTGGGCACAAAGCCCCCTCCAGAACCCTGGAGAGAAGCATCCACTACCTCTGTCCTTGGCAGGATGAAGCACTCTGGGCACAAAGCCCCCTCCAGAACCAGTGGAGAACATTATCCACTTGAGAGATTGTGGCTTTGCACTCCCCAGGATTAAGCAGTGGGCAAACCACCCACTGTAGAGACTTGAGAGACTGTGGCTTTGCACTCCCCAGGATTGAACAGTGGGCAAACTACCCACTGTAGAGACTTGAGAGACTGTGGCTTTGCACTCCCCAGGATTGAACAGTGGGCAAACCACCCACTGTAGAGACTTGAGAGACTGTGGCTTTGCACTCCCCAGGATTGAACAGTGGGCATGGAGCCCCCTCGTGGATCTTTCATCGTGCACTCTTCCGGCTGAGGTGCCCCCCTTCCCTTTCCCCTGAGGTGCCTGTTTTTTTCCTATCTGATGCCCCAGCAGTGTTCTCTCCGTCTTGTTCGGGTATTGAGTGTGGGCCTCGCCCATGCCTTTTGGGCCCAGTGGCCCACGGACTATGATAGTGGAATACCTTGGACTTGTATTCTTGGTGTATATATTTGTTTATAGTGTACATATCTTTATATATGTATATATTCTTGATTACTGTATATGAATATATTACAATCATTCAACTAATTTCCTTTTGTCCTTGCATTCTTCCAGGGGGGCTTGGGGGGTGTAACTGTAATGTATCATGATGTATTAGTGTGTGTGTTGTCGTGGGTGAGGGAGGGGGTGGGGGTTTTGCATGTTGCGTGTGTGTGTGTCACTGTTTTTTCCCTCCCCCCTCCCCTGTGTCGTAGGTGCAGTACTCACCATGGTCTTCGCCGCCGGCGTTCGTGCTCCTGGTAGAGGAGCAGGAAGATAAAGGCTGGAAGAATCTGGAGCTCAGGTTCCATGGCGTCCTGGTTCCTCGTGGGGTGTGTAGAGGTGAGCGTTTCCCCTTCCAAGTCCTGTTTCCGCCGTGTTTTTGTTTGCGGTGAATCCACCTCGGAAAGGGTGGCGGATTGGACTGTTGTAATTCTGTAGGTGGTACATTGTCCTCCGCCTGTCTGTTGGCGGTTACCACTGCGGTGTTTGTTTGTACCGCCTTGGCGGCCAGAGTGTTAAAGTGGCTGTCTATGTTGGCGGTTTCCGCCATTGGTCGTAATTCCATTTTTTTCCCACCGGCCTGTTGGCGGTTTTACGGCCGCTTTAACACCGACCGCCAGGGTTGTAATGACCACCTTGAAGCCAGGACACCTGCAGACTGAAGACAAAGAAGTGCAAAAAAGAAAAGCAACAGGCCTTTTCTATCTATGCACCCATGATCTGGAACAGTACCCCCGTATTCATCAGGACTGCCTCACCCTTGCTCCAATTCAGGAAATAGTTGAAGACCCATCTCTAAAGACCATAAAATGATGTAGTGGCAGTTGTCTACCTCTCAAAATACTTGTTGTTTCCTTGAATTGTACCTTGTATAGTGTTCTACTGCCTTTGTCAATGTTTGTGCTATACAAATAACACATACTACACACATACAGGTATATATATATATATATATACACATTTCACCATGATTTATAATTATTATGATTATTATATAGCTGGTCTCACCTCCAAATTAGCAGAGCCAGAGTGTGGGACTTTTATTGATTCATCAAACATCTGTATACTGCAGGAAACTTGACGTGTCGAGCCAGTTCACAGGTCTGGAGTTACCATTCTCTTTTTGTCTTGCCACTTCTGGTGGGGGTCGGGTACGGCCAGTGGGTGGACTAACTATGTGAGTGAAAAGCTTGCTAGCCCTTACTATTACAAGGCTTAATACAAATTTGCAAGATGTGATGGGGGTGTCTTGCTGGGGAGGGTCTTTATGCCATGTCTTTAATATTTACAACAAGCTCAATGGGGCCAATTTGTTATCTAGGATCCTGCATGCCTTAGAAAATGCTATAGATTCCTTCCCACAGTATGAGAGGGTAATCGTTAATGTCACCTTTGAACCTCTTGGCTCCGCGCATTTTCATTTAACTGACAAGGAAGATGCTGTTCTCTAGCTAGACCTGGTCCCGGCAAAGTGTTGTTTCCTGGTGCCAATCAGCTGAGGAGTCTATCCCTTCACTACGGCCACCAGGCCTTTAATGGCAGATCAATTTTAGACCGTAGTGGTGTCCACACATTCAAGCATATGCAGCAAAAGAGTTGTACCGATTATATTCTTCTGACCCTGCCGCTGTGGTCATCTCTTATTGACATGAAGGTCGTAGAGTGCTTTGATACTGATCACAATGCTCTCCATTTGGTACTCAGTGGGCTCGGGTCTGGTGTTCACCAGGGTGGAGCAGTTTCAATCCTGGGGTTAACCCATCACTCACGAATAATAAGAGGGCTTTAAAATGGGAGGTGGTTAGCAAGGGTCCAATGAGGTTGGCCCAGATTTACAGACAGGTGGCGGACACTATGAAGGCATTGGGTGCCAGTAGTTTAAGTGTTACTGAACATGTCTATCACCAAGAACCATGAAAAGCTGTTCAGGTCCCTTGAAGTCCTGTTATGTAAGGTTGGGCGTAGGGCTACTATGGTACACACTTGCTGTGCTGGTACAACAGCCATTGTAGGAAATCAACATCTACCATTATTTGAAAGCTGGTAATAAGCATGACATTCTTAGAGCTCGGAAGGAGTACAAGGTCGCAGTCTCACAGGCCAAATTAGAATGGGAATGTGATTTGTGGGAGGATCTGGTTGCCTCTGTCAGGGCAGGGGACACCAAGTCATTCTGGGAGATAGTGGCTCACAGTAATTGCAACGCAGTTACCAGCGATGATTACAACCTTCATCCCCAGATCTGGGTGGACCACTTTTTTAATTTATTTACGCAGCAAAGTCTTCTCATAGGAATAGAAAAATGGAATGTGTCACTTCTTGTCTCAGAGGAGGCAGTACCCCTTTGTCCTCGGAGTTTAAGGATGACGTGGAAACTATTATGGCCCTTCCAGCACACACAACTCCAGGCTCTAACTCTATCCTCTGGGACCTATTTAGGGGAGAACCCTTGATTTGGGGGTGCACATTTTCAGCTTCTTTTTCACTCTCTGTTGCAAGGTGGCCCTATCCCAGGGTCTTGGCATTCTGCAGAGATAATACCTATTTACAAAAAAGGCAGCAAAGATGATCCCAGGAATTCTAGGTCAATCAGTCTTATTGATACCTCCCAGAAACTCTTTTCCTGCCTTATACTGGGGCAGCTAGTAGACTGGGTCAAGAAATACTCCAGGCAGATTTTGAAACTAGGGACAGCACAATGGATCAAATGTTCTGCTTTTGTTGTCCAAACTGCATAGGAAGGCCTATGCAGGTGGTTCTTTGATGTATGGCGTTTTATGGATTTTTATATCCGAAATAAACAATTTTGATTATTATTATTATAGTTCCATCAGCAAATAGAAAATCTCAACACAAGAGAAGGGCCGTGCTTGTGATGGGGGTGGTGCTAAGGGTTTTTTCTGCTATTCTGCTGCCCGGTGAGCTAAACTGCAAAAATGATGTTGTATATGTCTAGCAGCCGGTTGAATACCACTTCCATTAATTCGAGGGTGAAGTGAAACAAATAAATAGTAATCAAATTGTGAAAGATAAAAGTAACACTTTGGCCCAGATTTATACTCTGTTTGCGCCGAATTTGCTTCATTTTGTTTTACGCAAATTCGGCGAAAACCGAACTCCATATTTATACTTTGGACCTAGACCCGTCTAGCGGCAACGTTTTGGAGTTAGTGGAATTTTTTGCTTGCGGTAACCTACCTTGCATCAATGAGATGCAAGGTAGACGTTCCTGTGCAAAAAATGACAATATGGCCTTAGCACCATATTTATCCCCCATGCTAAAAACACACACGGGGGAAGGGGCCTTACATAATGGTGCTAAGCTTGCTTAGCACCATTACTTAACGCCTGGGTCAGGGCAGGCGATAGGGGACCTGTGGGCCTATTTCCATGGTCAGAGACCATGGAATGGGCCCACAGGTGCCCTTCCCTAGCCCCAGGGACACCCCCATCCACACCAGAGGGACATCAGAGGATGGGGGGACCCCATCCCAGGGAAGTAAGGTAAGTACAGGTAAGTATTTTCAGTTTTTTTTTAAAGTGCCATAGGGGGGCCTAACTTGGGCACCCCTACATGGCACTGTACCCAATGGCCATGCCCAGGGGACATATGTCCCCTGGGCATGGCCATTGGGGTGGTGGGCATGACTCTTGTCTTTACTAAAACAAGAGTCATGTCCATGGGTGTCTGGTTTGAGGCATTTTTATGCCTCTAACCAGACTAGCATCATCCTTTGACGCAGAACCTCCTGTTACCCCCACGCCTCCCCCACCCGGATAGCATCCTTTTTTATGACGCTAACTGGGCCTTACTGCTGGCTACCATCATTCTATAAATTTGATGCCCGGCCGGTGTCTTGGAATGGCGCTAGCCGGCGGTAAACTTTTTCACGCAAAACTGTATTAGCGCAGTTTTGCATGAAAAAGGATCAATCTGGGCCTTAGTTTGACACTAAGCAAGGCAGAGCAGGAAATAAGGAAGGAAACCAGAGGCTGCATTCCATTGGGCTGCTCAGCTGCTTCTCCCTATCCAGAGACAAAATCAGTATGTGGCTCTGTTGCACAGTAGCGCTGCATGGAATCTGTTGGTCTTGATGCAAGTGGGGTGAATAGCCCCTGTTCATGGTGGGGTCTTTGAGGACTGTCGTGATTGGGGTGAGGTGGGCCCTGGTGCCGCCGTACCACAACTACATAATTGCTGTCAGAGCCTGTAGGCTCCTGGCTGCCACATATCACTCACCCTAGTCTGAGGAATCAGATGCCTTGAAACCTGAAATGTAGGGGAGCTGTCTCCTGAAGCATAGCCCCTTTTTCCAGGAGAATCAACCCATTTGGCTTACAGTGAACCATGCCTCCCTTCCCCTCTGCAACGAGCCCTGCCATCCACCCACTTCTCAAAAACCTGTCAATCTGAAGTCATCACCATGACAGGACAGACACCCACCTGGTGTCATAAGGATTTCTGTAGCCATGTGTGGTGCTCTTGGGAAGGGGAAGGCTCCTTTCTTCCTGCCCTCCAGCATGCTGCCACACCCCTGTGACCCTTGTCTCAGAGGGGAGTTCACAGAAACTGCATATGATTTGCAAAAGAGAAAGTCGGTTTTGTAAAATTAATGGTGTTTGCGGCAGGGTAAAAATGGGTCATCCAAATCTTTGCTATGTAATGTTCGAACATGTGGTCTTTAGCACAAGAATTCCGGCTTTGGTAGTGTTTTCTGTGCGAGCCATCATCTTTTGTTGTCCCGAATGAAGCCTAAATAGTTTTTAAATTTAGCACAATGCATTACTTAAGAGAGCATGTATGGTTATAAACATTCATTTATATGTATTTTAAACAGTAAGTGCACAGAAACACAGGATTATATTTCAAATACACAGAATTGTTTGGAGTGGTTCTTTCATTGGTCCACTCCAGGGTGTTCTCCAAACACTGCCTTTGAGTAGAGATAATTACCTCAAAGTAAGGTATTATCAAGCCTGGAGCACCCATAACAGGGGCCTAAAGAGGTGAAAGCAATCTACAGCTATCAATAGCTACTCTGACAGTGATCAGGAAAGAGACAAATGCTGACCCCCTTCTGAAGGACACATCATACCCTGACAACAGGTGCCGCAGTCCTACTCTTCACCCCTTCCATCTACCAAATGGCAGTGCTTCTGGAAGACTTATCAATAGCTCTTTTCAGAAAAAGGTCTATTTGAATTTAGAAAGTAGCCTTGTCACTTTTGTCCCCACTTCTAAGTCTAGGTTTCGTCATTCCAGCTTGGGGATGCCAGCAATACATCCAATGTCTGGGAAAACAACCTCACCAGCATCTTGTGCACACGAACAGAATAGATGTTTTCAAATGGAGCTCACAGTCCTCTCTGAGTCACTCAAACACACAATGTGTGTGCCACCAAGGTCACAAACACAACATAAACTAACACTAGGTACCTTTCGTGTTTGCAGATCGCCTGCTGTCAAAACTACCTAGAATGGGATTAGGTAACATAGTATAAATCTAAGTGGGTGCTGGCAAGATGATCTCAGCCAGTACCAAAAAACTTTTTTCAGTGAGTGAAACAACCTTTTACTCAATTTATGTTAGAATAGCGAGGGACGGTCATCAAATGAGACTCCTTCTTAAAGAAATAGTCTGCCCCACTTCCTCTTGTGCAGTATATACACCCTGTACCAAGCTTGCAAAACTCCAGATTATGTTAAATGGACTGCCCTTGGCGTGGTGCACAAATGGCTTGGCCTCTTAATGTGTAAAGTATCTGCACAGTTGAAAATACAGACTTAAGTCATCTTCCCTTTACATAGAACACAATTTAATGTTTCATTCCACAGCTTTCCACCCTCAGATTGCATGATACCTAAATAAATATTCCTAAAACCCGGCCAGAAAAACTGAACTTGACATATAGCTGTCAATTGATTCCTGTTGGAGTTGACCTTTTCTGCAGGGTAACCCACGAATATTTCGCCTTCACTCCTCCTGTTTTCTGAATGTTGTTTTTGCTGGCATTAAAACTGTGCATTTTACCATTGCTAGTCAGTGCTAAAGTGCTTGTGCTCTCTCCCTAAAGCATGGTACAATTGGTTTACAACTGATCAGCGCATTTAATTTATTTATAATCCCTAGTATATGGTACTACATGTACCCAGGCCTGTAAATGCATTGCTACTAGTGGTGTCTGCAGCATCCATTGTGCCCACTTATATAGCACTTTAAACTATGCTCTGGCCTGTCTGCAGCCTGTAGTACATTTTTAAAACTGCCAATTTGACCTTGTGACATAAACCTTCTCCTAGGCCTAAACATTCCTTTTTCAAAACATATAAATTCCCCTAAAGAAGGCTGAAAAAACCCACAGGACTGTGTGCATGATATTTAAAAAGTAGAACATCAGTTTTTAAGTTTTATATGTCCTGGTAGTGAAAAACACCTACATTTGTTTTTCACTGCCGTAAGGCCTATCTATCCATTGGATAACATTGAGTTAACTTGTTACATTTAATAAGTGCTAACTTTTGATTGGGAACAAATAGGAATGTTATGTTTGGACTCAAATTAACTGCAATTTAAAACCTTCTTTATTGGAAAAGTCTGATTTTGAGTCACAATTCTGAAAATGACACTTTTGGAAAGTTGGCATTTTCTTTGCCTATGTAGCCATTTGGTGCCTTCAGCCTGTATCGTGGGTCACATGGCCGTGAACAGCTTCGCAGTTGGCCTTTGTGTATTCCTCCCAGACAGTGAGACAAAGGGGGGCTAGGATGGTTGTGGCGGAGTTGTTCCCTGCCCCACTGATACTTCACAAGGCTGCAGCCAGCACATTCACAAATGCACTTGACACAAGTCTTTTGTTACCCTAGGCTACTTTGCGCCTTGGCAGGGAAAGGTTATGTTCCAAAACCAGATGTGGGGGTAGCAAGGGTCTCATACCGTCCTAAATGGCTGGCAGCAGGTATCTAGGTATAAATATTGGACCACTGGAACCACCTCTTCTGTACACTCCTGGACCTGTGGACTATCAACTGCCTTTTCAGTTGGCTGACCTTGTGTTCTGAGGTACAGGGACATAAGCTCCGGAGGCCTCCCTGCAACTACCTAACTGACCTCCTGCAACTGGACTTGTCTGAGCTCTGCTGGCCTCTGCTAGAGCGAGTCCCTGATCCCAATGAGGTGTCTTCCCAGCTCCTTGATCCTGAGCTGGCATAACAGTACACTACTTTCTGAAGGCGGACTCCTGTAGCTCTGGCCTCTTCTTGACTGTGTGCGGGCCTGTTCATGCAGAGATTCTGATGCTCATGTTGACGGCTGTTAGAAAGTGGGTCTCTAGTTGTCAGGAGAGCAGTCCTTTTCAGCAAATCAGTCCAAGTGAGTCCATTGAGCAGCCAGGCAGTTCCTCTGACAGAGTCCTGTTGCAGGTCCAGAGTGGTCTGATTTGGTGGGATCACTAACCCAGTATATATACACACCCAAAAGTGTCTTTGAAGTGGAGGAAACTTCAAAGAGTAGTTTTGAAGTGCACAACTTCCCCTTTCAATCAAACCCAGAATACTAGGAGCCCTGTGAGGGGGTTATCAGTCCTTTGTGTGAGGGCAGGACACTGGACTTTAAAGCGTAAAATAGAGCCCATCCACACTTCCAGCCCAGGGAAATCCATCTGTGTGCAGATGAATGCAGACGCAGAAGAGCGTCGTGTTCATATGGCTGTCTGGGTGGAATGCACAAGGAGAGCTGTCAACCATCACAGACCAGACATGGATGGGAAACAGGCTGCAAGGCACAGACGACAGTAAGTGCAGAGAAATGTCTACTTTCTAAAAGTCTCACTTAAAAATGCTCCTAGAGGAATTATTTAGATATAGTATGCATACTTATTATACAGTCTTCAATTAATGAATAAGGCAACTCCATACTGTTAAAATCCAATATATTACTCAATAGGATTCAGGAAGTTCAAAAACATGTACAACAATTCCAACGAATGTCCATTTTCATAAACGACAACACTGTATATATGACCCATCTAGATCATAAGATTGAATCCCAACTGCAGATACAGGAAGTGGTTATAACCCTCCTCATGGCACAGTTCTGCACAATAATTGCCTGGTTTTCAGCCACCACCTATATGACAAGGAAAGTTCACAAAATTCTTTAAAAAAATAGCAAACATGCACCAAAAAGTACACTGTGTCAGGTTCCCAACTAGAATAGCAATTTTCTGCTACTTACAACAGGTTGCAAAAATAGGCTCTGTAGCAACACACCAGGGGACTTCAACCTACAAGCCCAGGTAAACAAATCTACAAAGATTAAAATATTAGAGCTGCTTAACAGTCATACAACGTAAACCTTAGAAAAACTCTGCCTCCATTGCAGTGTATTCATACCTTTTAAATTTGGGACTGCTAGTGTCTGTCTCCATCCACATCCGCTCAACACATGCGAATCTGAATCAAACATTGCTGGCCTTGCCAGTGAGTTTAAATAAGGAAGAGAAAGGTCATGTGACCATTCCAGTGACTACGGCGGCCATCTTAAACTGGTAAAAATGCCTAACTAATACCCTGAGTTTGGAAAATTAGGGGTCACCCCTCCCAGTTCTCCTGCCACTGGGAGTGACTTGTTCTCCAGAATGCAGTCTATGGCCATCTGGGTACTAACTATGACCCTTCTCTGGGTCATCTCCCCACCCCACTCCAGGGATACCAGGGCCAGAGGGTGAAAAAAATCTCTCCGTAGGCTGGAGTCACCCTACACACCTGACTGGTGTACTTCTCCGGGGAAGCTAGTCTCTCCACCATCATGCTATGACTAGCCCCGGTGTCCCTCAGAACAGTGATCCCATTCACTCCCACCTGGTTGAAGTGATGACTCCCACCGTCACGGATCACTAGTTCACTCTCTGAGTCTATCGCCTAACTGAGGGAGATTATGGCATGGTCTATGCCCTGCCCCTGGGGACTACTTTCGCCTAAGGCCACATTGGCCACCGCTGTAAAGGTCCCACCAGTGGGTGTTTTCTTGGGACAGAATCCCTTTGCTTCTGACTAGCTGGGAGCACTCAAAGCAGCGGGGTTGGAAATGGGGTGCCCTGTGTCCCCGCCACCAGAACCACTACCCTGTTTCTCGGATGGGGCATGGGAACCCTTTCCTCTCCTTTACTCTGAGATTTCTCTGGGTCATCTTTAACCTCCCCCTCACTCTACTGGGGGGAACCTGAACCCCCCTTCTTGGGGTCACTACCAGGTACCTTCTTGGACACTCTGTTGCTAGCCCAGAGGTCCGCCTCCTCAGAAAACTTCCTGGGATCAGTCTGCTTACTGTCAACTAGCTGCTGACGCAACCCTGTAAAAGATACTGAGCAGGCGGGCTCTCATGATTAAATTGTACAGCCCAACATAATCATTAACTTTGCTGCCCGTGACCAGCCATTCAGTGCCTTACTGGAGTGATCAGTGAAGTCTACCCAGGACTGGTTGGGGAGCTTGTGACAGTTCCTGAATCTCTGGCGATACTTCTCAGGGGTCCTTCCAAATCTGGCAATAAAAATGGCTTTTATGGTCGTGTACTTGGTGGGGGTACCCAACCTCTAATATTAGAATTGTTTCCCTCCAAAGTGTTGCCATGTGTTTCAACAGGCCGCTCCCCAGTGCTCTTCAGGAACCCGATGTACCCTCAGTGCAACTTCATAAGCAGAAAACCACTTATCAATGTAATTTCCAACCACATAACTGGGCACCAAATCCTTGGGTATATACAAACCTTGTTACCTCTATCAGGTACTGTATGTATGCTGCCACCATCACTGCTGGGGTCTGCCTGCCTGGCCTTGAGTTCCAGCTCTCTCAGACTCAGTTCATGAGCCAGAAGTAGTTTATTCTCATCTTACACTCGTTCAGCTTCAGCGTGCCTAGCTTCTCTCTCAGCCTCTGTGTTGGAAATGGCCCTTTTTGCAGGGTTATCCCCAAACTTTTTGCCTTCTTCCTCCTATTTTTTCAGGTCTGTTTTTTCTGGTTTATTGTTTCTGCACACTTTACCACCGATAATCAGTGCTAAAGTGCAAGTGCTCCCTATAGAAACTGTACTGTTGATTGGTTTATCCATGATTGGCATATTTGATTTACTGGTAAGTCCCTAGAAAAGTGCACTAGAGGTGCCCAGGGCCTGTAAATCAAATGCTACTAGTGGGCCTGCAGCACTGGTTATGCCACCCACATTAGTAGCCCTGTAAACATGTCTCAGACCTGCCACTGCAGTGTCTGTGTGTGCAGTTTTAAACTGCCAAATCGACTTGGCAAGTGTACCCACTTGCCAGGCCTAAACCTTCCCTTTTACTACATTTCAGGCACCCCTAAGGTGGGCCTTAGGTAGCCCCAAGGGCAGGGTGCACTTTGTGTTTAAGGTAGGACATATACTAGTGTGTTTTATATGTCCTAACAGTACAATACTGACAAATTTGGTTTTCACTGTGCAAGGCCTATCTATCTCATAGGTCAACATGGGGGCTGCCTTTAAATATCCTTAAAGTGCAGATTCCCTTTGAGAGCAGATAAAAATGTGGAGTTTAGGGTCTATGAACTCACAATTTAAAAATACATCTTTTAGTGAAGTTGGTTTTTAAATTGCCTGTTTGAAAATGCCACTTTTAAAACGTAGGTATTTTCTTGCTTAAACCATTCTGTGACTCTGCCTGTTTGTGGATTGTCTGGGTGAGTTTGACAGTGGGCTGTTTTGCACCTCTCTAGACAGTGACACAAAAGGGGGCAGGGGTGTAGCCTACATATCCTAATGAGCCTTCTGAGCTAGAGGGGAGAGATGAGTGGTCGTTCACACCTGAAAGGACTGTGCCTGCCCTCACACAATGAAGTCTTCGACCCCCTGGTGTGTGTCTGGGGCCTGGTCTGGACAAGGTAGGATCTTGCAAACACTTGAGAGTTTGCTTTGAAGGTTGCCAACTTCAAAGGAAGAACAGGGTATAAGAAGTCCCAAAACCCCAGACTTTTAGAATCTTTCTGGAATCAAGAAGAACCTCTGCCAAGGAGAAGAGAGGAAGAGCTGGAGGAGTACTGTGCTGCTTTGCTGGACTGGCCTGCAGTTGCTGCTTCTGCCTGAAAAGAGTGCAAAGGGTGAACTTTGTTGTGTGTCCTGCTTGAGAAAGTTCTCCAAGGGCTTTGAGTAGAGCTTGCCTCCTGTTGGAAGTCTCAGGGACACCAAAGACTTCAGTTTCCTCGACCTGCAGCACTGGGAACTGTATGTTATGTGCTGTTCAAGAGGAGAAACCACTGCGACGCCGCCAACGACACCGCTGGCCTGCACCGTGGCCTACTGATGCCATACGGAGTCACACTGCCCTGCTTCGCACCACAACCCTGGTCTCACTGACACCATCATCAGACGACTTCACTGAGCTGCTGCTCGCACCGTGACCTGTGGGCTCCGCCTTCCGGCATCGCCTGCTCACACCGTAGCCCGGGCCTCCCTGATGCCACTGCTCCTGCTGACACCGGTACTGCTGCCTGCACCGTGGCCTGTGGACACCGCTCATGAGGAGCACAAAGCACTGTCCCGTCCCGCACCACCGCCCCGGTCCACCGATGCCAGCACCATCGACTCCAGTGTCATCACCAGGCATCCCTACCTGCACCGTGGCCTGTGGACACCGCTCGTGAGGGTCACTAAGCACCGTCCGGTCCCGCACTGTTGGCTTGGGCCTACCGATGACAGCGCTTCCGCAACAATGATGCTGCTGCCTGCTCCGTGACCTGTGGACACCTCACATTGCACCGCCCTGCTTCACACCACAGCCATAGTCTCACCAATGCTGCTGGACGCCGTCACCAAGCCGCTGCCTGCACCGTGACCTGTGGCCACTGCACGTCGCATCGTCCCACTTCGCACCGCAGCCCCGATGCCATCAACGCCGGCGCACCTGACTTCATCAGCCCGGAGTTCAATCCACAAGGCGTGTGATTTCAAGGGCCCGACAACTCCTGCACCGACTCTGGAACCGACACCTTGACATCAGCGACTCCGCTCTCTGGAGCTCACTGCAAGGATCACGATGCCCTACAAATCCAAGGTACTGTTTGCGGGTCTTCCCGACACTGTATCTGGCCCATGACGCCACAGCCGGCCTGAACTGTTGGTTTTGTTGCTCACGACACCATGAGAGCCCCAGGTGTAGCTATTGACTTAAAAGAACTGTATTTTTGAGTAAATCTTGCAGAATTCATATTTTTATTACTGTATCTTGGATTTTTATCGTATTTGGTCTTGTTTTAAATAGATAAATGTTGGCTATTTTTCTAAAACTGGTGTGGTGTCCTTTTGTAGTGTTTTCACTGTGTTACTGTTTGCTATGTGCAAATGCTTTACATATTGCTTCTGAGATAAGCCTGACTGCTCATGCCACGCTACTAAGGGGCTGAGCAGGGGTTATCTGAGCGGGCTATCTCCCTTATCCTGACTAGAGTGAGGGTCTCTACTTGGACAGGGTGCAACCCGACTGCCAACTAGAGACCCTATTTCTAACACTATTCTTAATCTTGCCAGCTGCAGCTGGAATTCTCTCTCCTTTCCTCTGTGGTCAGGCTGTGACTTGAGATACTGCTCCCTGTCCTCACAGGCAGCACAATTCCAGGGGTGTCCTCCTTCACTGCTGCAGGTAGCACCTCAGAAGAGCCATTCACAGGCTCCTCCAACTCCTCATCCCCCCGGGTGTAGGACTCTGCCCAGGCCCTCAGCGTCTGTTGGAACTGCACCTTCTTGGTGGCTCCTTGGGTAGGTACCCATTCTCTTTTCAGAAGCTTTTCAACTGGGTAACACTGTAATCTTCCAGCTTAACCAACTCAAACTCCATGGTTCCACTTGCAGAAACAGACAGAGACATGATGTATAGGATGAATTGAAAAAGTGTTAAGTAGGGAAAAACTGCAGAAGAAGAGAAAATCGAAATGGTCTTTCAATGTGGGTAGGTAGTGTACACATAGCTATTGTAAGGCACTGCACTAGCACAAGCCTTATCCTCACAGCTGAAAACCAGTGTTAGAAAGTGGATTCTCTAGTTGGCAGAGGTATGCACCATGTCCAAGTAGGGACCACAATGCTAGTAAGGGCAAGTTACAGCACAAACCAAATTATCCTGTGCTCACCTTCTGGTAGCCTGGCACAGAGCAGGCAGGTTCAACTAAAAAGGAAGTGTGTAAGGTATTTGGACATATCTCATACAGTAACACAGTAAAAACACCACAAAGGTACTCCACACCAGTTTAGGAGCATAGATAATATTTATCTGACTAACATAGGACCAAAACAACAAAGATCCAATGTGTACAAGTCAAGATACTACTTTTTAAAGGTTTAGATGAGTGTCAATCCTTAAGAATCAGTGGTTGTATCCTTTTAACACACAGTATCTGGGATGCATCAAAAATAATGATGCACGGGGGCCGTAGAAGAGGAGATCCTTTGAAAAGTAAGGTGATGCGTAGGATTTTCTGGTGCGGCAAAGACAATGCGTTGTTTCTTCCCACACTACAAGGTGATGTGTCGATTTCCAGGAGTGCAGCCTTGGTTCCTCACTGTGGTGTGGGGCTATTTTGATGCCCAGGGATGATGCATTGAAAATCCAGAACGTGCTAGTAGAAATAAGTAGGCACTGCATCGGTCCAATAGGTGATGTGGTGATTTTCCAGCCATGAGACAGGTGCTGTGTAAATTTCTGCAGGTGTTGCGTAGATTTTTTGACACACTGGGACTTTGGTGAAGTCTTTGTAGGCCCTGAGAACTTGTGGCAGAGTCCTTGCAGCAGGGTCAAGAGCCAACGGGCAGCAGGAGGGCCAACAGGCAGCAGGAGGGCCAACAGGCAGCAGGAGGGCCAACAGGCAGCAGGAGAGCAGTCCTTTTCAGCAAAGCAGTCCAGGTGAGTCATTTGGGCAGCCAGGCAGTCCCTCTGACAGAGTCCAGTTGCAGGTCTAGAAGGGTCTGATTTGGTGGGGTCACTAACCCAGTATATATATCTAAAAGTGCCTTTGAAGTGGAAGAAGCTTCAAAGAGTGGTTGTGACGTGCACACGTTCTCCTTTCAACTCAGCCCTGTCTGTCAGGAGCTCTGTGGGGGGTTATCGGTCCTTTGTGTGAGGGCAGGCTACTGGCCTTTGATGTGTAAGAAAGAGCCCCTCCACCCTTCCTGCCAAGGGGAACCTATCTGTATGCAGATGAATGCAGATGCAGCTGAGTGTCCTGTGTTTATGGTTGTCTGGGTGGAATGTACAAGGGGAGCGGTCAACCAGCACAGACCAGACATGGATTGAAGAGACAGGCTTTAAGGCACAGATGTCAGTAAGTGCAGAGAAAAGCCCATTTTCTAAAAGTGGCATTTCTGAAATAGTAAGGTAGAATCCAACTTCACCAGTACATAGGATCCCTCACTACTATTCCAATCATACCAATTATGACAAGGCTACTCCTCTTAGATCAGATATTACCACTTAAAAGCATATGAGGGAATTTCTAATGCTGGGAGAAGAGCAGGCTTCAAAGTAGTGAAAAACAACTTTGGGAGTCTATGTCCTGCCTTTTACTTACCTCGCACCCTGCCCTCTGGGTTACCTAGGGCCTACCTTAGAGGTGACATATATAGGGAAGAAAAGGGGAATTTAAGGATTTGCAATTAGTTTTAAATGCCAAGTAAAACTAGAAGTGAAACTGTCCACACACGCCTAGCAATGGCAGACCTGAGACATGGTTAAGAGGCTAGTTATGTGAGTGCCACAATCAGTGCTACAGGCTCACTAGTAGCATTTAATGTACAGGCCCTGTGCACTTCTACTGCACTTTACTATGGATTTATAGGTAAATTAAATATTCCAATTGGATATGAGTCAATGTTACCATGTTTTAGAGAGAGACCATGTGCGTTTTAGCACTGGTTAGCAGTGGTAAAGAGCCCATAGTCCTAAAGTCAACAAAAACGAGGTCAGAAAAACAGGAGGAGGAAGGCAAAATGTTTGCGGTGACCATTCCAAGACGGCCATTTCCCAACAACGGCTAATGCGAAGCTCTGGTGACCTCAACTGTTCATGCTACAGTGACTGCCAGCAACAACCAGCAACGTGAGATATGCACTTCGCAATACAGCAACAGCCCTCATTGATCGTCAACGCAAAGCTCCAGCAAAAAACACCTGTGACACCTGACCGGATCTTCGCAGCACAGCGATGATAGTCCGCCATGCCAGACCTGCTCTTTACGCACAGCGACTACCATTCACAACACTCTCCCATCTCCTTGCAGTCTCTTCCACAGCAAACTAAACTCTTCATGCAACTTTGAGAAGTTAAAGGTTCTTCAGCAGGACTAATGTGGTTCTTGTATCTGGTATGTGCTCCATCGCGGTAAGTCTCAATTTGAGACTTTTCTCTGGTCTATCAACATCAGATGACCACAAGTGGTGCTTTGTGCTTTTAGGCACTATACTTACCTAAAACTTTGAAACTGAATATCTCTGGTTCTAATGATTGGATTTTTGTTGTTCCGGTATCTTTTTATTTAAGTTTCTAAATTGGTTTGTGTCAGACCTGGTAACCTTGGCATGGTTTCCCCCAAACCTTTTTACCATCAGACCTCCTGTTTTTGCTGGCTTAGTGTATTTAATTTACTTATGTGTCCCTCGTAAAGTGGCACTACACATGTCCAAGGCCTGTACATTAAATGCTACTAGTGGACTTGCAGCACTGATTGTGTGACCCACTTAAGTAGCCCTTTGAACATGCCTCAGGCCTGCCAATGCAGCCTGTGTGAGCGCAGTTTTGAACTGCCATTTCGACCTGGCAAAAAAAACCTCTTGCCAGGCCCAAATCTTCCTTTTTAATACATGTAAGTCATCCCTAGCATGTGCCCTAGACAGCCCTGAGCGCAAGTACAATGCATTTAAAAAGTAGAACATGTAGTTTTAGGTTTTACCTGTCCTGGTGGTGAAAAACTCTTAAATTAATTTTTCACTACTGCAAGGCCTATCTCTCACATAAGATAACATCGGAATTACGTTATTACATTTTATAAGTGTAAATTCCAAATGGGAATAGGTGACCAGTTCCTGTTTGGTGTCTCAGGAATCACAATTTTAAATCCTAGCTTATGGTGAAGTCTCATTTTAAATTTGTTTTTACCTGTCCTGGTGATGAAAAACTCTTAAATTAACTTTTCACTACTGCAAGGCCTACCTCTCCCATAAGATAACATTGGAATTTCGTTATTACATTTTATAAGTGTAAATTCCAAATGGGAATAGGTGACCAGTTCCTGTTTGGTGTCTCTGGAATCACAATTTTAAATCCTAGCTTATGGTGAAGTCTAATTTTAAATTGCAATTTTGAAAACACCACAAAATCAAGCTTTTATGCTCTCCGTGACAGCGTACAAGCCCTTTTGCACTGATACTGTGTAGCACGCACCGCAAATCATGGTGAAGCTCCGTTAGCCCAACTCTTCGCACCGCAGCATCGACTGCTTGCGAAGACCGCCACCCTGAATCTCCAGCAAAGCTGGCTGTTGATGCGGGCAGGCTCTTTGCTCTTTGCCTGCAGTGTCCCATTACACTCTCCCTGTCCTCGTGGCCCTCTGCAATGCAAACAGGACTCTTGACATGAACGTGAGAAGGTAAAACTTCAGCAGGACTAATCTGGGACTGCATCTGACCTGCACTCCATCACGGACAGCCTAAACATTTGACTTTGACCCAGTCCAGCTATCCAGTTAGTGTTTTGTGCTTTTTGACATCATTTTTACCACATTCTTTAAATATTCATATATCTGGTTCTACTGATTGTTTTTTTCATGTTGGTCTTGTTTTATTTATTACATTTTGCTTTATTTTTCTAACTTGGTCTGGGACTTTTTGTCTGGTGTTTGCACTGTTTTACTGTTTGACATGTTGCACAAGTACTTTACATTACCTCTAAGTTAAGCCTGACTGTTCTGTGCCAAGCTACAGGGGTGATGAGCATAGGTAAATTTGGGTGTGTGCTTGTGCCTGACTCTGAAAAAGAATGTGGCTGCTTAATTAGGGCTCACAACAGTCAACCAAGAGCACAAATTCTCATAGTTTGGGATTTTTCTGTGTCGTGTTTTCACTTTATTACTACTTGAATGTTGACATTTTTCTGCCCTTAGCCCTCTGTGCCAGCAGCCTTTCCTAAGTCACGTGACTGGGTGTAACTGACTGGACCTTGTGAATTCCATCCAGATAGTCGCACAATAGTTGGATTAGCTGAGCCTGATTGGGTCATTAACTGGCTTGATGGTTTGGGGACAGAGCTGAGCACAGCCCCACTTGAACCTGAACAGGCTGTGCTCTGTCTCATCACAAAAGGCCTGACAACTCTCGATTGTCACAGGAGCCAGAACTTCAAATAAACTTTCTAGAAGCTTACTCCCCCTTCTAGGAGCAGTACACCAGGGTATAAAAATAGGGCACTCAACCAGGGCTCTAAGACGCACTCTTCAGAGAATCGATTTTGCACGCAGTGTAGTGCTCACATAATAAAAAGATACAAACAAGACATTATGAAACAATAACACACTGTACATTCCCCATTGGTTATATCTAATCAGAGTAACAAATCAGTAGGGTAGCCAGTGCATCAAGGCTAATCCCCCATATCAACTTTGATATGAGGGGCTAGTGTGTTATTGTTTGTAGTCTTGTTGGTATAATTTTTTAGTATTGGAACACTGTGTTATCTGCACTATTGATTTACTCCTTCACACTTGATGTTTCAATTCGTGTATTCCTCCTGGTCAGTGTCTGCTGCCCTCCCCAGCTCCCCTGGCTGCTGCTGCCTCTGCCTTTGCTGGGACAAACTGAGAGTCTCCTGACTCTCAGTTCCAGGCCCTCCTCCACTTGCAAGCTCGTCCCTGGGCCTCATCCCTGGTGGTCTAGTGGCCATCACAAGTAAGTATTTTCTTTTCTTTCTCGCTGTCGCTCTTTCATTTTTGCTTTTTCTGCCTTTTTTTATCCCTTGTTTTTCTCTATCCTTTTTTCCTTTCTCCCCTCTTTCCTCTGCCCCCCCTCCCCTTGCAAAGCTCATTTCTTGCCTCCTGCCTCCCCACCTGACCGCTCTCCCCACCCCCTCCCCTTCTTATTGGCAGCCGCAGCGCTGAGAGAGGGCAACTGCACTGACCTCCTGGTCACAGTCTGCTGCCCTCCCCAGCTCTTCTGGCTGCTGCTGCCTCTGCCTCCTGCCTGGGACGAACTGAGAGTGTCTTGACTCTCAGTTCGAGGCCCTCCTCTACCCGCAGGCTAGTCCCTGCACCTCATCCCTGGTGGTCTATTGGCCATCACAAGCAAGTATTTCCTTTTCTTTTTCTTTCTCTCTGTCGCTCTTTCACTCTTGCTTTTTCTGCCTTTTTTTCTATCATCACTCACGTTTCTCTATCCCTTTTTCCGTTCTCCCTTCTTTCCTCTGCCCCATCCCCCCGTGAAGCTCCTTTCCCTCCCTCCCGCCTACCAGCTGACCACTCCCCCCACACCCCTCCCTTTCTTAATGGCAGCACACCCCTCCCTTTCTTAATGGCAGCTCCAGCGCTGTGAGAGGGCAGCTGCACTGACCTCCTGGTCAGCATCTGCTGCCCACCCCAGCTCCTCTGGCTGCTGCTGCTGCCTTTGCTGGGATGAAGTGAGAGTCTCCTGATTCTCAGTTTGAGGCCCTCCTCCACCCCCAGGCTTGTCCCTGCGCCTCATCGCTGGAAGTCTGGTGCCCATCACAAGTATTTCCTTTTCTTTTTCTTTCTCTCTGTCGCTCTTTCACTCTTGCTTTTTCTGCCTTTTTTTCTATCATACCTCATTTTTCTCTATTCCTGTTTCCTTTCCCCACTCTTTCCTCTGCCCGCCCTCCCCCGCAAAGCTCCTTTCCTGCCCTCCTGCCTACTAGCTGACCACTCCCCCTCACCCCTCCCTTTCTTAATGGCAGCTGCAGTGGAGCTGCGCGCAGTGGGAGCACCACTGGCTTGCCAAAGGAAAGCCTGTCTGCGCCTGTCCACTCCTGGACCGCGCCCAGTGCCAGGAACCCTGGATCTCTATTAAACAACCCCCTGGACTGCCTCTGTTACGACTCTGAGACCCTCCTCCGCCTCAACACCGGACATCTCAATAACTGCTGCACCATCTCCCCCAAGGACACCCATGGACCTTTCACCTGCAGGAACTGCAACTTCAGCGACAGCCTCAACAAACCAAAGGCACCCGCTGCACACAGATACTAACAACCTCTATAACCCCATCAACTGCCTGCTCCTGAACATCCGCTCCCTCCACAAACACGCCATTGAACTCTGGGACCTGATCGACACCACCCGACCGGACATCGCCTTCCATACTAAGACTTGGACCAACCTCACCACGGGTCCAGGCATCACCATCGCCATTCCCAATGGTTACAGCATCCTAAGGAGGGACCGACCCTCCCGCCCGGGCGGAGGACTCGCCATCGTACACAAGTCCTCACTATGTGTCAAGTCTGTCCCAGAAGAACACTGCACCAACATGGAACACCTTCACTTCCTGGTCCACTTCAACCACAACTCCTCCATCTGTGGCACCCTGGTGTACAGACCACACAGCCCCAGCCCAGCTTTCATAGACAACGTCACAGACATTGATACCCCCGGGCCCTGGCGCCAGTTGACTACCTCCTCCTCTGCGACCTGAATTTCCACCTCGAGGACTGCACCGGCCCAAACACGACCCACACTGGACCCCATCTTCACCTCAAACAACTGAATCACCATCAAGACCATTTCCACCCCAGACTGGACCGACCACCACTGCATACACTTCACCCAGCAGCTGCACCTCCAGGACCTCCCACAGAAAATGGAATGAAATCACAGACGAGGAACTCACCTCATCGCTCACCAAAGCCCTCCCTCCCTCCTCTGACAACACAACACAACAGCGTGCAACCTCAAAGCTTGGATCACGGAATGCGCTGACACTCTAGCCCCTCTCCAGCTGACATCGGCCAAACGCATACCTATCAAAGCCAGCCGATTCACCACAGAGAATAAATGGAGGAACAGCCAATCCAGCAAAGAACTCGCCTCATTCAGAGCCGCAACTGCCGCCCACCAACACAAAATCAAGAACGCAAGGAAGGACGCACGCCGGGAACGCATCAACTCCTCCGCACACAACTCTAAGAAACTCTTCTCAGTCATCAACGAGTTCATAGATCCCTCCTCCGAAGCCACCAGCATCCCCCCGTCACAGGACCTCTGCGACAAACTTGCCTCCTTTTTCCACCACAAGATCCAGGACATCTACAACAGCTTCCTCCCGGAAAATCCTGCCACTGGAACCTGTGACCGACCCACCCCCCCAGAACCCACCCAGACCATCCACAGCTGGTTCACGCTCCCCACAGAGGAAACAGTGAGCATCATGAACAGCCCCCACTGCGGAGCCCCCTCGGACCCCTGCCCGCACCCCATCTACATCAGAGCCAGCGCATCCATCACCCGAGGATTCGTAACACAATCAATTGCTCCATCAGCACGGGCACCTTCCCGGAGGACAGGAAACATGCTGAAATACACCCTCTCCTGAAGAAACCTTCGGCTGACCCATCAGAACTAAAGAATTTCCGGCCCATCTCGCTGCTACCCTACCCCGCCAAAGTACTGGAGAAAGCAATCAATGCACAACTACGGAATTTCATCGAGGCAAACAACTCCCTGGACAGCTCCCAGTCCGGCTTCCGCAGCAATCACAGCACTGAGAGAGCAATCCTGCAGCTACCGACGACATACGAATACTCCTAGACTGTGGCCACACAGCAGCACTCATACTCCTCGACCTCTCGGCAGCATTCAACACTCTCTCCCACAGCACCCTGCACACCAGACTCCGTGGAAGAGCCCTGAAATGGATCCACTCCTTTCACTCTGGGAGGACAAAGAGGGTCAGACTCCTGCCCTACACTTCCAGACCCACGTGAGTCAACTGCGGAGTCCCCCAAGGATCCTCACTGAGTCCCACACTGTTCAACTTATACACGCAACCTCTTGCTGGCCTCATCAAAAGCCACAGTATGAACATTGTGTCATATGTCGATGACACACAACTCATCATTTCCCTCACCGAAGACCCCGACACGGCCAAAAGGAACTTTCACTCAGGAATGGATGCCGTCACCACCTGGATGAGAGAAAACTACCTCAAGCTCAACTCTGACAAGATAGAGCTCATCATCTTTGGAAACTCCACCCCAGCTTGGAACGACTCCTGGTGGCCCACATCCCTCAGTGCCCTCCCTGAACCTACAGAGCACGACTGCAACTTAGGAATCATCCTCAACTCCTCCCTATCCATGACCTGCCAGGTAAACTCTTACGCCTCTTCCTGCTGGCACACACTCCGCAAACTTCAGAAGATTTTCAGATGGATCCCAGCAGACTGTTGCAGGACAGTCACCCACGCCTTAGTCACTAGCAAGCTTGACTACGGCAACGCCCTCTATGCCGGCACCTCAACTAAGAACATCAAAAAACTTCAGCTCATCCACAACACCGCCGCCAGACTCATTCTAGACCTCCCTCGCAGAGAACATATCTCCCAACACCTGAAGACCCTCCACTGGCTACCTGTCGAGAAGCAAATCACCTTCAGCTTCTCACCCACATGTACACGGCCATACACAACGCAGGACCAGCCTACCGGAACCACTGTGTCTTCTTCCACACCCCTGCCAGATCCCCTCCACTCTACCCAGATGGCCCTGGCCACTGTCCTCCGCATCTGCAAAACCACTGCCGGAGGACGATCTTTCACCTATGCTGCAGCAAAGAGCTGGAACAACCTCCCTTGCAACTCAGACAAAGCCCGTCGCTCACCATCTTCAGGAAGAATCTCAAGACGTGGCTCTTCAGATGAGGCCCCTCCCCACCCCCCAGCACCTTGAGACCCTCACGGGTGAGTAGCCACGCTTAACAAATATTGATTTATTGATTGATTGACTGTATGAACATGTAAAGAAATGTAAGTATTTGGCCAGCACTTGTATCTGATTATTTCTCAAACCAGTTTTATTAATATGCAATTATTCACATACATGATTCTATTTCGAATTTAGTTGAAATTATAGAAATAGATTAACTAATATTCAGAGCCTGCAGACCTATTAGATGTTAGCTGTTTAAAAAAGTTCCACATGACATTTGTTATAGATTGATTAACTTTCTAAAAGTGGCATTTTCAAACTCGTAATGATAAATTTGACTTTGCCGTTAAAGTGGGTTTATCATTACAAGTTAATAGATACCAAACATGACATATCCACCTCCTCTCATTTAGGAATTACAGCTTCTTAAACGTAACAAGGAATCCCCAATGTTATCCTATGGGAGAGGTAGGCCTCACAGTAGTGAAAACCAATTTTTGGACTTTTTCACTACCAAGATATGTAAAACTTAAAAGTACATGTCCTACCTTTAAATTACAAAGCACCCTGCCTTTTGAGCTAAATTTGACTTTGCCATTAAAGTGGGTTTATCATTACATGTTAATAGATACAAAACATGACATATCTACCTCCTCTCATTTGGGAATTACAGCTTCTTAAATGTAACAAGGAATCCCCAATGTCATCCTATGGGAGAGGTAGGCCTCACCGTAGTGAAAACCAATTTTTGGACTTTTTCACTACCAAGATATGTAAAACTTAAAAGTACATGTCCTACCTTTAAATTACAAGGCACCCTGCCCTTTGAGCTACCTAGGCTCTACCTTAGGGGGTCTTATATGTAATAAAAGGCGTGTTTAAGGAAATAAAATCCCACATGACATTTGTTATAGATTGATTAACTTTCTAAAAGTGGCATTTTCAAACTCGTAATGATAAATCCGACTTTGCCATTAAAGTGGGTTTATCATTACAAGGTAATAGATACCAAACATGAAATATCTACCTCCTCTCATTTAGGAATTACAGCTTCTTAAATGTAACAAGGAATCCCCAATGTTATCCTATGGGAGAGGTAGGCCTCACATTAGTAAAAAAACAATTTTTGGAGTTTTTCACTACCAAGATATGTAAAGCTTAAAAGTACATGTCCTACCTTTAAATTGCTTTTTGAGCTACCTAGGCTCTACCTTATGGGGTCTTATATTTAATAAAAGGAGTGTTTAAGGCTTGGTAAAGCGTTTTAAATGCCAAGTTGACATGGCAATGGGACACTGTCTTCAGGTTCCAATTGTACGCCTGGGGTATGTTTTAAGGTGCTACTTCAGTGGATGGCACAATAAATGCTGCAGGCCAAATGGTGGCATTTAATTTACAGACCATGGGTATATGGTATACTACTCCACAAGGGCCTTACAAATAAATTAAATATGCCAATCAAGTATATGCCAATCAAACCATGTTTAGGGGAGTGTGCACAAGCACTTTAGCACTGGTTAGCAGTGGTAAAGTGCACAGAGCCCTAGGGCCAACAAGCAAAAAAGCCAGCAAAAAGTAGGAGGAAGGCAAAAAGTCTGGGGGTGACCCTGTAAAGAAGGCCATTTCCAACAAATTCCACACATTGTCTCATTTACAAACAGCAGACATTTTGCTCCCAGTGGCCTGTAGACAAGGGACAATATATATAAAATACAAATAAAGCCATTTGTTTGAATCAGAGGTATTTAAAGTGAAGAACAATGCTTTATAAAATATTAAGACATTATTGACTTACTTGAAAGTGGAGACAAACATAAAGTCTTATTGTTTCATAGAAATGTTTTTTTCATTTTAAATGTCTCCCTTTGATAATACATTTTTCGGTTTTAAGCATGGCACTGTCTACCAGCCACTGGGAGCAAGACGCCTGCTGTGCGTAAATGCAATGGAAGAAAATCAAAATGAAGAGTTTACTTAATCATTAAGCTACTTGATAGTCTTTTTTTTCATTTAAAAGCTTTCAGAAACATAATTTTGTTCTCTTGCTCCAATACTGAGTTGACAACTTTTAGTTAGGTGTGAAATACCTTAATCTATCAGTTCTTCACCTGCGTGCCCCACCTTGGTCGTAAAGTTGAGTTGAGCACAGCTCATTAATAGGCCATGCTGTCTGCAGTCCTATGATAATAATGAAGAGGCCTGCTCATAAAATAAACATAGGCTTCATTAACTTTAAAAGGTAAATGAAACACTTATTGAATATAAAATAAACTTTATTGATCCTGTGTCTATTTCAAAATGAACTCATGGGTCTGAGCTACTCCGACGGTGTTGGTGAGCTGCCAATAGTTTGTGTTTGACCATTTGACGCTGCCTTACAGAAACATCTTCTTCTAGTATACTATTTTGTCCTTCAGAATGTATACCGTTACTTTGAAATTGAAGCCAAATTTGAGAGGCTATTTGTGGGATCAGGATGTTTAATAATGTAGCAAGAAAACACTTTATTGAAGTTTCATTGTGTTTCTTAACTTCGCTGATATTATTTAAAATGGTTTGTGTAACAAAAGAAGTATCTATTGTTGCTTGAGGAATTTTTTCCACTCCTTCAAAAACATCACATTCCAAATCAAGTTTGGACATTTCTTGCAGAATAAAGTATGTAAATAGCTCAGCAAACAACTGGTTGCCCTCAGTTAAGTTTACATAAATATCCATATGAGATCCATATTCTTCGAACACACGGTGGTAAACCGAGATTGCTACATTTTGAATCACACTGTCTCCTATTGTTGGGAGTGCCATTTTTTCATTCACTTTTACAATAAGTACTCTCTGCGTTTTAAGGTACATCTGTACAGAACACATTAATTTTACCATTATCTCACAGTAATTGTCTTCCTTTTGGTTATTATTGATGTCATACGCAAGGACATCAGACGTTGTTAGTATTCTACACAAAACTTTGCATATAATATTTTCCAGGAGAGATACTGAGTAAACCTTATATCCTGATTCATTTCCACATAGGGAGGCCCGGGCCACTTCTTCATCACAAAACTCTTCAAAAACGGAATATTCCTCAAGGCAGCATGGGTCCAAAGAAACAACTGACCCTGGACGTTTATAAACCAGTTCTAATATTATTGCATTGGCAAGATTATGAACAATAAGTGCATTATCTTTCTTTAATTCATTTTGTAATGCATCTGGAAACTCCAGTTCTTTGGAATATTTGTTGTACACTGATTGCACCACTTTTTCGACATCTGTCCTTGAATATACAAACTGCTCAAATTTTGTATCTATTGAGTTCCAAAACTCTTCCTTTAATTCCTTGAGTAGTAGGTTTGCTAATGATAATGCATTTCTTTCCATATGCATAACTTCTCCATCAGTATTTGGGGAACTGCTGGTTGTTGAAGGAAAGATAGTATTTGCAAGTTGAATAACAATATCACCTAGCTTGGTTCCAGTGAATCTTTCATCTTCAAGAAATATGGTTTGACTCTGGTACACCGAGCTGCCACTTGATTCATCATCACAATCTGGGTCACGTGTAGAATCTTCAGTAGACGTCCCCCGACTGTTATCATATGCACCAGAAACATCCTCTGCCATTGGTGGAGGAACAGGCGAGTTTGTCTTTAGTGTTAATAAAGGAGAGCAATTCACATGCTTAACAATATGTTTTGATATGCTTAAGTCTTCAAGTTGCTTAAATTCCTTGTTTTCCTTGATTACACTTAGTATATTGTGCTCTTCTGAATGACATTTTTTAACAACTGTTAAAGGGCCAACACACAGATTAGTGCTTCTATTTTGACACGACTTACTTATGCCAGCTTTTTTGAAACATTGGGGTAACTTAGATGGAAGCGAAACATCTTCGTAGAAACCTGTCAGTGTTTCCGTGGCAATACCAACAATTTCTCCAGCGAGCCATTTTATGTCTAAATTATTCTGTTGTTCTTTTAAGGTGTCAATTGTTTTCTCTGACAGAAAGTTCATCACAGAAAGGCGAATGTCATGAATGTTTTTTTCACTTATGGTCATTAATAGTGCACCATGACATATATGATTCATATTTATTGAAAGGGCTTCTGACGTACAGCTATGAAAATCACCTTTCAACAGATGTTCCTCTGTTTTCTGATTTGTGCACGTTTTGGATTTGCCATTGTTCATGTGGTTGCTAATTTCGTGGAACACAAGTTTTACAGCGTCTTCACATATTGATCCTAAAAAGGAGTTGTAAAATTCAAAGTTCTCTTGAAAAATATTTCTTTTATCAGTATCATTGTTAAATATTTTATTTTTTACTTCAACAACTGCCAGTTTTACAAATGTCTCTGGAAAAACGTTCGACTCCATTTGATCCTGCTTGACTATATCCTTTCCAGCACCATCACCCATTCTCTGCAAAGGAAAACAAGAACAGTATATATTTTTCTGCTTGAATTGATTTGAGTTTTCTGTTTCGGCATGGTTATCTTTTTCCTGAAGTGCTATCTGTGTTGCCTTGGGCATGTCTACAAGTAATGTTGGTTTTAGTGTGCCTTCTGTATTTCTTAAACTGGGGGAATTAGGAGCTTCAGCGATGTGGGTTGCAGATTGCTCAGGTAAAGCAGAATCTGAATCACGAGCATGTGCATGTGGAGCACACTTTGTCTCTTGAAAATTCTGGAATATGTCATTCAAAGAATTGATAAGGCTCTCGGTAATTTCTTCAAGACAAAGGTCATTCATATTCTGTCCACATTTAATGTTTGTCATAGAGTCTGCTGTAAAATTGAAGTCAGATGATGTGAAAGAGGACTCCGATGTTATTGATTTGTTTCCTTGCAATGTGGTCTGCTTAGCATTAGAATTGTGGTATATTTGCATTTCTTTAACACGCTTGTTTTTATCTAATACTTCCTCAGGTTTACATGACCGAGTATCAGTTGAAGAGGTTTGCCAGCCTTCATCACCACAAGAAGAATTATTTGATTCAACATTTATTGTTGATAAAC
This sequence comes from Pleurodeles waltl, assembly GCF_031143425.1. Taxonomy (NCBI): domain Eukaryota; kingdom Metazoa; phylum Chordata; class Amphibia; order Caudata; family Salamandridae; genus Pleurodeles; species Pleurodeles waltl. The sequence continues at coordinate 309,646,710 of NC_090439.1, forward strand.
ATGTTTCTAAAGGTTTTGTTGTTATTTTTTCTGAAACTTTATTTGAAAGATTCCTGGAGGGCGTAGATTTTCCCAGCTTATTTCTGAAAGCATTGCAAGGTCGACCTTCTACTTCCTCGTGTGTTAACTCAGATGAACTTGAGTTACTAGAGTGTGGCAGTTGATTAGACCGAATCGAATAAACTGCATCATCTTGTGATTGCTCGGCAGATTCGGAAATAGTTTGAAATGTTCCTTTAATCAAATCATTTGCAATGCTTTCATTTAAAACATCAATGTCACTTCTTGGTGAATAAGAAATTGCACTTTTATTCTTGGTGAGAGAGGGGACTTCAGTGGCCAAAATAGTATTTGTTGACTGGCTTGGATTGGAGTCTCTGAAATGTAGCACAGGTTTGGTGCCTCCATTGCTCATACAACATTGCTCTGTGGCCAATTTCAACTCAGCTGCATGTTTAGAATTGTTTTGAGACCCAGAATTTAAGGTGTTTATGACTTCATTTTTTCTTGTAACAATCATGGGTAAGCCAGATAAATGGTTTTCCTCAGGAAGGCATTCTGTGCTTGGGTCAGGTCCTTTCGAAGTCACCAGTTCTGATGGTCTCTCCTTAGTCACATTCAGAATTCCATCAGATATGACAGCTAATGGACTATGATGTGCGAAGCTCACCAATGTGTTTGTTGCTTTACCTAAATTATTATCAAAATTATCCATGAAAGTGTTCACGCTTGTGTCATACTCTGCCCTTTTGCCCTGAACTTGAAGACCAAGGTTTTTGTCTATAGCTTCTGTCACTTTGCTATCTCCAAATGGAGATGGAAGTGGCTGGCTAATATTGTCACTGGTAATGGTAAGATCACCTTTGCTCATTTTGATATGATTAAATCCAACCACTGATCTATTTTCAGAGTCAATTTGTACATTGTTTTTTTGGGGAAAAACAAGAATTTGTTCAGGTGTTGATTTCTTCACAGCACTTCTATTTAATGCATTTGATGCATATCCAGGTTTTATATGTGTCCCTGCTTCAGAAGGCATCTGCATTGTAGCTTTTGCTTTTCTCGCATATATATTACTCTTTCCATTGATGGTTATAACTTGGGAGTCACCTCCTCTATTAGACTTCACAATGTTTTTGGTAGGTACCTGCATATTATCATTGTTATGTTCTGCATGAATGACACAGAATCTTACTGGATCTGTATCTAAAGGAAAATCTCTTTGGTCATCCATGTTTTGATGTGTTGGGTGCAACTCTGCGGCTTTCTGCATTTTAGCTGCTGCAGAACTCAATGAACCCAGGTAGGAATGGCATCTTGGTAAATTGAAGAGGTCCAGTGGTTTAATTTCTTCATTAGAATAGAAACTGTCTTTATTTTCAGAATGCAAACCTTCTATAAGGGAGCAAATTATTCCAGCTGATGCATCGGATCCTGGCACACTTGTAACATCCTCCTGTTGGAATTCCTTCTCAGTTACCTTCAGGATGTCCGTTAACACAGATTTTGCATACAGCTCCAAAACTGATGTGGAAACATATATCCGTTCCACAATTTTCTTAAACTGTTTGCTGCTAACAAAACTAGGCAACACCAGTAATGGGTTAGTGAAGTTTAATTTAGATACTATTTTCTCTTTTACCGATGTCATGGAATCCGAGTGATACTGACCTAGGCCACACGATAAAAGGTTCCCTGTGGGCAATACTTCAGATCTGCTGTTACAGCTGACAGAAGATTCACATTTGTGACCGGTGCTGCTCTGAGTCTGCGACCTTGGTGCTGCCATTAATTGTAGCCTACCGGAAACAAACAACTTCAATTTATCCAGAACTTGCTGCATAAGTTCTCCTGCTGCTGAAATTGAGTGCACATTTTTGTTCATGAAAGGCTGGAATGGCTCGTCCTTTAGGTTCACATTTCTGAAATCAGGGCTGACCACTGAAATCAACTGAACGCCACTTTCATGATGGCCGTGAAGACTGGAAAGTTTTAAGCTCATTTCACAAGGAGGCATTTTGCTATTGCTACTATGTCTTTCTACAGAAGATTCCTTCTTCTGTAATTCTAATATCATGACAGAGCACACTTTTCGAAGTATATTTTCAACAGTTATTTCTGCTGTGTTTCTAATTTCAGATTTTGATTCATGTTTCAATATTTTAACGCATGACACAACATTTAGCTCAGAAATGGGCACATGAGGGAAATAGTGCCTGTGCCCGGCAACAAAATAGGGCATGGAAAAAGGCAAATGTCCCAAATCAGTAACTATCCTCTCAATAAGTTCAAATAGAACATCTTCTATTATGTTCCTACAATATTTTTCGTTTTTAAATATTTTTTCCAAAACCTTTTTTGACCTCACCTTCCCTTTACTTTCACAATTTTCAAGAGAATGGTTGATACATTTTTCCTTACCGAATTCATCAGCCAAAGCTAGCATTTTGCATTTTACTGGCTCTTGTATGGATGGGAATACATTTTCTGAAGCACTGTTAGGCCCGAGCAGGGACTGGGCATTCAAATTATATTTTCTACTTGTCTGGAAAGATTTCTGTGAATTTTTATGGTTCTTTGGGTTTGCAGAATCACCATTTTGAATGGATGACGACTTTGCTGAGGTGTTGGTGTTCTGCGTAGAGATGTCACTTTTGCGTTTGAGCAGCTGTGGACAGCATAATGTTCCATCCTTTTTCATTATCTCCTCTTCGTGCATTGCCACTACTGGATGTACAACGCCAATCTCATTGGATGTCACCCAAGGGGCAACTGCATCACATATGTTCCTTTCTTCGTCGACAGACGGCTGGTGAAGGTATTGAAGGAAAAGACAGTTACTTGAAGGCAATAAAACCACACTTTCAATGTTAGGTGACGGTTATCGAGTGGATAAGGAAGAGCTTTTAAATAAGGGAAAATATTATTTACCTGTAACTCCGGTTCCCCAGCACTGGCATTTTTCATAGATTCACATTTTAGGACAGGAGAAGATTGAAAAGGAACTTAATTTAGATGTGAATGTGAGTAACCTATGAAAGTAAAAGGCATCCCTAATCAGTTTATGAAATAGTGAAAGGGGTGGTGGGTGGGGGGGCAGAACTAAATAATACATACAACAAGGTGGACTGTCTACTGAGATGTTTTTTATTACATGATCTTACTTTTAGAATCAACACAGGGCTCCCACAATGCAGCTTCGAAGTGCTCTGTAGTTTTGGCCAATATATAGCAGTACAAGCTATTAATAGAAAGTCAATGTTGCTAGGTTGTATATAGCACCATTTCTCTGGATTCACAGAATGTCTTGGCTGCCGAGTGCAGTACTGAAAAATGCTTTACAAGCTTCATTTTTTTGCCTGCCCCCACCACCCTTTGCTCCCCACGTCAGGCTTCTGTATGGTCACCCACTCCAAGGCAATGAAGGCAGAGTGGGTTGATAGCAAGCTTGCTTGTTTGGTGACATGGGTAGGAGACCTCGACGAGGATGACTGGCGTGAGGTCAGGCTGGCCCCTAGGGTAGTGGCTAACCCTGCATGCCTCCATATGCTACAACTTAGCTACATACACCTCACTTATATGACCCCTCAGCAGCCAAACCGAACTCGCAGAACCTCTCAGGCCTGATGGGGGAGCTGCTTCCTGGCAGAGGCTGATTTTTCAACGTGGTTTAGGCTTATCCTGTACTCATACCCTTGTGGGGTGGGATAGGTAGGGGTCTCTACAGTCCTATATCACCAGTGTGACCTAACCCCCAGGATAGCATTGTCGGTCTATTGGAGGAGATCGAGGACGAGGAAGAAATGAACCTTTGTTGGGGTGACCACACTAGTGGCCAAGCGTGACATTGCCCACAAACGGAAATCCCCAGAGTGCCCCTTGATAGTGGGATGGAGGAAAGGGTTGGATTGGTGTGCCCGCCAAGAACGGTCGATTTTGGAAGCACGGGATTGCCCTCAAAAACAAGATTAGATTTGGTGCAAGAGGTGGGATTTCCATGGACTAGGTGTTGGGTCTTAATGCATGTAAATTGGATATATTCCTATTGCGTAGATGTGGAACTGGCCTTATTGTGTGGTATTACTGTTGCAAAAATCAATAAAACTGGTTATATAAAAAGGCTCACTTGTGCTGTGGTATGGTCGGGATTAAAGGAAACTCGAACAACAGACACCCAGTACTTCGAAACACTGTTGAAAACCAGGGAGGACAATGTGGAGCCAACCTATGAATGGCAGAGTCAGTCCCCGGTAGCACTGTTAAGCAACCAATGAAAATATTGTGTCTGTGATAGCGAATGCCCACCAGGACAGTGTTCTATTTATCACATCTGTAAAAAACTGATACACCAGAACTGGAAATCAAACATGTGTGATAAATTATACAAATTATAAAGTGGGTCCTTCTAAAATGGCCACAGCATAATTTGATGACAAGGTAGCACCTCACCTGTAGTGAGGCCCTCTTGGACCAAAGTTGGTTCCATATTTTAGCTTAGTTTTAAAGTTTAAATTTTACACGTTTTAGCTACATTGTTTTTTAGCATGGCTTTTTAGCAGTGACATTTTACACACTGTTTGCATGATATTATTATGGGAATATATTGTACGAGTTGCTAGTCTTTGCCTTTTCTCGCCATATAATCAGTACATTCAGTTCGATCCTAAGAACACAGTATAGGATATCGTAGTGCTTGTGCTGCTCGCTCAGGAGACAGATTCTAGCATCTAGACGTAGCACTGCATCAGAGCTGTGCTTCTCACAGTGTGGCTTGTATTATATTTATGGTGCATTGACCTGGAAGCAGCAGAGGGGCTTTGTTTCATCTGCCCAATAATCGCCTAATTATTGCAGCTCATCCTCTCTATGTAAGATTAGAATTGTTTCAATAAATGTAATGAAAACCTATCTCATATCTCTCTTGTATTTCACATGGGCATGCATGAGTAATACAACTAAAGGGTTAGATCTGTTTCCATTACTTCCTGGAGAGTCAGAGTGTCATGTTCAGGTTGCTATAATCACCTTTCATGCCAGCAGGGTTAGGGGTGTAGGTGAGGCACCGTGAGCTAGCCAGAAATTGGACCAACGGTTCCTGCTGGTGTGGACAGACTTAGTCTCCCACATTCTGAAGTTCTGTCATGCTAATACGCAGTCTTATTTTTGTACTAGGAACTGTATAACACACCGAATCACAAAGAGAAGGAAGTTCCAGTATTTTCATGATGCACAAGAGGCCAAGGAGGGAGTGTGACAGAAAGCAATAGGGAGAAACTGAAGAAGGGAACAGTCATGAAAAAGGAAATGGGAAGGGCTTGAAAACCTGGCCTTGGCACGTATAAAAACACAAATCTTCAAGGAAAATGGCACGTCCTCAATCAAGTCCACATAGTGATACGAGGCGTGTGTTTGATTAAAGTGTTAAGAGTGAGTGCACAGTTGAAGCCAGTAATAGGAGTATTGGAAAGAGAAATAACCCAGGTGAACAAATAGGGATCCAGACAGCCGACGTATCTCGGACTTCGCTGGTAGAAATGTCATCTAGGTACACACTATGATAGAATGGACAGACATTATACACCTTTATGTAAACTACAAGCAATACCTACACAAGAAGCGTGATAAATCAAGGAAATTATTGGCATGGTTCCTCCACAGTGAAACACAGAGGGAACTAATCATAAAAATGAGAGATGACAGTGACATGTTGCAGGTTGCACAGGAATCCATTCATGGGGTAAGTAACAAGTAAGTAGTAATTGTATTTGGTGTAATTGATTACAATTGTTACAAAAGGAGAATACACGCCATCAAAAAAATCTCAATTAAAATTATATTTGTGCACATACCATGAGTGCTAGAATATTGTAACCGTGGGCATAACAGACATATATTAAAATGAACATACCTTGAATCGAGTTACAATTTTCATGTTTCACAGTGTCTACTTCTAAGTGTTCCTTAGGTTGTGGATGGACGTGAACAGTACCTCGAATAAGGTCTATTTACAATACAGTTTATCCTTGGGAATGTCTGTTAAAAGACAATTTCTGGAGTAGGAACCTCAAGAGGAAAGTGCACTGTGCTTTATTAGGATAAAAGCGTCATGGTAACGTAGAGGCTGGGAAATGCTCAGTTTTTCTTCCCAGGGACTACTCTAGACTTATTGCTTCAGATTTGTTCTTTATGTGAAACACTGTAATTTTGTGGGACTGAACCTGCTAAAAATCTTTGGGTTACAGCAATGTATTTCCGGAATCTTGCCAGTTCTGACCAAGTTTCCTTGGAGAAGAGTACGCCTTTTGCTTCCCTGAAGTTGCGCATACCATTAGTTCGAACTACGTGTTTTGATAAGGTATGTTTAAAAATGCCCGGCACATACATAATAAGTGCTCCAAGGTTTGCTCTTGTGTGTGACATAATCTGACTGAGGCAAGTGACTTCCATCTGCCGTTCAATTCTTTGATTGGGAGTACCATGAGTATTGAATGGAGAATATGCTTGAGCACTGTCTTCCCTGGGGCACTACTCAGGTATGGCTGGCAGGAAGTTTTTTCTGTATGATTTTGATATGTGCTTTATGTTACAATTAGTTTCTATTGCTCTCCTAGCTTCCTGCCTCAATAGAAATGTTGTTTGTTTATTCAGAGCTGTGTTTAGCGTTTTAGGCTGCACTGGTAAGGGCTCCCAATTATCCCAAGCCAGGTTCAGTTTTGTGCATGCTTCAGCCAGGTAAACTGACCAGGGGTTCTTTCCAGCTTTAAATAGGCCATTCAGTACCTCTTTCATTGTATTTGTGTACATGATTTTACTTGACAAATGCAAACATATTTTCCAGATTTTTTTTTTTTCTTCAGGCCAAACTCCAGACTCAGTAAAGCGTTTCGGGTGTATGAAGGTAGTTGAAAAATGTGCTTGTAGGCACCACATTGCACCTTCTCCCAGTTCTTAATTTGTAAATAAAAATGTGCCGGTGCCCAAAGCCCTCCTGTTAAACAAGCGGCTGCTGTAATTAAATGTGGGAACACGGAATACTGAGGCGGAGTAATCCTGAAGCCATCTCGGGCCTCTTTAATCCATTTAAAGCCACTCCCTGCCCCTTCAGCTCCCTCTAGCAGCTTTCTGCTTTCTCCCTTTATGACGCTTTTTCGTTTTTCTCTTTCTCCGTATTTCCCACATGTGTCTTTTGCTCGCAAGTAAATGCTTGAGGCAGAAGAATAAGCACCGGCCCTCAAAAATAAGTGGCGGTGCTCAGCACCGGAAACAACAAGCACAAATTAAGCACTGCCTCCTCCATGTATATGGTTGGTATTTTTGCTCTTATTACCCGCTATTATCTCAGTGGGAGAGACTATGCAGGAGTGCAAATAGTTTGCATAGTACGTATATTACTGCCTTCACCTCCTCCTCCATATAGGTTATATGCAATTTTGGCTTTCCGTTAGCTTTGAACTTGGGGGTGCTCTGTAATGTCCAGTTATCTAATCTCCTTCGATGCTTATTCTTGTTACCGTTTTGCCCGAATATGATCACCTTTGTTTTAGAGCAATTCGCAACCAGCTTGCTCTTGATGTATAAAGTTAGTGCGTTCGGGGCTTTCTGCATCCCCTCCTTTGTGCGATCCATTAGGATCATGCCACCTGCATATTGCAGTAGAAAAATGTGCGTCAGGCTTTTTTGGGGGACAAGCAGATTTGCAGCTTTTAAAGACTGACCAATGTCGGCAGTGTGCAGGTATAAAAGCATAGGCCCAAGGACGCAGCTGTTTTTTAAAGCTAGATCTGTGTAGATTTTACCGGTGATCATGTTGTGTGTGAGTTTCATTCTCATCCAAGTTTGGGAATAAGGTGCAGTTACTGTGTCAAGCAGTCTTTTTTGTATTCCCCATTTATTCAGTTTATTCCATAGTATGTGCCGGCCTACGTGGTCAAAAGCAGATGAGTAGTCGTCGAACCATGCAAATGGTGGGGAATTTTTCCAGCTGATTTACCTGCTCCACCAGGTATGCTAATGCCACAATATTGTCAATGGTAGAATCCCTTTTCCTGAACCCAGATTGATAAAATGGCAGAATGGCCTCTTCTCTAACCCAGCTCCCGAGGTTCGTTAGTGTTGCGCTTGCGAAAGCCTTTGCTTCGATTTCCAGAAGCGCAATCATTCTGTAATTCTGTGGGTCTGTATTATCACCTTTTTGTGTATTAGTTGAAAGATTGATCCTCACCAAGAGTCCAGAGCTGTGGCTGTTGTGAGACAATGGTAGTAGCGTGGCGATAACAGAGATGCCCTGAAGACATAGTTCTCCTTGAATAGGAGTTCCGGCAGTCTATTAGGGTCAGAGGCCGTGCCTTGCCTGATCTTCAAGATTTTAGTGACCATGGTGTTACCCAGAAGTGGGGCTGAGACTGAGTCTGCTCTTATGCGGATCCTCAAAAATAAAGTCCATACAGTCGGAAACTGTTTTATCTTGAGTCTCGTTTCGAGCAGGCTGCAATCACTGGTAGGATTCTTGCAGAGATCTCCTTTCACATGTTTGACCCGTCTGTCTGTGATACTCCATTTTGTTTTTCTTGGGTGTAACCATTTCAGTTATAAAGGAACTGCCCGAATTTTGCCTGATTACATTGTTTAAGGAGGTTAATGCCTCCCCGGATGCCACAGCAATTGGTGCTATGTTCAAAGCTATGATAGGCAATGTGAAAGGGACAGCAAAACATTTCCTGTATACATTTGGAGATCCAAAATTCTTCAAAACAGTGAAACTGAAGGTATTGTGAGATCTTGCGAAGAGCTGGTATCAGTTGAGATCAGCAGTGAACGTTACTTACTATAGCCAGAATGCCCCCATTTGTGATTCCCAGGGTACACCAGAGTGTTAAAGGATGTGCTAGCTATACCCATTTGAAGGGCTGGCATTGAGTCCTGGGTGGACCCTTTTAAGGAAGGATCCTTACTTTCATGGGAAGAGATAAAGGACAAAACAAGGGGCTCCTTATCCAGACTAAAATATATTCAGTTGAAAGGTTGGTCACAAGTATTCAGGTGAGCTTGGGAGTGGCAAACCCCTTGGAAGATAATCTGCTTAAAGAACCATTCAGCCCGAGGAAGGCGTCGGTATGGTATTGGGAAATCCTCAAGCTATTGGACGGTGAATATAAGCTGCTAGGTAGACTTTGGGAAGAAAACATGCCTCAGGAACAGGTACAAGCATGGTGGCAAGAATCAATGAACACTCTGTTTGATGTAGTAAAGCCTGACTTGTTAAGGAAAAAACACCTTTATTCGATACACAGAAAGAAAGGGGGAGCAGTAGGATGTGCTAAATGTGGGACCCAGAATGCAACAGATATCCATATGTTTATGGATTGCCCAGCTGTCTACCCGTTTTGGGTAGAAGTGTGTAAAACACTCTCGAATATATTGAGACAAGAGATCTTGGTAGGTCTCCCCCTGATCAGTTTTGGGCAACTTCAAGGTTCTGTAGGGTGGAGCAGAGAAGGGAGGAGCATGCTCTTCTATTCTATCCTTTTGGCAAAAAAGAGAAATATGTCGTAAATGGATGGTAGTGTCTCCCCTGTGCATAGGGATTGGTTTACCGTCCTTTTTTGCACTGCCAAAATGGATACAGCGGTGGGAGAATCAAAGCGGAAAAGGGAGAAATTATGGGCCCCCCGGCTGGAGTGGAGGGGAAATCCGGGGGACCTGTTGAGGTTAGGCATGGAAGTAAGATAAAGTCCAAAGTCCAATGATTAAACACCTTCCCCACTCTCCAGCCACGTTGGTTTTTCCTAGAGAAGGCTGAGTGAAAGAGATCGGGTCTCCATGGTATAGGGCATCTCCACATACAAGAGGACGAGAAGGCTGCGGTATGGAGTTTTTTTTTACCTGGAGTTTGAGGTGTATGAGGATAAAAACAATTTTTAAAAAAAGAACACATAATCCAGCATTGGCACCTTGGTGAAGAACTTAGGCACTTTTACAGTGCAGTGTCCAGCTTGAATTGTCTCCTGAGCAGATTTCATTTTATGGGTATTCAAGAACATAATTTGGTTTGCTCCCCACAAGTTCAACTGATATTGAAAGATGATGTCGATTCGGCCTTAAGCCATCCACTAAAACCACCTGAACCAACTCTGTAGTGAGATTGAGCTTTACTTTTGCGGACGCTAGCACCAGGTTTACATATTTAGACAAACTTCCAGAAGTCCTGCCAAAAAGGTTACTCATCTTGGCTGGTTGATTTTAGCAAAGCCAGGTATTAGGAGCAGGGTTTTAGTCCAGGTTTCCTGCAGACATAGCAAGTACCCTATGAAGGAAAACTGGCACCTCATTACTGTTTATGGTGTTCCTGAGTTCAAATACATTCCATGATTTAACCAATATAATAACCCTTACAGTGCGTGGATTAGTGTGAGAAGCAGTCCTATTTGTTCTCCATGGGCTAAGTATAACTCAGTGTCCTCGCTCTTAGGCTAACCAACCCCAGCCGTCCACTTGATGTAAGTCTGGCATGTCTTCAGTGAGTCTTATGTGTTTGGGTTTAAGGAGCACCTGCTTATCAGTTGCATGGTTTGTTGTTAGCAGATGCTGAGATTGCTCTTAGTATACATCCCCCTCTTTGTTGAGAAGGCCACCTGCTGTTTTTTCTATCAGGATAATCAGATACCTTTCTTGATGGACCAGCATCCCCCACTTGGCGGATTGGATCTTCTCCATCAGTATCTTCTGGGCTTGTTCTCAGTGTTTCCAAGTGACTACCGTAGATGATTTTTGATGCAATAAGACTTACTGCCTTAAATTGGATTTGTATGATGATGTTAGAAGTGAACTGTGTTTTAATTCTGGAATGTGGTTTATTATTTGCAGAATATTTGACCTGTTTAATATATCAGCATTCCCATGTGATGTATATTTTGCCGTAAATACTGTTTGTTACATAGTTTTTAGGGTTGCTGGCTTTGATATCACTGGGAAGGCTAGGGCTGATGTTCGTGCTTTTTTGTGGTATGTTGTGATTTGGGATGGCAATGTGTTCGGCTGAAAGGCTGTCAGCCCTTTCAGGGTTATTCGGAGTTGACTGTATTCTGTCCAATTTGGTTTCTTTGGATATTGATCTTGTGTGTTGCCTGTTTATGCTTGGTGAAGGGGCAGCTCCCAATCCAGGTGCCTCCTCAGTGAGGGGGATTCCTCATAGTGGGCCTTGGTCACTCTGACAACTGTGCTACCACCTCCCCAACCCCTCCTCCCCGAGTTAGTGGTCCAGAGCTGTTTTAGTGGAGGCAGGAACTCCCCTGCCACTTCATCTTCTGCATCCTCCCAGCAGACTTGCACCCTCACTGTACCTACTGCCCTGGTGTTAACTGTATTAGGTGTGGAGCTCAAGATATGGGCTAGTGAGGGTATGGAGGCTTTAAGCAGGTTTCTTATGTCAACTACTGGTATGTTGGTCATTGTCAATAGAAATGGATGTGGAAGATAGTTCAATTAATGAGAGTTGCTTCCCTAGTTTTGGGCACGAGTTGGTGTCTTGGCCATCTCATTGGCTAGTTGGAGTACCAGTCCTTGAGCTCATTTCTGTGCTGAACACTTGCTGTGCTGGAGTGGGTTCCTCTACATCATCCAAGGAGCTATATGTTTGTTTCTCAGCAATTTCCGTTCTAATAAAATAATTGCATTTTGACATTGGCACTGGTCCGAGTCCTGAAGTTTTCATAATCCAGGAGTCGAGATGTTCGTTGCTTGCTGCTGGTTTCATATTAGGACTCGTATTATACTTTGCTTTCCTTTTGGTCATGGCAAGAGTCTGCTTTAAATTGTACACCCTACACAAGAGCTTCCACATCTTTTGGAAAATGCTGCCTCTCAAAGTCAGTGAGCGCGTCTGGCGCCTCAGTGCTTTGTCACTTTTCATGTGACTACTAACTGAGAATGAATGATTAGTGCTAGAGATATTAGGCCATACCATTTTACTTCACTACTGTGGAGAGGGTTCTTGCCAGGATACCGCCCTTGGTGTGACAGTATTTTTTTTTCAAATGCAGATGCAGACATTACTGATGTGTTGTTAATGTGTGGAGGGTGGCATGGACGTCAAAGAACTCGTCTGCTTCTCTGGGGGGTTGACAGCTTTTATTGTTTTATTCCCTCCACACTTTGTTGCTTAGTTTTTAATTTAATAGTGGTGTTGTCTTATTGTATTTTGTAAGGCAACTGGAGGCTGGCACTATTAAGGGTAGTAGGAGGATGCCAGGAATGTTGAAATCAGCGTCAAGTGAGTGTCTAGTTAGTGGCCGAGGTAGGGTCAGTGTGCCACAAGCCGCACTGGCATTGGGCCAGCTGCTTCTGCAGCTATTACTTGATTCCCACGCCACTCTCAGGGAGAAACCTAGCACCCTGAGAAGATGGCCTCTTTGTCTCTTTTAACAAATCTCAGTGCTGTTTTCACCATATCAAAACAGGTCCCCCGTCTCCTCACCTCTATACTTCATACTACATGTGTAGGTTAGGTAACTTCTATGCCTTCCTCTGGAGATTGTACCTTGCTCTGATGAGATGTCACTGACAGATCCCTAGGAGTACGTGCCTGTGCCAATCATGAGATCGTCTCTCTAGGGCCTCCCTGTGTGCCCCATGCTGCTGCCACTGAGGGACCACCTTCCTATCCTGCTGAGCTCCTGCTATTGCTCCAGCTTGAGGTACCAAACTAGATGTAGAAGGTGACTTGTACAATCTTCAAGTCTCATCAAATAACTGCCTTTCCAGGAGGGGATGAGGGTAAAGGCAACCACCACTGTAGGTGAATTAGACAAAAATGCTGCAGTGACAGCAGACTACCTTGTAGCTATTGAAGGTGCAGGGAGGTCATGCTTTCTGCCTGCACTTTTGTCACAATACATTTAATCATCAGCTTAGGGCCCACTGTTTTCCATTAGAGCACACTCAAGTATGAGCAGTATTTTCATGCAGATGTTTAAGGCTGTGATGGATAGCTCTGAAAATATAATTCCCCTCTATATAAAGAACTAAGGAAATGAAATATGGTACTCCTTTGTAAACTTTAAGCGCTCCAAGTGGAGTCTGAGGTACTAGACACTGTGAAACAGGGACTCAAAAAAGTACCACATCAAAGTGCAGTCTCTCTATAAAGCAAAACTGTATCACAGTCCTAACCTCAGAGACTTGTGCACACCACTAAATCTAAAGTTATAAACTCAGCAACAGCATAGCCAAAGAAACACAATGTAGAGTCATTCTTCCATTCCAGCCAGACTGCCCCAGTTTGGAATATTCCACTTAAAGCATCCTGTGGTATCAGAGGCCATCTTATTTCAGCCCACACAGCTGTCCTAAACACCAGGGGTAGCTCCTCCATTAGGGTGGAGGAGCGTGCCCTCCCTGCCAGCCGTGGCAGCTGCAAACCTTTTACCAAAAAACAATAATAAACTGTGTTTATTATCGTTTTTTGGTAAAAGGGCGGGCCACGGGGTGAGGAGCAGTGAGGGGGAGTGCTCGGCACTCCTGCCTCAGAGTGCATGTGTGTTTGGTCGGCCGTCTCTGGCCTGCCAAACACACATGCGCATTAGGCTCTCTCCAGCCCAGCAACACAGTTGCCAGGCTTGAGAAAGCCTGCACAGGCTCCCAGTCTGCCTGGGAGCAGCGTGGCTGGGCGCTCCCAGCCAAACCTGAAGCTACTTTGAGCAGCGTCAGGATTGGCCGAAGGGCAGGCTGGGAGCCTGTGTCTGCAGCGAGGACACGGAGGAGCGAAGCGGCGCGCGGCGTTAAGGTGTTATTTAAAAAAAATATTAAACTTTTATTTTAATTTCCTCCCCCGCACCCTCCCCACGTGACGCCCCGCCCCTTCTGCTTGCTGCGAGCCACTCCTGCTAAACACTGAAAGTTCCAGAGTTGAGGGTTTAACAGCTGTAGACTGCAGAGCAGCTTTCAGTTGGGAATCGTTCAAACAGCTGCCAGCAGGAATCCAGAGGACTCAAATTAAGGGATACCCAATATGGGGCAAACCACTTGTCAACATTATCCTTTACCACATAATTAGTACCAGGTCTTTAGGGATATGAATCCTTCGGCCTCTCTTCAAAACTGTGTTATCACTGCCATCATTACTTCTAGATTATGTGAGCTGTTTGGCTTTTAGGTCCAGCTACTTTTGACTGGCGTCATGAGCCAGCAGAATTTGTTTTCCTCAAGGGATAGCTTCCTCACTTCCATGGCCAGCCTTTTCTCCTCTGCAGCCTCTTTTTTTCCCTCTGAAGCCAGTTTATCTGAGCCATCTGCAGCTTGAGCTTTCTCTCAGCTCTCTTGTCATCTAACTCCTCAGGGGACAAGTTATGGGAGGACACAGATAGGCGCGATTACGCTCTTGTGGGCAAGTTGTAATCCTTCTCCTTATCCCCATCTTCATTTCCACCCTCCCATCCTCAGGGTCAACCGCCTGTTGTTCTTTTAGCAGTTTACATCTTGCGGTCCTCCGTAAAGGCTCTGAGGGCTATTTGAAAGTCCAGCTGTGTGGCCCTCTTTCCCACCGTAAGCCCTCTCTCTTTGCAGAGATTCTTCAACTCTGTCACCTTGAAGGTATCAGTGCTGCTGAGCTCCAACTCCAACAAGCAAGAGTCAAAAGTGCACAAATGGGAGGCAAAAGTTAAATTTGGAAACAGGTAAAAATATGGCAAATTGAGGAGAATTGAAAAAGAAGTCTATTCTGATGTCAGATTATTAATGGGATTTTTACTTTTGCACAAATAACTGAGTGGCACTGCACAAACAGGTGTACTGGATCAATTTTTAAGAGAGAGCACAATCACTTTAGATCTGGTAGGCTGGGGTAAAGTGCAATTTCTTTGTTGCCATGAAGTATATCTCCATGTCTCTCCTCTTTTAACATACATCTAGGTAATAAGGAGGATGCAGCATGTCAAACATGGTAGGCAGCATAAATGTAAATGAGAGCTCTTCAACACGGAGAGACGTCTTGGTCCAGGGAAATGGGTGAAACTACAATAAACTGCTGCATAATGAAAGATGTTGGAGCTTGTGTCTTCTTTATTTTTTTGTCTTTTAGGAGTCATGAAATGTCACATTCCTTTTGGAAGAATACTGGCCAGTAATGCAGTAGCAAAAAATACATATTGAAAAGCACCAATCTGATGACAGAAATCTAGTGGTGGCTCCAAATGCTGCAAGGCAACAGGAAAGGACTGTCATTCGCAAAGGACATGCACAAGCACCAACCTGGCTGCACTCAGAAAGCACAGAGAACAATGACAGGTGTACAGTGTTATGATGCAAACTTGATGATGGAAATAAAGACTTAGGTAGTCAAGGTTCTATCTTTCCAATGCCGCCTTGAGCCACTGCTGTTTCTTTTAATAACTTGCCTTTGTCATACAGGTGAGACCCCTCTCTAGTGCAACCCCAACAGGGGTGGTCGAGTGTAAGCCAACCATATTGGACCATACAAACTGCTCAAAACAACAATATCCAACCTATGAAATGGAATATTTCAAAGATAAGGATTCTAGAGGCCCAACGATGTATGAAAGGGTGAAAGGCAAGGATTTGTTAATTCAGCACAATAATCTGAAACCACAATAAGTCACTACAAAATTAGAGAATCCTAAAATTTGATTACCAAATTGTAATTTGCAAATGGTATGTTCAAACAATTCACAAAATCGCAAAATTGGTGATTTAGATCTCCTAAGTACCATCAAACAGGAACAGCTGCTAATCAGATGCAAATATAAAAGCAGCCTGAGAATGAAATACACTCTTTCCAAAAGGCAGCCCTCTATGCTATGATGAGAATGTGCATTTTGGAGAAGGATTATAAAAGAGAGTATAGAGGCAGCATGCCACATTGTTTGAGCAAAGTAATGAGGAAATCCATGGGGAACCTAGTTTGAGTAGACCTAACTGAAGAGCTCGACCAAATTTTGTCCATTAACACCTAGCAAAATAAGGCAATACCTACTCATTCGTAGGGTCTGTGCTTTTTACACCTATTGGTGTCTGGTACTTTCAAGGGTATAGTTCCAGGGGCAGGTGGAATTTCACAGAGTGCACTCTTCTGGGGTTAGAAAACCCGCTATTATACATGCTGCATTGCTAGTCCAAATTTATAAGTGTAGTTTCAGTACACTCTAATGCAATTTTACAGCACAGCCCAATTACCTCAAGTCAATGGCTGTGTGGCCGGCACTCACATATTGATACTTGCTGCATCGGGCACTGCATTTCACTTCAGAAATCATAGAAATTAGCATTGCATGAACATATGGGTGGTAAGCAATTCATAATGTCAGGCCATAGACCTTTGAGCACAAGACCCAGGTAGCAACCACAATTTATTCATGTTGTGTTATTGTAGCTTGTTTAATCGTTTTGCAAAGGAAACATGTAGCACTCCCCTACCATGATGTATTCCCTAACCTAATACATGTCTAACTAAAGAATAACTCTTGTAGGTGACAGTGTATGTAATTCGAACATACCTTCTGAGACCATACCTTCACCCAAACTCACCAAGGTAGAGACAGTGCAACATTCAGTACTTAATTTGTATAACAATAAATGGTGGACCCAAAGTTTTGCCCAGAAGCCCACAGCCAGTGCTTCAAATATTATGAGTGCCGAATACTTGGTCTTGATTACACCTAATTCCTCTAAAATCAAGACCTAATTCCTCTCAAATCTATCAGCAGATGCTCCTTGCTCTTGTATCTCACACTTGCAGGTTATATTCCTTCCCTGCTTTCTCCCTTTGTCATTGTTTTCCTGTTCTTGCTCTTGCTCTGGGTTAAGGTCTGATGAGAAAACATAAGCACCTGTCCCCAAAAATGAGGGTCTGTGGGCCCCATCTACAACCACCAGCTCAAATTAATCATTGAAAACATTGCATAAAAAAGACATGGTCTCTGGTAATGTCTACCTGTGGCTTCCTCAAAAATGCAGATTCCAGTAAAAACCTGCAGCAAATCATCTCCTGTTGTGTCATCTTTCGTACATTGCAATGAGGTGAAGTCTCAGCATAGACCCAGACAATGATGACTTTGGGGATGAACATCTTGTACCCCATCTCATGCACTATATGTCAGCATGACGCTAGAGCATCAAAATGAAGGACAGGCAGAATAGACATAACCATTTCTAAGGTGAATGCTGTACATTCCATTCAATCATAAATAACACATACGCAGTTTCAATGTTTAACAATTCATTTTTGTATTTTCAAGTTTGCTATTATGTTCACATTTTCTGCCATTTCCTTTAAACTTTTGTAAGGGGAATACTTCTTAGGTGTCAAAAAGTAATAATATAAGATATATGCTCTTTCTGATTTCTGCCTATTAGAGCTGGCATTCTTGGCATGGTTCCCCCTAACTGTTTGCCGTCAGACTGCTGTTTTTGCTGGCATCAGGATTCTGCTCACCTTACCACTGCTGACAAGTGATAAAGTGCTTGTGCTGTTTTCACATAACATGGCAACATTGGTTTTTCCCTATTTGGCACATTTAATTTACTTAGAAGTCTGTAGTAAAGTGCACTATATGTGCCTAGGTACTGTAAAGTAAATGCTACTAGTGGGCCTGCAGCACTGATTGTGCTACCCACTTCAGTAGCCCTTTAAAAATGTCTCAGGCCTGCCATTTCAGTGTGTGTGCATGCAGTTTTAAACTTCCATGTCGAACCTGGCCCAATAAACCTTTGGACAGGCCTAAATCTTCCTTTTTAGTACGTACAAGCCACCCCTAAGGTAGGCTCTAGGCAGCCCCAAGAGCAGGGTGCAGTGTATTTAAAAAGTTGGACTTGTACTTTTAAGTTTTATATGACCTGATAGTGAAAACCACTTGCGTTAGTTGTTCACTGCTCCAAGGCATATTTGTCCCATAGTATAACATTGGAGTTGCATTATAACATTTTATAAGTATAACTTCCAGTTGAGAACAGATTTTCCAAGTTTGGTGTCTCTGGAATCACAATTTAAAATCACAACTTGTAGTGAAGTTAACAGCTGGGCTTGTGTATTCCTCCTAGACAGCCACACACAATGCTAGCTTAGGTGTGACCTGATGGACCATCCTGGGCAGGATGGGAGGGAGGAGGTGGGCACAGCCTCACTTACTCCTGAATAGCCTGTGTCCTGTCCACACACAAAAGGCTGGATACCCCCCTGTAGTGACCCTGGAGCCAGGGCAGGTAGGGTAGGGACTCTGTGCACTTCAAAGGTATGTATTTGAAGCCTTCCCCACTTGAAAGGCCCAACTGCGTATAAGTACTGGACTTCAGACACCACCATTTCAGTACACTTCTGGACCTGGGGATACTCTGCAAGGAAGAACTGTTGTTCTGCTGATGTGCCGATGGACTGTCACTCTGCTGGACTGCTACTCTATTGGATTCGTGCTTTGCTGTGCTGACCTGTTGCCTGCTTGCCTGGGAGTGAGAAGTACTGGACATGAATCTCTATAACCCATAACCCAGAGTGACTCCAAGGGCTAGTTGGGTGGCATCCTGATTTGAAGTTTCCGGGACATAAAAGACTTCCAACCACCCTGCTCCTGTACATTGGTTCAGCAGGCCTAACTGGCCTGCAGCCAGCCCATACTCCATCGCTGTCATCCTGAACTATTGACTTTGTCCCTGTCAGGCGCGACCAAATTTCCCGGGTGGGCGTTTCTTGCTTCTCAGCGCTGTTTTAAATAAAATAGCCCTCGTGTGTTGCCACATCACTTTTTGAAGAAAATGACTGTGCTGCCTCACCCTACACAAACAAAAAAACAATTCTCCTTTACTAACTACAGAGTCTCAAAGGCTGCTGGTTCCTGCATACTCACATGGAGAAGTGACTGTAGAAGGACCACAAACCTCTTCCAACTAGTTGTGACTCAGGACAGATTTGTGAGAACATCAGAGAAAACTACCATTGATACATTATTTTTACAACACTCACGGTCCCTTCCATTTTACTGCCTCTAACAGTATGTTCTGTTTTCTTCTATGCATTTGGCCCTCTCTTTGCTGTCTCATATTTGATCCAAACACACTCGCCATGTCAATACTAAAGTGTTTTGTTGTGAACTCATTCATAGAGCCACTTGTGTCCTTCAAAGGTTGCAGATAGACTGAGGCTACTTTACTGGAATAGGCCAAAGGTATTCATAATTCTTATAATATTGGTTCCAATGGTACTGCCTAGCACTACTAGAAATCCGTAGGTATCTCTTGAAGTGCACTAATGTTCACTAGATAACCTAGCCCAAAGGTTTCTTGTTTATCAAATCGATTAGTTTATTTCGAGAACACACAGAGATAGTGCTCGATGGCTTGAGCTTTCTCTTCATCGATACAATAGATGCTTCCATTCAAAGCCTAAACTTCCTTTTTGTCTCTTCTGAATGACCTTTTTCTCCCCCATTTCTTCCAGTGCTCTGAGCAGACAGTAAAACAATCATTGGCATAGCCAATAGGTCTTACCTTTGGGACCTCATAAGTGTTTAGCCAGAGCTACTGCCATTAAAGTTTTTATGAGTTTATGGTTAGGGCATAACTCAAAGTGCACAACAAGAACAAAGAACAGGACACAGGTGACGCAGCCAGGTAGCATGGGCTGAGGTGATTCCGGCTCGTCCAATTTCCGGGAAGCGATCTGAGGGTGTTAACCTAATATAACCACAGGCATGTCATCCGTGAATGACAAAGACATCTCCACACTCAGAAGAAGGCAGCCGTACGTCCAGTCACGATCCTGCCGCTTGACAGGTTGTATGCCTGTTACCTTTAAATTTGCACGCTTAGATATACATTACATCTTTCCGTGCCTCATCAGGACAGTAAGCGCTATATAAATATAATTTCAGTGTTTGTAAAGTGCATGTTGACCCTGTAAGGCTCGTCTTCTGGCTAAAAAACAGATGCTTTCTTTTATCAACTCAATGCACTCATTTTATCGATTTCGGAAGGATGAAATGCAAAGTACGCAGGATAACTTTGCAACTATGTCCATGGGGTTAGCCACAGGCCACTCAAAGGGTTGTGTAAGCCCACTGAGCCACCAGGTGCGTTATTAAACATGAACTGATGGTTAGTACTGTTTAGCAAAATATGCAAACTTAAACAGTCAGAATAGCAGCAACACTTAGCAGGTTTGAACATTTACAGTTCACATTCAGTAAGCTGCGAAATAGAAAAAAAAAGAAATGGGAATAGAAGAGATGGTGACATCAGGAAGGGAAAAAAGATTGCAAAATAGGCAGAAAGGGCTACCAACTAAAGCCAGGGAAAAGAAGACAGTATGTGCCCTCTAAGAAGGGAGACCTGTCCCAGTGGGGGGGCAGCAGATTGGAGTTACAATAGTTTATTCCCTGCTCAGTTATGTGCACCACTCCGCCCTCCCACCCCCGCTGTTTGCACTGAGTTGACTCACTGATAAAGAGGGTATGATGAGCATACATTTGTCAGAGACCCAGGGGGGAGTGTCCTGTCTCTCACCGCAGAGCACTGGCAGACTCCAGCCTCAGTGAGCACGAGGGCTGCTGCCATTCTAAAGTACAAGTTAGTTATCTTTGGTAACGAAATATATGGTAGAGATATATTCTAGTTGCAGATTCCTTACCTTAGAATTTCCCCCAGGCGTTAGACTGGATCTGGAGATTTTTCTTCAAGCAATACCCTTGCTCGTCAGTAGGTGCTATCGGTCGACTCTGCATGCGTTGTTGGCGTCGTAGTTGGGAGTAGTATACAGACGCCGCCTTCGCACAGTGCGTCAGTTTATTTTAACGACTTTCCACGCCAAAGCGCAGAGCCGCTAAGAACACTGAGATTGGTGCGCCAGAGCTAAGGACCTGAAAGGGGAATCCCTGTCCCTAGAAATCAGTTCGCAAGCGGGGAGGATCGGTGGGCGGTAAGGAATCTGCAACTAGAATATGTCTCTACCACATATTTCGTTACCGAAGGTAAGTAACTTGTACATCTGATAGAGACTTTTAATTGCAGATTCCTTACCTTAGAATAGATACCCAAGCACTGCAGTCCTCGGAGGTGGGCTGCGAACCAAGATCATACTAGGAAGTCCCGCAGGACTGAACGATCAAAGTAGCCGTTCTGACAGACTTGACTGTCCAGGCAGAAGTGTTTAGCAAACGTGTGCAGGGAGGCCCACGTAGCTGCCTGGCAGATATCCAGGACAGGAACTCCGAATGCTAACGCAGTGGAAGCAGCAGTTGCTTTGGTGGAAGGAGCACGTAAGCCCTCAGGGGGTTGCTTCTTGACCAAAGCATAGCACATTTTTATGCAAAGAAGCACCCCTCGAGAGATGGTACGCTTTTGTACCGCCTTCCCTTTTTTCGCACCCACATACCCGATAAAGGGTTGATCGTCCACCAGGAAATCTTTAGTGCGATTAAGATAGAACGCCAACGCTCTGTTTGCGTCCAGACTGTGGAGTCTCTCCTCCTCATGAGAAGGGTGTGGGGGTGCATAGAAAGTAGGAAGGGTGATGGACTGGCCTACATGAAAAGGCGTAACCACCTTTGGAAAGAAGGAAGCCTTAGTGCGGAATACCACTTTGTCCGGGTGCACAGACAAGTATGGAGGTTTAGACGAAAGGGCTTGAAGCTCACTCACCCTGCAGCAGAGATGATGGCAACAAGAAAGACAGTTTTGAAGATGAGGAGCCACAAGGGGCAATTGTGCATCGGCTCAAAGGGAGTACACATTAAATAAGTAAGGACAAGATTGAGGTCCCACTGAGGCATGATAAATGGAGTGGGAGGAAATAAATGGGTGAGGCCTTTTAGGAATCTACTCACAATAGGAGATTTAAAAAGTGAGGGCTGATCGGGCAACCTAAGGAAGGCCGAAATGGCAGATAAATACCCTTTAAGGGTGCCCAAAGTAGAGCCCTGCTGGGCCAAAGAAAGAATGAACAGAACAACCTCGGAATAGAGAGGCAGAGAGGAAATCAACAGATTTGTTGGTGCACCATGCCACAAATTTATTCCAACGACTGGCGTATACAGTTTTGGTGAAGGGACGCCTGGCTGCCAAGATAACATTGCAGACTTCAGCAGGAAGATCAAAAGTCATCAACTGGCGCCGCTCAATCTCCATGCATGGAGGCAGAGGTTGGACAGGTTCGGATGAAGGACGGTCCCTTGTTGCTGCGACAGAAGATCCGCCTGAAGAGGCAGTCTGAGTGGAGGATCGATGGACATGCTCAATAGCTCTGGATACCAGACTCTCCGTGCCCATTCCAGAGCCACCAAGATGACTTGGGCCCGGTTGTTCCTGATCTTCTTGAGAACGCTGGGCAGAAGCGGTATAGGCAGAAAGGTGTAAAGGAGAACGTGGGTTCCACTCGAGATGAAAAGCATCTCTGAGCGAGTGCCGCCTTGGAAACTCCAATGCACAAAACAGCTGACATTGAGTGTTCTCTGCAGAGGCAAACAGATCTAACCAAGGCTCTCCCCACTGAAGAAAGAGACCTTGCGCCACCTCCGGATGGAGACGCCATTTGTGACCGGCTGTGCATCAATGGCTGAGTTTGTCCACTCTGGCGTTGAGGGAACTCGCCAGATATTGAACCACCAGGGTAATGCCCTGATGTTCAAACCATGTCCAGAGGCGTAGTGCCTCCTGACAAAGGGTCCAGGACCCTACTCCGCCCTGTTTGTTGCAGTACCCCATGGCAGAAGTATTGTCCGTAAAACACCTGCACTACTTTCCCTTTGAGAAGGGGAAGAAATGCTTTCAATGCAAGGCTGATTGCCCGGAGCTCTAGAAGGTTGATATGGAGCCCAGACTCCGCAGGAGACCAGATGCCTCTGATCTCCGCCTCTCCCATGTGGCCACCCCAACCGAGAAGTGATGCATGTGTCACTACAGATAAATCCAGTTGGGGAAGGGAGAGAGATCTGCTGCGGACCCAATGCGGATTCGAAAGCCACCACTGCAGGTCTTTCGTAGTCCCCTCCGAGATCTGGACCATGTTGGAGAGATTCCCCTGATGCTGCGCCCACTAGAACTTCAAGTCCCACTGCAGAGCTCGCATATGCCATCTGGCATGTGTTACTAGCAGGATGCAGGAGGCCATGAGGCCCAGTAGCCTCAGAGTCAGTCTCACCGAAACCAAAGACCGAGGCCGACAGATCGGAATCATAGCCTGAATGTCTTGGACTTTATTTCCGGGGGATAGGCCCGAACTGCACTGTGTCCAGAACAGCTCCGATGAGGGGGAGTGTCTGAGAGGGAGTCAGGTGTGACTTCGGCACGTTTATAGTGAACCCCAGCGTGTGCAGGAGGTTTGCCGTAGTCTGAAGGTGGGAGATGACTTTCTGGGGCGAGTCCGCCTTCAACAGCCAGTCTTCGAGGTAAAGGAAGACTGCCACCCCCTAAACTACGCAGATGAACTGCAACCACCGCCATCACTTTTGTGAACACCCGAGGTCTGCTGGTAAGGCCAAAGGGGAGCACGGTAAACTGGAAGTGCTCATGACCTACCACAAATCGCAGGTAACATCTGTGGGCAGGTAGGATGGGGATGTGGAACTAAGCGTCCTGCAAGTCCAACACTACCATCCAGTCTCCTGGGTCCAAGGCAGACAGAACCTGAGCCAGGGTGAACATTCTGAATTTCACCTTCTTGAGGAAGTAGTTCAGGTCCCGAAGGTCTAGGATAGGATAGGATGTAAGCCCTTGTCCTCTTTCGGCACCAGAAAGTAGTGGAAATAAAAACCACGACCTAATATGGGCACAGGGACCTTTTCTATATCTCCATCGGCCAAGAGAGCTGAGACTTCCTGACGGAAAAGTGCCAAATGATGGTGGAGCAGATTCAAAAGGGATGGGGTAGCTCTTTCGAACGATCTGCAAAACCCACCTATCCGTAATGATGGATTCCCAGTGGGGCAGGCGATGGCGAATCCTGCTGCCAACTGGATGTGAGTGAGGGGACGGACTAGGAGGGTTTTGAGGCTGCAGCGGGGACAGGGGTGGACTGGGTTCCCTGTACCATGCCCATGTGGGGTTCCGCGTCCCCGGTCACGCATAGGCTGGACAGCATGGGTGGCACCATGGCTGGGTGGAGGACGCGACAGGGAGCCCCTTCCGTAGCCACGAAAGGGGCAAAAAGCGGACTGCGGGGGCGAGGGGCAGAGTAAAGACCAAGGGACTGAGCCGTAGCCCGGGAATCCTTGAATCTCTCCAAGGCCGAGTCCGCTTTGTCTCCAAAGAGACGGGAGCCATCTAAGGGCATGTCCATGAGGGACTGTTGGACATCCCTAAAAAAACCAGAAGTACGCAACCAGGTGTGGTGTCTCAAGGCCACAGTCGTAGCAACCGATCTGCCTAGAGAGTCGGTTGTGTCCATCCCACAACGGATTGTGAACTTTGCCGCATCTTTCCCATTGTTCACAGCCTGGGAGACAATAGCACGGGACTCCTCCGGTAATTGCCGCAGGACTTCCACAATCGTATCCCACAAAGCTTGGGTATAGCGGCCCAAAAGGCATGCAGTGTTCACAGATGGCAGCACGAGACTGGAGGAAGAAAACAACTTCTTACCGAACTGTTCCAGCCTTTTTGATTCCCTATCCGGGGGTGTGGAAGGTAATGCGCCTGAAGAAGAGGAAGCCTGGATGGCAAGACTCGGATTGGGCCGATGGCGGCGTGCGATAGTCCTATTCACAGGAGCCCCTTGGTTTGGACCAAGTAACCAAAAGGACATCGGTGAGGGCTTCATTGAATGGCAAAAGGGGTTCTGATGTGGGAGCCCCAGGCTGAAGCATATCCGTCAGGAGATTGGACTTGACCTCTACAGTAGGAAGCTCAACGCCAAGGACCTCAGCTGCCCTACTGACCACCATACCATAAGTTGCTCCCTCCGCCGTAGCCACGGTAGGAGGAGACAGCATGCCAGTGTCAGGGGAAGTATCCAGACCACTGGTGTCGCCCAATTCCTGAGCCCAGTCCAGAGATAGGTCATCCTGGTATTAACAAGGGTCCAGAGACCCCTCCAATCCCTCCCCAAATTGTACCCATAGGAAAAAGGGTCTGAATCCGACCTGGGCCCCATCGAAGACAAAGACATCGTTGGCCAACGCCGCTCCAACTCCAAGTCGTCGGGGATAAGGATCGGGTTGACGTCGATAGTGGGCACTACCGATGTTGGGAGCGTCAACAATCGACCCAGCGCTGGGGAAGGTCTCAAGGGTGTTACCGGCGCCGGAGCGGATCAGGAGGGGACCTCGGTGGCCGGAGCCAAAGCCGCTGGCCCGGAACCTGAAGGCCCCTCTACCGAACCCCTTGGGCCCAAAGATGGCGTATCGAAGTCAGTCCACCCAAAGATGAGGCACATGGCCTCATAGAACTCTTTAAGTTGGGCTGGCGTCGCTCCGGCTCCGGGAAACTCGAGGAAGCGTGGAGCGGACACAGACATAGGCTCCGAGGACAGAGGTGTTGAGTATCAACGTTTTTCCGGCGTCGCATCAGCCGAGCGACGGGGCGAAGTCAGAGAGCGATGGGACCTCTTCGTTCTTCTTACCTGCACCCAAAGATTTAGAAGAAGACGAGTGGTGATGGGTTTGGGAACGGTCTTGAGACCTTCCTCTCGATCGAGACCGGGACTTACGCGGAGTCGAGTGCCGGGCTGCCATTAGCTTTAGGGACTGCTCACTCAAGGCTTTTGGGTGCATGGCCTGGCACTCGGAGCATGACTTCGGGTCATGGCCGCGCTCGAACACCACAGACAATCCCGATGTGGATCCGTCACAGACATCATGCGGTGACAGTCCTCGCACGGCTTGAAACCGGTCTTCGGGGACATCCTCGACACACCAAAAATTCTCACAAAAACTTGACAAAATGGTCAAAGTAGGTCAAAAAGAGACCAGGGTAGCTCTTCTCCAGATCAGCGCGTGGTGCGGGAAGAAAAGAACTAACGTCACTGCGCGAAGGCGGCATCTATATACTACTCCCAACGTCATCACGGCGACTACGATGCCAACAACGCCTGCTGAGTCAACCAATGCCACCTACCAACGCGCAAGGGTATTGCTCGAAGAAAAATCTCCGGATCCAGTCCGATGCCTGGAGGAAATTATAAGGTAAGGAATCTGCAACTAGATGTTTCTATCAGATTTGCACAGAATTGTCCGTTTGTTGTGCTATTTGCAAACAACATCTTTTTATGTCCAGGGTGTTGTTAGAGCTCTCAGAGCTGGGCCGGACTGGGTTCCTGACTCGGTCTGAGCATTTGCTGGCTCGTTCACCTTTGCAGCACCTAAGTCGCTGTAAAATGACAAGAGTACCAAAGCGTTGATTGATGCGGGAGCTTTAGGCAGCCGTAGTGAGAACAGGGCTGCGCTCTAATTATAGAGGGCCGAGGGCATTGAGTTCAACATTTACTGGAGGTGAAAGGGACCTGGCTTCCCAGCCTGGTGTGTGTCCCTGGAGTGGACAGGTGGGGCTGCGGCACAGAGGTGGGGACCCGAGCCTGATAGCCCCACAGAGGGGCACCCATGTGCCAGCAAGCGAAAATGCTGAAAGGAGAGAGGCGCACAGAAAACCAATCTGCTAATCTGCTTGAGCGGAGCAGGGGCAGGAAGAAAGCGGCTCACATTGTTCGCTCACAAAAGTAACCAAGCAAATAAAAGGTTGCAAAAGTATTGCGCGCCTCATGTGTTCTTTTTGATATTTAATAATGCAACAGCAAGCTCCCTTAATGACTGTAAATTATAAACTGCTAATATGACCTATTGCAGGCTGAATGCAGCGCAGAAAAATACAGTGAAGGCAGCTGCTTGGGGGCTGCGCAGATTTATACAAAAAAATAGTGCGGCAAAAGTAAACTTAATGTCCTGAAGTGAAATAATCCATGTGACAGGGCCAGTCTCGATAGGCGTGGCAAACAAACCACAAGGAGGGACAACTTGCACCTTTCACCACACAGAAGAAAGACATTTCAAAAAGCACACACCAGAACCAATAAGAAGGGATGGATTTGCCAAAAGCCCATAGGGAAGATACTTCATGTCTCGAATGAGACAGAGCATGCGCTGCCTACTTGAGACCTAAAAAACTGAAAATGTTCTATTCTTGTTGGTAGCCTACGTTACATATGCAAAAAGAGGATGGATTATTTTTCTTTGTTTAAGATGTCTTCTACATCAAGCCATAGAAAATAATATCAAAACAGTGAGTGAGAACTTCTGCAACTGTCTTAGTGAAAGTATCTGCACCCTTCCTTTTGCGCAAGCTCTTGTTATTGTCCAGATCTTGTTATGGCTTATTCTTACTCCCTTTGGATTTGGAAGTCTTCATGCTTTGCCCTGTCTAAATGATTAGCCATCTCTCTTTTTTTTACCAAGCTCGGGCAATTAATGTGGATTTCTGCCTCCACTATGTCTCTGTGGTGGACACATCCTTTTTAGTGTTTCCCCTGGATGCTGTAGTTGTAGAGCTCTAAGAGAAACGAGTGGCAACCATGTAGTCCTGTGAACCTGGTACTATCAAGGAACTGTTTTTTTTCCATACAGCAATTAGGACCCAGGTTCCTAGGAATATAGGGTTGCCCTTTTTCACTTGTAGTATGAGGGCCTTCCTTAATCATTTGTTACTCCGAACCATTGTTTCAATATAGTAGTTAGCAGTTGCAGAGCTCACAAGATCAATGAAGTAGCCGGGCCTGAGCCTCTGTGAAGGATGGGGGCAGCGGTACCTGCAAAACTGAGGCTTTCTTCATCAGCTTCAGAGGAGTCTTTTGGGGGGCCAACCCTGAAATACCACCACGTTCTCCTCACATCCAGACAGAGTTATATCTCTGTCTTGAAACATTAGAGACCAGATAACACTGAGTAAAGCTCTATTCCATTGTGTAAGTGAAACATAAAATGGACCTGTCTGAATTTCTTTTGTGCAAAGAGAAAAGTGTGTTTTTTGATGAAAAAGCGTTGGAGTCAGTACCATATTTTCTACGCACTTTGTGGGTTGCTGCTGTACTTTGAATACCAGAGGCAAGTTTACCTGTTCCACAGCTGGATGCTCTTGGAGCTCTTGCATGATACTGTTCTTTTTTGCAGCACAGAAAAACAGAAACTCGTTGGCCACCAGATGCACTCTCAACTTCCTAGGTTTGGCTGTCTTGTCTCCAGCTTTTCGTGCCAGAGCTGCAACCACTGCAGTTACCGCAGCTATGGACCAGGTTGCAGTGGCAGCAGGGATGCTGCACCAGCTACCACTGCACCACATCCACACTCCTTATTCCCATTTGCTATTTCCAGTGCTCCACACCAGTAAATGGTGAGTGGTTGGAGTCTCCCATGCCTGCAGATGCATTTAAACCTGCTTCTAAACCTGCCATGGGGAGTCACCATAGGTAGGGGGTGGTTGAGAATGTCAGGGAGTGCACTGGGGGCACACCACAGCAGAAACAGTGGATGTAGCAAGGAGGGCGATGGATCCTGCCGCTGTAGAGGTATCAGAGGGGGTAGCAGTGGTTTAGGTGGTTGGTGGTAAAACGATAATGCCTAGGAAGGTAAAAGTGAACGTTGTTACTTCAAATGTTATTTAAGGTTCCCTTAAGGAAAGTAACCAACAAACATTGTGACTGTGACAGAGTGACGGAGAGCATCCAACATCAAATATTTAGTTTGAAACAAACTGCTTCCCACTGGAGTTTCACTGATCTCAACGTCTCTCCACACCCACATTCTGCGGCTACATTTTTTTTTTATATTCCATTGATTTATCTCTTTCTTTTAATGCTTTCAAGTGTCATGACAGCCAAAAAATGATGCATTAGGGAGCTGATACGTCAGCGACCCTGTAAAAACAGAAAATCAAACCCCTTGAGGAATAAGTCTCGCCATGTAGGCTGCTTAAAGGGTTTTGCTCCTGTAACATCGTTTTTTCTGAATAAAGGAAGAAAGAATGCCCTAGCTAGGGAGGAGGCAGAGGTTATCCATTTAATGAAACCCTTGAAAAATGAATCTATTTTATCCTCCCAAAAGAATCCTTGAAAGAAAACCCAAAAGAAATGGCTGCAATAATCTTTCCTCGAGTAAATATGGATGGACCAGATAAATCAAGGATGCTGCTCTTCCACACCATGGAGGTAGTTCAAATCTATGTGGACAGCCTGCCTTTGCTGGGATGGGTATTCTACATATAACTGACTATATCTTATCGAATATCAACGGTGATCTACCACAGGTGCCCACACAGAAGGAATCTGGCTTGAGTATACAAAACCATATATCCCCTGAGGTGAAGGGAAATCCTGTTTAACAATTCTTTAGTAGCACTCCAAGTCTAAAATGTCCACTGTTATTTGAGCACTCTCTCATCCCAGATTTAAATCAATCAATCAATTATGGATTTGTAAAGCACGGCTAATCACCCATAGGGTCTCAAGGCACTGTTTGTGGGTGTGCTGCTCAGTCGAAGAGCCAGGTGTTGAGGTTCTTCCTGAACTGCATCAGTGATGCGGTCTGCCTGAGCTTGAGGGGTAGCGCATTCCATGTCTGGGCTGCTAGGCAGGAGAAGGATCGTCCTCCTTCTGTGCTTTTCCGGATCTTAGGGATGATTGCAAGGGGGAGCTGGGAGGAACGGAGACGTCTGTTGGGTACGAAGAAGGCGAGGCAGTGGTTGAGGTATGCTGGTCCTATGTTGTGCAGTGCCTTGTAGGTGTGGATCAGGAGTTTGTATGTGATGCACTTGTTGACTGGGAGCCCGTGTAGGTCTCTGAGGTGGGAGAAGATATGACTGTGTCGGGGATATCCAGGATGAGTCTGGCTGCTACATTCTGGACTCTTTGAAGTCTTGATTGAAATTTCTTGGTGATGCCAGCATAGAGTGCATTGCCATAGTCCAGTTTACTGGTGATGAATGCGTGGGTTACTGTCTTCCTTGTGTCGGGGGGGGGAATCCACTTGAATGAATGAATCTTTATTTGCATGATTATTTAAAACCTTTGCAAAGATCACAATAGTAGAAAATACAATAAAACAGCGACCAAGCTAAAATTACACTTCAAAATAAAACGCCGTATCCTTCATGACATCTATTGTCGTGCCATTACCTAACGTTCTCTTGGACTAGAGTGGACTTAAATCACCGAACTTGGTTGTAATTATAAAATACTAAATGGCATGTAGATGACCTATTAAAAATATAACGTAGCACATCTTGCGATGCATGTTAGTTACTTATTACACAAGAATGATTCCCTGCACCGATTAAAATTGTAGAATCTGGGTACGCTTATGAGAGCTTTTTAGAGAGAATTTTGTGGGAGTTGCCACAATTTGTATGGAGTGTGCAAGCCTACACAATATAAATAAAACAAAATTATTATAGGCATACAAATAAAATTATTGCCTGAAAAAAGTGTCATGAAAATATGAAAAAGTGAAATAAAGCAAATCTAGAACAGTATGTGTAAAGTTCACTAGAAGACTGTTAAAAAGGAGATACAGATATCCTACAATGCATGATCCACCTCCATTCGTGTCCTACCCCCTGTGGTGCTGTATGTATGTTCAGGGTCTATTATAGGTCTCATATGTAAGTGCCGATGGAGCGCACAATTGCCCTTTTTAAGACTACTCATAGTCAACATTTGGGGGGGGTGCGTCAGCCACTTGGTTAGCAATGTGGCATTAGGGGCTGCCTCCCGCTTTTTAATTTCTGTAAGTTGATGGGCATGTGCTTGCAGTAGGTTGTTCCTCATGATGATGAAGAATTTCCCAAAACGAGCCAGCTCCATAGGAATCTCTGCACTAAATATATATTTAACGGCTTCCTTACATGTCCTTAGACCATATTTCAGAAAAAGAGGTTTTAAAAGTCGATGTCTATCTGAGGTCAAACCCGGGCAACAGCATATTAAATGACAAATGGATTCAGTGTGATAATTACATAGAATACAATCCTGAGAATGCCGCCACTTTGTTTTCAAACTGTATCTAAGTTCCCAAGCCTGTAATGTTAGGAGTCGCATGTGTAGAATACTTTGGAAAGTTCGAGCTCACAGGGCTGCTGTCATATACAGCTGAAGGTTAGCGACACAATACGACTCTGCTAAACCCTCTGCCCCAATGATTTCTCTGATTATGACAATATCCATTTTTCTGGAGCTTTGCATGCCGTGATCTTTCAGTATCTTTTTCAAGCAGGCCTTCGATATTAGGGCACCCGATGAATACGTGTGGACTAGATAAAAAAAACTCTGCCTGCCTGAGTTAGGTGGCCCAGCTGGTGGAAATGTCTTCAAAGATTACTTTCAGCAAACCCCTCAAACTGTCAGTATTGGCCCTGGAGACAGCATGAAATAGCTTAATTATGTCCATTTTACAATTTATATCCATACTTGTTATGTTAAATTCTAAGCGTATCCCTGCATGTCTAGTGGATTTAGGGATTTGAAAGATCCCATTGTATGCTCTCATTTGACATTTCTCCAGAGTTTTTGTTACCCTGCCTGGGTATGCTAACTGGCCATAAGTAATAGTAGGTAGAAGTCTTGCTTTTATAACTCTCCTAATTGCTTCAGATGTAGGTGCTTGGAGCCGGCGATAGAGTTTAGGTAAAGCGTAGGTGGTTCTCTCTGCCTTTATCCTTAGTGCTGTTGCCTGGTGTACTATTTTGCCGGCATTAGATAGCCATACTCAAAGGAACTGGTATTTTTCTTCCATATCTATTCATAGAGCACCAAGCTTCAGGCTCTTGGATGTTTCTGCGACTTGCGCCCGAACACCAATACCTTGGTTTTCTCTGCATTAACCATCAAGGCATTTTTTTTCGTTGTAATCGTGCAGGATAGCCAAGCCCCTTTTCAAGCCGAGTTGAGTCTGGGCAAGCAGGACTAGATCATCAGCATATTGGATTATAGGTAGCACTGTATTTCCCAATTTCGGGGGAAATGTATTTCCTCTGAGTAAATCTTTACCAAGGTCGGCCGTATAGAGATTGAAAAGGGTGGGAGCAATGACACAACCTTGCTTTAGGCCTTTGTTAGTATATATCCTTTTGGTCACATGCGTGTTCGAAATCTTTACTCTCACCCATGTGTCAGAGTAGAGTGCCATTATTGCCGCCAGTAAATTCCCTGGTATCCCCCAGGCGGCCAACTTCTTCTGGAGTATATGGCATACTACGCCATCGAAAGCCACACTGTAATCGATGAAGCACGCAAAGAGAGGTTGAGCAGCTGGTTTCAAGGTTTTCTGTCGTAAATATGCAAGAGTCAGCACATTGTCTAGGGTGGATGAGCATGGCCTAAATCCTGTTTGGTACATTGGTATAATGTTGTTTTCTGTAATCCAATGTTCCAATTCTCGGAGCAGGACCCTTGCATAGGTCTTGCCGTCCACATCCAATAGGGCTATTAACCTATAATTACCCAGGAGGGTAGAGTCACCATTTTTAAAAATAGGATGCAATAATGAGCCTTTCCAGGCACCAGGAACGTCTGATTGACATAGGCAGTTGTTGAAGAGGGTGGTCAAGGGGGCTGCCCAGAAGTCTTGGTCATCCTTGAATATGCTCCCAGGTAGACCATTTGGGCCTGAAGCTCCATCCTGTCTAATACTATTTAGGATCATTTTAGTCGATTTGGCTGTGACCGTTAATGTAATGTTTTCTAGGCCTTCAAGATTGTACCATGGGTGTCAATGCATCCTGGTTCCACATAAAGGGAGCCCAATTGTTTTCCCAGACACTGGCTGCTATTGCGTTGGCCTTACTTGCTGGCCCCTGTTTTAGGGCATTTATGTAATTCCAGAACTCTCTACTTTTGTTAGGGGGGGTGACAAAGCTTGTAGGTGGATTTAGCGTTCTTCAATCTCCTTCTGCTTCAATTTCCATACCTTCCCCTTAAGATCTTTCCTCGCCTGTCTCCTGGGAGTTTCTACTGCTGAGGATTTGTTCCCTCTGTATCTTTTTTCTAGCTGCCTGCACTTTCATTTACTCTGAACATATTACTGAAGGGGGCTGCTTCATGTTGACGGCCTCTTTCTATGACAGCCTCGCCTCCCTCTACCGTGGCCAGTTGTTCTAGGGCCATCACAACCTCAGGCTCATCAGTCAATGTGGCTGCTTGCTCTCCTATTGGAGTTGAATTATCCTTTTCTAGTTTGTGCTCATTGTCATTGGAGAGTATTGGATCCATGGCTGCTTTGTGTTCAATCGGCCCTATGGTAGAGCATTCTTCTGTTTTTATGGCCTTGTAAGACTTTACCTTCCCTGTTTTAGCCTGGTTGACTGCTCTACGAGTATGTTCCAGGACACAGGTTTCGTGTGTCATAGTTGATTGTGACCTCTGCCAGAAAATTGAATAGGACTCAATCTGCCTGATGGCTGCTGGTGGTCCCCAAATCTGCTGTATCTATGATTTTTATTTTTTTCTTTGCAACTTTAAGTGTTTTTTCAGCTTTTTTTCTGTTGTCTTGTTAATTGTGGTTGCTGCTTGGCCCTAAGATCATGCTCACACAATGGCTTGTGGTTTAGGTCAGAAACTTGCTCTTCTGTACTGTTTAGTGACATATTGGATGCTACTGAAGGCTGCTGTTCCAGGGATTCCGCTTTTTGTTATATATTGTCTAATTCCGGCTCCCCACTTCCCACCTCCCCTTTATTGGGCACTGTTGAGCCTTCTTTGGAGGGAAACTCAAAGGACACAGTGTTTTTCTGGATGTCCACTGCTCCCATACCAGGTGTTTTTTTGCAATTTCCTACAGCTATTTTGAAGTGCTGGATAATGCTGGTTGGTAGATCTGGGGGGGGGGGTCCCCAGTTTATCTATTATTTCATCATTTCGTG
Organism: Pleurodeles waltl; assembly: GCF_031143425.1. Lineage (NCBI taxonomy): Eukaryota > Metazoa > Chordata > Amphibia > Caudata > Salamandridae > Pleurodeles > Pleurodeles waltl. The sequence continues at coordinate 309,680,538 of NC_090439.1, forward strand.
CACCCATGTCCGTCTTCTCCTCTATCCCACTATGGTCCCAGTTGTCAAATTACCCACACAGTGAGTTCAGTTTACTGTCAGTGGTTAGTATGCTTTAGGCTAGCATGTGTGTTAGTTCTAGGTGGAGCTCCATTTTGTGTGACTGCCAAGTTAAGGCTTTTACAGCGGCTAGAAGGGAGGCATTGATGGTCTCTATGATGTACTCTGGTCTAACCACATCTCCCCTGTCCTTATGAGGGTTGTTTTGAGGTGGCTTTTCCTCCGGGGGAACTTTTGGTCCCTTCCCCTGTACTTGGTGCTCCCATGTTTATTTCTCGCAGTGGCCAATCATCTTGCTCTAGATTGGTTGACCATCCCTGTGAGGCTTTCATTAGGCCATGTAGCGGGGTGGAGCAAACTCATCCCTTGTCTGTAGATTAATTTGCTTGCACCGCCTAGATTTGTGGTTGAGACTGCTGGTGGATCTCAACCACTGTTGCCCGGTTGTACCCACTTTGAGATTTCGTCTTCATTTTTCCTGGTTCCAAATTGATTATCCCTTCAGTGGGTGCTGGACCTGATGCCTCCAGCTCATACTCGGGTCTCACTGGGTACAAATTGCTTCTCTGGCTCCCCCACAAGGCACGTTTTTGTTGTTGTCTTTGTCATTGTTTTTACCATTGGGGCTCCGCCAGCACTCATCCAAGGCAGTGTTTGCCAGTACCACCAGTTCTTTGATTATTGAAGAGCCCATACTAAAGCTTATCACTCTTCTTATGGAGTCCAGCTCTTGCTCCTGCTCCTGTCTGTATTCTCATTTGTGCCCGGTTCGTGTTGGCCTTGGTGCTGCAACGTACTACAGTATCGGAGATAGCAGGGTAGCTGGGGCTTGTGAAGCCTGTGGAGTGGAGTCATCTGGGGGAATGATGAAGTCCGCCCTCCTCGTCTCCTTCGCCTGCCCACATCTTGCTCTTGTAAAGTAGTTGTGAATGTAAATTTTCTTTGAGCTGGAGGCCTTCTGCTTGAGGAAGGTCTTGAAGTCCATTGAAGTTTTACTCTTGTCTACTAGATACTGACCTGCCATAGCACTTGTTTCATGGACCTCCCCTTCTTGGTGCTTCATCCTGATTGATACTGCAATACTCACAGTGCGCAGTGCGCCTAGTAAACACAGGACCCGGGAACGACGTCGCTTGATCAAACTGTGTGGGCTGTACTGAACGTGTGCTGGAGTGGGTTGAGCGCTGCCACACCTGCCCTTGAGGGAAGTGGGTGGGGGCACGAGCATGCTACCCACTGCTACTCGTTGCTACTTCGGCTTACAGTTTTTCCCAATTTTGTGCCCTGTTGCCTAGTATCGAGGCCGAGGCCACGATTTCAGCCAGTCTCGGCCACTGGGTCGGCAAGGTCATTGACGCTGGACGTTGGGCGCGGGTGCTGGACTTTCAGCTGTCCCAAGTAGTGGTTAGTGGTGGTGATGCTGGTGGCCTCTCCTACTCCTGCAGATCCTTGTCGTGCCAAGTTGGAAGTTGCGGGGAACAAGGGTGGCAGGGGCTGGGGGATTGTACAGGAACGCTTCCCTTGGTCCGTGGGTCAGGGCAGGCAGATAGGTTCAGCCCTTGTAGGATTTTAATCTCAGGCAGACGAGCTGATGATAATCTTTAGGGAATCCAACAGTGGTTTTGCGGGACAGTCTTCTGAGAGGCACTGGCAACTAAAGTAGAATATTGGTTTTCCATAATATGTGTACTTTCATTGGGAAAAGTTCTCTCCTAAAACCAGCTTCTAGTGTTGCCTTCTAACAACACCAGACTACATCAGCCGCCTCGCGCTCTGTAAAAAAGATCCTCCGACAGGTACGAATTCATCAAACATACAATGCCACCTACGTGACCCCCAGGCTGTTTCCCCAAAGCCTGGAAGTCGCAGTGCCGCAGTGCTGCGGGCGGCAATAATGGGCGGGGCCAAAGCGGCTGGAAGCTGGAGGCCCCGGGCCACGGGCCGTGAGGAAGAGCGAAGCCGTGCTGTGCCCCAGGACTGCGACAAGCTGTAGCCACGTCTACAAGCTGCCGACCGAAGAAAACTGCAGGCTGCACAGGCCGCAACGATGAAGCAGTGAGGCAGCAGCAGTGGCAGCGGCACAGGCAGGTGGGCCGTCCGGCAGCGTGAGCCATGGATGAGCATAGAACGAAGAAGGGGCAGGAAGTGGAGGTTTCACGGAGAAGCTTTCAAGGACTTTTCTGAAGTAAGCAAAGGGATTAATCTGTGCAGTTTTGTGGGATCAGTTTACAGCCAAAGGAAAATATTCTGCGCATGTGAAGCGAGATACTAAACAGGCTCTCAAAAAAGACACTTGAAAATCCTCTGCAGGAGTCGGAGGGTGTGAAAGCATGACGGAGAGACAGCGTTGACTTGGCGGGTCATGGATAGTGAGGAGTCCATGATAACGCCCAGGTTGTGTGCATGTTCTATGGGGTGGGTGCGATTCCCATAGCGGCAGGCCACCAGGAGTAGTTCCAGGCAGAAGGGGTGGAGCCAATTACAAGGATCTCTGTCTTGTCCGAGTTGAGCTTGAGGCAGCTGGCCTCCATCCAGGGATAGCGTAACTGGATGGACGGAATGCGGAACCAATCAAACATTCACCCCCAGTCACAGATCTGGGTTTAATCCATCCATTATTTTGCTCACCATGCCACCCCAGTTTGAACCCAGCCATATGCAAATCAGTCTTGACCCTGTTCCACATGGGAACAGTCCAGCCCGAACTGCCAGGCCAGGTTCTCCCTGGACTGGAAACAAGCATCCTGGGACCGGTTTCGGGGTTTCACCCCTCCTCAGCCAGGCTAGCTTGAATCCAGTGGCACAGTGAGCCCGGGACCCACGTCTGGGCATACCCGGCGCACTTAGGGCGGCAAAAGCAAAGCAAAATACAAACGCTGTGGGATAGCGTAACTGGATGGACGGAATGCGGAACCAATCAAACATTCACCCCCAATCACAGATCTGGGTTTAATCCATCCATTATTTTGCTCACCATGCCACCCCAGTTTGAACCCAGCTATATGCAAATCAGTCTTGACCCTGTTCCACATGGGAACAGTCCAGCCCGAACTGCCAGGCCAGGTTCTCCCTGCAACTGTTCGTTCTGTTGTGGAAAGTTCTCTTTGCCTGAGCAGGGTGCTTGGACAGGGAAAGGATCAGTTGGGTGTTGTTGGCGTAGGAGACTATGTTTAGTCCGTATTGTTTGGTAATCTTGGCAAGCGGAGCCATGTAGATGTTGAACTGTGTTGGGCTGAGTGAAGATCCTTGGACCCCTCCGCAGCAAGTGTTTTTGGGCCCTGATGTGAATGGCGGTAGTCTGACACTCTGTTCTTCCAGTGAGGAAGGACCTGATTCAATCCAGGGCTTTCTCTCGGATGCCTGAGTCATGTAGTCTGTCGCAGAGATTTCAGTGGGAGACAGTGTCAAATGCAGCGGAGAGGTTGAGGAGCATGGGTGCAGGCGTGCCTCCGCAGTCCAGGACACGATGTCGTCGGTGGCTGCTAAGAGTGCAGTTTCAGTGCTGTGGTTGTTTCTGAATCTGGATTGGGATGGGTCTGGGATGCAGTGTGTCTCGAGGAATTCGGTGAGTTGTTGGTTGACGGCCTGCTCTATTACCTTGGCTGTAAAAGGGAGCAGAGAGATGGGCCAGTAGTTGTTCAGCTCTCTAGGGTCGGCAGTCATTTCTTGAGTAGAAGGTTGATTTCAGTGTTCTTCCAGTCTGAGGGGAATGTGGCAGTCTCAAAGGATCCGTTGATCGTTCGGCAGAGTTCCGGTGCTATGGTGGCGCTGGCCAGGTTAAGGATATGATGAGGGCACGGATCTGAGGGTGCTCCTGAGTGGATGGAATTCATCAGTCCAAGGGTGTCCTCTTTGGTGATGGGGGTCCAGAAGTTCAGTATCTGGTGAGGTGCTAGATATGTGGTGGTGAGTGGTGCTGATGGGCTTTGGTTCCTGAAACCTTCGTAGATGTCCTGGATTTTACCGTGAAAGCAGGTGGCGAAGTTGTTGCAGAGGTCTTGGGAGGATGAGGTGTCTGTCCCGGGGTTCATGAACTCTTTGACGATGGCGAAGAGCTCTTTGCTGTTGTGAGTGCTGATGTTGTGGCGTGCTTGAAAGGTTTTTTTTTGGGTGGCTCTGATGTTCTGGTAGTGGGTGGTAACTGCATTTTTGTAGGCTGTTCGATCTTCGGTTGATTTGCTGATTCTCCATTTCCGTTCTAATAGCCTACAGGAGTGGTTAGATTCCTGCAGGTCTTCCGTAAACCATTTAGGGTTTTTTTCTGTCAATTTCCTGTTGTTTTCCTCAGGAGGGCTACATTTTCGGCACAGTTCGATAGCCAGTGGTGTAGGTTGCGCGCGGCTTCATTTGCGTCCTGTGGGAGGGAGTTTTTGAGAGCATTGGTGAGTTGTGCTTCCGTGACTTTGCCCCAGCGTCTGCCATGGGGGAGTGGGGTGTAGTGGCATGTGGGGTTCTTTGTGTAGGTAAAGTGGATACACTTGTGGTTGGTCCAATGGTGTTTAGAGGTGTGGGAGATGGTGATGTTGTCTCCTGCTGAGAAGATGGAGTCAAGAATGTGTCCAGCTCTGTGGGTCGGAATGTTGACGAGTTGTTTGAGGCCGAGAATTGTGAGGTTGTCCAGGAGGTTTGTGGTGCTGGGGTCATCGTGGTTATCAAGGTGGAAGTTGAGGTCACTGAGTAGGATGTAATTGGAGGAGCTGAGTGTTTGGGGGCGACCAAGTCGGCTATGTCTTTGCAGAACTGGATTCGGAGTCCAGGTGGCCTGTAGATGAGGGTGCCAAAGACGTAGGTGTTTGGGTTGGTATGCGTGAGTGAGCTTGCAGCATTCTAGGCTGCTGAGCGAATCACCCGAGGTGGAACATTCTTTGGAAACGCTGGTCATAGAGCAGCAATGGGGCAGCACTTGGGTGAGACCTCTGCAGAGGGCTGACTGGATGCCACTGCTGGCTAAGGGGTGACATGCAGCTTCCCTTCTGCAGGAAGCTGGTGGTGCAGGGGGCGGCCCGAGCTCGAGGGGGCCCCCTCAGCACAGCTCCTGTCCTGAGTGAGCCAGGAGGGGGGGGGTTCTATGCTCTTGCAGGCCCCCCAGCCCCCAGTTTCATTTTGCTACTGGACTGCAGGTCTTGTTTCACAATGAATTTCACTTCTAGATGCAGGGGTGGGGTGGGGCAGGGTCTGTGTACAGGTCGTCCACCCCGTAACTTCCAGTCACGTCCTGCCCTGGGTCATTCGGCCTCAAGCCACTGTCATCTAGATCTCATGTGGCTCAATGGAGGTAGGTGGGAGCACGCCCCTACAACTAACGTGTGCAGACCGGCTTCTGTGGAACATTTTATTCCAGCAGCACAATTGCAAGAAATTCTGACTCGCAGAAGCAGTGCTTAATTTGTAAACAAAAACATGAGAGTGCCCAAAGCTCTCCTGTGAAACATGTGGCTGCTGCAATTAAATGTGTGAGCACAGAACATTGAGGCAGCGTAATCCTAAAGCCATCTCAGGCCCCCTTAATCCATTCACAGCCACCCCCTGCCCTTTCAGCAAACACTAACAGCTTTCTGCCTTTGTGATGCTTTTTCGTTTTTCTCTTCCTCTACCTTGCCCATAAGTGTCTTTTGCTTCCAGTAAATGCCTGATGCAGAAAACTAAGGGGCAGATTTAAGAAAAGTGGCACTGCACCCAGTGCAGCGCAACTTTTCTTGAACCCCTTTAGTGCCCCCCTACCGCCACCATATGTGTGCTGTATTTAAAATACAGCACACCATGGTGCAGGGTAGGGGGCAATAGTACAAAAAATAACGCTAAGGTGGTGCAAGGAGGCGCTAGGCCCTCTTAAATCTGGGCCCAAGTTCCAGCCCTCAAAGATAAGTGCTGGTGCCCCGCACCAGAACCCACCGGCTCAAATTGAGCACTGCGCAGCAATTTGCACCCGAGTAATGTTTGTGGCCCACTTTAAGAAGAATGAGAACTACTCGAGTGTCTTACCGTTTTTTGGCTTGTAACATTTCATGGCTTAATACAATTCAGAAATGTTGATATGTGTAAGAGGGAGGCAGCTAATACGTTTGTCCAATCGAACCATTTTCTATCTTTCTTCCACATCTTCGAATGAGTTCCGTGCACACAGGCCAGCCCTTACAAATTCTGCTCGCAAGTTACGTAAATATTTGAATAGCGCAGTATATGTCTGCCACCTAGTGGCTTCAATTAATATCTTGACTGTTAGAACACTTACGTTATGAATAGGCAGTCAAGCGGAGCTCACGCTTGTCAGTCACATTTAACAAGTAAACACGGAGCTTCTTTCCATGCTTTGTAAGCGTAAATATGTGACCGCTCACAGGAAAGTGCTGTTTGCAAAACCCAAGCATGATCACAACATCGGGAGACAGATCGCATGTGGGTGGGGGGCTGTGAAGAATAAGAGAAAGATTAGAGTCAGTGCCCTTGGATTGATGCAGAGAGGGGGAAACCAAACAATGCGGCAGGTTTGACTAAATTATGAGGCTAGAAAAGCCAAATTTTCTGGCGTAGGTCTGTATTTTCACAACTCCTGTGCTTGTCTGCATACAACAACTTATTATCAATCATATAGGCGAAACCTATTGCATTTACCAATGCTTGTTAACAAAAGAGGCCAAGAACCTCTGCACATGGAGCACACTGGAAGAAGTAGAGTCATCCAAAACACCAGTGGCAGAACTGAACTAGATTGATTGGACTGTCCAGTGATGGTTCTCTCGGACTCCTCCACTATACCTATAAAAAAAATTCTGGGAACCTCCATGTCTGGTTGGTCCACCGACGTGGGTAACCAATCTCGAAGGAGAAAAATGGAGAAAGAACAACAAATATACTTGTTAAAAAAACGTATTTAGGAATCCCGAGGAGGAAAATACGGAAAAGCAAGATGCAAGACCCTATTTCCAACGCCAACGGTATCTGAGATATCCGCTCATCCAGATCTGTCTCATAAAAAGCGTAGTCGTGCTTTGTCAAAAAAGGGAAAAATAGGGGCATCTTTGAAAAATAAGATAAAGGTAAAATGCAACTGTACCTATGAGTTAAGCCTCCCCTGGCCCCTCTTGCAAGGAAAAGCCTTCTATTATGCATATATAAGAAACACAAAAGTATATTTAAAAACTAAGAGAACGAAACATTGCAGAATTTCAAGAAAAGGCGCACAGAGGTTTTCCTTGAGCTTTCAGCCAGTCGATAAGAGTGAAATACTCATACCGCCGTTGCTTCCACCTCCCACTTCTGAGGGCAGGAGTGTAACAACTTTAATGAGCAAGAAGTGAATGCAAACACCTCTGTGTGACGCCATCCGGAGGAAACGAGTAGTGAATTTACATTCGGACTAAGGGCCAGATGTACCAAAGGGTTTTACCCATTCTGTGTCTATGGGAAAATGTGTTTGTACATATGGCCCTAAATCCTTGTGGACATTCCTTGGCTGGGTCAGTAAATATGAAGAGTAGCAGCCTCGATGGAAAGTATGCAAGAGGTAATATTAATGTTGATTATAGTTCCAACATACTGGATTTTATTGTAATATTTGATGAGCACTAAGAACCAATTAATAGATCACTTTTCTTGAACTGCTTTGCTGAAATGGAATTTCTTGGGCCCATATTTATACTTTTTTTCGAGCCTCATTTGCCTTTCTTCTTTGACGCAAAAGCAGTGCAAACTTCCAAAATACAATTATGGGTCTGATTTATACATTTTTAGTGCCGCATTTGCGCCATTTTTTGACGCAAAAGTGGCGCAAACTTACAAAATCTAATTGAATTTTATAAGTTTGCACCGCTTTTGCGTAAAAAAATGAGACAAATACGGCGCGCAAAAAAGTATAAATCAGGCCCTATACTTTGTAAGTTTGTGCCAAAAAATGACACAAATGCAGCACAAAAAAGGTATAACTATGGGCCTTAGTGCATTGCAAAGTTATGATATCATGCCAGGTGGGATTTTAAATGAGGTTTGAGGTGGGCTTTCTAGAACATATTTTCATTATTTAATGGTGGCAAATCTTTTACTGGCAAACTGTGATTTTTTTCTTTACAGAGGCAATAACATCATTCCTTTTATTCACATAATAAAGATACTAGTAGGCTAAAGGGGCTAGCATTAGACTAAGGCCCATATTTATACTTTTTTAGCGCCACATTTGTGCCGCTTTTTGCCGCAAAAGCGGCGCAAACCTACAAAATACAATTGTATTTTGAAAGTTTGCACCGCTTTTGCGTAAAAAAATGACGCAAATGAGGGGCTACACAAGTATAAATATGGGCCTAAGTATCATGTTCCGGAAAGTATCTAACTGGAACTGGCAGGTGTCTAGTCTTTTTAGGTGCAACGTTTTTTGAGTTTCAAGCCACCAAAGGCAGTTTCCTCCTGTCCTCTTGCTCTGTTCCTTCACAGCCTCTGTGGTTTCTGTTCTCCCCTCATGACCACACCTAAAGTCCCTTGGAAATAACAATGTGTTTTGTCTCACCACCTTCCAGTGAAACACACCCAGTTGGCAAAATCAAAACAGAACACCTTTGTTGTGCATTTCCCAGTGTTAAGCAATTATCCCGGTATATTAGTGGTATGACTTCATTTTGAATGTTCCCACTTCACGCTTGTACCATCTCCTCCCACCACTTTGTGGTAACTTGCCTTATGCCACAGCTCCACCGTGGTTGATGGAACTCAGCGCCTCTCTCCAGAAGACCATGGGTCACAGGCATCTGAGTTTTGGGCAATGAGTCTGGCCCTACCTTCATTGAGTGGTTTCTCCCCCTCGCCTCATCCTCTTTGTGTGCCTCCCCTCCCAGAGCCTAATTAGGCCAAGAGGACCCCACTTCACAAGGCAGAAATGTATAATAAAAGTGGAGCAGGGCCCCCGAGCCTTAAAAAGGCTGTGAAGACCACATCCATCGCAGCTGTAACTGGAATTGAAAGGGAGGGGGGATTGCAAAAACCCCCTTCCTGAGTCTCTAAAGACCCTGGGTACCCCATCCCTGGGGCCAGCTCAGCTACTGTGTCCCGGGGAGCCCACCCTCATGACACAGTAGTTTCCCTGCCTGTACTGATGCAGGCAGGGAAACGTATGCTTGCTATCGCATGGTGGGAGCTTTTTTAACTATGCCTCCAGAAGAGACCAAACAGGTAAGTCTGCTCTCACTCGGTGGTAGATTTAGATATGATGTCGATGAGTGGGAGTAGCTCCTGTTCTATTTTCCAGCTCGCACTCCTGTGGGCAGGAAAAGAGACAGCTATTGCTCCTGGCCGGATGAAGCATGCATAAAACAGCTGCTCCCTCTTGCCTGGAGCAATGCTGTCTCTTGCAGCATGCAGGAAGCCGGCTGGGGCCACAGGAAACCCGGGGATCCCTGTGCAGCCTCTAACATGCAGTTTGTGGATGCCCTGGGTGGGCCCTGGGGCACCCACCTCTGGCCCCGAGGGATATTGGCCCTCATTCTGACCTTGGCGGGCGGCGGAGGCCGCCCGCCAAAGTCCCGCCGTCAGGTTACCGTTCCGCGGTCGAAAGACCGCGGCGGTAATTCTGACTTTCCCGCTGGGCTGGCGGGCGGTCGCCTTCAGACCGCCAGCCAGCCCAGCGGGAAAGAGGCTTCCACGATGAAGCCGGCTCGGAATCGAGCCGGCGGAGTGGAAGCTGTGCGACGGGTGCAGTTGCACCCGTCGCGTATTTCACTGTCTGCGCAGCAGACAGTGAAATACATGTAGGGGCCCTCTTACGGGGGCCCCTGCAATGCCCATGCCAGTGGCATGGGCACTGCAGGGGCCCCCAGGGGCCCCGCGACCCCCCCTACCGCCATCCGGATCTCGGCGGTCCGACCGCCGGGATCTGGATGGCGGTAGGGGGGGTCAGAATCCCCGCGGCGGTGCAGCAAGCTGCGCCGCCGCGGAGGATTCAATGGGGCCGCGGTACACTGGCGGGACCCCGCCAGTGGTGCCGGTCCGACCGCGGCTTTACCGCCGCGGTCGGAATCCCCATTGGAGCACCGCCGGCCTGTCGGCGGTGCTCCCGCGGTCCTCCGCCCTGGCGGTCAAAGACCGCCAGGGTCAGAATGAGGGCCATAGTCTGTAGGGCCCGGGAAGGCTCAGGAAGGAGGACCATGCAGCCCTCCTCCCCTTTTAAATAACATACAGCCTGGGCGAATGGTGTCCCCGGGGTCTATGAATGCTCGGTGGCAGGGGCCCCAGGGACCCCTCCCCTTTTTAGTTTAAACATGGATGAGGATACCAAAGCACACACATAAATTAAAAGGGTGTACAGAGACGTATAGTGATAAGTCAACTGTAACTGTACCAAATTAAAGTAGTTTCTTTATTGGGAGAAACATAGTCCCATAAGTCCATAGCACAGGTTTATTATTCTAAGAACAGTTCCATGATTTCGTGTCAAATGAAAAGTCCCCTTCCTGAAGTATTCTGGCAGCTGACACATGTTTCGTCGATACTCAATTGTCTTTTTCTGTACACAGTTTTTTGTGTGTGTGTCAGTATTTTTATGCATGTTTGTTTTGTAGGTTTTCCCTCACAAATATTATACACTGTATTAGTAGCATAGAGTTGAATGAGCACCTATCCATTGTGTTGTGTTTGCTTTTGTTGAATCATTGAACCCATACTTCTTGAAGTGTGAGGACATTACCACTGCTATCAAATCCTTTTTAGACCAAGTCAGACCCATATGACAGGGTATCTGGGGTCTAATAAGACTCGGGGGCTTGCCCCCCTTCCCGTTAACATATGTTGCTTGGTGGGTGGCCTGGATGTATACCAGGGCACCCACATATAATTTTAGGAGGTCCTGGGGGATGGAGTCCTGGGGGCACAATAAGCTTGGAGATGGGGGCCACGTGCTCCCCTCCTCTTTTTAATGGAATATGGCCCCAGGTATGAGGTCTCCGGGGCCTATTACGGCTCGGGGAAGGGGACCACGTTGCTCGCTCAGTTTTATTATAATTTGGCACATGGATTGTGGTCTCTGGGACAAATTAAGGCTCGGGGAGGGAGATGTGCATCTTCTCCCCTTAATATATATATTTTGGACACAGGGGATAGAGTCCCTGGGATCCAAAGACAAATACTACACCTGCCACGCTAAAGTCTGTATGGGGTGCTGCTGTTGGTCCTGGTGAATCCTCCATGTAGGGACATAGAACTTTTCTGGAAGTCAAGCTGCTTCCAGTGGGGCAAACCAGCAAGTTGAATCCAATCAGTGATGCCACAACAGCAGGTGTCAGAATTTTTCTTTCCTGTGTCAGAGCTATGGGCACACCCCTGAGGTGTGTCTAGGGAAATGATGAACCCCACACCCCCTGCAAAAACAGTTCTGGGACAGGGTAACTGCCCCCCGCCTGGTTGCATTGTTGTCACTCTGGCTACAATAGTGTGGGCACACCTAGGTGCGAATCACCTCTGCTGGCGACACAGGCCACCCCTTTGAAGATGGTAGAGTTGGTGGCCTCATTCCCCAGGCCATCCTGTCAGGAGGTCAAACCTCCTTCCAGCCAACGCCTTTTTGTCCCCTTCCTGAGAACTTTTCACAGGCTGCCTGGTGACAGCTGTGGATTATCTGTAGACGCCCTACTAGAGGCTTTGGGCAGTGAAATGGCAACTTTCTAAAAGTGGCATTTTCAAAATAGTAATATAAAATCCAACTTTACCACCAGTTGTGATTTTAGATTATTATTTTTAGTTTTCAAAAATCACACTCAGGCTGCAGACCAGTCCTAAAGACATGCTCTACACTGTCATTTTAGTGAGGGCACAATGTGTGCTGCAGCGACAATTAACTTAAAGGCCCTGGGTGCACAAGATACCATGTAAGAGAGACATATAGGTAAGTTAAATATGTAAAGCAGGTAGTTGCTAATTGCACAAACACCTTGAAGGCCAGAGCACATACACTGGGAGATGAACTTCTGCGCCTGTGTTCAAAGTCAGTAAATCAGCACTAAACCTAGCTAAAAGTGGGAGAAAAAAGTTGGGGTGATCCTGCAAAAAGGGGATTTTTTTCACAGTCAGCTTCGCTGCTATCTCCATCTTCGAGATCCTAATCAGATCCTACAAGAAACTGTCAATGCTAGTCAAGTGAGTAAGCCTGAGGGGAGATTCAAGAGTACAGTCGCTGTCCATTTCATCAGCTTCTGTGCTCTGTGCCAGTATTCCGAGTGTTTTTAGTGACCGGGGGTAACGCCTGTGTAGTATTTGTATTGTACCACTGATCAAGTAATGCCTATTTTTCCAGAATATCAATTTCAAGTCTAATGATCAGGTCTTGTCTATTCTCAAATACCCATTAGTTTAGGGGAAGTAATTGGCCCGCCAGTAGTAGGGTATGATTTCAGAAATACCAAAGCCTACATCACGGTATGATTGCAAACATTTACTGAATGAGACTCCAATCCCCCTGCCCAAAGGTAGTTAAAATTTATTGCAGGCAAATGAAGACACCTAGTGGACTGCTATATGGAAAGTTCTACTGAACAATAATCAGGTAGATCATCTTAAAGAAAGCACCCTTACCCATAATTGGTAGCATACTCTAGATGTCAAGATCCTTTTTGACTTAGCATAAAAAAGAATTCATATTTACATCCAAGCATTTCTGCAGTTCTAAGGACATGTGTTTGCACATGAGGCATTTGGGGTATGCTCTGAAGTATGGGTCGGCTGGCCCCATCAATCAGAATATAAATGCACTTGTTCCAACTGACATTACGCCAGATGCCTTACTGTATCCATGAAGGACTTGCACAAACCTTGGTACAGTGTGTCCAGGCTGTTAAACGCATAGGAGCATAGGAGTATGAGTTTTTAAAAACATTTGTAAAAACTATGGGCCATAGTTATACTTTTTTTAGCGCTGCATTTGCGTCATTTTTTTACGCAAAGCAGCGCAAACTTACAAAATACAATTGTGGCCCATATTTATACTATATAAGTTTACCGCCGGCTAACGCCATTCCTACGCGCCTTGCGGGCGCCTTATTTAAGGAATGACGTTAGCAGGCGCTGCGGACTGGTCTGAGTAAAAAAAAATTACTCAAACCAGGCAGCGCCAGCGTAGGGGAAAATGGGGGTTGTGTGTCAAAAAATGGTGCAAGTCAGGTTTGAGGCAAAGATCATTCCTCAAACCGGACTTGCGCCATTTTTTGACGCACAACCCCCATTGAAATGACTCCTGTCTTAGCAAAGACAAGACTCATGCCCCCTTGCCCAATGGCCATGCCCATGGGACTTCTGTTCCCTGGGCATGGTCATTGGGCACAGTGGCATGCAGGGGGGCCCAAATTAGGACCCCCTATGCCACTTTAAAAAACAAAAATACTTACCTCAACTTACCTGTACTTACCTGGGATGGGTCCCCCCATCCATGGGTGTCCTCCAGGGCTGGGTGAGGGTGGCAGGGTGTGTCCCTGGGGGCAGGGAAGGGCACCTCTGGACTCCTTCCATGGTCAGAGACCATGAAAATGAGCCCACAGGTCCCTTAACGCCTGCCCTGACCCAGGCGTTAAAAAACGGCGCACATCAGGCTGTGCGCCGTTTTTTAAGGCCCGCCCTTTCCTGTGCGTCAAAATGACGCAGGAGTATAAATAAGGCGCACAGGCCTTAGAGTCATTTTTTGGGCGGGAACGCCTACCTTTCATGTCATTAACGCAAGGCAGTTTCCCACACCCAAAAAATGAATCACACTGAGGAATGTTGACGTCTGCGGGCTTCAAGGTTTAAATATGGTGCACAGTTTGCGCCGAATGTGCATCAAAATGTTTGATGCACATTCGGGACAAACAGAGTATAAATGTGCCCCTGTATTTTGTAAGTTTGTGCTGCTTTTGCATCAAAAACTAGCGCAAATGCGGCGCTAAAAAAGTGTAAATATGTGCCATAACTGTGTCCTGTAAGTTTGCGCCGCTTTTGCATCAAGAAATGTAAATGCGGCGCAAACAAAGTATAAATTAGGGCCTATGTTCCAGGAGTTCTCCAAAATTGGAAGTATTTATTTAGAGGATTCTGGCAAAGTCTTTGGCACGTTTTCATAACAAAAACTTACTGAATTAAACAATTTGTGAAAGAACTGTGCATAAAAATAAATCTCTGAGTGATATTTCAGTAGCGACAAAGAAGCACACAAAAAAGGTACATTTACCTTTCTAAATGAAACTGAATTGTTGCTGAAGTCTCTGTTATGTGAAAATGTGCCCTCTGCACCATGAACAATAGGTTTTCGTATCTGAGGAATTCGGGGCTTTTATAAAGAGAACATAACACATCACCATCGAGGTTCCCTTTTCTAGGGGGCGCGGCTACACAAGATGTTAGAGCAGACGTGCCAGGGGACTGCCCGTGCACCATGCTGCTATATTTTACATTCTGGTCTCAAGCATGTTCACCAGGTGCTTCTGATTCTGTGACTGGGACGCGGCGAGGAAGGTGCACCGTGCAGCGTCACTTCGGGACCTCACCAGTTGCCGGAACTGCGCCCGCTGCCCTGGAGTCTGGGGCTGCGCCGCTACTGCTAGTGTAAGGCCTGATCACCGGCTGAGAGTCAGGGGTATCCAGGAGCTGGAGGGGCCGATGAGACTGAGGGAGCAGTGTTTCTCTCTGGGACGGAGGGCGGCAGCACGGCAAAAATATGAACCTGCCACCAGGGATCCTCGTTTCAAAGGCCCAGGCCCCAGGAGAGAAGATGCATGTTTGGGCCTCAGCAGCAAGGCGACAGAGATGAGCATGAGTTATCTGCATGTCAGAGGTCGACACGGGGCATACATGGCATGGGGCTCCAGCTGTCCAGGACCAGGGGTGGCGTAGCATAGTATCATTGGGCCGGCAACACTGAGGATCCTACCAGTAGGGTGGGCAGCCATGCAACAGACTTACGGGCGGCAGCCCTACTGCACATAGCAAGGTGAAGGACACCTTGCTAATGGGGTGCTGCTGTCGGTCCTGGTGAAATCCTCCATGTAGAGACATAGAACTTTTCAGGAAGTCGAGCTGCTTTTAGTGGGGCAATCAGTGATGCCACAACAGCAGATGTCAGACTTCACTGTGGCTGTCCAGGTCAAGTGAGCATCCTTCCCTAAAATTAAACATGAACTGCGGAATACTGGAATCCAGTATTATTTACTGTTCCCAGCCAAACTGCGGGTAATGTTGAATGGGATGATTCACAGCTTTCTGACCCCTACAGAGGCATGAGAATGGCTCAAGAAGTACAAGGCGGAGGGCTCTGATACAGGACCTCTGTACAAACACCTCCACCCCACAGACGTCTCAAACTAAGAAAGCGTGGTAGGTCCACATTGACTGTAGAGCTTAGGCAGATAGCAACAAAGTGGTGACTTTGATTGTGTCATCGGACATCACAGGGGGCCACCAGTTGCACTCTGGTGTAGGATCTACCTCAAACATTCTATAGACTCTGCCTCTGATGTCCTCTCAATGGACAAATTTAATTTGCCCCTAGTCACACCCCGATCCGCGGTTGGAATGATTTGAGTGCTGCTGTGGCTGGTGCTAAGAGGGTCCTGGTTGAGGGGTTGCAATGGCCCTTGATGTATATGTTATCTGTGTGTTGGAGGGTATGTTGTTTCCTGTATGCTCTTGCTATGACAATTTTGGCAGTGGTTTCCCCCTGTGGAGGAGCCCTGCCATTGCTGCTGTGGTGGACCCTCTGAAGGGCTGTCGGATTTCTTGGATGGGAGTTTCTGGTCCTGACTGACTGCCCAAGGCCCCGGGGAAGTGTCTTGTAGAAGGGCACTACCAACCGCTGTGCTGGTGTGGGTGCTTGCACTTGTTCCTCCCTGCCTGCCCCAACACATTGACACTGGATTATAAGGTGTTAGAAATGGGATCTTTGGTTGACAGTCAGGTTACCCCCTGTTCAAGCAAGGGCCCTCACTCTAGTCAGGGTAAAAGAGAATCGCCCTCAGCTAACCCCTGCTTACTCCCTTGGTTGCTTGGCAGAGCAGTAGGCTTAACGTCAGAGTGCTAGGTGTAAAGTATTTGTACCAACACACACAGTAACTTAATGAAAACACTACAAAATGACACAACACCCGTTTAGAAAAATAGGAAATATTTATCTAAACAAAACAAGACCAAAACAACAAAACTCCGACATACACAAGTCAAGTTATGATTTTTTAAAAGATTAAACTCAAAAATAGCACTTAGAAACACAAAATGCTTCGATGAAGTGTTAACGCTGATCTCCACTCTCGCCCCGGTCCCACCCCTTGGAACCCGGGACCCCAACACAGCCACCACCAACCTGCATCGCTGGATAGAAGATTGGTTTTTTTTTTTTGCGGTGCAAGGGTGTTGGCGCAAACACCTCCCACAGAATCAAGGCCAGCTGGTTCACCCCAAAATAACAGGAATCCAAACGGCTATGTCGCAGAATGGAAAAAACCTGGCACCTTGACCCTACCAACTCCAACCACATCACTTTCAAGGATGCCCTACGCAAACATCACCAACTGATCCGCACCACCAAAAGGGTCCCACTTCAAAAACCGCATTGACGCCAACGCTCACAACAGTACAGAGCCCTTCAGCATCGTCAATGAGCTCTCCACCCCCAGGACCTGCTCCAATGAACCCCCGCCATCACAGGAGTTCTGCAACTCACTGGCAACCCACTTCCATCGAAAGATAGTAAAAATCCACAATAGCTTCAAACCTCAGACCCACCAGCTGACTATAAACACACAAGAACCCAACGCTCCAAGCAACACCCACCTCCTCCACACCTGGACCCCGTCAACATAGAGGACACCGCCACCACCATGGCCTCCACTCCGGATCACCATCGGACCCCTGCCCACACCATATCTTCAATAAGGCAAACATCATCATCGCCCCCCACCTCTGCAAAACCATCAACAGCTCCTTCGAGTCAGCCACCTTCCCAGAAAGATGGAAGCACGCAGAAATAAACTCCCTGCTGAAGAAACCAAAGGCAGACCCAGACGACCCCAAGAACTACCGGCCGATCTCCCTCCTCCCCTTCCCAGCCAAGGTCATCGAAAATATCATAAACAGCCAACTATCCAGGTTCCTGGAAGACAGCAAGGTACTTGACAACTCCCAATCCGGATTCCACAGAAACCACAGCACCGAGACTGCACTCATTGCTGCCACAGACGACATTAGGACCATGCTCGACGAAGGAGAAACAGCAGCACTCATCCTCCTGGACCTTTCCACAGCTTTCGACACAGTATGTCATCACATTCTCCGCACACGCACCCACAACACTGGAATCCGCGACAAGGCACTCAACTGGATCTCGTCATTTCTCTCAGGCAAAACCCAGAGAGTCCGCCTTCCACTGTTCCTGTCAGAAGCCTCCAGAATCATCTGTGGTGTTCCCCAAGGGTCCTCGCTCAGCCCCATGCTCTTCAACGTTTACATGGCCTCCCTCGCCAACATCGCACGAACCCAGCACATCAACATAGTTTCCTACGCAGACGACGCTCAGCTCATCCTCTCCCTCACGAAAGACCCTACAGCTGCAAAGAACAACCTCCACAATGTTCTTCACGCCATCGTCAGCTGGATGGAATCAATCCACCTCAAGTTAAACACAGACAAGACAGAAATCCTCATCTTTGGCACCAACCCCTCAACTTGGAATGACTCCTGGTGGCCCACCCCCCTAGGAACCGCGCCCTCACCCACCACCCATGCACGCAACCTAGGCTTCATCTTGGACTCCACACTCAGCATGACTCAGCAGGTCAATGCCATCTCCTCTTCCTGCTACAACACTCTCTGCATGCTCCGCAAAATCTTCAAGTGGATTCCCGTCGAAACCAGGAAAACTGTCACCCACGCCCTGGTCAGCAGTCGATTGGACTATGGAAACGCCCTATATGCAGGAATAACAACCAAACTCCTAACAAAGCTGCAAAGAATCCAGAACGCATCCGCCCGTCTCATTCTGGACATCCCACGCCGTGACCACATTTCCCCCCCACCTCAGAGACCTTCACTGGCTACCAGTATCAAAGAGGATCACCTTCAAACTCCTCATCCACGCACACAAGGCCCTTCACGACACAGGCCCAGCCTACCTCAACGACAGACTCACCTCCCACACCCCCGCCAGCAATCTTCGCTCCGCCAGCCTCGCCCTCGCCTCCATCCCCCGCGTCCGCCACACCACCGCCGGAGGAAGATCCTTCTCTCACCTAGCCGCCAAGATCTGGAACTCCCTACCGCTCCACCTTCGCCAGACCCAAGACCTCTTGACATTCAGGAAACGCCTCAAGACATGGCTCTATGACCAGTAGCTCCTCATCCCCTCCCCCCCCAGCGCCTTGAGACCCTAATGGGTGATTAGTGCACTCTATAAATCCTTGATTGATTGATTGAACACAGCGTCGTGACGGAGTCATTCCCAACAAGCCGACACCAGCGGTGCCAGATACGGAGTCGCGTAGACCCCCAAGTACAGTACCTTTGGTGAAGGGTGAAAACGAGTCAATGCGCGAAGTCGGGGATCGTGGCGTCTGTGCGAAACGTTGAATCCGTGCACTTGGAGCGGCTTCGGTCACGACGTGGTGCAGCGACTTCCATGGAGTCGCGGACTTCAGCGGGGCTGCAGTGGCGTCGGGCCTGCGAAGGTCATCGCGTTTCAGCGAAGATTACGGCGTTGGGTGCAGGCGGCGTCACCGGATTCAGCAGCAGCGTTGGTCCGAAGTCGATTTCCTTGGATTTCCACCAGCTTTCCTTTCAAGGGCCCAGGGACTGGATAGGGCACCACTTGTCAGAGCAGGAGTCTCTCCAGAGACTCCAGGTGCTGGCAGAGAGAAGTCTTTGTTGTCCCTGAGACTTCAAACAACAGGCCCTTGGAGATTTCTTCACATGATGGAAGGCACACAAAGTCCAGTCTTTGCCCTCTTACTCTGGCAGAAGCAGCAACTGCAGGGTAGATCCACAAAGCAATCACAGACAGGGCAGCACTTCTCAGCTCTTCAGCTCTTCTCCAGGCAGAGGTTCCTCTTGTTTCCAGAAGTGTTCTAAAGTCTGTGGTTTTGGGTGCCCTTCTTATACCCAATTTCTCCTTTGAGGTAGGCCTACTTCAAAGTAAAGTCTCTTTTGAATGTGAAATCCTGCCCTTCCCAGGCCAGGCCCCAGATACTCACCAGGTTGTTGGAGACGGCATTGTGTGAGGACAGGCACAGCCCTTTCATGTGTAAGTGACCACTCCACCCACCCCTCACTCCTAGCACAGATGGCTCATCAGGAAATGCAGACTACACCCCAGCTCCTTTTGTGTAACTGTCTAGTGTGAGGTGCAACCAGCCCAACTGTCAAACTGACCCAGACAGGGAATCCACAAACAGGCAGAGTCACAGAAATGGTATAAGCAAGAAAATGCTCACTTTCTAAAAGTGGCATTTTCAAACGCACAATCTTAAAATCAACTTTACTAAAAGATGTATTTTTGAATTTTGAGCTCAGAGACCCCAAACTCCACATGTCCATCCGTTCCCAAAGGGAATCTACACTTTAATCAGATTTAAAGGTAGCCCCTATGTTAACCTATGAGAGGGACAGGCCTTGCAACAGTGAAAAACGAATTTAGCAATATTTCACTGTCAGGACATATAAAACACATTACTATGGGGCTCATTCCGACCCCGGCGGTCAAGGACCGCCGGGGCCGGGGTCGGCGGGAGCACCGCCAACAGGCTGGCGGTGCCCCGCAGGGCATTCTGACCGCGGCGGTTTGGCCGCGGTCAGAAGAGGAAAACCGGCGGTCTCCCGCCGGTTTTCCGCTGCCCGACGGAATCCTCCATGGCGGCGCAGCTTGCTGCGCCGCCATGGGGATTCCGACACCCCATAACGCCATCCTGTTCCTGGCGGTTCGCCCGCCAGGAACAGGATGGCGGTATGGGGTGTTGTGGGGCCCCTGTGGGCCCCTGCAGTGCCCATGCCAATGGCATGGGCACTGCAGGGGCCCCCGTAAGAGGGCCCCACAAAGAATTTCAGTGTCTGCTGTGCAGACACTGAAATTCGCGACGGGTGCAACTGCACCCGTCGCACCTTCCCACTCCGCCGGCTCCATTCGGAGCCGGCTTCCTCGTCGGAAGGGGTTTCCCGCTGGGCTGGCGGACGGCCTTCTGGCGGTCGCCCGCCAGCCCAGCGGGAAAACCAGAATGGCCTCCGCGGAGCGGGCATTTGGCGGTGCCCGCCAGCCTCAGAATGAGGCCCTATATGTCCTACCTTAACCATACACTGCACCCTGCCCTTGGGGCTACCTAGGACTTACTTTAGGGGTGCCTTACATGTAAGAAAATAGAAGGTTTAGGCCTGGCAAGTGGGTACACTTGCCAAGTCGAAATTACAGTTAAAACTGCAGATACTCCAATGGCAGGTCTGAGACATGATTACAGAGCTACTTATGTGGATGGCACAGCCAGTGCTGGATGCCCACTAGTAGCATTTGATGTACAGGCCCTGGCACCTCTAGTGCACTTTACTAGGGACTTACTAGCCAATGGCATGGGCACTGCAGGGGCCCCCGTAAGAGGGCCCCACAAAGAATTTCAGTGTCTGCTGTGCAGACACTGAAATTCGCGACGGGTGCAACTGCACCCGTCGCACCTTCCCACTCCGCCGGCTCCATTCGGAGCCGGCTTCCTCGTCGGAAGGGGTTTCCCGCTGGGCTGGCGGACGGCCTTCTGGCGGTCGCCCGCCAGCCCAGCGGGAAAACCAGAATGGCCTCCGCGGAGCGGGCATTTGGCGGTGCCCGCCAGCCTCAGAATGAGGCCCTATATGTCCTACCTTAACCATACACTGCACCCTGCCCTTGGGGCTACCTAGGACTTACTTTAGGGGTGCCTTACATGTAAGAAAATAGAAGGTTTAGGCCTGGCAAGTGGGTACACTTGCCAAGTCGAAATTACAGTTAAAACTGCAGATACTCCAATGGCAGGTCTGAGACATGATTACAGAGCTACTTATGTGGATGGCACAGCCAGTGCTGGATGCCCACTAGTAGCATTTGATGTACAGGCCCTGGCACCTCTAGTGCACTTTACTAGGGACTTACTAGTAAATCAAATATGCCAATCATGGATAAACCAATTACATACAATTTACACAGAGAGCCTATGCACTTTAGCACTGGTTAGCAGTCGTAAAGTGCTCAGAGTTCAAAAGCTAACAGCAACAGGTCAGAAAAAATAGGAGGCAGGAGGCAAAAAGATTGGGGATGACCGTGCATAAGCAAAAAAGTCCAACACAAGGTTTGGCTGCATGATTGTGGTGGCACCTGATGGAGTGCTGCCTTTCATCTGACATTAGACTAGTTTGTCCACCGCCCTCCACACAGGCTCATGACCAGTAGTTAGTGGGCATTGCGCTTGTGATAGTTGTTTCTCCACTATGTTCTCTCCAAGTTTGGATACCTGACCGTTGTCAGTCTGCCTTGGGGTCGGGTGGTTTTGGGTTTTCCTTATTGTTCTGTGGGTTCCAAGGTTGGGATTGAGGTCTCTCGAGGGTGAAGGGTTGGATTCTGGGGAGTTTATTTTTGATTTGCCTACATTACAGGACCGGACCCATGACTCATACGGAGCTGAAATTACTCACCTGAAACATACAACGCATGGGTACAGCTGATTAACGTCACAAAATATGCATGTTTCTTAGATGTCCAACTGCGCACATTGCCACCTACAAGAGACAAATCTCACTGCTGAAGAAGTGCAACACCTTAGGCGACGCTGAAGGAGTAAGGTGTTCGCCACTGTTATTCAGCCTATTCAAGGGGTGGCTTGATCTAGGTTTGGGCGGGTGTTGCCTTTGCAGTTGCAAGTTGATAGAGATGGTAGGAGGGGAGGCTGGATGGGAGACCATTGACCCTGGGCAGCATCTATGCCCCCAGTCAAGACCAACTGACATTTTTCACTTGCTTACCTGATCAGTTGTGCTGCTTTCTGTCCATTCGAGAAATGATTACTGGGGAAGATTACAACTGTGTCGCTGTTACATCTTTGGATCGTTCTGCCCCTCTTTTGCTGGGGGCTTTAGCTCATGGAGTGGCGAGGGAATTCCAGGTTTGGATGGCGGGCTGGGATCTAGAGGATGTGTGGAGAATGCAGCATGTTGGAGACAGGGATTACTTCTACTTGAGTCTCAATGCTCTTCATGTTCGCTAAGACAAGGTCCTGTGCCTCTCTGTCATCTCTTCTACCACTCCAAGTACCTGGGTCGCACCATCTCGGACCATAATCCATTCCTCCCAGATATCTAGGTGGGTACCAGCCAGCTGGTGACATTCAAGTGGCAGCATTTCCCTGTGGCCCTGGAAGATAAGACCTATTGGGATCGCCTTCAGGAGGCCATCTTGGACTATTTTGAGCATAATGCAGACATGGCCTCGAACTGCCTTGTTGGGTGGGTGGTATTTAAAGTGGTGAACTGAGGGCATTTAATGGGGCCTAAGGGTGAACTTAGCCAAGACTAACTTATTTCCGTGACACCCGCCGAGCCATGATCTGGTTCTCTACCCCTTAAGGTTAACTGGACCCCCTAGACGTTTTGATATCTGGCCATGCAGGTTTACCATACTTTAGATGATCTCAAAGAGGGAAATGCTGGAGAGGTGGTACGATCCCTTAAGGGATGTGTGACCTTCTGGCATGCCCTTCAACTTCCTATTATGGCATGTATAGCACTGGCTAAGATGATCATGCTGCCTCGCTTGCTGTATCATTTTACCAACCTACCAGTTTGGTTATCGCCCTCCTGGTTTAAGCACCTAAACGCCTTGTTGTGAGATCTTATCTGGGATGGAGGTTCGACACAGAGTTTTCTTGGACACACTTCAATGATCTATTTTGGAGGGGTACCTGGGAGAACCTGACTTTGGGCTTTATTATCTGGCAGCCCATCTTCAATGGATTGCTTACTGGTTGGCTGATATGAACCTGGCTGAACTGTGCTGCAAGGGAAGTTCACCTAATGGGGTTGCATTATTGGCCAAATTAATGAGACTCATGCCTGGCAGGAGGGTCGATGGAGCACTATCTTAGAGATGGCGCTTGATGTTGGCAGTGTTGTGTGACTTGAGACCACCGACTGTATGCCCCCTTGTTACCCTTGGTGCAACTCCCCCATCGTGACCTACTTATGCTTTTCACTGCGGGCCATTTGGCACACTGGACAGAGGCTGGCCTGGTTGTGGTTGGTGCCTGATGAAGCCAACACACTGATACCATTAGCCGTCTGGGTTGACACAAGAGACCTGCCTCCTGGGCAGTTTCTGGTCTATGAGGACCTAGTTAGAGCCTTTGAAGATTTATTGGGCGGCGGAGGGGCTCAGCCGCATCAGGTTTTGCAACTGCTGCTAACATTGGGCAGAGGCCACCATTTGGTCAGGCGGTTATTTGGTCCTCTCAGTGGGCTGGTTCATAAATCCCCAACTGCCCTACATGACAGGTGGGAGACCATGCTGGATAGGGACTTGTCAGATAGGGACTGCACCCGCATGCTAGCCTCCTTGCAGAAGGTATCCCACAATTCTCAAGTTAAAGTGATCCAGTTTAATTATCTATATCAGACTTACCTTACCTGGAAGAGACTGACTACTATTTATGGGTGTACGTGTTGGTGCTGTCCATGCTGCGCTTTTGAGAACACGGATTTCTGTCACATGACATGGTCCTGTCCCAGTGTGCAGGTGTTTTGGACGGGGGTGATACAGGCTGTAAATGAGTCACTACACTGGAATTTACCCTGCACCTTAGAGATTTGCCTGCTAGGCCTGTTCCCACACCTTGGGCCCAAGAAAGTGGGTATTAGGTTTTTTGATCTGACATTTAAAGTAGCTAAGAGGCTAATTGCTTTGACATGGAAACCAGCGCTGGGCCGGTGCTTGCCAGATGGGAATCTGCAGTAAGGGACTGGGAACAGCAGAGGACCAGGCTCTGCATGGGGAAGAGGTGCGAGGCATACATAGACGCCCCACTGTACCATTGTGGGTGGAGGTGTTAGAAGCATTTGATGGTCTGGGAGACCCCGAGGGATCGTCCCCAGAGGCCTTGATATCTGGGAGTGGGAATGAGGCACGTCCAGCTGTACCATAATGGGTTGCTAGAAATGGCTGCTCACTGTCGAGGCCCTGATAGGATGGCCTTCTGAGCTGGTGAGAGTTCCATGCTACGGTGGTGTCAGTGCACGTCTGCACAGTGTGCCCGCGGTGCCACCATGGGGTGGTCCTGACTCATACCTCTTGGGTCTACCCCGCCCCTCCTCGCTATTTGTCCTCCTGCTTTTGTACTTTATAGACTCAGACACTCTGAACTTACTGTTAGTTTACTTATTTTCTTTGCCTGCTCTATTTGTTAATAGTTTTATATTTTACCCTACGCCGCAAGCCACACAGTGTCTTCCTGCCAGGTACAAATTGAATTCTCCATATGTTCAATATCCTGCTACATGTAAATCATTTCGTACTGCTGTTTGAAGGATTCTGTACTGAATTACTGTGTAAGAGTTTCGTACCGCTGACCCCGACTGGAACAGGACGAAAATCAATCCGACATGTTATAATAATGAACGAATGTACCTTTTTTTCTATAATGACAAACGTTAATAAATGTTTTAAAAAAATAGGTTTCCTTTTCCAACATATTGCACAAGTTGATATTTACAATAATGCTACAGATTTCCTATTCACATAAAAGTAAGCATTAACCAGCACTGATGCATCATAAACACATCTCCGAACTCACTAAGGCCCAGATTTATACTTGCTCGGCAGCGAATTTGCATAATTTTTTTACGCAAATTTGCCGCAAACCTAAATCCAAATTCATACTTTGGCGCTAGACCAGTCTAGTGCCAAAAGTTTTGGAGTTAAAGTAATTTTTTGCTAGTGGGAAAATGTATATATATGCCCCTAAGTGAGTAAATATAGTGTGGGTGCCTGGCCCACTGCACATAAGTGGGTTGTCGGTTTAAGAATGTTTTTAACAAAAATGCTAAATGGGGCATTTAACACACATAGATTGGCTAAAAAGCTACAGATTTGAAACGGCGGGCAGTTTTGAGAGGGCACTCATTGAATATTACATTAATTTCATGGTAGTACAAGTAAGCCTGATCCTCCTTACCGATTTACGCAGAGTCAACCACACAAACACAGACAACAAACAGATGGCCATTCATTCACGTATAAGACAGACATTGTCAAGGCTATCCTTTTTAAAGGCCACGCGCTCCTGCTAGAAAATGTCTTTGTAGAACAAACAAGCATCCTCAAAGAGTGTAGATTTGAGGGCTATTTTAGGTTACTGAGGCCCATATTTATACTTTTTTAACACCGCATTTGCGTCATATTTTTGAAGCAAAAGCAGCGCAAACTTACAAAATACAATTGTATTTTGTAAGTTTGCGACATTTTTGCGTCTAAAAGAGGCACAAATGTGGCACTAAAAAAGTATAAACATGGGCCTGAGTCAGTGCTTAATTTGTAAATAAAAAGGTGCCGGTGCCCAAAGCCCTCCTCTTAAACACGCGGCTGCTGCAGTTAAATGTGCAAGCACAGAATACTGAGGCGCGTAATCCTGAAGCCATCTCGGGCCTCTTCAATCCCTTTACAGCCACTCCCTGCCCCTTCAGCTTACTCTTGCAGGTTTCTAACGTCTTCCTTTATAATGCTTTTTCGTTTTTTCTTCCTCCGTCTTTCCCATATGTGTCTTTTGCTCGCAGCAAATGCCTGAGGCAGAAGAATAGGCCCCGGCCCTCAAAAATAAGTGCTGGTGCTCAGCACCGGAAACAACAAGCACAAATTAAGCATTGGCCTGAGTTGTCTGTTATATGGTTTTAGGCAGAGTTGAAACCCTTTCCTGGTCAAGAGAGCACCACTGTCTCAAACCAGAAACGAGCAGTGCTGGAGTTAATGATCTTAATGATCTGAGCTAATGGTATTTGAAATATTAAAAAAAGCAAATAACAGTTCCACCTCAGTGAAATTGTAGGATGCCTGATGGACCTAGGCGACAGCAGACCGCTAGATTGTGTTTTATTTTCTGGAGGCATTGGCAGATTTGTGCGGCACTGTCCCACACTAACTGAGAGGGCACTTGTGGCAGCTTGTCCCCAGCATGACTTCAACCGTCCAACATCACATTCCACATAACAACAGATCACTGCACCAGATACATTACATGGATCAGACTGATGAAAATGAAACGTAGCTCACATACAACTGAATTCCACTTCCTCTCACCTAAATAAAACTGCCAGCTTCCCACCTAGTGGAATGACAACATGAGCAGCATAGGCCAAAGTAGTTGCCATTACTGCAAAATCCCTCAGTCTCAACGTAGTCTTCAAACTCTAACTAGGCTTTCTAATCAATTTCATAATTGAAAGTCCATTTATCAACTATCATCAGTCATTTTCTTTCAAGAGTAAACCTAAAGAACTTAGGGTCCGATTTAGTGTTTAGAAAATGGGTACTAAGTCACAAACGTGAAGGATATCCCATTAAACATGACTTTACTGGGGATTATCATCATTAATATAACCTTTAACGGTTCTGTATTACTCCTTATTCGTGCATCATCTGTTTTTTCACATATTAATGTATATGAGTTGTTTTTCTTTTCTGTTTTTTAAATTACTGGACATGAACTATGGGCCTGATATAGACTTTGATGGACAGAATATGTCCTGTCCCCATGGCTGAGTACTTTACTCCAGCCACAGTGAGGGTACTCTGCCTGCCAAATTCAGACATGTCTTCCAGATCAGCAGACATCTGTTCCATTTCCGGGAACCACTGTGATGTAGGTTCCTGTAAATCACGGGTCTTCAACCTTTTCAACAGTGAGAACTACTTCTGAACAATAAAATCCATCCTGAGCTACTGCCTTATACATGAATTAGATAACCGCACAAAAAGAACACGCTGCTTAAGCACTTTCCCTACAACACCCAGTCCTGATAAAGTAAGCACACACCATTAATGGCAGAAGGTCTGTTGGGTAAAAATTGTAGAGGTATGTGGTCCGCTGTCAAACTTTCAACATTTTATTCTCAAAAACAAAATCCCAAAATGGGATTTTGCTTTTGAAAATATTGAAAAAAAATGTATTTTTCCATGGCGCAGAGGTTTTTAAAAAGTTTTTACTTTCACATAACACCACGTTTGGTATAGGAGTTTGTGCAAGCAAAACTTGGTCATGTGTTTGTCCACTCTAAATGACTCTGTTGGGCCATTGGCGGTGTATGTAGGCAGCAGAGATGCAGTACTCTTTGCCATCCACATTCCAAAGTTCCACCCGAGTCTAAATGAGGAGGGCAGAAGTTCGCTTTAGCCTTATGACAGAGTACCATCTCCACCAAAACTCTTAATCAGGCCCTATGTTTTCAAAATGCAAAATGTTCTGCCATTGTGGAGAAGCTTCAGATCCCACTTTAAAAACTATAATAATAGAAAGAAATCTTATCAGTAAGTTGCGTTCTTTTGTTGGTCATCAGGCCTGGCTGTATCTGATGGTCAGCTGTGGCTCCCACTAGCTCAAGGAGTAACCTCAAGATGTTGGAGAGATAGGAAACGTTTCTTCCAGGGCCCCAAATGCTACCTCCACGCTGACCAACAACCAAATTATTTGTTATGTTATGTTAAAGTTACTTGTTATAGCACACAAATCACCCTGAAAGGGGTATCTCGGTGCTGGGAAGCAAGCTGAAAGAAGCAACAATCCATTATTACAATGCGGTTTTAAGCATCTTTCTGAAAGAGAGATCGTCGGCAGCATCACTGCAATCATTGTGTCCCGGAAGCCCTCCTAGTTATTCTGTCTTGTCCAGAGAATCTGAGGCCCAGGTATTGTCTGATCATGTGCACTTTGCAATAATGTGTCTTTACCTTTTCATGTTTTGGTATCTTCGTCACTAAATCTTCATGGTATGCCAGTGCAGGCAGTCTCACCAAACGAAGTGTCCCTGGTGAACATATCTGTAGTACATGGTAAAACAATAAAAACCATAGAATAAATTATTTCATAACAAAATGTATTAAGACATGTAAATTTACAAGGCACACATATGTTGTTGTATCAAAGCAAATTTCAACTTTAAGCAGTTTTAAAAACTAACATAGGCTGTGGTTGTGCCGATCTCTGACCATTTCTTGAAATCGGTTTAAAATAAACAAATAAAGTCAGAGGTACTGTGTGCAAGACATGAATATGTGGCATGCTGTGGAATTCGAAAATATTTTTAATGGGAACGGTGAAACCCAGTGAAGGGTGTTGGACCTTTTGATTATGGAGGAACTTGTGTAGTGCCCTTGAGCTGAGACATCACTTTGCAAATTCTCAGATAACTGACCAGAAATAAAGAGATACTCACAGATTTAATAGAGTAAGTCAAAAACAGAGTCTACAACAGAACAAACCAGTTTGGGAGAGAAGCCATCAGTAGAATAACAAGACGCCTTTTAAATGCTAATAGGTGGTATTCACCAGGGTTTACAAGAGTAAGATAAGCATAAGGGGAATGGGTCCTTTCTCCTTGGCAAGGGAGGGTTCTTCCAACATTCAGGAGATTAGTCCCAGCGCTAAGGACGTACAGCCACCAGCACAGATTCTGTCCTTGTTGAGCATATGTCTTTAAAAGATTGAAAACAATTTGTCCAAAATCCAGATAATATTTACGTTACCACTACACGAGTCTGGTAAATGCTGGGAAGAGAGATTTAGCTTTTCCAAACCATAAAGAGGACTTTTATTCACCTAAAAAAAAAAACACACTTACAAGCATAAGAACTGCAATTGTGTTTGGGGGTTTTTATTTCTGCCATGGAATATTACATAACCTTCTGTATTTTGCTATTTGCGCTGTTCCTTTTTTTAACTGCCTTATTTCCTTCTGATGAAGACAGCAAACATGGAATGGCTTATTTGATAGTGTCTCCTGAAAACCCATAAAGACCAGAGGATCTAAAGTATTAATTATTCATTATCAAAGAATACTAATGCCCACAGAATTTAAAGTTGGCTGCAGCATAGGCCCATAGTGATTTGTAGTGTGAAATAGCGAGTAGGGAAGCTCATGATATTTTTTTGTCGTAGTCACTATATTGAGGGCTAAGATATCGAAAGGTAAGTGCGTATAAGGAAATATGGATTGACTATTATTAACTCCACCTCTACATACCTTGAAGATATATATATATATATATATTGCCAAGGTGCATGTGTGTGGGGTTGCGTACAAAAATCTACATCTACTTACCTATCAGTATTTTGGTCCTCGATATTAAGGTTTGATGGTATTCCCTATTCTGGTGTTCTGAACCCACACCTATAAATGCTAAAATATCACTCAGCATGAACCATGTCGCTGAGTTTGGCAGCCTTGCGGTCTGTATGGGCTGCCTGGGATGCAGACACTTAAACCCACTGTACCAACCTCATACTGGACAGTTCGACCAAACGCTTTCTCCCCACCCTTTCTTTTCTCTCTGCTAGATGGACAGAAGGCGCTCCCACTGGACCACATTGGAGCCTCAAGCAATGCCCTCCTGTGTTATGTGGAGCTGACGACATTATCATAGCCATCCCTGAGGTGAGCAAACAGACACAAAAAGGACTCTGAATCTCCCTCATTTGGGACTGTAAGGCTAATTTTAGGATTTAGACTGCATTTTATAAGTGCTCTGCTGCAGGTGGTCCAAGCCTGCAGGGCCCTTACTTCTCTGCCGCTCCTCCTTAGGATGAGATAGAGTAAATGTTGTATTGCTTCTGACTCTCATGGCAAGGTCTCAGTCTATTCTTGAACTCCAAACCTGAAACTGTAGTCCCAGGTAACAACTACAACTTGATATGTGTATTCTAGCTCCTTCTTTGCCTAGACGGGGGCTCGCCTACCATATTGCCCAGGAGACTCAGACTTTAGCACCTCTACTCAATGCTGTCTGAAGCTGCCGACATTGTTAGGGATTCATAGGGCGAGATTTGAGCCTGTAGAAGATCTAACAGCACATACTGCAGTGGTCTGTAAAGGTCCTTAATGGCTGGCTGTGTTATCTGGCACACCTCTGAAACTATGTAAAAGCGTCATTCAAGCCCTATGATCCTCCACCGACCTACTTCAGGCTTGGCTGTGGGAACGTTATATTGCCCATGACTGTTTTGGGAAGCCCTCCAATGTGAGCTGCTTCTGCCCAAAGTAGGCTGCCCTACAAGCAGCTGAATGCGAGCACGGTGGGTGTTTCAGGGGGTCTATTATCTTCAACCCAGGTTCTCCACTAAGAAAGACTTGCAGTTTAAAAGACATCAAGTTGTCACATGGGAAAGCCGAAGAACACACATAGGCCTCCAAAAGAATTACTTCCTGCAACCCCAGCTCAGCTCTTTCGGGCCTCGGCGATGTGTGACTTGCCTGGGCAGGAACACATGGAATCGTCTTCAGGACCCCCACTGGGGTAATCTCTCCAGTTCGGTGTAGAAGCTCCCCCGGATTAACTCAACATGATATTAGCAGTCATCTCAGGCTCCCAGGAGGCCTTCAAATCCAAATTTGACTATTTAACTAACAACTTAACAATCCTCAAAGAAAATCAACACAAACTGTCAGAAAAGATAAATGCAAATACTCTGGCCATTGAGGAACTCTGTCCTTGTACACATGCCCTTTCCAAACAAATGCAGTCAATCCTGGACTGGTTGCATATTGATGAGAATAAACTGGACGATGCAGAAGGGCTCTCTCGCCATCTCCATACTGGGACTGCCTGTGGAAGAAGAAGGAGGGGGACCCAACTACCTTTTAGGATCATTGGTGTAAACATGATATCGCCCCAAACTCTTTCCCCCCATTTTGTCATTGAAAGGGCATACAGACTACAGGCTAAATACCCACCTAGTGATGCACTTCCCAGAGCAGTGGTAGAGAGGACCCTGAATTATCACAACTGTGATGCAATCATCATAACAGCCAGTGGAAAGATCTCCATCCTAAAGCAATATAAAAGTGATGTTTTTTCAAGATTATACATCGGCAGTCCAGTGTCAAAGAGCATCCTTTATCCACATTTAAAAAAAGCTAGGGGACATAGATCTCAAATACACCCTTCTGTTTCCGGCAAAGATGTGGTTTTCAGATGGTCAACAATCACATTTCTGTATGCAGCTGCAAGCAGCGTGGGACTGGGAGGAAATGTTTGACTGAGTTATCATTAGCCAATCCTCCTTCCTCTCCCCTTCTGCTCCACGGATGGACTGGGTCTTGGCCACTGTACGAAGGGTATGTTGTCAGAGGTTGAAGTGGCCTTACGTGCCCTTAGAACCAGAGGGAAGATTATGAGACAGCGGCAGCAGCTTCCTTGCAGAAGCTCTCCTCGACACAACTCTGAGTCCAGTGTGTGATGACCAAATATTCGAGAAAACTGTCTCTGACCCACAAACACATCCAGAATTTCTCTTTGTCATAGCACTATTAGTGTCCATTTATGTGCATTTGGTTGGTGTAATACAGGCCCTTAGTAATATTTAATCCTCATGATTAAGTTATTTTTTTGGAAATTCATAGACACTTACCCTGGCGACTTGCTGTCTTGAGGACCAGACTGTTAAGTCCCAATGTTGTTTGCTGTATGTGACAAGCCCAGCTTTGTGTGTTACTCTGGATCCTCAGTGGGGTCAGAGCTCTTTCTCTGCAAGAACTGCACCCCTCCATTTTTTTATTCCTTACCGGATATGCTTGGGGACTGAATAGTTATGGTTTTATTCACTTTTCCCTTTTCCCTTGTTGGGGGTTTCTTTTCTTTCTTCTTGTTGGGATCTGTCCTAGAGATGCTAGTTGCATCCATACAGTTTGTCACTGAAGTATGTCCCTGCCTGCTACAATACTCCTCACTCTCTGCCGTACAGTATGCGCAGGTGTTTGGCATGGGCTTCTTGGCTTACGCCTGAGGGATTGTGAGATGGGTGAGGGCAAGTGTCCTTTATGGGTAGAGAAGGTGAAGACTGATGCTGAGGGCCATTTCGTACTGGTGAGAAGTAGCCTTGACGCCTGACATCTCCTTCCAACATGATGATCAACTGGCCTTTTAACTCATGTGTCGACCCTCCTAGTAGACAAGCCAAATGTCTCTTGGATTTTAGGGAAAGATTTTATTACTGGGCAGGTTTGTTTGCTCTCAGTCATTCCATACACAGGTTATTTCTATCTTCTATCTACCCCAGGCTTTATCAAACTACAACCCTTTGGCCACGGCCATCTCTTTTGGTAGATTACTCTCCCCCTTGCCTACTTGGAAACTTTTGATCTCTAAGTTGGATGATGCAGTCTTTCTGCGAAAGATAATCACATTGACTCATTCTTCCGATAGAATACGAGGATGACTTCTCCCATGATAGAATGGGAAATATTTAAAGTAGTGACGAGAGGGTCTATATATTAAAACAACTGTGGGATCTTGAGAAGGGTCCTATTATGGGATATTGCCAAAGTCAAATCTTTCCGCCTTCATCTAGAGCGGCCTTTACTGTCCTCGGTGGATAAATTAGATGACTAACAAATGGCTCGAGCCACTGATTTTACTACATTAAAATCACTTTGATGTCATGACTTCTCAGCAAAGTAAACTGGGACACACAATGAAGGGAACAGAACTAATCACCCCCTGCCAAGCTGGATCTACCCCACTCTCCATCAATCTAATCTGGGAGAGACAGCCCACACTCCATCGCCATTAACTGCACCTTCCACATGTATTACAATGCTTTGTATGGTGCCCCACAGACGTTACCAGACTCTGTTATGGAATTCTTTGTCACCCATATTCAACTTAGACATATCCCATGAGGCACGGCTCTCCCTGGATATCCCTATATCATCTTAGGGAATTACATTACTACTGGGCGACCTTCCCCATGAGAAAACCCAGGGGCCGGATGGTTTACCAACCAAATTTTATAACCAGTTTGCTCACTCTGTAGCACTGAGGTTGGCAACTTTATATAAAGCCGTATACATTCCTGGCAAGCTTTCCTGCTGAAACTGCACAGAGACCCTGTTGACCTAGCTCTTATTGCCCGTTATCCAGTTTCAATACCAACTATAAAATCGTAACTAAATTACGGACCTGTAGGCCACTGCTGGAGCTTCCTTCCGTAACTCACAAAGATCAGTCGGGGTTTGTGTTGAGTTATAAAACTTCCCTCAATTTACGGATGCTATGGCATATAAAGGAAGAATCAGTGGTGCTGTTCCAGTAGCCACTTGTGTTGCACTTGATTTGGAGAAAGCTTTCGATTCCTTGCATTGGTGATTTATGCGCACAGTATTACAATTATATGGAAGAGGCCCATACTGGCAGAAGTGGATACGAATCCTGTAGTTGAACCTCTCCACCCAAAAAAAACAGGGGAATGCATCTCAGCCTCATGGGCTGCCCCTTTCACCTGTATTATTTGCTATGACAATTGAACCTTTAGCAGCCCATTTATGAATCCTTGAAGCACAATGGGGTATACCGATCAGTGGCACTACTCATGCAGTATCCCTGTATGCTGACAGTATTCTGTTGTATATCCAGAATGCAGGGGCTGACTTATCCTCCACAGCTCACATACTCAACAACTTTGTGGCTATTTCAGACTCAAAGGTGAAATCGACCAAGTCCTGTATTTTCCTCCTACAACAGGGTTTCTTGCTTTCACTACCAATACACCTGGTTACGAGGGGTCTTGTTACAAAACGTTTCATAGACAGTTGCTATGCAAGTGAAGCTAGAGAGCCTGACACTCCCCATTGGCTCTCTTCTGAGAAAAATTGCAACATTATAGGGCCAACAGCGGGATTTCCAGATAGATTTGTCAGTAAAATTAAACTCATAGGTTTTATTTACAAGGGACACTGCAATTGAGAACAGAGGCGATTTGCGAGGGTTCAGTTGTGTGGCATTTTTGTGATACCAGTGTGTTATATACATTTTCTGGCACTCACAGCACTTGTGACTTTCTGCCAAGTTACCCTCAGTGCCCCAGCCCACTGAGCTTCCAGGGACCACCTTCTCTCCTTAGAGAATGCAGGGGAACTTGTAATTTTTAGCTACGTTCTCTGTATATGCATGCAGTTTTGTAGCAATTGTATTGTTTCTCCTGTACCACAAAAGCTGCTTACTTCAGGTCACGTTCAGATCCTAGTGAAATAGCTCAGTTCGTACATGCAGCTATTGCAGATTGTCATGTAACTTGTACATCAGTTTCTGATCCTAAAAAAATAGTTCAGCGGGCTATGCACCCGCTGGAAAAATCTTCATATACTATAGTGGAGCATACGTGTGAGTCCTTGCAGGGCTTCAGTCTACAAATGTTGATGAAAAAAATGCTATTGCGTTGTGCAGTACTGCGTGTAAATGCAAACCAACACAGCATTCTGAATCAAATCCCTATAGCTGTCTAATAGTTCTTCTAAATCCAAAGTTTGCTTAACACAGTGCACTTTCCTTGAACATAGTGCCACACACCTTCCTTCTAAGCGAATACAGTTCTTAATGTGTCTGTTTTTTAAATAGTCAGACTAAACAGACACAGAAGAAAGGCAGAAAAGGGAAAAAGAAGGTTAAAGAAAAAGATGGGATAGCTATGAAAATAGAGGGAAAGGGAGGAAATAGGGATGGAAGAGAACACACACAAGTGGGATTTAGAGGCAAGAAATGTAGGAAGGTGAAATAATGAAGTGTGAGATGGAATTAAGACAAGAAATGCTTGGCATTCAGCATACCAACATTTGGCAATTGCAGTAGTAGCTAATTCCTAAGAAAATCTTTGGCTCCCTGTGCTTACATTTTCGTTTTTACAAATTAAGCAATGTGTGCATGCACAATGTTGGAAAGTGGATTATTGGTAAGGGCAGGTAAGTACCTACACTTAGCAATTGGCCACAAACCCCTACTAGTTCCAGTCAGTTCTCAATAAATTGATCCCAGCTCAACCCTTGGTTGCTTGGCAATGAGCAGTTAGGCTTAATTTAAGAGAGTGTGTAAAGCATTTAAAATTCACAAAACAGTAAAATAGTAAAACAGAATAAAAATCCAACTCCAATTTATAAACATAGACTATACTTCTATCTTTAAAATGACACCAAAACTACAAAAATCCAATAACGAGAACCGGAGATATGAATTTGTAAAGATTAAAAGTTTTTTAGCAAATAGAAACTAAAAGCGCCAATCTGGACATCTGATTGCACTCAACCGGGGCAAAGTCAAAAGTTGAGGCCGACCGCCATTGAGCCCTGATCCGCTACAGTAAGCAGGAGGTCTTTTTCTTGAAGATTTCTCTACACCGGGACGAAGTCACAAGTTGGATACGACTTCACTGAAGCCCTCTTCAGATACACGTCGCAGGACACCTCAGTGAAGAATTCTACGTTCAGACTTACATGATTTATTGTAACAGAAATCTTCATCCGTAGCAATCTTGAAATTAAAGCTTGCCTCCCTGGAGCCCTCTTCGGGAAGCCTTGGTCAACTTTTTATGTTTGGAGTTAGAAAATGATTTTGGAGCTTTTTCTCTCTGAACGTCAAATGACCCTCACCAGCAAGCCGATTTCGTGTAAACTTCATCAAATTGCCTTTCCACGAGCCCCTGGTGAAATCCTGGAAGTGTGGGGCTCCGGAGCTTTTTAGCAGGACCAACCTGCAAGTAAGGCGGGTCCGAGCAGCATAATCCGGCTTGATTTACGACGTGGGCCTCTCCCCTTATAGAGCTTTTTCTCAATAGTTCTCCAAGCTTCTCCAAACTTCTGGATCTTCTTCCAGAAGGTCTTTGCAGGTCCTTTAGGAGACCACAACTCACCCAAGGTTCCAGAAGCTCTAATTTACTCCTTGAGGGTTAGGGCTCTAACTCCCAGAATGCAACTGGCTCAAATCCAAAAATGACCACCATGGTGAGTGCAGGTGAGTGCAGGTAAGTATAATTTTGTTTTTTAGAGTGACATAGGGGGGCCTAACTTGGGCCCCCCTACATGCCACTGTGCCCAATGATCATGCCCAGGGGACTTCTGTCCCCTGGGCATGGCCATTGGGCAGTGGGGCATGACTCCTGTCTTTGCTAAGACAGGAGTCATTTCCATAGGGGTTGTGTGTCAAAAAATGGAGCAAGTCAGGTTAGAGCCAATATTTTTGACTCTAATCTGACTTGCACCATTCTTTGGCGCACAACCCCTAGTCTTCCCTTCGCCTCCGCTGGCCGGTTAGAGTCATTTATTTTGACGCAAACCAGGCCGCAGTGCTAATGTCATTCCATAAATAAGGCGCCCAGCAGGTGTGTTGGAATGGCGTTAGCCGGCGGTAAACGTTTTGACGCAAATCTGCGCTGGTGCTGATTTGCGTAAAAAAAGTATAAATATGGGCCTTAGTCTTTTTCTTGAAAAATTTTCTTCACCGGTACGAAGTCACAAGTTGGATACGACCTCCCTAGAGCCCTCTTTGGATACACGTCACAGGAGACATCAGTAAAGAAATCTATGTTCAGACTTAGATGATTTTTCATGACATAAATCTTCATCTGGGATGAACTTGAAATTGAAGCCAAACCCCTGGAACCCTTTTCGGATACACTGTGCTGGAAGCCTCCGTTAACTTTTCACAATTGAACTTAAAATCTTTTGGGAACTTTTTCTTTCTGATGCCAGATGATCCTCCACAGCAAGCCGATTTTGAGTTGACGTCATTGGATTGCCTTTCCACGAGCCTCGGGTGAAATCCTAGAAATCTGAGGCTCCGGAGCTTTTCAGCAGGGCAAACCTGTAAGTCAGGCCGGGGGGGTTTGTGGTCGACATAAGCTGGCTTGACTCATGACATTGGGTCAGTCCACTTATGGAGCTTTTTTCCAAAAGTGCTTCAAATTTCTGGATCTTTTTCCAGAAGATCTTTGAAAGTCCTTTAGGAGACCACAACCCATCCCAAGGTTCCAGAAGCTCTGAATTGTTCCTTGAGGGTTAGGGCTCCAACTCCCAGAATGCACCTGGCTCACATCCAAAAATGACCCCTGGTCAGCTTATCAATTTCTTCAGGGCTTGATGCAGGGGACTCAGGTCAGCCATTTTCTACCTGTAGCAACCAGGGAACTCCTACTTGAAGCAGTAGAGGCCAGGCAAAGTCCTTTTCGTTGGTGAAGCCCAAGTGTACAGCTGGTGCAGTTCTTCTGAGTGCAGTGTCCACGTGCAGCCCAGTGGTCCAGCAGGGCAGTCCTTCTTCTTGTCTTGCTCCTGTAGGCATCTGAGGTGGGCTGCAGCTCTGCCCGTTTTAGCCTTGCTCCTGGGGGTTTAAAGCAGAGGCAGGGGGGCTCCGTCCAATCACATACAGGCCACCACCCTCTTCAGTGACTACTTCCTGGGAAGTGTGGCAAAATTCAATCTCAGGGAGCAACATTCTCCCAAAATCCAAGATGACAAAAATTCAATCTCAGAGGTTAGGTCTTGCTGAGCCCACCCACCAGTGTGGCTAAGTTTCCCTTAACACACCCCTTTCCAGCCCTCTCCTAATCTGATTAGGGGTCACCTGGCTGCATGGTTTTGCAGGAAATGGGGGAGGTCCACATGCTGGCCCAAATGTCCTTCCCTCCTTTGAAGTACAGTTTAGCTGTTCTCCCCCCATCCTGTTTCACCATCTGCTGAGGCAGTTCTCCCCAAGGCACTTCCTTTGTTTTCAGCCCAGGCCACTTCACACCTCATCAAGGCAGCCTGGCCAGGCTGCCAGAGGCTGACCAATCAGAGAAGGGAACTACAGAGCTGAAACTGGTAACTTTTAGAAAGAGTTCTAACACTCTTTCTAGGTGCACGTTATAGTAAATTCCACAGTGGTAAATTGTTGGATTCATTCTAATTTTTAATTTGATATTAGACATACCATATGTTGATCCTTCCTTTGGAATATTATAATTTATAATTTTAAAATAAAGTCTCCCCATGTTAGCCTATGGAGCCCATTCACTACAATGGGGGAAATTAATGTAGCTATTTTTCCCTCACCAGAGCGTATAAAACATATTTTATAAGGCCCCTATCTTATAGTTACGTTGCACCCACCCTGGGGGCACCTAGGGCACACCTTAAGAGGTAAGTTATATAAAAATAAGGTAGCTTAAGACTTTGGAAGTACTTTTAATTCCAAAGTCGAATTTGGAGTTAACTTTAATTTAAAAGCAGCCAGTAAGGCAGTCCTGCCTTTAAAATGACACTGGGCAGCTCAGCAGTGCACCTATGGGTGCACTACCTATGCTGGGGTCCCTGAACCTACATGCCCTTCCATATACTAGGGACTTACAGGTAGGTTGGTACAGCCAATTATAATTAGCCTAATTTGCATAATCCATTTACACAGAGCACTTGCCCTGGAACTGGTTAGCAGTACCCAGGGCACAGTCATGAGTCAGTAACCACCAGTATCTGTCCAAAAAAATTGGGGGTGGCCAGGGAAAAAAGGAGGACTTTCCTACAACACATTTTCTCAAAGTTTTACAAGATTGAAAAGAGAAAGCTGAAGAATGGAAAAGTAGGAGTGTGGGGAGGGCTGGGTCATCTCTTTGACAAGGTATGATGCAGTTCAGCTGATGGCATATGCCTGTGGCCGGTGTGAATGGCCTGCTAATATCTTATTAAGTTCGGGGACTCTTTTTTTGCTTGATCTACATTTACAACCCAGGGCACAGCTTTTACAGGAGATGTTTTCAGCGTCTGTGCAGGAATTGCCTTTTTTTGGGTAATAGTGCAACTCAGGTCTATTGTCATTAAGATACACACAAACAAACAGAAAAACGGGCCACATTACGGCGCGCAGCTCGTATGTTGAACAAGCAATCTTTAGTTAAAGTTCAAAGGAATTAAATAAAGGATTGTCTGAAAAAACAATCTATTGAATAATAAAAGGGAAGAAGTAGAATTAAAGAGTTACAAAAAGTTGTGACTTTCATGCATTTCGATGTAAAAAACAAAAATGTAGATGGAAAGATGTTCCCATCTTTTGTCCTTTACTATTAGTAGTATGTTTCCTTTCCTGAATTCTGACCTTTTACTCCTACCTTAATCGTAAACTGCATCATTTACTTGTGGCCCATCCTCTTTCAAACCTCAGCCCTAGACAAATCATTCTATAACCGTTTCCCAAACTCTACAATGTCCCTTCGCGCTTCCCATGGTAATATCCTTTACCTTGTCAGAATCCTTTATAGCATAACCATTAACTTATCATAACACTTAGGCCTTTATATCGATGTGATATATGTTATTTTAATTTAATTAAATATACGTTTTAAAAGGCCACTGAAAAGTTCGGAGGAATGATATTTCCTCTATTGGCAAATTGTTTGAGATGGGAAATAAGGTAACCCACTGACCCTGAAGTAGGACTATACAACTGCGTAATAACCTAAAAGCAGAGCTCAGGCTGAATACAATATAGAGCATTTGGCACATAATCACTTCATATATTTAGTTTTTAAACATATCCCATTATTTTACAGCTTAGTTCAGGCTAAACGGCAAATATCTGTAATGATAATGTTTACTTCAACAGCAGATTTCAGGTTTTGACAATCCCATTCCTTGATGTAGTAAATCTCTAGATAGTATGAGTCCCCTACTACAAGACATTTATGATTTGGAAGGACTAGAATGCACTTGTTCAAGTCATACAGATCTAAAAATGGCCTGACTTAAAGGAGAAACAAGTAGAAGCTAAACCCCGGAAAAGTTCATCTGGTAAATCTGATGAGTTAAAATCCCTGGAGGGAGCACTAAAAGCTGGTCATATATTGCTCACGGAACTCTTTATGTTTGTGAATAAATATGATTGGGGACCAACAGTAGGATCATCCCTGTGAAAGCCCTTGAAAAGAATGAGTACATGTTCATCTTGGCACAGTCATGGTTACTTTGTACCTCTCCTTCCATTTGCATAGGCGACTATATGTTCTTTCCGAGCTCCATATTATGCCACCACACATACCGAGATGTGTAAAACACTCCCTTCATGAGATGTGGTATCCTGGTTCAAAGTTTCTGGTGAACGTTAGCTGCTAATACTGCAGTGATGCAGTGTGGAGTATCTTTAATGTCTAAGAGTTTGGCACATTGTCTCAGAGATAAGACTTTGCAAGTGCTGTTTTAATATGGTCATAAAGATCTCCAAGATGCCATTCGCTTATAGCCATAGTGCAGTGATTTTGCAATGCCTAAAATCCGACCTAACAGTAAATCATCGGAATTTTCCACCACTGAATAGGGGATCATTACCCACAAGGACCGGGATACTCTCAGGTGGTCTGGGGAATGTTGTTCCCAAAATTCTGAAACACATTGACTGTCTCCAAGTGTTTTTTCCACATTTCATCTAAAATTTGGCTGAGGAATTGCTTAGTGGCAGCAATGCAATGGTGGCCTTCATGGGCAAGTTCTGTTACATTTGTGGAGGGCAACAGGAATTACCTGGGTGATTTCTCTCACTATCACTGTTCTGTGACACTCAAGCTCTCCATGCACATTTCTGAAAATGTCCTGATCTCTAAGGCTGCTGCTTTTGTGCGTTCTGTTAACTTGTTCGACATTATTCCACTTTGGAGGTTGATCTGAAACTGCTCTAAGAGCTGGATCAACATGGGTGGCCTTTAAGACACCTTCTTTAGCAAGCATGCTAAGTGAACCTGTCTGAGGATGTATCTTTTTCTGGAACTGACAGGTTTGGTCACTGAAAGCAAGGGGAAATCGAGTTAATAAAATCCGAGAGATTTTGGTCTTTTGCCAGGTCTGTATTTAAATTAGTAGTTTTGAAGACTTAAATGCCATCTCTTTATGTGTGAAGGCATCTTTGTTTTTGAAAGGTCAAGTCT
The DNA here is from genome assembly GCF_031143425.1 of Pleurodeles waltl. Taxonomy (NCBI): domain Eukaryota; kingdom Metazoa; phylum Chordata; class Amphibia; order Caudata; family Salamandridae; genus Pleurodeles; species Pleurodeles waltl. The sequence continues at coordinate 309,721,472 of NC_090439.1, forward strand.
TCAAAGGAGTACCTGGTGACCGGTAATGACAGTAAATGTTTCTCCGCAACAGAAAGATGGCAAGGCTGACAGGACCGCATTAAAGCCAGACTATCCTTTTCTATCTGGGAGTAGACTTTTTCATGAACCATTACACTGGGACTGGTGGAGACAATTATGCATGGCGATTAAGGTTCAGGCTTATATTGTGCCAATATGGCACCAAGTACCATTGAGTTGGCACCTACTGTCATTTCCATTTTTAGAAAGTTGCCACTTTCATGCTTTATCCATTTAGTGCCTGTAGCCTGTCACATGACTGGGTGTAGCTGACAGTTGGGCTTTCTCCTTCTCAACCAGACAAGAGGGCAGCATGCAGCAAGGCAGCATGGCAGGGCAGCAGTCCTTTAGAGCAACAGTGCAGCAGAGTGGCAGTCCTTTCAGCGGCACAGCAGTTCTTCCTGGCAGAGTATCGACCAAAGGAGAGTTTATCGGCAAATCGAACTCCTCATTCAAAGTTTCATCAGCCCGAAACTTTAACAGAGACTACAAAACATAGGACATCAGCTCGATGCATTTTCAACCTTGGCAGATGTTGTCATATCCACATAAAGGATCGGAACCACTATGTGATAACAGTATTGTCTGAATTACCAGCATAGACAACTTAAATGACATGACTATGTGACTTCAGCATATCAAGTATCCAATATCTAACTAACCTGAGAACCTGGCTGCTAAAATTAGACTTTTGTCGTCTCTTATCAATGGGAATGGCCCTGAGGAAGGTGACCTATAACCATTAGGAACACCGAAACGCGCGTAGGCCGTTGGTTCCCACAGCACATCCTTGCTGTAGCGACACCACTTTGATCCGCTCTCTTTCAAATATAGATTATTTCTGTATTAGACTATTATTGATTTATATCTAACAGTGTTTGAGTATTGTTCGTATACGTCTGTATTTATTGTACTTTCCATGTATTAGTTTATTAATGTTGTTATACGTGTAAGAAAATAATTTTGTTTGATTTTACTATATTGTCCCTTGTTGTTTAGTCTGACTGTGGTGTGTCTGAATTAGAATACTAGTGTTTTATAAATTCACATTTTTTACATGTCACGATTATATGTCTATTTATATTATTCAATTAAAGTTTTTCTAATTGTGAATTTGTCCCCTGTTTTCCCTTGTTATTATTCGATTCTGTTTAGCAGTCTGGCATCACTTTTTTAAATGACCTCAATCTATCAGCCTGCATTTATCAGCCCCTATAGGGATTTAATCCTGAAGTTTATTATATCTTCAGATATTATATTATTACTGTAGCTCACGTTGTAGTTTCTCCTACTAGAGTATCCACCCAGCCAGGTACACAAAGCTCTCTATTGTGTTTAGCTGTCCAGGAGGAATACACAAAGCCCAACTGTCAGCTACTCCCAGTCATGTGGCTGCCTTATGGGTCAGTTGTCACAAGGACCCGCATCGCATTGCAGCCTTTCACCTCACCAGAACTGCTGCTGCAAGAGTCATCCTCTGCACAGGCCATCGCATCCCTCGTTGATGACGCTGAACTCCACATCTCAGTCTCATATCTCATCGGAACTGACACATCGCCCTAACGGTGAGCCGCATCCAGGGTGCCAGACTTCGCATCTCAAGCCCTTGTCAACAGGATCCTTGACAATGATGTAGGACCTCGAGAGAAGATCGCGGAGGGGACATGGCGGGTTGCGTCGCGGCCGCAGCTCGCTAGACGCACCTCCCGCCGTTCCTGGGGGCGTGGCACGCACACACAGCGATCGGCTGGATGTGCTGCCTGGCCGTTCGAGACGCGGAATCCCGGCCGTTGCTGAGACCGGGGGAGGCATCCGGCGAGAGACTCCGGCACTGGGGGCGTGCCGCGCTGGAGCTCCGCCGGGTGTGAAGGGGTTCGGCGAGGATTCCCCTGCGGGGGAATCCAGGCAGAGCCAGCATTGGAAAGGCTCCTGAGAAGGTTTCTCAGGAGCCTGATAGCGTGACAACGCGCTACTCTTCAAATCCAAACCCGGAATTTACAAGTAAGGTGGTGGGTGTCGCGGGCCAGGGGCGCTTACAGACAAGGAGATAAGAGTTCTCCCCCACCCCAGACCTCTGTTAACGCCTTACAGGTAGGGGGTTTGGGGCTGAGGGGGGGGGAAAAGGACATTGATGTTGGTGGAAGACAGGGGAAATTTAAAAGCAAAACGGACCAGGCGAATCATTTATTTTAGAAAAAGAAAGAAGGAAGTGAGGGGAGATTAAAAAATAGGCATGGACTTGCGCCCTCATTAAGGGCTTATTTTAAGGTCAGGCCGGAGGATATTGTGTTGGTACCGGGACAAGGAAAAATGGATAGCCACACAATTAAGTACACTAGGAACTGCGCAGACCCTGGCGAGGGGGCTGAAAGTTACCCTCCCCCTTAATTGATATTTCGGCTCACCAGGAGAATACACAAGCCGATTTTGATTCTTCTTTGAGCCAAGGTGGTAATTCATCTACTTTGCGACAAGAGGAAGGAGTCATACCAGAAGCGGTTACTAGCCCTCCCCTTGCTCAGGTTTTGGCCCCTGACCCCAGACACAATCCTTCCATGGAGGAAGTAATTCTCTCCATCTCGGAGGATATAAAAAAGGGCTTTGCAAGCTCGGAGAGTAATCAGGGAGAGATTAGAGAGGCCTGTGAGGTTTTGGAAAGAAAATGTGATAGTTTAATGGAGAGGATCCAGACATTGGAGGAGACGGTAGGGGGGATGAAGGAGGAGTTGAAACACCAGAAGGATGAGATTCGAGACTTAAACGAAAAAGAACAAGGTTTACAAGTCAGAATTGAGCAGTTGGAGAACTATTCGTGTCGGAACAACATAAAGCTGTTAAAGATCCCGGAAGGGGCAGAAGGGGTAAACTTGAAGTCCTATGTGGTTTCCCTTATTAAAGCTGTATGTGAGCTGGAAGAGAGTGGGGAAGAGATTGAAAAAGACATTCAGAGAATACACCGTGATCCCTTTACGAGGTGGGCCAACAGCACTAGACCAAGGAAAATCTTGGTTAATTTTTTAACCTATCATCTAAAAGAAAAAATCTTGAATAGCGCATTGAAACAGAAATCATTAAGAGTTGAAAATGTGTCATTTGAGATTAGATCCGATTTATCAAAGATTACAATGGATAGGCAGTGGGAGTTGGGGAAAAGGTTGGATGAATTTAAAAAGCTAGGAATTACGGCCCAGTTGAAGTTTCTGGCATTTTTGCGGATAATGTACAACAATAAAATGTATAATATAAGGGAAACAGGTCGGGTGGATGAGTTGTTAGATCTTATTAAAAAGGAACAGACCGATCATGTAAAATAACTTTTCTTGAAATCTTACGCTCCCAGGTAGGCGGGGTGCTCTAAAATCAGGCCCATGGTGGCCGATATAGTGGGGGGGTCCCCCATGGGAGGGGGTGGTACTAGGCGGGGGTTTCTGTTTCTTTTTTAGAGTTTTGTGTCTTTGAGTTTTGCATTGAAATAGTTCCTCATTCACCAGGGCAGTGGGACGACGGGTTAATTTTGAATGGTTAGATTGGGTAAAGGGCAGGGGGAGGGGAATTTCACGATTAAGCTACTTTCTTGGAACGTCAATGGTTTAAGGACCAAATCAAGGCGGAATAAAATCCTACAATGCTTAAAAGATTCACCGGCGCAAATTCTAATTCTGCAGGAGACTCATCTGGCTGCAGATGAGTGTAAGGAGTTGTTTAAGGCCCAAAAATGGGTGCAAGTGTGTTTCTGTACTACTCATAATTTTCACACAAGGGGAGTAGCCATTTTGGTCAAACAAGGTCTGCAAGCTAGACTCGAAATTCTTGAATTTAGAGCGGATCAAGCCGGTCGTTGGGTCACAGTAAGAATTCAGGTTGATGAGGTCACTTTGATATTGGTTGGATTCTATGGCCCGAACACGGATGATATTGAACCTCTCAAAAAGGTTTTTTCCCAGCTTATTGAATTTTCAGATCCAATTATTATGACGGGTGACTTTAATGTGGTGCTGGATAATAGACTGGATAGAACGGACACTTGCAGATCCTTAGGTACGCCAAAATCACAATGTTATTTAAAGAGAATGATGAAAGATTATGGTTTGTGTGATATATGGCGAAAGAGGGAAGGGGGGGCCAGAGTCTTTTCCTTTTTTAATAAGAAATATAGCCACGCGTCACGTATCGATTATTTTTTAGTAGATGATAGGATGTTGGAAAATGTTGATAGAATTGAATATTTGCCCCCACATTTATCAGACCATGCTGCGGTAGCATTGCATTTGACGCTCCCCCAGAGAAGAATGTTCAAGAGGTGGACATTGGAGCGTGCACTATTGCTAGATGAGGATGTCTTGGTGCAATTACGCAGAGAGACGGAAGGTTTTTTTAAGGTTAATATAGGCTCAGCATCATTATCAACGGTTTGGGACTCCTTTAAGGCGGTAATACGAGGGGAAATTAAGAGTATTTCATGCTATAAACGTAAAGCGTTTAGTGAGGAAATAAATAGGCTCGAGCAGGAAATGCTAATAAAAAGTGAGAAGCTGGTTGGCAAAGATGAAGGGACCCAGGAGGAGCTAGGAAGAGCAGAGCTGGCCGAGCTAAGAATACGATTGGCAAATATTTTACAGGCACGAACGGTTAAGAGATGGGAGGTTAGCAAACTTTAACACTTTGAATATGGGGAGAGTTCAGGGAAACTGCTTGCTTGGAAAGCCAAATCAGATCAAGTTAGGGGCCATGTTAAGGAAATAGTGGCGGGAGATACTGGCACAAAACTATCCCGTAGGGAGGATATTGAACAAGGGTTTCAGGACTTTTTTATATCTCTGTATTCGGAGCACCTGGAGGTGCGAGAAGAATCAGTGGAGGACTGGCTAGCTCAGGACGTGTTACCGGAAATCTCGCAGCAGACACAGGAATTTCTTAATGGCCCTATTACGGTTGAGGAAGTAAGGGCGGCTCTAGCTGGGGGTAAAGAAGGGAAAGCCCCGGGCCCTGATGGCATTCCGGTGGAGCTGTATAAAGTATTAGGCGATGTTATTACTCCAATTCTGGTCGAGCTATTTGGTAAGATTTTTTCTAATGAGATAGGAATGCCTGTTTCATGGAATGATGCAGTGATTTCATTGATTTTGAAACCTGGGAAAAATCCGACTAATTGCTCTTCTTACAGACCTATCTCATTATTGAATAGTGATTATAAAATATTTACCAAAATAGTGGCAGACAGACTAAGCAGAGTAGCAAATAGTTTAATACATTCTGACCAGAAGGGCTTCTCAAAAGGGAGATATTTGCACGAGCTGACATATGAATTAGTCGGGCCATAGATATGGCAGTATCCTTTGATTCCCCTTTAGGGATTATCACGGTTGACGCCGCAAAAGCCTTCGATCAGGTAAATTGGGCTTATTTGAAACTCTTGTTAAAAAAAGCTAAGTTGGGAAACAATCTCTGTGGGGTAATAAATCAGATATACACGGCCCCTACAGCTAGAATATTAGTGAATGGGAATCTTACTGGCCTTATAGCTATAGCAAGGGGCACCAGACAGGGTTGTCCGTTATCTCCTGTACTGTTTAACTTATATATGGAGCCATTTGCGAGGAAGATCCGGCAGAACAGGATGATTTCTCCCTTCTGTTGTCAGGGCTGAGAGAGGAAACTTGCTTTGTATGCAGACGATCTTTTGGTGTACACAGATAATCTAGTAACTGCATTCTCTGAGATTCTCAAGCTGGCTGAGGAGTTCGGTAAGGTGTCTGGTTATCAAGTGAATGTGGAAAAAACAGAAATTATGGCTTGGAATATGGAGTATGAATCTGTTTACTGTAAAAAGGAAATTAGATATTTGGGAATTCTGATACCTCAAAATATTAATCAACTAGCTGAGAGGAACCAGTTAAAATTTTTGTTGGAATGTAAGAGTTTACTACAAAGCTGGATTCACCTTCCCTTAACGATTATCGGAAGAGTTAACTTGGTAAAAATGTCTATTCTTCCAAAATGGAATTTTTTGTTCTCGACTTCCCCACTCCCAATGCAAAAAATATACATAGAAAAAATGCAGCGCCTCATAAGTTACTTCATTTGGAGTTCTAAAGGTGTTAGAATTTCTCTGAAGAAGTTACGTCGGTGTAAGGATAAGGGCGGGTTGGCTTTACCAGAGCTGCAATATTATGCATGGGCCTTCCTTCTGAAAAACTTTAGAACATTGTCTCTTGCCTCTGACTCTACGACTACAGGTTTAATGTTTAAGATAATGGCTTCTAATATCAAAAGCGCTTCAACCAATTTTATGTTTAAATTCGGGGACCCCAAATTTTTCAAAAAGATAAAACTGAAAATTATGCGGGGGCTGGCAGAAAGCTGGTACCACATCAGACAATCTGCGAAACTTACCTATTATAATGCAGATGCACCTATTTGGGACTCCCCGGGAACCCCGGAATGCTTTCAAGATATTTTAGCACTACCGATAAAACAAGCAGGCTTAGAGCACTGGGGAGATTTGTTTTCGGAGGGGGTTCCTCTTCTTTGGGAAGTATTGCAGGTAAAGACGGGTGGTTCCTTGTCTAGGTGGAAATTTTTACAGATAAAAAAATGGGCTCAGGGGGTTAAGGAAGGTGTTGGTATGTCCAATCCATTGAGTGAGATCACCCCGAGCCCACTGGGAGGCTCCCACGAAGTGTCTGCTTGGTACTGGGGGATCCTAGAAGGGGTGGATGGCGAATTTGTACTTCCCAGTGATTTGTGGAGGAAGTTTTTTTCAGAAGAGGAAGTTAAGAGTTGGTGGGAAGAGTCACTAAAAATGCTTTTTTGTTTTGTGAAACCGGCCACTCTTAGGAAAAATCATTATTTCACGATACATAGAGTTTATATTTCCCCTGAGAAATTATCTAAAATGAGAGGAGGGCAGGAGGCAAGATGTCCAAAGTGTGGGTTAATCCAAGCAACTGATATTCATATGTTTTGGGAATGTTCTGATATTCAACATTTTTGGGAAGGAGTGTGTGAAACAATTTTGAGTATACTAGATCGGGAAATTGAAGCTTCTCTCCAGCTAATAATCTTTGGTCAGTATCAAGATCAGCAGGGACGGTCTGATCGAGACATAATTGTAGATAAGAAGCTTATATTTTACGCAATACTGTTGGGGAGGCGGGAAATATGCAGAAAATGGGTTTCAAAGACCCCTCCAGGCCACTCAGATTGGCTTAAGGACCTTTTTTGCACTGCAGAATTGGATCAAATGACGGGGGCGGGGCAGGACGTGGGGGAACTTTTGGGCACCATTATTGAATTGGAAATCAGGACATTGAGATAAATAATTTTTTTATTTAAGTATTACTGAATGAAAGTGTATTTCTGTTATTGGTCCAATGATTTTATATCTTGCTCTGAAATCCTCCTGGAACTGGGACAGTCTGAGGATTGTTTGAGAGGAAAAGAGCAACCCCTGGCCAAGGAAAATCTCTTCTCGTCTTGGTTGAAAAGAAAAGGAGGTTTATATAAGGCCTAGGGTGAATGAGGACAACAAATTTTTTTTAAAAATGATGTAGGACCTCGCACTGTAGCCTCATGGTATCTCGGAACTGACACATCACTTCAGCTGTGCAATGCATCTTCAACACAGACCCCAGCAAAGCTCCGCAAACCAGGATTTAAGGTACTTTGTTCAGGGGGCCTAACTGGGTCCTTTATAGCCAGCCCATGCTACATCGCTGTCAGTCTAAACTTGTGATTTTGTCCCATTCTGGCACGACCAGGTATCCACAGCTGCGCTTATTTTAACTAAAATCTTTAAACCTGCATATTTCAGTTCCACTGATTGGATTTTTGTTGTTTTGGTCTTGTTTGTTAAAAATTACTCTATTTTTCCAAACTGGTGAGAGATCCTTTTGGGGTGTGTTTCTACTGTGTTACTGTTTTAAGTGTAGCACAAATACTTTAAACATTGCATCTGCATTAAGTCTGACTGCTCTGTGCCACTTTACCAAAGGTTTGAGAACAGGTTAATTTAGAGTTTTCTTGAGACTGCACCCTGAGAAGAATAGTGGTTCCGCATTTAGAAAGTTTTTAACCTCCCCACCCCAATCAGTAACCCAATTTCTTAAAGACTGTATTTGCAGACAGTGGAATGCTGGGCGAAAAGGATACGTCAATTTAAAACGTTCAAAGTGAACAGAGAATAAAAGTTCAAAATTTCCACACAAATAGACCAAATAACTGTCAGAAAAAAATTAATTAAAGCTAACTCAAAGGCCAAAAGAAATCTAAAGTCAGTCCCCTAACTGAGATCCTGAGGTCGATATACAAAAAACATGATTACTGGCTGAAGAATTACATGAATGTAATGATCTTAAGACTTTTGGAAGAACATGAAAGCGTTAAAACACTGGTATGTAAATCATATACATTTGTCTTGACACATACTAATGTTAATACACATGAATTATACATGTGGTCAAAACAATGTCATGATGAATGATAGAGTGAGTGGGTGATGTATTAGTGTATGCATGTTACAATTAGACTTACATGTTCGGTTATGGCATCATGGTGTTGGTTCTGCCTTGGCTCAGAATGATGTCTGTGGACAGTGTCAAAGTCAACTAGCCATCATTTCAACACTGTTGAAACACTGTGATGCAGCAACCAAAGTAGCAGGGAAAATTGATGCTATGGGTTGGTCACACATCTGCAGATCCTGACCTCTTTGCCGTTTCCCATTACGAGAATCTGGATGGGGGTCGCACTTCAGTGGTAAACTCCACAAGTAAGGCAGGTCTCAAGAAGATGTTGTACAGCACAAAATTGTTTGCAACAATCTGCGCACAACTTCTGGGGAGAACTGGAGGATCCACGCCCTCAACCCCATATGATGAAAACGTCTGAAGCACCCTGACTTTTATTTTGACCCTGGAGTCACACTAGTCTAAACTAGTGTGCAGAGGTTTAGGCATGTCTCTGACTATCTGAGGTCCTTGACCTGTTCTTGTGAACTGGAGGGGCCTACTTTTGGCAATAGACTACTGACTCTGTCATAGTTGTAGCACAAAAAGGGCTGTGCTCCTAGTTAGCAAAAGTGTATTACCTGCATTCCTGTAGTTTGAGGGAGGAGACCCAGACACTGAAGTGAGCAGAATGGAGACATGGCTGCCTTTAGAACTTCAAGTTAGCAAGGAGCTGCTAATTAGTCTTCCTGAATAAAGCCATTTAGTGAACCGTAGGAGTGAGGGGGGGCTGGACTTCAGAATCTATTGTGAAAGGTTGGGAGGCTGATATGAAAGGCCTTCCCTTTTGTCAGTCCTTTATCACTCCTTTGGTTGGGTTGATGACATCCAAGTACAGAAACCTCACACCTCTTTGTGTCTTTGCAGTGGGTGCAACAGGATGGAAACAAACATAGTGCCACCTGCTGTGAGAATTATCACTCTACACAAACACTGTCAGTCCTTCACAATCAAGAAATGGAGTGCTCTGCAGAGTAATGAAATGACCACTGTGCAGCCAGGGCTGGTGTCTGCCACACAGTCAGACTCCCAGAGGTGAGGAGCCATCACCTAAATTCTGTAAAGCTGCCTGCCTGCTGAGAAAGGGATCTGCCTCAAATCACCTAAATTCTGTAAAGCTGCCTGCCTACTGAGAAAGGGATCTGCCTCAAACCGCAGGAGTAAGGTCAATCCATGAAGAGCGAGGCCAGCGCATCCATGGTGGTTGTGGAACATCTGGGGTGATTGGACTGCCCAAGAGTGAACTAATAAGGACATCTGTGGCCCCATACCAGCTTCACATCTTGGTTTGAGGCAGGAACCATCACACTGCTCCTTGTCATTCCAGTCAGGGCTTCAGGTACATGAGACTGCCATCAGCCCAGTCAGGGCTACACATACTGTTCAGACTGCCTCCACCCAATCTGTGGGCTGTATTTGTTTTGGCCCAGACAGGGCTACACTACTGCATTAGCAAAGAACCACAGCCAGGCCCACACCTACAACTGCACCAACCCCAGTGACACACCATCTTCGATAGAAGCTAGGTAGGTGTGCTTGCTGATCTGATCGTCATTGCAAGTGCTGGGCTCCAGGTCTCCTGCAAGAACTGGTGGCTCCTTATGAACCTGAAAAGATGTTAAGAGGAACACCCTCAGTGCAAACAACTCAAGAGGACTCATAAAGTTGCCTTTCTCTTGGAGGTGTAAGACCACAACAAAATGAGCAAATTTGACACCGGTCACATCAAAAACATGCCTTAGTGTGATTCACACTGCTGCTCAATTCACCATAAAAGATCCCAGAGCTAGAGGACCAAATGCCTGCAGAGGAAATTACTCTCAAAGACACCAACTTGTTTAATCATTGAAAAATGTGTAGTATGTGGTGCAACTATGTGATTAAAGTATTTTCTTGCAAAAACGAGCACTTGCTGGACATTAAAGTTATTGTGCCTGTCAGTTCATGGTTGAGTGAGGAGTTTAAGCATCCTCAGACTACCTCCCTGAGAAACTTCTGACTGCTCACCCTATCTATCCTATGCTCTAACTATCCTATGTAGAAAAGGTCCCAGTTTTCGCAGCCAGAGTAGAACAGGCCCTGAGACATCATTGGCAAACAACATAACCCCACACAGATGGGGCACGGTAGCACCTGATGCCTCATAGCCCCCCAAACGGGGTCTGACAACAACATTACATTCTAAAAAGATATTTCGTGAATAGGTCCCTATGAGTGTAGTCATTCACATTTATAAGGTTATAATCAAATCCGCCTCCCATGAAGATAAAAAAAAAGCAATAATAGTATATATTCACCCTGTAAATGTTGTTTCTGATAACAAATGTTTCAACTAAGGATAGGATAGTTTCATATTCAATGTAACCACCTCAAATCAGAGCATGTCACACAAATAGGCTACCATTTATATATTGAGACCAAGAAGCATTGTCAAGTTGGGTTCAGAACAAGAGTCACTTTAAAATGGCAACCACAATACACCAATTGTGAGCATTTCCTCACCCGTCTTATTGCCCAGATGTGCATCACTGAGACCTGGACAAACAGCATAGTATGGTCGTTGCTCAGGGTTTGGCCTCTCTGATTAGCTTGGTACTCAAAGAGAGTTCCCCCCTAGGCCCCACATAACATAATGTGGTGACTAGAGTCTTCTCCAGGTTTGAGCTGAAGCACTCTGCAAAGGCTTTGTGTTGCTGTAGGTCTTTCACAGCCTGGAGTAAACTGTAAACTTCGTACTTGTATAGCGCACTACTCACCCGTTAGGGTCTCAAGGCGCTGTACGCATACTGCTGTGGAACCCCTCCTGGCTTTTCCCTGTGAGGTGCCCACTCCTGGGCAACCTCCAAGGTGAAGCCAGGCATCCCAGCACTGTTGGGGCCGTTGTGGAGATTAAGCAAGCTATTGCCCAGAGTTACAGAGTAGGACCCATGAATTAGATTAAGCACTGATGCGAGAATTATGAGGTCTGAGGAAATTGAGCCCAAGACCCGCCGAGGCAGGAATTGAACCCTGGTCCTGGGCCAGATTCCTGCATCAGGGTCTGCCGCTCTAACCATTGAGCCACACTTCTCCACAAGGAGTGCATAAACATAGGTCTGACCGGCTCCCCAGCTTGACTGTATTGAATCTTCCTTAGAGATTTGACTCCAGAAGGAGCAGCTGACCTCAACTGGAGCTACTCTTTACCTTCATGCCAATACAGTATTCAAAGCATGTTTAAAGACCAGGAGAGCATTTTAAGTCAGGGGAGGAAAACTAGGAAGCTGCCTTTCTCCTCATCTCCAAGCCACACCTCCCTGTGGGTGGGGGCGTATACAGAGGTGGGTTGGGTGATTCTTCTGAGGGTCTCTTCTTTCTTCTGCTTCCTATCTCTTTACTCTGCGCTCCACCCTCTGTCTCATCTAGGTCCCATTTCCTTCCCTAATCTACAGGGCAGATTTCTTACAAGTATGTGGAATCAGAAGCTAATCAGGATTTCTGTTTCACTACATCACTCATCACATTACAAGCTTTGAGTCAAGATTAGGCTGTCAGAGCGAGGCCATATCTCTTCATATTCTTCCACCTCATTTCTCCATACAACCAAATGCCTGTGAGTTGCAGGACAGATGGTAAATGAGACCAAAATTGTTTCTTTAAGCACCAAAGGTCTCAGCCACCCTGTTAAAAAAAATAAAGGTCCTAGACCATTGTTGAAGGCTGAAATATGACATGCGCTTCATTCAAGAAACTAAAATTGGTTTTCAGAAGGCTCTAGTCATGAAGCGAGACTCAGTAAGTGACACAGCTGCCTCAGGCTCTTAGAGTAAAAGAAAAGCTGATGAAGAAGGGAGAGGGGATATCTCAAGGCTTCAATTCAGCACAAATATGTTTGCTTTTGACATGTATGCCTCAAGCTTTGTCCACAACTGGCAACTCTCTCTCAAGAGGTCCTCATCCTCCTTAGAAGTGATTTCAGCATACCAGTGGATGATACTCTAGACAATCCATGGCAAAATCCAAACCTTCTAGGTGAAACAAACAGATGCACAAACTTTGCTCCTCCCATAAACGTAGTGATGCCTGGAGACTTCACATCATGAATAGTAGTGAATTCACCTTTTTTCTCCACACCTGAGCTACTTATGCATCAATAATATCTCGGTGGAACCCAAAGTGATAAATTCTGTTGTGGAAACATCAGTAGAGACAATGACCATTCAAATCATGTGTGCATCACCCTGTCCATCACTAACGGCTTGAGTTCCCTATGTAAAGGATCCTGACACATGAATTAGAGATTGTTGGAGGATGAAGGCATTTAGGTAATAAAAATGAAATTCACATGTTTTCGAAAGAAAATTAAGACTCAGTCTTGTCTCCAGCAATAGTCTGGATACATTAAATGCTTCACAAGTGTTATGATAAGCCATTTAGACAAGAAAAATAGGTAATTGCTGCCTGTCCCTACAACCCTGTGCCTTCCCAGTAAAGGAGTGTGGTACACTGATTCTGCTCCTAAGAGAGATGATTGATTACTCGATACTTGCACTGCGTAAACACCAGGTACAATTCATAAGTGATATCAGGTAAAAAAAGAATTACCAAAGCTGAAAACACCTTCCACATTTACGGTGGAGAACAATATTCAAAAAGCACAATCTAAGAAACAAATAAGTTATGAGGAGAATAGTGGTCTTTTTTAGTGCATGGGTCCTCTCCAGACTAATTCAGACTATCGAGTTTTCAATGTTGAACTACCAAAATATTGACTCCAGCATATTAAGCATAACTATATCTGAAAGCGAAGTACAGATTTACTACTCTTAACTCCACATCAACGTAACATAGATACATGTGGCTTTGAGAATAGTAAACCTACATTACCTATTTACACCTGCCTTGATGATATAATAGTAATTAATATTATGCAACCCGTATTTTTAATTATATATATTTGGGAACTTTATAATCTGACATTCAACCCCATTGAGAGGGCCTCACGAGAGTGTCTATCTGTTTTGTGTTATTAACAAAGCCTGCCACTAAAAAGTGATTTTAAACAATGAAAGATGCCTGATGTCAGAAGAGAATGTTGGTGTAAGCTCTAATGTCACAAGAGGCAAGCAGGGTGTGGCCACTGACATCACATGACATAGTCATGAGTATGCCCCGGTGTTGGGCAGTGGCATAGGTGGGGTTGGAAATAGGAATATTGGTGTTGGATAGTTTAATATGGTGGTTAATTCTGCAATGTAGGTGAAGTAGCTGGTCACAATACAAATTATAAGTAGGGTAATACGTCAAAGTGCAATGATAACCAATTGCAGTTCAAATGTCAAGAAAGCTTTCACATATTTTCTTAAGTACTAATACTAGAGCTGAGAAAATGGTGCATTTTTTAAAGGTACTTACGTTTTCCTTTGAAGTTATGTTACACAGTCTGCGCACATTGCTTTGTGAGCCATCAGCTCTTGCATCTGCTGGTGGGTGGGGAACGTGGTAGACCTGCAGAGATCATATGGTACATGACTGTTTTACCCACTATGACTCAGTGTAGAAAACCGGTCTTAACAGATGCATATGTGTATTTGTGTTCATGGGCTCTGTGCGCAAATACAATTATCCTTTGAGCATGGCAAGGAGGTACGCAGAACATCCGTGATGTCAACCATGTGAGTGGTGAATGTAATTTCATCCCATATTGGGTATGAAATTCTGCAATCACTGATCTTCCTGTGGATGATCCCTGGTAAGTGCTGCCTGCTCCCACATACCTGTTCCTTGCCAGTAACGGAGTGTGGTACACTGCCTATATCTTTAAAATGATGACTAATTATTCAGTTCTTGCAATGCGTAAACAACAGGTAAGATTCAAAAGTGATATCAGGCAAAACGACATTTCAAACTTTATTAAAACACAAAATACCTTCCATATTTATGCTGGAGCACAATTATCAAAAAGCATGAGCTAAGAAAGAATTAAGGACATGAAGAGTAAATTGGTATTTTTCAGTACGAGCGTTGTTCTCCAGAAGGCAAAATACTTATTTGCCTTAAAGGAAGAAAAATCATCCACAATATCTGTGACTACCTAGGCCATTCCAGCCTATTGAGTTTCCAATGTCGACCTGTAAAAATATTGACTCCAGAATATCAACCTTAACTATAGGAAAGTTAGGTATATATTTTGGCCCATAATTAGACTTTTTTGGCGCCGCATTTGCGTAATTTTTTGACGCAAAAGCGGCGAAACACAAAATACAATTATATTTTGTAGGTTTGCAGCCCTTCTGCGTCAAAAAATGACACACATACGGGTCAAAAAAAGTATAAATACGGACCTTAGTATTCACTCCACATCTAAGTAAGGTAGATAAATGTGGTTTTAAGAATAGCACACCTATAATTATCTATACACACATACCTTGACGATATAGTGGTAATTAATATTGTGCAGCTCATATTTTTGTATAGATTTATTTTTGAACTTGATATTCTGACATACTACACAAAAAGGGCCGCATCTGAGTATTTACCTGTTTTATGTTAATAACAAAACCTGCTGCTAGACAGTGATTTTACATAATTTAGGGAGATGGCTGATGTTAGAAGAGAATGTTGTTGTAAGCACTGATGTCACAAGAGGCAAACACGGTGCGGTCACTGACATCACCAGGGGAAGGCATGAGTATGCCCTGCTGTTGAGCTCAATATTCAGATGGGGTGGAAATAGGAATCCTGGTGGTAGATAATTTAATATAATTGTTAATTTTAGAATTTAGATGAAATAGCTGGTTACAATAAGATGAGGAGTAAGTTAATACATTTAAAGAACTTCACAGTGCAATGATAAACAATTGCAGTTTTTATGTCAAGAAAAGTCTCACAAAACCTTTCAATAGTGAAAAAGGAAATGCACAGTATTTCACTATCAGGACATGTGAAAACAACCTACATGTCCTACTTTTTAAATACTCTGCCCCCTGCCCAGGAGGCTGCCTTGGCCCACAATTTAGGGGTGACTGATATGCCATAAAAGGGAAGGGTTAGCCTGGCAAGTGGGTGCACTTGCCAGGTTGACATAGTAGTTTAAAACTGTCTGCACAGGCACAGCAGTGGCAGGTCTGAGACACCTTTGGGAGGTTACTTTTGTGGGTGGCACAACCAGTGCTGCAGGCCCACTAGTAGCATTTGATTTACAGGCCCTGGGAACACCTGTGCATAATACTAGGGACTTACTAGTAAATCAAATAAGCCAATCATGGAAATGTCAATCATTAGTACACATTACAGAGGGAGTAACTGCACTTTCAGCACTCATCAGTCATGGTAAAGTGCACAAAGACAACAAATCACAAAAACGAAGTCCAGTACATCATAAAAAACAGGAGGTCAGAAAGCGAAATGACAGGGGAAACACGCCAAAAGATGCCAGGTTGCACACTGGTCTTCCGAAATGACTACCTACATTATTAATGAGGTGCAATAGGTTATTATTGTATCTATGCCCTCTGCCGTTTCCACCCCTTTCTCACTATCACCTTTTCCCTCTCTACAGTTTTTATACAAATACTCCTGCAGATGAGCCATCAACTCTTAAGTTTTCACTCCTAATCCAACGTTGAGCCTTTTCATCGCTGTTGTTAGATTTTAAATAACATTCCGTTACATATTGAATACATTTATCCTTTGGGCGAGGCTCAATTATCAACGTGGACTCATTCATACATTACCCACTGCAATGTATCAGAGTCATAGATGTGGCTCAACCTGGCATTGTTAACCCAGAGCTACTTGGCAAGCAAAAGATTGTCTCAGTCCTTTAAGATGCTCCTCAAAGGATATTATGGTGACATAACTGTTGGATCAATCATACTTCTGTGTACCCTGTTATCCTCTTTATTACTGTTCTTGTTTTATTTTATCCAAAAAACAATAAAATCGATGTGATTTTTTTTTAAAAAAAGCCCTAGTGGCCCACTGTACTTACGACCCCATGAAGTGCGGGGCTCATTTAAACAATTGTCTGGGCTGATTTTGGTTTATAGCCGGGGTCTTGCTGATTCTGCTACAGTCTCCTTGTGAATACCTGAGGCCAGGAACCTCTGTGATCTTAGCCATGTGAGTGGTGCATGTAATCTGATCCTAGGCAGGGCCTGCATGCTGCCACTGCCATGAATGTGCACTTCCTGTAGATTTTCCCCGGTGAGTGCTGCCTGTCCCTACAACCCTGTGCCTTCCCAGTAAATGAGTGTGGTACACTGATTCTGCTCCTACGAGAGATGATTGATTACTCAGTCACTTTAGTGCATGGGTCGTCTCCAGACTAATTCAGATAAAAACTTTTCAATGTTGAACTACCAAAATATTGACTCCAGCATATTAACCATAACTATATCTGAAAGGGAAGTACAGATTTACTATTCTTAACTCCACATCAACGTAACATAGATAAATGTGGCTTTGAGAATAGTAAACCTACACTACCTATATAAACCTGCCTTGATGATATAATAGTAATGAATAATATGCAACCCGTATTTTTAATTATATAGGAATATTGGTGGTGGATAGTTTAATATGGTGGTTAATTCTGCAATGTAGGTGAAGTAGCTGGTCAAAATACAAATTATAGGTAGGCTAATATTGTCGAAGTGCAATGATAACCAATTGGAGTTCAAATGTCAAGATAGCTTTCACGTAATCTCTTAAGTACTAATACTAGAGCTGAGAAAATGGTGCATTTGTATAGGTACTTACGTTTTCCTTTGAAGCTATGTTACACAGTCTGCGCACATTGCATTGTGAGCCATCAGCTCTTGCATCTGCTGGTGGGTGGGGAACGTGGTAGACCTGCAGAGATCATATGGTACATGACTGTTTTACACACTATGACTCAGTGTAGAAAACCGGTCTTAACAGATGCATATGTGTATTTGTGTTCATGGGCTCTGTGCGCAACTACAATGATCCTTTGAGCATGGCAAGGAGGTACGCAGAACATCCGTGATGTCATCCATGTGAGTGGTAAATGTAATTTCATCCCATCTTGAGTATGAAATTCTGCAATCACCTCAATACCATTAAAATGATCTTCCAGTGGATGTTCCCTGGTAAGTGCTGCCTGCTCCCACATACCTGTTCCTTGTCAGTAACGGAGTGTGGTACACTGCCTATATCTTTAAAATGATGACTGATTATTCAGTTCTTGCAATGCGTAAACAACAGGTAAGATTCAAAAGTGATATCAGGCAAAAAGACATTTCAAACTTTATTAAAACACAAAATACCTTCCATATTTATGCTGGAGCAAAATTATCAAAAAGCATGAGCTAAGAAAGAATTAAGGACATGAAGAGAAAAGTGGTATTTTTCAGTGTGAGCGTTGTTCTCCAGAAGGCAAAATACTTATTTGCCTCAAAGGAAGAAAAAACATCCACAAAACCTGTGACTACCTAGGCCATTCCAGCCTTTTGAGTTTCCATTGTCGACCTGTAAAAATATTGACTCCAGAATATCAACCTTAACTATAGGAAATTTAGGTATATATTAGGTCCATATTTAGACTTTTTGTGCCGCATTTGCGTCTTTTTTTATTCAAAAGCGCCGAAACATACAAAATACAATTATATTTTGTAGGTTTGCAGCGCTTCTGCGTCAAAAAATTACACAAATACGGCACAAAAAAGTATAAATATGGGCCTTAGTATTCACTGCACATCTAAGTAAGGTAGATAAATGTGGTTTTAAGAATAGCACACCTATAATTATCTATACACACATACCTTGACGATATAGTGGTAATTAATATTGTGCAGCTCATATTTTTGTATATATTTATTTTTGAACTTGATATTCTGCCATACTACACAAAAAGGGCCACAGTTGAGTATTTACCTGTTTTACATTAATAACAAAACCTGCTGCTAGACAGTGAGTTTACATAATTTAGGGAGATGGCTGATGTTAGAAGAGAATGTTGTTGTAAGCACTGATGTCACAAGAGGCAAACAAGGTGTGGTCACTGACATCACCAGGGGAAGGCATGAGTATGCCCTGCTGTTGAGCTCAATATTCAGATGGGGTTGGAAATAGGAATACTGGTGGTGGATAATTTAATATAGTTGTTAATTTTAGAATTTAGGTTAAATAGCTGGTTACAATAAGATGAGGAGTAAGTTAATACATTTAAAGAACTTCACAGTGCAATGATAAACAATTGCTGTTTTTATGTCAAGAAAAGTCTCACATAAGATCTTAAGTACTCACAGTAGAGCTGAGGAATCGGCGTATTTTCAAAAAGTACTTACTTTTTCATTTGATGATATGGTACGCAATCTGCGCACTTTGCATCGTGAGCCCTCCACTCTGGATTCTGCTGGTGGGTGAGGAATGCGGGAGACCTTCAGAGATAATACAGAACATGACTATGGTTTACACACTATCAATCACAGCATTAAAACCAGTCTTAAGGGATACAGTGTGTACTTAATTGTTTCCATTGTCCCTGTGCAAAATTACAATGATCTTTTGAGTATGGCAAGGAAGTTCTGATTAGGACGCAATCTTTAAGTACATGTCCTTGGAGGAGGCGATAAGGAAGTTCTTTAAATAGGAAGGTAGGAGAAAGTCACACTGTTTAGTGCTTCTGTCATTCTTAGGGTGAGTAGCACTCGCTGATAGTTAGAAAACAGTAATTGAATATGGAACTTTTCGCTCCAACTGTACCTTCATATGATGTTTCTTCAAAGCACAGCAAATGTCATTGGCACCACATACACTGGGAGCCCCCATGCTAAAACATGGTGGTAGCAGACAGCAAATATTTGGTTCAGAAAAATGTGGATTGTACCTCTTCGGCCGAGGCTAGGCTAAACTTAAAACAAGAGTCCTTCTTGCTCAAAAGCCTATTTAAATTTCTCCACTGAGGAAAGACTAAGACCCATATTTATACTTTTTTAGCGCTGCATTTGCGTTGTATTTTGTAAGTTTGCACTGCAAAAAATGACGCAAATTCGGCGTTAAAAAAGTATAAATATGGGCCTAAATTTGTATCATACCATGATACCTACAATTTGGGCTCTAAGTCTTTTAGGGGCTCTTCCAACCTAACTTTGTTACTCTTTTTTAATATCAAACTTCAGCCGCAGACTTGATTAACATTCAAATCTTGGATCAGCCCACAGGTGTACTTCAGGCTCCCGTTTCTTTTGGCGTTCTGGGTTTAGCTATCTGCCTCCTTGGGTTGCAAGAAGGACTATTTTTCATGTAAACATGTACACTCTGTAATCACAAATTAAATTATTTATCTCAGTAATCCATTCCACAATTAAAATACTATTTTGTTTATATCTGCATCAATCATTTTTAATTATGGTCTGGCTTGAAAGTGCAGCTGTTGCCAGACAAACATGAGCATCACTAGACAGGGGCTTTGGCTCAACACACATGCTGAGAGCCAGAATTAGGTATTGATTGGGCAGAACGTGTGTGTTTCCAAAGAAAAAGTGCTTGCTCTCCAGACAGCTGTGATCATTTTGTTTATTTATCCAGCTGCCTGAGCTTGAAGTTCAAGGAACACACACATGACACTGTAATGCTATTGAAGTGTCTTAGATAACTAGATAATTTGTGGTGCTATCTCTGGCAGCGGCACAGATGGGTGGGCAGTCATTAAACTACATGGTTCTGTAGGTCTGCCTTGAAAGTGCAACTGTCACCAGAGCTTTTACCCTACACAAATATTATTCTACAGTTACTTGCTTCCACACACATATATATCCATGCCCGTGCTATTTTTGTAATGCTCTACATTACCATACAACATTACTTTAAAGCTAGACGTTTGGGCATTGCCAATGCTTGCTACATTTGTCAGCACTTCAGTGCGAGCAAGTGTGACCAGGTGACCTGCATTTGCCAAGACAGCCCCTTTTATCACCATCCCAATATTAATCTTGATTCAAAAATATCCAAACACCTTGCAACAGGCATGAGAAAGAACACATTACAAGACCACACATATATGGACATGTGCGTGTCTATATATACGTGTATATATATATATATATATATATATACATATATATATTCTTTTTTTTGTTTTTAATTGATATGATTGGCCAACTGGATAGACCCACAGATACCTAAGGGGACCACATCAACCAACGTGACTGTCCTGACAGAAAAATGAATTTTCCACAGATGTATTCTGGATCAGGTGCCCATACTGTCCTTTATGCACTTCGATTTCTATAAGCAGCCAAATGTTTTTTGTATCTTTCCGAGCATCTATGCACTACTCACTCCTACTCCTGCAGTCCACCCGTCCAGCGCCTCCATTTCTCGGTCTATTCGTCTCCTCTCCTCGCGCGCGACCTAGCTTGCGACCAATCGGGCCGTGAGCTGAAAGGCCTGTGCCGGGAAAGCAGTCAGCGGGAACCCAGGGCAGTGCGCATCACGCGGAAACGTCACGGAAGTCTACATTGTGACGTAAACCAAGCTGTCATCACATATATTGCATGGACTTGCTGCGAGTGTGTAATTATTTGTCACTCTGGCTCCGCGCACCTCGGGTACCGTGTTTAAACCTTGGTATGTCTGTGTTAGCAGAGAAAAAGAAACACTTGTGGTCCAAAACGTAACAACCGAAGCTTATTCCGAGGCCCTTTTCATATTTCATTATTTAACAAGTGTTTACAACAGCGTATTCACAAATGACTATACGTATAAGAGGTGTATTGAGCAGGCACAAAAAGTATAGTTTGGAAGTGAATACAAATGTTATAGTGGGTGGGGCTAAGAGGAAAGCCTAGGGGGACACTATAAGTGAAAGGAAGACAAAAGGCGAGGAAAGGGGAGAGATGGACAGCCTGGGCTCTGCCAGAAAGAAAAGACCAGAGCCAGACCTGGTAATGAAAAACTCCCCAAAGTCATTTTTTTTCATTACTGTGAGACCTTCCACTTTCGTGGGCCAGCATTGGGAATTCCTTATATCTTTAAGCTTTAAGGCCTGAACATGATTAAGTATGGCAGCAGAGGAGAGGCAACTGCAAGCTGTGAGAATATCACAAGCGCACCTATCCAGTGCAGCAGAAACATCTTAGAGGCTGAAAGTGGCAGATCCACACGTACCTAGAGAAGTTATGATGTCACAGAGACAGCAGGAAGTGCTGTTTTGACACTACAGGAAGAATGGAAATCTGACTGAGCGACTTCAAGGAGCTCTTGATTCTCAGTAAAAGTGGTAATAGACAATTGAATTTCTTTTTCTAGAATTTTAGAAGGAAAGGGAGAGATACTTATTAGACCATAGTTGCTGAGGGCAGAGGGGACAGCAGATGGTTTTGTTTAGGAAAAAGGCATGCCAGGCATTTTTAACTGGTGTTCAGGACAGTGGAGCAGGTATGCAACATATTGCAAAGGTCAAGGAGGACCCTTAGGTACATATTTATATTTTTTTTTTGCGCCGCATTTGCACCGTTTTTTGACGCAAAAGCGGCGCAAACGTACAAAATACAATTGTATTTTGTTAATTTGCGCTGCTTTAGCGTTAAAAAAATTGACGCAAATGCGAGGCTAAAAAAGTATAAATATGGGCCTTAGTTCCATATCGAAGGACAATACATGAGAAGAGGGGTCGAGAGGGGACCCGACTTTAATACAAGTAACAGAAGAGAGAAGAGTATGAGCAGGGGAGTTAAGGGTAAGGTAGATTTCAAAATTCATTTTATAAGCCCATGACGGAAAAACTTGTACAGAGTGTTGAAAAGTGTTGGGTCTGGTGATCATTCAGAAGATTCTAGAGCATGGCAGAGGGATCTGAAGGCAGCCAGGCTGGCGTTGAGACCTGCCTACATTGTAAAACAAAATGATTAAGGATGTAGCTGTCATCAGTGTTGCAGGTGAAGTGGTACTGGGGCCCATTTTACCCTTGTTATGACTGCCTTTTGCTATCCAAACCAGGGGGCCATTATTCTTGCTTGAATTAGGGCCCATGGCAGCCTTACTGTGCCAATGAAAATAAGCAGCATTTTTCTCAGCTTGGGTAGCTAAATAGAATGGGCTTCTTTAGTGAAAGTATGTATAGCCAGTGTCTATTTTTGCCATATTCCTAGGTTAAGGCATTCAATGCCTGTGCAGTGCCGTGGAGTGTGCATATTGGCATATTGGCAAGATCTTATCTTGGGTATAGAAGCATCCCAGAAAATATGGTTAAAAATCGATTATCTGTAATACGGAGACACCTGTCCGGATGAAAATGCCACCTTCTGTCTAAGTAAAATACCTTAACAGAAACCGAAAGACCATAACAGGGTCAGAAAGCAGAAGACAAATATCTGTTTCAAAACCGACCCAGCACAAATGACAAGCAAAATTACTTTTTAACAAGAAACTGAAGAGAACATGTTCAGATAATGTCAAATAATCTCTAAGAGCTGTTTTTAGTTTAAGGTCTAAGTGAAGATGGCTGTCAATCATAGGTGTCTCTTCAATTACGTCTCACAGGGTTTACTCTTTCTTACCTTTTGCCCTTCAATATAAATTCCTACTTGCTGGTGCAAGTTAAATTGTAAGTCCAAAATGTGTTTCTGCTACTAATTTCTGCTATCCCAAAGCCAAGTTTAGCAAAAGCAGTGCCAGCGTACCAAAGGGCAAGCCAGGAGTATTACCTGATATCCCTGCCAACTCTCTAATTGGCATCTGTGCTGCCAGGTAGAGCAAAGGATCAAAACATGTTAGTTCTTGAGATGTCCTCTGAACTGTTGAATACACCATATTTTTTTTTGTCTCAGTAGGTCCTTGTTAAATCCACTAATGCTGAGGTTGGTCCATTGCATTAGTTCTTCAATATCAAACTTTTGTCATCTTCTCAAATAACCAGAGTGGGACCAGGCATCATTGCAGACCCCAGGGGCTGCATGCCAATTAGAAACTTGCTTCCAGTGTGAGAATGTTGAGAATGTATTTTCAGTATGTGCTCTGTTGTGGTGAAAGTTTTGTGTGTGTTTTATCAAACACAGAGTGAGAACTAAGCTTTGATTATTTGTACTTACGTGTACGTTTAAGGTGGGATCAGATGTTCCACATTGTAGCTACACCCCTGCATTAAACAGAAGTTGGACATAATTTATAAGGTGTTCCTTTTCGCTTTGTGCTGACACAGGTTTCAGTATGAATGTTGGGTTATTAGGCAAGGGTTTAGCTAATGCTAGGATCTCAGGTTAATGTTCATGTTTGCCTTGTGTGACAGAAGTTTAATTGCTAGTGGTTAATGTCAGTTTTATCTAGAGTGGTTGTTATGTTTGGCTGTGTAGCGCAGAAGATGGGTCTCAGTGTGCAGAAGAGGAGTTAGGCCTCCATGTAAGGTGCTGGTTTAGTCTGTATCTGTTGGATCTTTGGTGTTCGGTTTAATCATGTGTGGAGTTGTAGTTGAGGATCCAAAGCAGCTATTGGATTTAGGCATACACAGAACAGAAGCTGAGTCCAAATGGTGGGCTTTGGTTAAGGTGTGGACTGAGCAAGTATCGAGGCCTACTATGTTGGTGCTGATTTTGGACTTGTCCAGAGCAGAAGATGGACCTTAGGGTGGTATTAAATTTACACTGTGTGTGTCACTTTGGTTTGGATGGTGATTTGTGTTAGAAATTAGGTCTTTAGTTGGAAGGGGTATTTACACTGTCCAAGTAGGAACCACCATCCTAATCAGGGTAAGTCAAATACACAATCTAAGTTAACCTGTGCTCATCCTCTGGTAGCTTGGCACAGAGCAGGCAGGCTTAACTTAGACAACGTGTGAAGCATTTGTGCGACACACACAGCAATCATCATGCAAACACCACAAAAAGACTCCACACCGGTTTATGAAAAATAAAGAATATTTATCTGAATAGATCGAGACCAAAGCAACAAAAATCCCAATAAATAAATCGGATTAATTTAAGTAAAAGGTTGTCAAAACAAGAGCAATTCAACTGAGAGGCTGTCAAAACAAGAGAACTCTGCAGGGTGCTCGTTTTAGGGTAATTATGGAAATGTTACAAGCACAATGATGCTTTGGCGAGAATCACTGTGAAGCTGTAGGTGGGGCCATACGGGCCCAGCCTGGCGTTGAGGTGCAAGGTACGACAGGGGTCACACCACTGTGGCCCTGGGCCGTAAACAAAGAGGCACCAGGGGGCAGGGCAGTGCTGCAGCAGGGAAAGTGAAGCAGTGTGAGAATGCGGCTCACCGGCCAATGGAGTGCTGCATATCCCCACTATGGTGACCAGGCTAGCTTTTCAGGCTGTAGTGCCGGGAACGAGCGCAGTCCATGTGCAGCGCTTTGCATGGGAATCCTTGGCGTGGGGGCCCGCAGGTCAGATGTGGGCCGTTCTCTGGCAGGCACACCCACAGTTTCTCCCCGGATTAGAAGCAGATGATCGCCAGCAGGGCTGCTCATGGACTTTTGGGTGGCCAGGGCGGCCCGATACAATAAAGCCGCTCTTGGGCTGTTAGCTGCGCAAGGCAGCAGGCACAGAGGAAGCTGCTTCCAGAATGGGGGAATAACGGGTAGAAGAATTCTAAATGAGGCCGCTCCTGATGATGTTTGACAAATGGGATGGCAGGCTGAGGTGAAGCCGCTCCCTAGTTGTTTAAATTGTTGTGGTGTTTTCAATGGAGCCGCTCACAAGGTTTTTGATGTCCCTGAGACCTTGAGGGAGAACAGGTGGCAAGTCAGCATGCCCTTGTAGTCACTTTTGGTGCAGTTCTGTTGCCTCTCTTGGCAGGGCAGAGGTCAGTAGGCATCAGGACAGCACAGAAAAGCAGGGCAGTAGTTCCTAGCAGCAGTCAGTTCAAGCAATGGGGCAATCATTTCAGTGCAGCAGCCTTTACTCCAACAGAGGTTTATCCAGTTCCAGGAGTGATCTAACTTTAATCGGTCATGGACCCAGTACTTATACCGAAAAGTCCCTTTGATGTGGGGGTGACTACAAAGAGTTCTTGTGAAGTGCACAGGTCCCCCTTTCAGGTTAGCATCAGTTCCAGACTTGTCAGAGGGAGGTAATCAGCCCCTTTGTGTGGACTCTAGTCACTACCCTTTGAGGTGTAAGTGTGAGCTCTTCCCAACCTCCTCCCCAGGAATACCTTTCAGTATGCAGATGAATGCAGATGTTGCTGAGTATCCTGTGTTGTGGGTGTCTAAAGGGAATGCACAGGTGTAGCTGTCACCTAGCCCAAACTATACGTGTATTGGAGATAAGCTGTAGGCACACAGGGCAGTGTGTGGAGAGAAATGCCTATTTTCTCAACGAGGTGTTTCTAAAATAGTAATAATAAATCTGACTTTACCAGTAAAGAGGATTTATTATTACCGTTCCAATAGTATTAAACATGATACAGCTACTCCTCTCAGATCAGGAATTACAGCTTAAAGATATCTTAAGAAATTCCCAATGCTGGCCTATGAAAGGGGAAGGCCTCACAGTAATGAAAAAAATGACTTTGGGGAGTTTTTCATTACCAGGACATGAGAATTTAAAATTATATGTCTTGCCTTTTGCTTACATGGTACCCTGCCCTATGGGCTATCTAGAGCCTACATTAGGAGTGACTTATATGTAAGAAAAAGGAAGTTCTGGGCTTGGCAAGATGTTTTAAGTGCCAAGTCAAGGTGGCAGTGAGACTGCACACACAGGCTCAGCAGTGACAGGCCTGAGACATGTTTTCATAGCTATGTAAGTGGGTGGCACAATCAGTGCTGCAGGCCCACTAGAAGCATTTAATTTACAGGCTTTGGCTATATGGTGTACCACTCTTCAAGGAACTTATGGGTACATTAAATAGGCCAATTGTGGATACACCA
Organism: Pleurodeles waltl; assembly: GCF_031143425.1. Classification (NCBI taxonomy): domain Eukaryota; kingdom Metazoa; phylum Chordata; class Amphibia; order Caudata; family Salamandridae; genus Pleurodeles; species Pleurodeles waltl. Next base: position 309,747,845 of record NC_090439.1, read on the forward strand.
ATGTTACCATGTTATAAGGGAGAAGCACATTCTCTTTAGCACTGATCAGCAGTGGTAAAATTCTCAGAGTCCTAAGGCCAACAAAATAATACAGCAACAAAACAGGAGGTAAGAACAAAGGGCCAGATGTAGGAAGCAGTTTGCAATGCACAAAACCCGTTTTGCGATTCTGTAACCTGGTTACCGAATCGCAAAACGGGTTTGCGAGTCGCAATTAGGAAGGGGTGCCCCCTTCCTAATTGCCAGTCGCAGTGCAATGCTGGGTTGCTTTGTGACCACGAATGCGGTTGCAAACCAATCGCAGTTAGCACCAATTTCAAATGGGTGCTAACCCATTCGCAAAAGGGAAGGGGTCCCCATGGGACCTCTTCCCGTTTGTGAATGGCATTAAAAACAGTTTTCCAGAGCAGGCAGTGGTCCTATGGACCACTGCCTGCTCTGAAAAAATGAAACGAAAACGTTTCATTTTTTAGTTTTTAATGCATCTCGTTTTCCTTTAAGGAAAACGGGCTGCATTCCAAAAAAAAAAAACTGCTTTATTTAAAAGCAGTCACAGACATGGTCGTCTGCTGTCTCCAGCAGGCCACCATCCCTGTGAGTGCCGCCAGTCTCAAGGGGGTCGCAAATTGCGACCCACCTCATGAATATTCATGTGGTGGGCATTTGCGACCCCCTTGCAAGTCGCAAACAGTGTCAGGGACACTGTTGTGCATAGGGTTTTGCGACTCGCAAATTGCAAGTTGTTCTGACTCGCAATTTGCGAGTCGCAACACCCAACTTACCTACATCTGGCCCAAAATGTGTGCTGAGCATGATTTATTTTAAATGTATCTGTTTTTAACATTTATAAGGTACAATATTGCAAGATGGCCAGAACAGGACAGTGGTGTTTCAGTTTTCAGTGCAATCGCTTCTGAATTAATTATTTCAGAGACGTTTCAGAGACATTGGGTTAAGGTGTGTCAGAGGTCTTCTGCACTCAAAATCTACTGATGAGGGGGATCCGATGGTGATAGGGCAATGACATTCATGGTAGACGAGCTTGATGCTCTTTTTCTTCTATGAAGTGAAGAATTCTGAGCAGTACTTGGTAGCCTGCGCTTGTCTTTGTATTTCATTACCAGTTTGGAATGCAAGCCATTGGAGGGCATTTAGGACAGGACACATCTGATCATAGCAACCAGCCTTGGTGATAAGTCTTTCTGTAGTGTTTTGCAACTGCTGTAACCCTATAACTATCATAGAATTGATGCAACTTGAACATAATCTTCAACAAGTATAAAATGCATGATGGGTGAAGTTTGTGTTCATTCAGGGATTGGATCACAGTTGTGTTGATTTTCGATGTGTGGCCAGCAGCAGTTGTAGTTCTAATTTTTATCTCTGCGCTGAAAGAGCATAACTTGGCTGCACCAATATACTTTACTGATAGAAGAGTAATGAAGCACTCAAATTCCATATATATCTATTGTGTGAAAACTATATATATGTAAATGTAGCACATTAATACCGCAACATTATGGTGCATCTATGAATAACTTAAATATTACACATAAACCGCATTTATGCAATGTTAATCAAATATTATTATTTTAGTACTTTAACAAATTACATATAATATAATTACTTTCCAGTTGCTGTGTTTAAGATAATTGAACAAGTAAATGTATAACCACAAATTGCACTGTTAATTCTGTTGTCCAGGCTGGAGTCAAGGCCTACATGATTTCTATGTTTAATTTTGACAAGAAGCTTGCTTTCTTTGGGAACTATTTTTCTTCCCTCTGCAGGTGCGACGGTAAAAGTCATTGTAATGAGAAGCACATTGTTAAATATAGATAAGGGAGCGTGAGATGGGCTGCCAAGGACAAGAACTAGTAGCAGGGAGCTGTATGAACAAACTCCCTTTTCAGGTTCCTGAACATGAGAATAATTCAAGGTTGCGCAGATGTGTACTGGAGAAAGAGCGATGGCTAATTGTCTAATTCACAAAGGAGCCCTGATAGTGGAAGTTTCCTTGGCTGTGATGTCAGCTACTGGAAGGCTTTGGGGATGAATAAAGTGTTGTTTAGTTAGACGGAGATTCAGATCCCCTTTGCCCCTTGACTAGAGCGGACCTCTCCTTTTAGTTAGGCTAAGTGGCTTTCCACTACTCACATCTCTCTTGATAGAACTTCTACTGAAGTTTCTGAAATGCTGTCACTTTTGTCTGAACAGATACTTAGGTATTATAAAAGTCAAGAATTTAGATCAAATGATTAGGCAGGAAAATCTGAGCTTGAATTCAAAGCACCATACACTTTTTCTTATTTACTGCCTTGTTGCCATTGAGATATTGGTGAAATTTAATATTTGACATTTTGATCTTCCTTTCATGATTCTCTTCATATATAGTATAGTTATGAGACTCATTTATGTATGTTTAACTCTGAATCTGTAATAAATCCAAATTTAAACTTTAAGTTTGTCTCTGAGATTCAATGTGTGACCAAATGGGTTACACTGTTAATTATTGAAGTGAGTGAATATGTTTACTCCTTGTCCTTCAGGACTCCTAAAAAGATCTATCGGATTCAGAAGATTGGAGAAAGGATCAAATCTGGACCAGATGGCAGCAGAGTAATGATGGCCAGGTTCCAAAGTAAGGAGAGCCAGAACTTTGTCTTCTAGACTAGTTAGCTTACATAGTCCAGTCCCTAAACCCATGTCCATATCATGGAAGATCGCCAAAGGTGTGGAAATTCGGAAGAGAGGCATTTTGGCCAAGGAGGCATGAGTATTAACAGGATTATGAGTTGCAGTGGTTCATGTTTAGCTTGTGGAGATGTTTGCTTGTTGTGTGTGTGTGTGTGAACTGTAAATGGAGTTGAAGAGGTTATCGGGTCCGATGTGGCCTAAGGTCCCGGGATATATTAAGAGGTGTAGAAAGTACTGCATCGTTGCCTGTTGATGATTGGTGTCCAACGTGAGATGTTGTTGATGGCACAGTATAACTTTTGTGTGGATGTGAAACTATTACTACAAGGAAAGCTTAATGCGCAGAGTAAATCTGTACTGATCTAGATGATACCCCGCTGGTCGATATTTCAGTCAAAGTGAAAGGAAAATTCTTGTGTGATTGAAAACTGTCGATCTCTAGAGAAATAGGCAAATTGTTTTTGTCATTGAACGTGTGCAAAGTTGGTGAGAGTTGGTGCACACAGATGCTCCATACATGTGTCTGGCTTGGTCAATGGCACAAGATCACAGAACAGGAGGGTGCATTGAGGTTTTCACGATATGGCGCATTTAATTTGAAAATTAATGAGCATCTAAGGTGGGTACTGTACAGGATGAAACCTCCTCCTAGACCTTCACAATATGAAGCTCTTAATGCTTAGGAAAGAGCTGATCATACTAGAGAGAGAAAGAAACATCAGGGCAGAGCTCGAAGAACTGTGTGAACATATGCAGATGTGAAAGGGGATGCAGAAGAGATAGAGAAAAGACATGATAGAAGGAGATCATTTATCTCTGACTTTGGCCACCGATGTAGCTGAAAGAGTGGGTGAAAGGAAAATGACTAGAAAACATAAAGAGAAGAAACAAAAGGACCCGATGACATCAGTGTAGTCAGTGATAGCGACTCTGGAGATAGTCTATTAGATGTGTTACTAGCTGAACGCCCACCCCCATATAATGAAGTTAGAGAGGAAGGCCCAAATGATATCAGTGGTACTGGTAAACTGGTGATTGCCTCTGCCCCAATGAATGGGATCTCTAGTCCTGTGGGAACTGTTCCAACTGGTATATCTTGTGAACAGAAAATTAGAGAGTCAGGAATGTGTGCTCCAGATAATCCCAATACAAATACTGTTGATGTACTTACTGTTCTAGTCAGCATTGGTCCTGTGGTTCCTATGTACAAAACTGAAGGCTCACGGGAATCAACCTGTAAGCTAGCTGTTCCAAATACAGCTGGAAGCCAAAGCGGAGTGCCTACTTGTCCAGAAACAAGAGATTTTATTCCCTTTGTCCCGGCCCACACAACCATTCCCTGTGGGGCAAGTGCAGACTCAACTCTGAATATTTCTGGCAGTACTTCTATAGGTACTTTTCCAGAGGATTTCAACAACTGGAACTCCTGTTTGGTAACCATCTTTAGTCGCTCCTAGTGGTACCCAAGGAAATAATATTACTAACATTTCTGCAGTGACCCGAATCATTAGTGCAAATGAATTAGATGAGTGGATGAGAGCTTTCAATGAAGGTACTCCTTCGAGAGAAAGTGTAAGTGCAGAACTAAGTCAGGGAATAATTTCAACACCACCCAGAGAGCAGTTAGAGAATGTATTAAAGCTCAAAAAAGAGTTGGATGAGATGAATAATGGAAATTTTAGTTTAGAGTGATTGGATACTCATCATGAGAAGGAACTTGAGTTTATGTGTAGGGACATTAATAAGCGTGCGGGCCATGTCCATGACAAATTGGAGGAATTAGCCCAGAGGTATGAGGTTTGAACAAAACTAAAGCTTTGCAAAGAAGCTACCCAGTGTATTTCAATGAAAAAAAACATTATTGACATGAGAATTCTGGGAATAAAAATGCAAATTAGGGAATTGGTTCATCATAACAAAAGTGGAATGAATTAGATAATTGGGAAGCCAAGTGGGTGAAAAAGAGAGAAGCAAAGAAGACCCAGTGAGAGCTGCCTAGGGCAGCAGCAGAGGAGGCCATTACTAACTTTCCTTTGAGAGAAGTGTCTGGTGGAGGTTATGTGCATGTGCCCTGGATTAGAAGTGATCATACGGCATTAACTAATGAGTTTCCAACGTTGAGAGAGAAATCAGTCTAGTGGTATAAACAAGTTGAGAGATTTGTGAAAATATTGCAGGTGTTGTGGATTGATTTTAATATGTTGTTTGATATTGTCATTACAGGTGATTTATGGGCACAATGACAATGTAAGATAGCTATTCAGTGGCCTAAGGCTGAGCCGATGAGATGTGCCACGACGATTGGTCCCTTGCCTCAGGTGATGAAGAGGTATCAGAAGGTCATTACATTTTTTAAAGGAAAGGTCCCACTTCAAGATATAGATTGGGCTAAAACTTTCCGAACAACCCAGGAACCCAAAGAAACAATACGCGCTAAAACTTTCCGAACAACCCAGGAACCCAAAGAAACAAATCATGTTTACTATGAAAGGCTTTTACTGGTTATTTAAGCAGTACAGTGAAATGGAGACTCTTGAGCCTGAAGATATGGGACATTTTGTGTCAATGTTTGAGACCATAAATAGGTATGATGATCCAGCAGCATTTTATTTGTTGGCAGAATAAGTCAGTTGATGAAATTCTGTGGTATGCCAAATACTGCAGTGATGTGTTTGAGAAGAAGCACAAGAAACTTAAAAATAAACTTATGGTTGCCCAGATGAAAGCAGCTCAGTGAACTAGCCAGATTCAACCATTGACAAGCAATGTTGGCACCATGCAAGGTGTATACCAGCATGGACCAACTCTCATGCCATTTAGAGGTAGGATAATGCCTATTTACCTGGATGAATATTAATAGCTTGAAAAGAATCATCCTTTGTCACGATTTTAATAAGATGGGGCATTGGAAGCTGGAATGTCATGTTAATCAGCAACCTTTGACCCTGCTTCTGAAGGCAGGTCGCTCCCCGCTCCGCCTTCCATGCTCCATCCCGTTTCCTTGCTGCTGCCTTTTTTTCCTTTTTCCCGCCGCTGCGTCCCCTGCGGCCCCACACCCCAGCCCTCTCATTCGCCAGGACCACCCGCCTCCCAGCTGCCACTCTCACCCTCCCCTCCTCTTATGGCAGCCGCAGCGTGGTAACAGGGAGCAACCTTTGACCCTGCTACTGCAGGCAGGTCGCTCCCCGCTCCGCCTTCGGCGCTCCATCCCGTTTCCTTGCTGCTGCCTTTTTTTCCTTTTTTCCGCCGCTGCGTCACCTGCGGCCCCACCCCCTAGCCCTCTCATTCGCCAGGACCTCCCGCCTCTCAGCTGCCACTCCCACCCTCCCCTCCTCTTATGGCAGCCGCGGCGCGGTAACAGGGAGCAACCTTTGACCCTGCTACTGCAGACAGGTCACTCCCCGCTCCGCCTTCCGCGCTCCATCCCGTTTCCTTGCTGCTGCCTTTTTTTCCTTTTTCCCGCCGCTGCGTCCCCTGCGGCCCCACCCCCCAAGCCCCTCATTCGGCAGGACCTCCCCCCTCCCAGCTGCCACTCCTACCCTCCCCTCCTCTTATGGCAGCCACGGTGCGGCTGCGCCGGTGGCGCGCCGAACCGCACCCAGCGCCAGAACTTCTGGCCCCAGCAACAGCAAACCCACCAGCATTCGCTACAATGCCGACACCCTCCGCGCACTCAACACCAGCCGAGACACCACCTGCTTCCAGGCCTCTCCAAAGAGCACACACGGACCCTTCTCCTGCCACAAGTGCAGCTTCACCTGCAACAGAACACAAATAACTCCTAGGATCAAGCCCAACCACCTCCGTTGCATACTCCTCAACACCCGCTCAGCACGCAAGCACGCCATCGAAGTCTTGGACCTGCTCGACTCCACTTCCCCGGACGTGGCCTTTCTAACCGAAACTTGGTGGAACGACTCCTCAGCACCCGACATCGCCATATCCATCCCGAATGGATACAAAGTCGCACGCCGAGACCGCACCAACAGAACCGGAGGAGCCATCGTCCACAAAGCCACCCTCGAAGTCAAAACCACCCTGGACGACTGCTTCAGCGCCGCCGAACTCCTTCACTTCCAAGTCCGCACCGACCCCAACATCACGCTCAGGGGAACACTCATCTATAGGCCCCCAGGACCCAGGGCACCTTTCTGCAATGCCATCGCCGACCTGGCCAGCGCCCACGCACTCGCCTCCACGGACTACATCCTCCTCGGGGACCTGAACTTTCACCTCCAAAACAACAATGACACCTAACTCCACCACCCTGACCGAAAACCTCGCCAACCTCAGCTTCACACAGCTCATCAACACACCCACCCACACAGCCGGTCACACCCTTGACCCCATCTTCTCCACAAGCAACCACGTCACCTTCAACCATACCTCCGAACTCTACTGGACCGACCACCACTGCATCCGCTTCACCTTCAAGAAACAGACAGAACACCACCTCACCGAACAACCACCACACCGTCGATGGGGCAAAGTCACTGAATTTCAACTAACCAACGCCCTAGCCCAGAATCCACCCGTCAACCCCACCGACCCTAACATTGCAGCACACAACCTCAAGCTATGGATCAACTACTGCGCCGACCGCCTTGCTCCACTCACAAAACCCTCCAACAACCACACCAACAAAAAAGCCACCTGGTTCACCGACGACCTCCAAGCCTCCAAACGCCACTACCGAAAACACAAGCAGATATGGCTACTCGAACACCCTAGACAACCACGCGGCACTCAAGGATGCCACACGCAAACACCATCAACTCATCAGGCTAGCAAAAAGATCCTCCTTCAAAACCCACCTAGAAAACAATGCCCACGACTACAAAGAACTTTTCAGCATCATAAAAGAACTCTCCAACCCAAACGCCACCGTCAACGACATCACCCCCTCCCAAGATCTATGCGACGCACTAGCAACCGCCTTCCACCAAAAAATCACGGACATCCACAACAGCTTCAACTCCCCTCACACTCTGGACGCTCCTACCCCACCCACCACGAACTCCACCCGCTCCAGCGGACTGACCTCCTGGACCATGAACTCCATCCACTCCGGATCACCATCAGACCCCTGCCCACACCACATCTTCAACAAAGCAGACACAGCCATCGCACCACACCTACGGAAAGCCATCAACATCTCCTTCGAAACTGCAAGATTCCCGGAAAGCTGGAAACACGCCAAAATCAAAGCCCTTCTCAAGAAACCAAAGGCGGACCCCAAGGACCTGAAAAACTTCCGGCCCATCCCTCTGCTCCCTTTCCCGGCGAAGGTCATCGAGAAAATAGTCAACACTCAGCTCACTCTGTACCTCGAAGACAACAACATCCTTGACCCCTCCCAGTCCGGCTTCAGATGCAACCACAGCACAGAAACCGCCGCCACAGATGACATCAGAAGCCATCCTCGACAATTGAAAAAAACATCAGCCCCATCCTCCTAGACCTATCAGCTGCCTTTGACACCGTCTGTCACCACACCCTTAAATCCCGCCTCCACGCAGCAGGAATCCAGGACCAAGCCCTTGAATGGACCACATCCTTCCTCACCGGCAGAACCCAAAGAGTCCACCTCCCCCGTACCAATCCAAAGCCTTCAACATCATCAGCGGCGTACCCCAGGGTTCATCCCTCAGCCATCTACATCTACATGGCCACCCTCGCACAAGTGGCCCACCAGCACAACCTCAACATCATCTCCTACGCCGATGACACCCAACTCATCCTCTCCCTCACCAAGGACCCGCACAACGCCAGAACCAACCTCCACGATGGACTAAAAGCCATCGCCGACTGGATGAGAGACAGCCGGCTAAAACTGAACTTGGACAAATCCTCATCCTTGGGCGCACCCCCTCCGCCTGGGACAACTCATGGTGGCCGTCCACGCTGGGTCCCCCACCGAGACCCACAGACAGCGCACGAAACCTCGGCTTCACCCTCGACTCCTCACTCTCCATATCAAAGCAGGTCAGTGCCATCTCCTTCTCCTGCTACAACACCCTCCGCATGCTTCGCAGAGTTTACAAATGTATCCCAACAGAAACAAGAAAAACAGTAAACCAGGCCTTCATCAGCAGCAGACTCGACTACGGCAACAACCTCTACACCGGTATCTCATCCAAACTCCTCCAACGCCTCCAACGCATCCAAAACGCCTCCGCCCGACTCATCCTCAACATCCCTCGCCATTGCCACATCACCCCCCCCTCTGAGAGACCTTCACTGGCTCCCCATCAACAAGAGGATCACCTTCAGGCTCCTCACCCACGCACATAAGGCACTCCACAACACCGGACCATCATACCTGAACAACAGACACAGCTTCTACACCCCGACCCGACATCTCCGCTCCGCTAACCTCGCCCTCTCCTCCATCCCCCGCATCCGACGCAAATCTTCCGGCAGCAGATCATTCTCGTACCTCGCCGCCAAGACCTGGAACACCCTCCCGCCGGATCTTCGACAGACCCAGGACCTTCTTTCCTTCAGAAGACTCCTCAAGACTTGGCTCTTCGAGCAGTAGCAGCACCCCCGCGCCTTGAAACCCTCACGGGTATGTAGCACGCTTTACAAATTGTCTGATTGATTGATTGATTAATCCCACTAATCAGCTCCAAAAACCAGGATTTGCACTATCATAAAACGCTAACACTGTGCAGGTGCAGAACATGCTGAGAAGTCAAAATTTGAATATGCTTCAAGCTCCGATGATGCAGGCTCCCCATCCTCCAATGCCACAACAGAAGGTGATGATCCTAGGTCCAATGCTAATCAGTTTCCGAATGTGAATATGAATGTGACCAAGGAAGGGAATGCTTTCCAACAATTTCTTCTATTTGAATCGAAAGAGAGCTATGTCTCCAGTCAGTCAGCTTGATGGTGCCTGAGAGTGTAGGAAGACTATGGGGGTGATTCTAACCCTGGCGGTCGGTGTTAAAGCGGCGGCCAACCCGCCAACAGGCTGGCGGTAAAAAATATGGAATTCTGACCCTGGCGGGAACCGCCAACACAGACAGCCACTTTAACACTCCGCCCGCCACGGCGGCACAAACAAACATCGCGGCGGTCACCGCCAACAGCCAGGCGGCAGACAGTGTACCGCCCACACTATCACAACTCACCAATCCGCCACCTTTTCCGGGGCGGGAGCACCGCCGATAAAAACACGGCGGAAACAGACTACGAACGGGAAAACGCTCACCACTACGCACTCCAGGAGGAAGGAGGAGAGCATGGAACCCGAATTAAACATCCTACCTGCTCTCGTCTACCTTCTCATCTGCCACGAGTACGAAGTCCGGCGCAGACGACAACGGTGAGTACTGCACCTACGACACACGGGAGGGGGGAGGACGATAGGTTACGGGCACACACATATGCGACCCCCCCCCCCAACTATGTACACACCAATGCAGAGCAACAAGTCACAGTGACACCACCCAAACACCCCTGAAAAATGCTAGGACATAATCAAATTTGGAATAAATATTTATGTACCAAAAAGCTCCTGAAAATTATCGTACAACCATGAAAGATATTCACAAGAAAACAAATGACATACACATCAGTGTATAACTGAAGTAACAAGTCCTGTACATCCTACGAATTCATCATGTCCGTGGGCCAAAGTTTTGAGAAACAAGGGCAAAGCCCACACAGGAGACCTGAGTCCTTTGGAGAGAACACTGCAGGGGCATCAGATGTTAAAACTACAGGCACCTCAGGGGGAAGGGAGGGGGGGGCACCACAGCCACATGAGTCCACGACGCAAGATCCACGAGGAGCCACCATGCCCACTGTACCATCCTGGGGAGTGCAAAGCCACAGTCTCTCAATGTCTCTACAGTGGGTGGGCTGCCCACTGTACCATCCTGGGGAGTGCAAAGCCACAGTCTCTCAATGTCACTACAGTGGGTGGGCTGCCCACTGTACCATCCTGGGGAGTGCAAAGCCACAGTCTCTCAATGTCACTAAGGTGGGTGGGCTGCCCACTGTACCATCCTGGGGAGTGCAAAGCCACAGTCTCTCAATGTCTCTACAGTGGGTGGGCTGCCCACTGTACCATCCTGGGGAGTGCAAAGCCACAGTCTCTCAATGTCACTACAGTGGGTGGGCTGCCCACTGTACCATCCTGGGGAGTGCAAAGCCACAGCCTCTCAATGTCTCTACAGTGGGTGGGCTGCCCACTGTACCATCCTGGGGAGTGCAAAGCCACAGTCCATCAGGTGGATGACAGTCTCCACTGGTCAAGGAGGAGGCATGGTGGGCACAGTGAACCATATACAGTGATTGAGACGGCGGTGCCCAGCGGAGCGGTGCTTGAGATGAAGGGCCCAGCGGAGCGGTGCTTGAGAAGAAGGGCCCAGCGGAGCGGTGCTTGAGAAGAAGGGCCCAGCGGAGCGGTGCTTGAGACGGCGGTGCCCAGCGGAGCGGTGCTTGAGATGAAGGGCCCAGCGGAGCGGTGCTTGAGACGGCGGGGCCCAGCGGAGCGGTGCTTGAGATGAAGGGCCCAGCGGAGCGGTGCTTGAGAAGAAGGGTCCAGCGGAGCGGTGCTTGAGACGGCGGTGCCCAGCGGAGCGGTGCTTGAGATGAAGGGCCCAGCGGAGCGGTGCTTGAGACGGCGGGGCCCAGCGGAGCGGTGCTTGAGAAGAAGGGCCCAGCGGAGCGGTGCTTGAGACGGCGGGGCCCTGTTCAGCGGTGCCTATCTTCACGGCGGGGCCCTGTTCAGCGGTGCTCTTCTCCACGGCGGGCCCTGTTCAGCGGTGCTCTTCTCCACGGCGGGCCCTGTTCAGCGGTGCTCTTCTGCACCGCGGGCCCTGTTCAGCGGTGCTCTTCTCCACTGCGGGCCCTGTTCAGCGGTGCTCTTCTGCACCGCGGGCCCTGTTCAGCGGTGCTCTTCTCCCCGGCGGGCCCTGTTCAGCAGTGCCTATCTTCACGGCGGGGCCCTGTTCAGCGGTGCTCTTCTCCACGGCGGGCCCTGTTCAGCGGTGCTCTTCTCCACGGCGGGCCCTGTTCAGCGGTGCTCTTCTCCACGGCGGGCCCTGTTCAGCGGTGCTCTTCTGCACGGCGGGCCCTGTTCAGCGGTGCTCTTCTCCACGGCGGGCCCTGTTCAGCGGTGCCTATCTTCACGGCGGGGCCCTGTTCAGTGGTGCTCTTCTCCACGGCGGGCCCTGTTCAGCGGTGCTCTTCTGCACCGCGGGCCCTGTTCAGCGGTGCTCTTCTCCACGGCGGGCCCTGTTCAGCGGTGCTCTTCTCCACGGCGGGCCCTGTTCAGCAGTGCCTATCTTCACGGCGGGGCCCTGTTCAGCGGTGCTCTTCTCCACGGCGGGCCCTGTTCAGCGGTGCTCTTCTCCACGGCGGGCCCTGTTCAGCGGTGCTCTTCTCCACGGCGGGCCCTGTTCAGCGGTGCTCTTCTGCACCGCGGGCCCTGTTCAGCGGTGCTCTTCTCCACGGCGGGCCCTGTTCAGCGGTGCTCTTCTCCACGGCGGGTCCTGTTCAGCGGTGCCTATCTTCACGGCGGGGCCCTGTTCAGCGGTGCTCTTCTCCACGGCGGGCCCTGTTCAGCGGTGCTCTTCTCCACGGCGGGCCCTGTTCAGCGGTGCTCTTCTCCACGGCGGGCCCTGTTCAGCGGTGCTCTTCTGCACCGCGGGCCCTGTTCAGCGGTGCTCTTCTCCACGGCGGGCCCTGTTCAGCGGTGCTCTTCTCCACGGCGGGCCCTGTTCAGCGGTGCTCTTCTGTACCCCGGGGCCTTTTCAGCGGTGCTCTTCTCCACGGCGGGCCCTGTTCAGCGGTGCTCTTCTCCACGGCGGGCCCTGTTCAGCGGTGCTCTTCTCCACGGCGGGCCCTGTTCAGCGGTGCTCTTCTGCACCGCGGGCCCTGTTCAGTGGTGCTCTTCTCCACGGCGGGCCCTGTTCAGCGGTGCTCTTCTCCACAGCGGGCCCTGTTCAGCGGTGCTCTTCTCCACGGCGGGCCCTGTTCAGCGGTACTCTTCTGCACCGCGGGCCCTTTTCAGCGGTGCTCTTCTCCACGGCGGGCCCTGTTCAGCGGTGCTCTTCTGCCCCGCGGGCCCTGTTAAGCGGTGCTCATCCAGCAGGTCAAGGGAGCCAGACCTGGCCTGGACTCCCTGCTCAGTCGCCCTCGGACCGTGACGTTTCTGGACCCTTCGGGGACGGACTCCTGGCCTCCTTAGTGTCCTCCTTCCCAGCTGGGATGTGACATGTGGGGTCCACCTTCTCCGCGCTCCTGCTGCCCTCCCGCTCCTTTGATGGGGCTCTCGGGCCCTTGCCTCCCCTAGATGGTGTGGGTGGTGAAGTGGCCGCACATTGCTCCTTGGGGGCAGCCCTGTCGGTCCTCGCGCGGCAGCCCTTGTTTTTGCGGGTCCTCTTGCCGGGGGGGGCTGGACGTGTCCTTGCTGCTGATCGATGTGTCACTGCTGGCAAAGGGTGGGCTCCAGAACCCATGCACAACAGTGACACCCGAAGCTGGGCTGGTGGTGGCTGCGGTGCTCTTGGGACTCTTTGAAGATGGAGGGGGGAGCTCATCGGAGGGAAAGAGGTCAAGGTTAGCCATGAAAAGTTTTTTAGGGCCAAGGTAAAGGGTAGGAGAGGTGGAGATGGAAGTGGAGGAAGAGGAGGTGGTTGTAGGAGAGTCAGGTGTGCTGTCATTGGGTGAAGGTGCTGGTGCTGTAGGCTGTCGTGAGGTGGATGGCTGTTGGGTGGGTGTCTGCCTGCGTTTGTGTGTCTTGGAAGAGGGGGTGACAGACACAGTGGGAGAGGACACAGGGGACGTGTACATGGCAGTGGGGGTGGTGACTGCACGAGTGTGGACTGTACTGGAGGGTGAGGTGGTGATGGAAGCACTGGCTGATGTTGGGGTGCATGCAGGTGTGAGTGTAGACGTCACAGGGAGGGAGGAGGGAGACGAGGAGGAGGGGGACACAGGGGTGGCAGTGGCTGGTGGCATGTCTGCATCTGGGTGTTGCTTGGGTGAGTGTTTGTGGGATCTGTGGTGCTTGTGTTTGGATGAGCTGCTCTTGGGTGTTGAGGTGTGTGCAGGCTGGTCTGATGGTGTGGATGGGATAGGCTGAGGAACAGGAGACAGAGAAAGGCTGGAGGCAGTAAGAAGAGGGAGGCTGGAAACAGGGACAATGGCTGCCATCAGTGCTGAGGCCAGAGCAGTGAACGCTCGTTGATGGGCAGCCTGACCCAAATGAATGCCCTCCAGGTACGCATTGCTCTGTTGCACCTCCCTTTGCACACCCTGGATGGCATTCAAAAGGGTCGTCTGCCCAATAATGAGCGTCCTTACCAGGTCAATGAGCTCCGCACTGAGGGCAGCAGGGGCAACAGGGGCAGGGGCTGAGGTGCCTGGGGCGAAGGAGACTCGCGCCTTCCTGGGCGAACGGGCACGGAGCGAAGACTGAGGGGCTGCTGGGAGGGCGGGGCTGGTGCGCTGGGTGGCGGCTGTACCTGTAGAGGCGGGGGGCACGGAAGTTGCCGCCACCGCTAGGGAGCTCCCATTCGAGGACGTGTCGCTGTCGCTGCTCTCACCAGCGGTCCCCGTCGTGGTGCTCCCCTCGCCCTCCGGATCACTGGTGCCCTCGGTGTCTGTTCCTGGGCCCACCGGGGCCTTGTGTCCTGCAGCTCCCTCGTGCTCCGATGCCAAATCTCCTCCGCCTGATGATGCTAATGCACACATGCACAAGAAGATGAAGAGAAAGGGTGGGGGGAGAAAAAAGAAGACCAGGTTGAGTGCATGCAATGTCAACACCGTTGGCGGAGAGGACAGACACAGGAGCCTAATGCACTAAGCCGCGCATTCGGGGTACACTAATCAGTACTACTGACTAGGACAACAGGCCAAGAGACGTCAAACGCGCACATGGGAGATGCTGGACCTTCAATGGCTGTACTTGTCACCCTACAGAGGTGGGGGCCGGGGGCACAGGGCCATGCCTAAGGGAGAGGACTACACTACAGAAAGCGCCCTGGCCTAATGTCACCCACAGCCCTCCTCCCCCACCCAGACGCCTCCACTACGCAGAAAGATAGGAGAATGTGCTGATACTCACCCCCTTGTGTCTGCTGTGATGTCTTAAAGCGCCCATCCAATTCAGGGTAGGCCACCGCCAGGATCCGGGACATCAGGGGGGTCATGGTGCGACTGGCACCCCTCCTAGGTTGGGAGGCCATCCCCAGCAGTGTTTCTGCGGTCTTCCTTGTTCCGCGGCGGATGTCCTCCCACCTCTTGCGGCAGTGGGTGCCCCGTCTGTTGTGGACCCCCAAGTTCCGGACTTCCTTGGCGATGGCACGCCAAATCTCGATCTTCTGATGGTGCTTACCTATTTGACATGTACAGGGTGGAAAGGAGGGAATCATCAATGACCTGCATGTTAGATGTGATTGGCCCCCCCACCAACTTTGCCATATGGCACATGCTCTCATCTGTCGGGCGTTGCACTCCTCATTCGCCCCCCACCCCACCAACTTACATCCACCCCAATCCACACAGGCATAGCCCATTCCATGTGCACCCGGTGTACTCACTTGTTGGTCTGGAGGACCGTAGAGTAGCGCATACTGGGGGAGGACCCCATCCACGAGCTTCTCCAACTCTTCAGACGTGAAGGCAGGGGCCCTTTCCCCAGTCGCAGCAGCCATTGTATCTTCCAGACCGAGGTCACAGCAGCACTTGCAGTATAGGTCCTCTCCTGTGGATGATCAGGTCTCGAGTGATTAATCAGATAGAAAATGGCGGTCACGCCCGCGGCGGTGCGTACCGCGGCGGTGCGTACCGCGACCGCCGGCGCACATCGTCATTGGCTCCTGAAACCCATAGGCTTCAATGTTAACCAATGCGGCTTTGCGCCGCGGTCTTCGACCGCCTACCGCCACGGTGTGCCCCGCCAGCGCATTGACCTCACATCCCATTGTCCCACTTCACAGGTCAGGCAGCCGCCATTTTAAGGGCCTACATGGCTTAATTTTGACTGCGACACACAGGCCTAGGCCTTGCATTGCCACACATACACGCCTTTCAACCAATTGCCATTCTTTAACTGTGCAAGCTGTCTGTACGTACCTGTGGTTTGGCTGACTCTGTGCTCCATGTTGTCCTTCCTAGGCACCGTCCGCTGGGACTTGCGATGAGAAGGAGGAATCCTCGCGTGTACCGACCGCTGGTGGACCTGTTGACAATGGAAGAACGCCATATAATACTTCGATACAGACTTGACCGTGCCACTATCCATGAACTGTGTGCCCAGCTGGAGCCAGCCCTGATGTCCCCCATCCGCCAACCCACAGGGATTCCCCCTCTGGTGCAGGTTTTGTCAGTCCTCCATTTTTTGGCAACTGGGTCATTCCAGACCACAGTGGCCATGTCATCTGGAATGTCTCAGCCTATGTTTTCAAAGATTTTGAGCAGAGTGTTGTCTGCTCTGATGAAACTCATGCGGAGCTACATCATTTTCCCAGAGGAGGGTGACTTGCCTACAGTGAAAGGTGATTTATATGCCCTTGGACATATCCCCAACATCATTGGTGCCATTGATGGGACCCATGTGGCTTTGGTACCCCCAAAAGACGATGAGCAGGTGTACCGAAACAGAAAAAGTTATCATTCGATGAATGTCCAGGTGGTCTGTTTGGCTGACCAGTACATCTCCCATGTAAATGCCAAGTTCCCAGGGTCAGTGCATGACGCGTATGTGAGGCAAAATAGCAGCATCCCGTAAGTGATGGAGCAGCTACAGAGACAACGTGTGTGGCTAATAGGTGACTCTGGTTACCCCAACCTGCCTTGGCTACTGACCCCAGTAAGGAATCCCCGGACCAGGGCAGAGGAACGGTACAATGAGGCCCATGGGCGAACTAGGAGGATCATCGAAAGGACCTTTGGCCACCTGAAGGCCAGGTTTAGGTGCCTGCATATGATTGGGGGATCCCTGATGTACTCACCAAAGAAGGTGTGCCACATCATCGTGGCCTGCTGTATGCTTCACAATCTGGCATTGCAACGTCAGGTTCCTTTCCTGCAGGAGGATGGTGCAGATGGTGGTGTTGAAGCAGCTGTGGAGTCTGCGGAGAGTGAAGAGGAGGAAGACTCAGAGGACGACACAGACAACAGGGACAGAGTAATAGAACAGTATTTCCAGTAGCACACAGGTAATAATCACCCATGCCATTTTACATTTCCTGAAAGCCTCCTGCATCTCAACTTTGTCGATTTCCCCCCAGACCTATGAACATGATGTTTGATTTTCCCTTCCCTTTTCTGTGCTGTATGAGCCACTGCGTGACCTCGGCTTGGTTGGCCCATGGACTAATGCTAAGTTACCTCGGTATGTGTAATTCACAATGTTAATAATACGTAATTGATATGTAATGTGTCATACATTTGTAAATAAGACAGGCTGAGTCCTGATTGATTTCAGTGCAATGTGTGATTTATTATTAGTGCATAGATATTGGTACATGATAGTGAAACAGTGATGGGTGGGGGTGGAGTAATGTCCATGGCGGAGTCCAGTTCTCAGTTTCACAGGTGCATTGTCCATATGCCTGTGGCAGGATGGATCAGGGGCAGTTCAAGGTTTGACAGGGTGGCAATTTGGAACAGTGGGAGGACTTCAGGGGGTATGTGATGCTGGCGGGGGACTTGACATCCTACTCTGTCGTTTTTTTTAATCTCAGGCTCCTTTTGCGGGGCGGTTGTTGTTCAGCAGGAGGTGGGGTTCTGGTGGGCTGTCGTTGTGGTGGGGCCTCCTGTCCACTAGCGCCGGCGGAGGTGGTAGGCTGTTCCTGTTCCTGGCTAGTGACAGGGGCCCTGTGTGATGCCACATGGTCCCGAAACGTGTCCTCTATACGGTTCAGGGCCTGGACTATGCTCCCCATAGCGGTTGAGATGTTGCTGAGTTGGTCGCTGAACCCCATGTAGCGTTGCTCCTGCTGTGTCTGGATCTCCTGGAACCTGGCCAGTACCGTCGCCATCGTCTCTTGTGAGTGGTGGTAGGCTGCCATGATGGTGGTGAGGGCCTCTTGGAGAGTGGGTTCCCTGGCCCTCTCCTCCCCCCCCCCTGTCGCACAGCAGCCTTCCGAGTTGCCCTGTTTCCCTGGGCCTCTGTCCCCTGGACGGTGTGCCCAATCCCACTGCCCCCAGGTCCCTGTGGTTGTTGGGTTGGTGGGTTACCCTGGGGGCCCTGTAGTGGTAGACACACCGCTGCTTGACCTGTCCTAGAGACAGAGGCATGGGCCCGCTGGGTGGGAGCTGTGCTGTTGTTCCCAGAGGGGGTTGGGTCTGCAGTGGCCTGTGTCTGGGTGAGGGGAACCGACTGCCCAGAGGTCCCCGATGGTCCGGGCTGGTCGTCAGGTTCCAGGTCGACAGAGCTGCTGTCATCACTAGGGGCCTGTTCCGGGGGTGGGATGGACATTTCTGGTCCCTCCTGACCGGTGTGTTGTCGTTCGGGTCCTGCATGGGGTAAGAGGGTATGGTTATTGTTTCTGTGTGTGCATTAGCTTGCGTTTTATGGGTGCCTTGTCCCCCAGTGCTGGCATTCCCTTGGGGGAGGTGTTGTGAGGGTGTTTTGTGGGGGGGGGGGTGATGGGTATGTGCAGTGGTCATACTTAGGTGATGGGTGTCCATAGTTTGGGGGTGGCATGCAGGGGTTGGTGTTGGGTGGGTTGTGCTGGGGAGACATTCTCAGGGAGGATGTGTGCTGGGGGGTTGGGGGTGAGGGTGGGGGTTAGCATGCTGGGGGGGGGGGGTGAAGTGGTTGGCCTTGTACTTACCAGAGTCCATTCCTCCGTGTACTCCAGCGAGGCCATCAGGATGCAGGATGTTGAGTACCTCTTGCTCCCTTGTTGTGAATTCGGGTGGAGTGGGTGGGGGTCCCCGCCAGTCTTCTGCACTGCGATGTTGTGTCGCGAGACCATCGAGCGCACCTTCCCCCGTTGGTCGTTCCATCGTTTGCGGATGTCCTCTCGATTTCTGGGATGCTGTCCCACCGCGTTGACCCTGTCCACGATCCGCTGCCAGAGCTCCGCCTTCCTTGCTATGGTGGTGTGCTGGGCCTGTGAGCCGAAGAGCTGGGGTTCCACTCTTATGATCTCCTCCACCATGACCCGGAGTTCTTGGTCCGAAAAGCGTGGGTGCCTTTGTGGTGCCATGGGGTGGTGTGTATGAGGTGTGGGGTGGTGTATGTGATGATGTGTGTGTTGGTGTGTGGTGCTTTGTGCTTCTATGTGGTGTGTGTGATGTTGCGGTGTGCCTCTGTGTGTCTGGCTCTCTATTCTCTGATGTGTCTCTCTCTCTCCTTCGTCTCTGGTTTTTGTTGGTAGGGGTTTGTGGGTGATGTGGGTGTGTTTTATATGGTATTGGATGTGTGGGAGTGGTGTGTGTATGTGTTTCAGGTGTGTGCCTTTCAAATTGTCCAATGTGGTAGGGGTTTGTAAAGGTGTGTGTATTTTGACCGCGGCGGTGTGTACCGCCAATGGAATACCGCGGTTGAATGACCGCTGCGTGGATTTGCGGGTCATAATGGGATGGGCGTATTTCTGTTGGCGTGGCGGTGGAGGTTTGGTCTTCTCCAGTTTACCGCTGGCCGCTGATGTGGCGGACTGCAGTGGAGGGCGGATTTTCGGAGGTTTTGCAGTTGTGGGTCAGAATGTCCGTGGCGGCTGACCGCGGCCGCAGCGGTATTGTGGCGGCCTTCTGACCGGCGGTAAGCGGCTTTTACCGCTGAGGTCAGAATGACCCCCTATGTGCTGGGCACAGCCTTAGAGGTGGACCAGAGTGGACCATTTATAAACAACGAGGTAGATGGCTGCCCATGTCCTTTTTAGTTGACAGTGGTGCTACCCGCTCTACTTTAAGCACTGTAGAGGTTCCAACTCTATCCCTTTCAGAAAAAATAGTCCAAATTGTAGGAGTAGCAAACAAGCAAATGGCAACCCAAGAAACTAAACCCATTTTGGTGAGAATAGGATCTTTTGAAGACAGACACAGATATGTGGTGTGTGATTCCAGCCCAATGAATCTCTTGGGAAGGGACTTACTCTGCAAACTAAATTGTACCATCTATTGCACTCCAGCAGGTATAGAAATGCTGACTCATGATGAATATGCTGCCTTTAAATTGGCAAATGTTGAGTCCTCCTGTACCTTGTTTAACTTGTTGACTGTTGATGATTTACCTCTAGATTTGAGAGACAAAGTTACATTTTAAATGTGGGATTTTTCAGGAAAGGATATCAGACTTATAAAAGGAGTTAATCCTGTCCGAATAACGGTCAAGCAAATGATGAGTTCCTGAAAACTCCGCAATAAAGTTTGACACCTGAGACGATTGCAGGGATTCTTCCTGTGACTAGGTCTATGATTGAGCAGGGAATCCTAAGGAAAAACATTGGCAGTCCTTGCACTTCCCCGATCATGGGCTTACAGAAGCTGAATGGGAAGTACAGGATTGTGTAGGATCTGCGTAAGGTGAACAACATAGTCATTCCTTGTTGTCCCGTGGAGCCGAACCAGTTGTGACATTATTCCAGATTCCATGTGAGGCTGAGTGGTTCACTGTCATTGCCTTATGTCAAGTGTTTTTCTCGATACCATTGCATGAGGATAGTGAATTCCTCTTTGCATTTTGGTTTGGAAATCGTGTTTTGGCATGGTGCCGAGTTCCGCAAAGGTACGCTGAGAGTACGCCCAGATTGTTAAGAAGAACCTGGAATCTTTGATCGTGCCCTGTAACTCAGTCCAAATATAATACATTGATGACCTATTGGTGGCATTGAATACCCGGAAGCATGTCAATATGGTTATCATTGCTCTGTTGAACTACCTAGCTGAGAATGGGCATAACGTGTCCCCAGAAAAATTGCAATACTGTCAGAAGAAAGTGTAATACCTTGACAATCACATTGAGAAAGGGTCAAGAAAAGAGTCACAAGAGAGAATTTGAGGCATTTTGAAAATGAGTCAGCCGACAATACAAAAGGAAGTGAGGATGTTTTTGGGAGTGGTGGTTTCTGTCATCAGTGGATTCCCAACTTTTCCCTAGTGGCCATGCCTTTACAGAGGCTGACACACAAGGATGTGTCTGATCTAGTACCTTGTGATAACGATTACTTGATTTCTTTTCTAGAGCTGAGAGAATGTCTTTGTCATGCCCCAGCGTTAGGGATACCAGATTATAGCAAATCTTTTAAACTTTTCTGCAGTGAGAGGGAGGGCTGCACTCTCTCAGTGTTTACACAAACCCACAGATCAGGGCAGAGTGCTGGTTGGAAATCCATTGTCTCTGCTGGAGATGCACCTTGTAAGTCGGTCATTCTGTTTGTTGATCTGTAGCAATAACAATTAAATGGCTGTGTTCAGTCCAACAAGTATACAGCACCTCAAAAAACTATGGGGATTTTAATTTGAAGATGGTAGATGGTTTGTGCTCAACCTCTTTCTTAAGAGTAGCTCCTAATGGTGAAGTTTTTGATTTCTAAAGCCTCCAGAACAGGTTTGAAGTGCAGTAGAAAGATTTCCAACTCACACACAAAGGACCTTAAGTTTGTAAAAACCATTTGGTAAAAGAAGCTGTAATTCACACACAGACATTTACCACATACATTGGTTTTTTTTTAGAACCAACATAAGTTCAAACATGTTGGTTTACAAAATTCCAATTTGTAATGGATCACAGTCTGACCAAACTCATTAATATGCAGGAGGCAGGTGGTAAATTGTGACCGTTGTGAAACACTGTCATAACAGTGATGGTGGTCTGCTGGGTTCAGCAGACCACTATGTTTGTGACTGCTTTTTAATAAAGCAATCTTTTTTTAAATGCAGCCTATCTTCCTTTAAGCAAAACAGAACACTTGAAAAAAAATATCGAAAGCGTTTTTCATAAGTAAGCAATGTCTCAGGAACCACTGCCTGCTCCTAATATGTTTTTTGCAACATTAACATAGGGACCCCTTTCCTTCAGCAAGTGGTTGCCACCTCCTCTGGGGTGTCGATAAGCTAACAATGATTTGCGACTGCAATTGTGGTCCAAGCCACTGGTACATACCAGTAGAAATCACAATTTGGACAGAATGCCCTACACACACCTCTGTGTGTGGTGGCAAACTCATATTGTCTATTGTTAACAAGTTACTGAATTGCAATTTGGGTATGAAACATACCCAAAAAATATTTTGCGGTTAGAAAGGCTGCAATTTTGTGAATCGGAGCCTTTGCAACCGCAAAACAGCTTTGAACATAAGGTCATGTCATCTCTAAAAAAAACTGTCAGTTGTTTGTCTAAAAACACAAGTATCAAGCATTTGTAATTTATCATATTAAATAACCTGTTTTGTCTACAATGTGAAGTGCATGCAGTGCTAGCTATATCGAGACTCCTGGCACCACCCCCTTTACACCCTGGCATGTATTGGGGAGGCCTTTGCCCAGGGGCCTTGTCAGGTCTCTTATTCCACCCTTCATTTTGTAGAAGTGGTGAATACTAGGCATTCTCTGGTTGGTCGCCAAGGTAGAGAGACATCAGTTGAATCTCCTTTCCCCCACAAAGACTTCTTCAACACCACTACACTCGGGAGCATACTGCTCCCCTACAGTTCTTTTGCAAAAAAATTAATGTGATTCTTCCTGATCAGTGGTCTGTTTGTTATGCCCTACAATATTTTTTACAGAGGTACAGAATTATTTTTTTTGTAAAATACAGTGCTTAAAGTTCTGTATAAATGCGATGGAATAGTTTTCACACACATAGGTATGCAGACGTTCTGGCAGTAGGGGCCATTAGGGCTCGACTTGCTCCAGACCTGAACTGGCCTCACCCGGCTTCTATCCTCCAGATCTACCGATTGGTCTTCCTTTCTTCTGTGCAAAATGTGGATAGGTGCGCTTCCCTTTCACCTGACCCGACCCCTTTTCACCTCTTCACCCAGGGGGTCCAGGGCAGGTGTTCAGGTAAAAAGGGGAAGAAGTATACTGTGACTTCCAGAGTCGGCTTCTCTATTTGGGCCATCTTCCTTTTCTTCTTTTGGTAATTTTTCTTCCATTTATCTGTTCCAACCTTGTCTTTCTTCTTTACTTCATTACTTATTTCCTTCTTTGTTTCCTTTCTCTCCTGTTTTACCCTCCATCGTGTGTAGCTCTATTTTCATTGTCAGTTCTAATCTTTTTCTTTCTGTCATCTCTTTTCTCTCCAACTTTGTCTCTTGTCCATCTTTTCTTTCTTCTCATCACCCTTCTTTCAGTCCCTTTTCCTTTTGTTATGCCTTTCTTTCTGTGTGTATGTGCTATCTTTCTTTGCTTCATTCTCACTATCCTTATGTCTTTTATCCATCCATCCATGCATCGTTTTCCTTCCTCCCTTCTCTCTTTTATCCATCCACCCATTCACTCTCCCCTTCTTTCATTTTCCTTCCATCCATCATTCACCCACCCATCCTTCCATTTTTCCCACTTCTTTCTTTCTCTTCATCCATTCATCACTCTCTAATTCATCTTTTAATCTTTTCTTCTCTCTAGGAATCCTTTTCTCCATTCATCCATCCATCTTTCTTTTCCTCCTTTTCTCAATCATCCATCCTCCCTTCTCCATCCATCCAGCTTTCATTTCGTCTTTTCTCTATTATTCATCATTCCTTTTCTCCAGCTATGGAATATATCTCTGGTTGATGAGATCTTTATTATGGTCAATTTATTCTCTGTGGTCTTGTCTATTCCTTTGTCCAGCCATTTGGATAGAAACTGGCTAAGAAAATTGAAATGTGCAAGAACGTATACAGTTTTGCAAGTGTGTTTTTCTAAATTTAGTCTCCAGTAGCAGTGTGTAAGATGATGTCACCACAATCCTGAAATAATTCCAGGTTGACCTTGCAACCCAGTATTTAGTTGATTGTTTGATATGATGTGGATTGTACTGTCCTAACGTTATGCTTAACTACCAGATATTAAGAAAGTAGTTTCTCAAACATTTAGCAGCACAGTAGTAGCAGCAAACGTGGAACAACATTTCTTTTTCCTCTCTTTACTATGGTTTTCATGATGGTACAAGAGGATCAACAATACATCAGCTTATATACACTATGCAGTATAGGTTGTACAAAAGAGACTGAGCTGCTCAACCAATATGTGTTTCATCCCATTCGGTGCACCGGTCTAGGCCATTCTCAAAGCAATAGTACGGTCTGAGGTACGGAGTAAGCATACTCAAGTAAGCAAGGCCGAGGTCTGCTGGTCTTATCATGTAGTAACAGGGGCATAGTGCCAGTTAGTTTCTATGTGGGCTGCTTGCCAGAGTGAGTAGGATAAATGTGAGGTCCTGATTCAGTCAGAGTGGAGAGCTGCTTAAACTGATCTTTTGCCTGTCTGTCAATTTGTTCATCCTTAATTCCCTCCTCCCATCCATTTCGTCATCCTCCCTTCAATATTTCCATCCATTTTTCCATCTGTCTGCCTATCCATCCATTTATCCACCTATCTATCCATTTCTCCTTACATTTGTGCATCAGTCCGTCCATCCACCCACCCACTCATCTTTCCCTTCGCCTATCCATCCGTCAACCCTCCCACCCAGCCATCCATTCACCATTTCTACTTTCCATCCAGAACTTTCTTTAGCCATCTTTCTTATGTACCCTTTTCTCAGTCTTTCTCTCCATACTTCTTTTATTTTCCTTACGCCCATGCTCTCTTGTTCCAGTATTTCTCTCCCCAGTCCACCCTCATTCTGAGTTATTTAACTCCTTCTACTTGGAGACCAGAAACTCGGAGCAAAGTTAAAGGAACTAGAAATAAAAAATTCTGGGGCATATTTATACTCTGGTTGCGCCGGAATTGCGTCGTTTTTTTTTACGCAAATCCGACGGAAAACGAACTCCATATTTATACTTTGGCGTTAGACCCGTCTAGCGCCAAAGATCTTGGAGTTTGCGTCATTTTTTAGCGTGGACACCTTCCTTGCGTTAATGATATGCAAGGTAGGCGTTCCCCTCTAAAAAATGACTCCGAGGCATGTGCGCCGTATTTATACTCCCGGGCAAAAATGACACCCGGGAGTGGGCGGGTAAAAAAAAATGACGTCCAGCCGCTTTAGCGTCATTTTTTAGCGCCAGGTCAGGGCAGGCGTTAAGGGACCTGTGGGCTCGGAAGGAGTCCAGAGGTGCCCTCCCATGCCCCCAGGGACACCCCCTGCCACCCTTGCCCACCCCAGGAGGACACCCAAGGATGGAGGGACCCATCCCAGGGAACTTAAGGTAAGTTCAGGTAAGTATTTATTTTTAGTGGCATAGGGGGTCCTGATTTGTGCCCCCCTACATGCCACTATGCCCAATGACCATGCCCAGGGGACATAAGTCCCCTGGGCATGGCCATTGGGCAAGGGGGCATGACTCCTGTCTTTGCTAAGACAGGAGTCATGTCAATGGAGGGTGGGAGTAAAAAAAAAATGGCGCAACTCGGGTTGAGGCAGATTTTTTGCCTCAGACCGACTTGCCCCATTTTTTTACGCCCAAGCCCCATTTTCCCCTACGCCGGCGCTGCCTGGTGTAAGTCATTTTTTTTTACGCACATCATGCAGCTCCGCCGGCTAACGTCATTCCATAAATAAGGCGCCCGCATGGCGCTTTGGAATGGCGTTAGCCGGCGTTAAATTTTTTGACGCACAACTGCGTTGGCGCAGTTGTGCGCCAAAAAGTATAAATACGGCCCTCTGTATTTTAGAACAGCGTGGTAGCACTCACCTCCAGAGTGTACCCCAAATCTGGACTACTGATTATCTCCCTCTCACCCCTATTATTGAAAAATAAATATTGGCATAGGTTGACAAGATAAGGGCCAACCAAGGTAACATACACTTGGGAGAATGGTAAATTTGTTCATCTTTCAACAGGTTTTTGAAGAGCCTAACCTACACTGTGAACTTATAACTGAGATAACCTTTCACCAGTAAAATGGCTCGGGAAATGGGAATGAAGAACAGAAGTGTATCTACAGAAAACATTACTGAAAATAATGGGCCTAATTTAAGAAAAGTGGTGCTGCATCCAATGCAGTGCCACTTTTCTTGCGCCCCTTAGCGCCCCAACACCACCCTGTGTGTGCCGTATTTAACATACAGCACACCATGGCGATAGTTAGGGAAGTAGCGTCATCATTTTTTATGCTAGTTTGGCGCCTTGCAGGATTAGCATAAAAAATGTTGATGCTAATCCTGCAAAGCACATGGAGGCCTATCATAATTAATGGTGTGCCTCCTTTTAACGCCTGCTCTGTGCAGGCTTTGAAAAAGCTGCAAAAAATACTGCAAAGAAATTTGCGACATTTTTTCAGCTCCCCAAAGGGGAACGCCCCCCTTGCATACATTATGCCTGGCGCAGGCATAATGTGGTGCAGAGGGTTACAAATTGGTGCAATGCATGCATTGCACCACTTTGTAAATCTGGCACATAGATTTTGGTCTCATTGGGTCACATTAGTGTAAAAAAATGACGCTAATGTGGCACAAGGACACAGGGGTGCACCATATTTGTGTAAATACGGGGCATTGCTGCGTTTCAGAAGTGACGAAGCATGGTGCTGCCAATTTTGGCGCAGAGCTGCGCCACATCTTTGTAAATTTGCAACCAGGCAGGAGTGAGCCTACCTTTTAAAATACAGAACTATTCTGACCACGCAATCAGCCATGTTGGATAAGACTCTTTAAACTGTTGTTGGCAGTATGCTCATGCCCCTGCCCTTGCATCCAGTGGAAGTCATTGCAACGGCGAGGTGAAGCCGTGCTGTAAGAGCCTGGTGTTCCAAACAAGCAAGTAGGTGGGTGTAAGTAAAGGCTGCGGACCAAGATACCCCTTTCAACCACCCCTAAACACCTGCTCAGCCACATCTGACAAGGCAAGTCAAACCACAGAAGGCAGAATGCTCGTGCCCCTCCACTTGCATCTAGCTGAAAATCTAATACAGAGGGGAGGTGAGGCGGAGCTGTCAGCAGAAAGACTTGAGGTCAGGCAGGATGAGAAAGGAACCTCCAACTGCCCAAAGACTTGGGAAGAACCTGCTGGGCAGTGCAGGGACACCTTGCAGGAAGGGGGAGTCTCTCCCAACAGTTTTGGAGTCCAGTAGACAATGTATATCTTCACCTACACTGTTCCAGACTCCTGCATTGGATACTGCCACTGTGAACTCTAAATGCTCTGAAGTAGCCATAGCCTGGTAGCCTGTTTTACCTTTTCTGACTGCTTCTTCTCTGGGCACTAGTAGAATGGGAGACCCCTCAGGTCACCGTGTGACAACCCTTTGGGACTTCCTTAAAAAAACACCCACAGCGGATAGTGCATATATCATCACTGGATGTAAGAATGTTCCATCCACCCATTTCACCCCAGCACAGCCAAAGAAAAGCCCCTCATTGCTACAATTTTCAGGCTACAATACACTGGCCTCCGGCTGTCTGGTCTAGCTCGGACTGTAATGGGTCCATTAGCAGCTTGATGGATGTGGATGTGTATACACAGCTGATAGAACCCAAGAAAGAAGTAGTTGAGCTGACATTAACAACCATAAACCAGCAGTTTGATCAACAGTCCTCTCCCCAAGGGGCCTTATATACACCCTCATAACATTTCACCAATAGCTGCACCAAGAGATACCTCACCTGTTTCCCCTGAAGTCACTTTCCCTCCTGAGGAGTCTTCTCACCAGGACATTCAAGGCCCTCAAACCAGAGATCATCCAAATTCAGTAGCTGGTTCTCATCCTGGCCCAATGCAGGAAGTAAGGACTGATAGTACCACCAGCCCTCCAGTCTCCCAATGGACCCGGGCTCCAGCAGGAAATTTAGTACTACTCTCACCTATGAAGCCATCTAAGTTGGATGACTTAGGAAATCTTGTTCATAGACCTGAAGGCATGGAACCAAACAATCAGTCTCTCTTAGAAGTGTCCTTTTTCCTTACAGAGTCTTCTCTAAGACCTAGTCGACAAAATAAAATCGTCTCCGGCTCAACAAAGGCATCCCCTATTTGGCTGCAACTTCTACAAACACTTTGTCTCCACCTTAAACTATAATTTGGATAAACTGGATGTACAACTTGACCTTCTGAATCTGCTAGCTGTTTTTGCAGCAGGAATAGATAACAAGCTTGACAATCTAAACCAATTGATCCTCGTGGCACAGTCGACTACTAACTTTGTACAGTTTGTTTGCTATTGTTCCCCCATCATAGACAGCCTGTCTTCTCTTCTGATGTTTCACAACACTGTTTTGCCTGTGATCAAGAGTCTCTCTTGTGCCTTTAGTCAGCACCAACAAACTACACATGCAACTTTACAACAAACGCCCATGGGCCACAATAGCGCACCTTCTGATGCGCATACCAGTTCTGGCTGTGATTTGAAAACTCAAGGGCAGCCCCTAGTTTTCCGGTAACCACCAACGTGGCCACCCCTCGGACCTGTGTTGGTGCTGATAGCTCTACTGGGAAAAATGACTCAGATGACTCATCGCTGGCTCGCCTTCCCAGTAATACAAACACTTAGTTAGTAACCGTGCATCATGAGCCAGCAGAGGCATCATCATTGTCACCCTCAGTAGAAGCTTTTACCTCAGTGGTTAAGTCAGTTCTCAGAGAATCAGTAGCCCCTATCATTACACCCCACCAGCAAGAGGGAAAAGAAAAGGCTACGGAAACAGTGAAGAAGACAAGCAGCAATACTGCTACAACATGCAATCTCTTTCCGTTGTTCACAAACAAAAGAGCAGTCCCTGACTGACCCAACAGGGAACAGTGTGGTCTCCCTCAGTCACTGCACAGTTCACCCCAGAGCCACTCCAACAGTTCAGCATCTGCTGGTCCTAATGCATCTTAAGATATGAGTGGTAACAGGCAGAGTCAACCACTGAGACCACAAGTCACAGATCCAGAAACTGTAACATCAAAGATTGTTAGAGAGGGCCAAAGTAGGCAAAGGCAGTTGTCCAATCAAGATTCTTCTGTTGATCAATCTAGGCCCGCCATGCCAGTCAATAGCAATCAAAAGTTCCCTTCAGAACAAGTTGGGCCCCCCACCCTAGCCGATAGCAACCTTGTCCAGGTATAGAAAGATACTTGGGTAACAGTTACAAAGGCCCTGGGACCTGTGAATCCCCAGCCAGAATCAACATACAATAACAAGTTCCCCTCTTCTGGCTTACGGGAGGCACACCAACCAGGAATCTCTGTCATCTCAGGCAGGTCAAGATCAACCCAGACCCTGTGGCCAACAGCAGGAAGCTGTATCGCAATCTTTTAACAACTAACTTTTGGTCATTCCAGGATATCACTCGCAAGGCACCCACAACATTTTAAATGGGGGGAATAGACTAAGGCCCTCAATCCGACCCTGGCGGTCAAAGACCGCCAGGGCCGTGGGCAACGGAAGCACCGCCAACAGGCTGGCGGTGCTTCAGTGCCCATTCCGACCGCGGCTGTAAAGCAGCGGTCGCAAAACCGGGTCCGGCGGTTTCCCGGCGGATTAGCCCCGGCTGGGCGAATCCCCCATGGCGGCGCTGCTTCCCGCCAGCCTGTTTCTGGCGGTTTTCACCGCCAGAAACAGGATGGCGGGAACGGGTGTCCTGGGGCCCCTGGGGGCCCCTGCACTGCCCATGCCACAGGCATGGGCAGTGCAGGGGCCCCCTAACAGGGCCCCGGTATGCTTTTCACTGTCTGCTTAGCAGACAGTGAAAAGCGCGACGGGTGCAACTGCACCCGTCGCACACCTGCAACACCGCCGGCTCCATTCGGAGCCGGCTTCTGTGTTGCAGGCCCTTTCCCGCTGGGCCGGCGGGTGCTCCCTTGGCGGGCGCCCGCCGGCCCAGCAGGAAAGTCAGAATGGCCCCCGCGGTCTTTTGACCGCGGAGCGGCCAATTGGCGGTTCCCGCTTGGCGGGCGGCAACCGCCGCCCGCCAAACTTGGAATGAGGGCCTAAGTGGCTTGGAATCCTGTGATATTGCATCATTTGAATTGCTTCCTCAGAAGGGCTTCCAAACCTAAGAAATTACATTAGTAACATTTGTTTCATTTATTGCAGCTCAGTTTGGACTGTTCAGATGAGAAACAGTTAATGCATGAGGGATCAAGATCAACCCTTCCAAGGTGACCAGTTATCTGGTCATCCTGGCCAAACTGCAGCCTCCATCAGAAACCTGTAGGAAGAAACCATTTTCAGTCTTAAAAAATGCTCAGGTCTGTGCCTTCACAGTTTTTAGCGCACAGAGAGTGGTAATAACTGACCATTTAAAGGATGACTGGGGCTAGCTGCCCACTTTTCTCTCTTGTAGGTGCTCTGACTGTATCATTTCTAGGGCACCCTCACGTCCCAAGCCTCTCCCACTATCCCTGCACTCATGGAACATTAATGGTCTGCCACAGAAATTACAATCTCCAGATTTAACTACTTTCGTTAATGGCCACAACATCCTAGCTCTTCAGGAAACATGGGCTGAGTCGAGATGCCTGATGACGGGTTTCATTGAGCACTCGAAACTGGCCATCAGAGAGCACAAGCATGGCAGATCAAAGGGCGGCTTATCTATATACACCTTAACCAAGCTACATGGGGACATCAATTCAATAGTGTTACAAGCGAGCTGACTGTTAGGAATCAAAATCAGCAGTTAGAGACTGCAGTGCTCTCTCCTGCTGATCAATGATTAAATCAGCCCTTGTGCAAAGGAGAAGAGGTCAAACCTCAACCGTTTAATATTGATCCTACGAGCCATATTTACAAAGGCCCTAGCGGCATCTTGCGCCATATTAGCGTAATTCTTTTTACACTATTGTAGCGCTAGGTTGGCAGAAATGCTGCACTATATTCACAAAGTGGCGCAATGCATGTATTGCGCCACTTTGTAAACTCTTGCACCACATTATGCCCACGCCAGGTATAATTAATGCTAGAGGGGTCTTACGGCATTAGAAGGCTCAGCAAAATGGCGCAGTGGAATCTATGAGATTCCACTGTGCAATTTTAGTGTCATGTTAAAATGAGCCTTCCGTTGTCTTCAATCGGCCTCCTTTCACTTTGCAGGATTAGCGTAAATATTTTTTGTCGCTAATCCTGCAAAGCGCCAAACTTGTGCCAACAGTTATGACACTAGCTCCCTAAGGTGCACCGTGGTGCGCCATATCATAAATACGGTGCACACATGGTGTCATTAGGTTCTGGTAGGGGGATGCAAAAACGCGGCCCATCAGCTCTGATGCTCCACTTTTTCATACATATACCCCTATGTGACTTAGCCAGGGATTACCCCCAAGCAGACTGGCTGATAACCGGGGATTTTAATACAAATCTCTTTCAAGAGAACCATGAGGATTTCAACGGGTCCCTTCCAGGGAGCTCAGAACATCATCGAACAATCTAGACCAAAAGGCCATTTACAGAGCTTGTTAGGTGAAGTTGTGCTTTTGCAACTCATTAGAGGTGCATGGTCAGTTCCCATAAGATATTCCACCGAACTGCTCAAGAACCAACAGAAAAACCTGCTCTTATCTTTATTATACAATCTGCATCCTGGAAATGCTCCCCTATGTAGAAAGGTATTGTATTGCCCCACGTACTGAGAGTGATCACCGTCCCCAAATCATCAACATAAACTCTAATCTTATCATGCTCCCGCCAGTATCACATGTAAAGGAATACACACGGAGAATCTTTAGCGCCTGAAATGGAGTGCTAATGTCAGCGACATCATTATGGCAGATTGCACACAATAACTGGTGGCGCACTCAATGGGTCACTGATAAGAGAATAGACAAGTCTCATCACCCAACTGCTCGTCAAATTGTCATGGCCCGCTACACAGAACAGTTCTCCTAAATAGTTGTATGGCGGAACCATTAATGCCAGAACAAAGCATGCATTAACAACGCAGTCAGAACTACGACTGCATCCTTTCCATGCATGCCTTTACCACGCATGCCTTCACAATGAATTTTGTGTAAAAGCATGCCTAGTAAAGGTATATGTTGAAACGGCATGCGTGGTTATGCAAAACAACCCCCCACCCGCCCAGAGGCCCAAACCTAACCCCACCCTAGTAGCTAAAGTGCCGGACCCGCCCTGAGCCCTAAAAAAACTGTCCAAACCCTCCACCTGCCCTAAAAACTAAAGTACCCTGGATTAACCCTAAAAAAACTACCCTGACCCCCCCACCACTGCCCCATAAAACTAAACTACCTCAACACCCCCATCTGCCCTGAGCCTTAAAAAAAAAACATTCTGCCCCTAAAAACTAAATTTCTCAGACCCCCCACCTGCCCTGAGCCCTAAAAAACCACCTTGCCCCCACACCTCTGCCCCTAAAAGCTAAACTATCCCAACACCCCCCACTCACCCTGAATCCTAAAACTTCCCCCCTAACAGGTAAACTACATCGACCCCCCACCCACACTCAGCTCTAAAAAAAACTATCCCGCCCCCTTCACCCTTCCCCTAAAAACTACATGACCACGACCCCCCCACCCGCCCTGAGCCCTAAAAAAAAAACTAACCCGACCTCCCACCCCTGCCCCTAATAACTAAACTACCCTGACACCCCCACCCACCCTAAGCCTCAAATCCACCCCACCAATAAAACGTACTTACCAACCCTGCTCCAACCCCACTTAGCTCACCATCTCCTCTCCCGATCCTTTCTCCTCTCCCTTCCTCCGTCCTCCCACACTTTCTTAAATCTTCCCCAACCCTTTAAAAATAAACTATCCTGCCCCCACCCTAAGTCCTAAATAAAAAAAAACTAAAACCACCCCTCCAGCCCCTAAAAAAAAAAAGAAATAGCCTGACGCCCCCATCCAACCCAACCTTCACTCAAGGCCCGCCCCAAGATCAAGATGGCCTGCTTTCTCCAAATATGATCACGCCATTTCCGACAAGTCGGCTTGAGCGTATGATCTCAAAAGCAAGGTTGGACAGGGCGCACGGACCCAACGGCTTGCCACAGTTCCTTTTCCAACAAAATGTTCTGCTTTGGGCTGGCTGGCTGGCTCTCCATGTTCTTTGATTACTGTCTGAGGACCTCAACTATCCCAGACTCTTGGTGGATGGCTTTAATTCACCCAATCTACAAAGGGGGTTCACACAATCGGATTTGAGTAACAACAGACAAATAGTGCCCCTGGACAATGAAACAAAATACTATGCCAGTTGCTCCTGGAGGTTCAATAGCTGTGGGTGGAGCTGAAGGTGCTTTTTCTAAGAAATTAAACAGGATTCATCGCAAAATCTAATGATAATCAACCTGTTGGCAAAATCAGTTCTAATGGACAAGGCAACATCTTCACACTCTTCGCTGCACTGTTGTTTTGTCGACTTTAAAGCAGCATTTGACAGAGTCCCACGGGGCCCCTCGGTCCAAGTTAAAGAAGTGGGAAATCCCCTCAAAATTCCTGGAGTCTATAATCCAGCTACATACCAACACCTGAATTTGTATCAAATTAGGGGATGGAACCCATCTATGAAGGAAAATCCCCACCTCTCAGGGAGTAAAGCAGAGATGTATGTTAGGCCTCCTGCCTTTTAACTTATTTATTGCTGACTTGCCACAATCCCTTGATTCTATCAACAGGTATCCCAACAAGATCAGGGGAGCACGGATCAGTAATCTGCTGTATGCTGATGATCTCGCTTTATTTTGCTCCACGAGAGTAGGGCTTCAACACCTGCCTTACCACCTCCATGCATACACAGTTATAAACAACTTGGAGGTCAACCTGAAGAAAACAAAGATTGTCCATTTTGGATGGAAAAGGCAACAGGGGGGCAACTAGCACTATAACGGCAACAAGATTGTGATGGAACAATTTTATAAGTATCTTGGGGTACATATCGATGTCAGGGTGTCCTTCATAAAACAAAGGAAGGAAGTCGAAGCAAAGGCCCTGACCCTCCAGGTGTCTTTATCAAAGTTATCAAAATCCCTATCGGACCCCAGCCTGTCCCCTTGGCTTGAAGTAATGAGGCCTAAAATTTACCCCTCATTGTCCTGTGGCACCAAAATTTTAATGGGCAAGGGCAGCAGTCTACTAAACCAACTTATAACGTGGATATATAAATGCATCCTCCGGCTGCCAAAGTCTTCATCTCCTGCTTAGATTAGGCTGGAACTGGGCCTTCCTGACTGGTGGGCAGTCGGTGCTAAATCTGTGTAATGAGCTGTCTGGCTAGACCTGGGTGTCTAGAGGCACTAGTGGCACAGGCCAAATGCATTACCAATTTCTTGAGGCCTTTCAGCACCTCCTGAACGTGAAGGTACTTTGGGCCAGCAACCCCAGCCACTCAGTATTCAAGCTGGGAATTAAAAAACGTGTCTGTCTCTGGTCATATCACGCCGATAAAGCCAATCTATCCATACGCAAGCATGCTTGGGCCGTCTTTGGTATTTACAAGCCAGCCTCTCCCTCACCCTATTTGGCCTGTACATACTCTAACTATCTGAGGGCAAGATTTATGTCCCTTAGTTTGGGAGAATGGTCGTTCTTGAAGCACCATGCCAACTGGTGTCGATCCATGGGGGGTACATTCTGTAGAGTCTGTGGCAGGTGTGAAGAATCACTCGCACATGTGGTGTGCCTCTGTCCAGCACTGTTGAATGAGCCCACAGTCAGGCTACAGCAGGAGTGGGACACTCTGGGGGTCTGCACTTGTCAGCAGGCAATTATAGCTTCACTCAATCCAGATAACACTCTTTTAAATATCCTGATGACCAAATGTTTTTTTTCTGGACTTAACAGGTTCAATGGGCCCTAGCATCCAACAAGGGGATTCTGCTCCCACCCCGGGCGCACTGGGTTTAGCCGAACTACCCCTGCCTCCAGAGCATATGTCAAATGACGATTCTTTGCTCATTTACCGCACTTGCACTTTGTGGGTTATTCACTCCCCTGGAGGCAATGTTGGCACTGAAGTTAGTGGTGCGCACTCTGTACATGGGTTAGGGATCTCAGAGCGATACAATCCAGGGGCTGATTGTTCTTATGAATAACCTGCTGATTCCTACCCTGTATAAGAGGACCTCATCGGCCTCTGTTCCCTTCGGCTGTTCAACGTAGTGTGTCCTTGTAGAATGCACTATATGGCTTTTGAGCCAGGTATTTTTGACATGGAGTCATTCTAAAATACTGTTCTTCTTCTACAGCAAATCGATGGCACTGGTACACTGTTTTCATTAATAGTACAGGCTGCTCTGTGTGCCACCTTGAAGGACTCAGCACTCACCCTTGGTATTCCCCAAACAGTCCTAGCTTTTATTTTCTCTCCTTAGCATATCTCTTAATTGCTAATTTGCTGTTTTCTTCGTTGCACCAGCACTTTGCACACTTCTTTTTGTGGAAGCAATGTTGTTTTTTATACAGTCTGTGTGTGCTACCCACTCGTTTGTGATTGTGGTGTGAAGCAATTTTGGCAGCAACTGTTCTTACGCATGGGCTTTTCTGAGATATTCCCTCATAAGTGTTGTTTTAATTTATGGGCTATTTTTGTGTCGAAATGCTGCTGGTTTTACTTTTTGCTTTTTGATAAAATTGTAATGGTTTTCCTTAAACACATACAATAAAGATTTGAATATTGACAGTTCGTAAATGTTATCTATCACCTGCCTGGTTTGAATTTAAGCAATCTTATAAGTGCAATAAATTTATCACTGCACTAGGAAAATTATCTCTCATGTTGGCCATTCCCCCAGATTTAAACATACTGAGATTGATTCAGTCTATTGATAAATCCCCTTATTTCTTTAGAGGAAGCGAACTTGCATTTGTCTACAAGTAAAGAGAAGCAGTCTGTATTTTGCCTAATTATATTAGCTTACCAGGAGATCATTACAACCTGAATAAATAGTGGTCCTCTGTGTTTGCAAAGTGGTGAGCATGGGCTAGCAAAGTTGATGGTTACAGTTCTGTAAAAGAGATTTCTGGTTGCGGTATGAAATGTTTTTGCAGTTGCAAAGCCTGCAATTCAGAAAACTACAGGCAATGCCACTGCCAAAACAGAAGCCACAATGAACTAAAAGCACTTTCCCAATCAGAAACATCTAACCAACTCACAAAATGCCTCTTGCGACTCCGTTCAAAACACAACAAGGAGGGGGCATGAAAATGATTCCCCTTTCACATTGAGAGCTGTGGTATGTTGGAAATGGCACTGTCTACAGAGTCACCCCCAAACCATTTGCCTTCATACTCCTATTTTTATTGCTATTGTTGGACTTGGGACTCTGTACACTTTGCCACTGCTAACCAGTGCTAAAGAGCTTGTGCTCTCTCTCTAAAACATGGTTTGATTGGTTTATACCCAGGTGGCATTTATTATTTACTTGTAAGTCCCTTGTATACCATACACCCAGGGCCTGTAAATTAAATGCTACCAGTGGGCCAGCAACACTTATTGTGCCAAACACCTATGTAGTCTTCCCTAACTTGTCCCAGGCCTGCCATTGCAGCTTAAATGCATTGGCACACTGCCATGTCGACTTGGCATTTAAAACTCCTTCCAAGCATTAAACTCCCCTTTCATTACATACATGTCACCCCTAAGGTGGGCCCTAGGCAGCCCATAAGGCAGTTTGGTGTGTATTTAAAAGGTAGGACATGTACTTTTACGTTTAACATGTCCTGGGAGTGGCAAACACCCAAGTTTTTTTTTTTTTTACTACCATATGGTCCTCACACCGCCCCCCTGATTGGATAGCATTTGGGATTCCTTGTGACATTTAATAAGCTATAATTCCTAAATGAGAGTAGGTGGGGATGCCATGTTTGGTATCTATGGAAGTTTGATGATAAACCCTCTTCAATGGTAATGTCGAATGTATCATTATAATTTTGAAAATGTCACTTTTAGAAAATTGGCATTTTCATGCCCTTAGCCCTTTGTGCCTGCAGCCTGTTTTAAGTCACATGATTGGGTGTAGGTGACATTTATGACTTTGTGAGTTCCTCCCAGATAGTGGCACAGTAGTGGGATTAGCTGAGTCTCAATCAACCATTAGCTTGATCGGGGTGGTGGGGTGCGGAACCAAGCACAGCCCCACTTGCACCTGAATAGGCTGTGTCCTGTCTCCTCACAATAGGCTTAACAACTCTGTATTGTCAGTGCAGCCAGCTTGGAGCCAGGACAGGGGAGTCAGGAAATTCCAAGAACTTCAAAGCACCTTTCCAGGAACTTCTCCCGCCTTCTAGGAGGAGGGCACCAGAGTGTAAAAATAGGGCTTTTAGACCACTCTTCAGTTCACTACTGGACCTGCAGAAGAACTCTCATAGGACTGCCTGATGTGGTGACCTGCTGTGGGCTCTGCCAGACTGCCGATGTACCTGGAGTAACTGCTTTGCTGCCTGAAACCTGCCTTGAACCCTTAGAGGCCATCCCTGCTGTTGAGCCTTGCATCTATATCTGCACCCAGGACTGCCAGAAGTAGCTCCTGGGGCTAATTTGCTGGCCTCCTGTTAAGAGCCACAGGGATATATATCAGGCTCCCACCATCTTGAACCCGCACCTTTTCCCAGCCTGAGTAAGTCATGAACCCCTAAAAAGGTTCTCCATACACATCTGAACCCTTGATTATGGTGCTAAAGGTGACTAAATGTCCATGGTAGGTGCTTTTATCTATTTTGAACTTTGAGCTTAAAAAATCCTAACTCCGGTACTGCTGATTGGATTTTTGTTGTTTTCGTGTCAAATAATCTATTAAAATGCACTCTGTTTTTCTAAATTGAATTGGGATTTGTTTTGCATTGTGTTTTCACTTTATTACGGTTTGTGTGCTGCATAAATTCTTTACACCAGTGATTCCAAAGCTGTTGTCCGCAGACCCTGGGGGTCATTGAGCTCTACACAGGGGGCCCTCAGCTGTTCAGAAAGTTAAATAATGTTAGGCTTTAGGGCTGTACCCAGCACGGGTCCTCAAGTTCAGGAGCACTTCACTTTAAGATAACATAGGGGGTTGCAGGCACATAATGTAGTGTTTAGTGTGACCAGAAATTATCAGGGGATAATAGAAATGTCAAGTTAACTGTGGTGATTATTAAACTTGCTGGTGTGGTCTGAATTTTGTCTAGTGAAAGTTTCGATTCATCACAAAGAAAGAAGGTAAATGTGCCTGCTGCAAAGCAGAACATTTAACATACAGACACAGATTTGTATTTCATGTAGATAACAACCAGGACTTATGATTTTGTTATAGAGATCCTTTTATTACTTGCATAAAATATAAAATTTCTAATTTGACACAGTAACCAGTATCAACAGTTGAATGCAGACGTCAATTCACTGGTTATGAAACATATTTTTTTTTCACCAAAATTCTAAGGTTGCTAAAGTGAGTGCCACGGATTTACACATGTATGAATCATAGTCTTTGTATAATGTGTGATGCAAAACGCTTTGACACAGTATATTAGGAGGAGTACCGCTATAAAAAAATCAATAAATATGAGAGAGGGGCTAGGAAGAGATGAGGGGCATCGTTCGAAGTTGTTAGTGAGGAAATCCATAGAAAAGAAGGTGGTTGTGGGAGTGTCAACTAAAATTGCTGTACCAGGCACCTTCAGAGATATAACCCGGATTCATAACGCATGTATATATAACCGAGCTAAACTGAAATATAAAAATGCTCTGTAAATATGAAGGAATTTGAAACTGGATGGTAAAAAATAAGTGGATATCCTTAGGTGGAAACATCAAAAGTACTTCAGACAGTAGTATGGATGATTAGTTGCCTCAAATGAAGCACTGGCAAGCACTGACAAAAAGACAGGGTGCATTATTGGCAAAATATACACAGTGATACAGTGGAAAATAGCTTTATCTTTTAGAAATAAACCCAAATTCTGAAGAGCTCAATTTTTCCCATTACATTTATAATTTTTGTTTGTGAATTAAAGAAAATATTTCATAATTTGTATATTTGTTTGACATATACTTGTTTCTGTAGCTGTGTATTTTGTTGCAGTTCACATCCTAGTAAATTGTTTAGGCAGGGGCCCCCGGTTTCCTCTAGTGATTAAGAAGGGGTCCACAGAAGTCAAAAAGTTGGGAATCACTGCTTTACACATTGCCTCTCAGTTAAGCTTGCCTGCTTTTTGTGCCAAGCTACCCAGATTTAAACTTAGGTTATTTTAGTGACTTTTTATGATTCACCCTGCAAGGAATTACAGCTGTTGCTTAACCAGGGCTCACACCCCAGTCAACCAACAACCCAATTTCTCACACAGTATTTATCAATGCTTGGCAAGCACAATTGGATATGAAAACGGTTGACACATTACTAGTACCAGACATTCACCTAGGGACAGCTTCCCCTTATGAATAGCTTTAAGCATCCTCTACAGGAGAAGAGAGTAGTCCAACAACTGCATGTTCCTACAATGACATTCACTGCATGCTGATTTTTTGAATCAGCCTCTGTCACCATGCATGAAATGTGATTGGGTCTATGGAGGTCTGCTGCCCCTTTCTGTCCTCAAACCCTGTACTCACATGGGATCTAATGGTGAGGCTATGTCACCATTTTTGGGTGTGACTTGAACCGCACATTAACTTACATATCTTAGTCATAAATAAATTATGATTTTATCTAAAGTTTGACAACAGTTAGTACTTTGCATGTATATTTGACCATAGTTAAAGTGTAAGTGTGTTCATGTTAAATTAACCATAGTTAATGGAAATGGATGGCTAATATTGAAATTGTGATTTTGGCTATGTGTGTTATCTCATTCTTTCTCTCGTTTCAGGAGCCTAGCTCTGAGTTGCAGTAGTTTGAATTGATAATTTGTTTCAGTTGTTTTGGTCTCTCTGAGAACTGTTATGATTATGAGTTTCACTGGAAGTTGAAGAATGTGTAGCTTGCACCTGTGGTGGTGAGGGGCTGACACCTCCTGTATAAGATATCTCCTGAAGGCAGTGCAGTTGTAAATATCTTCTCTGAAAAAGGGCAAAGACATCTTATTAGGGAAATGCTGGATTTTAATTAGTCCCTACTGCTTGGAAACTGTGGGGAGAGTTACAGTTTATTGAATCATATGTATAATTGTGCATTGCGGAGCTATTTAGTTTTAGACATTATTATCTATTCTTGCAAGAGCAGATGTCCTTTTCCACTCTCTTGAGACCCCATTCTTAATTTATTTCTGCTCATAGAGTTAGAATCTTGAGAAAATCTATAATTCTTGACCTGATTGAACTTCCATTTGGTGCTGCATTGTTTCTTGCTGATACTTGCTGCTTTACTTCTCCGACCGTATCTGAATTCTCAGCTTAGCATCTGAAAATTTCACTTCAGGGTAAACTGAATGTTATTTGATTTGAAAATTGCAATCTTTAACAAACCTATTTTTGTATTTGTTGTTTTGACTCACTTTGGAATATACTGAACAATGCTTTTATGATGTTGAGAGAGCGTAGTTTAAACATTACCTATTTTAGATGTGAAATGCTTATATTAACAACGCTAATATTATTCATTGAAACGTATTTTAAAAAGTGGAGAATTTTTCACATGCATAAACTAATGCCAACTATAAGAAATAATTGCTTGAATTATGACTAATTGAATATATTAATACGTACGATAATTGCATTTTATTAGAATCCATAAGCCTTAAGTTAGCGTGAGTCGAAAACTAGCTGTGTAGCTCTCATATTAAAGCATATTTTTCTGTTTCTCCAGTGTGCTGACTTGCAAAAGGCCATGACCCAGCATTTGTTCTTTTTCTCCGCTTATTGTATCATTGACCGTTATATTCTCATCCGCATGCTAGTTGCTTTAGGATAAAGTTGTACGCTTTGCAACAAAATATGGACACTGAACCACGGAAAAGAGAACTCTTGACCCGAAGAATGTGCCAGAAAATGAAGTAACCCCGGATATGCCACCTACGAAAGACGTCAATTATGAAGACCAATCAGAAGGATGTAAATTATCGTAGAATGACAAATGCATTACTTAATGTATAATTTGATAGGTTACAGATAGTGGGGTGTAGTGACTATCCAATAGAATTTTGGGGGAATGTATTACGAAAAAGGGATAAAAACCCATGACACAAGAGATTCGAGAGCACTAGGTAGGGAATTATATTGATTGCATCCAGAAACTCTGTCACTCTGTTTGGTGATTTGAGACTTAATAAAACCATCCTCATCCTTAGTCGCCCCATTGCACTTTCCTCTTTATGAGGGAAGTGTCCCCTGCCCATAGATTAGATAGACCCACGACGATCTAACTGATGTCCTGAAGACGAAGACTGATCCTGTATGCTGACCTATTCCGAGGAGGGTAAATTATGTTGTTGCTATTGAAATTCACTTATTTGCCTTTTCTTTCTAGGTACCAACTGCTGTGTATTTTTGATTAGAGACCTTAGTTAGATGTTTTCCAAATTGATGTTCTAAATTGTTTTGCATGAAGTCCAACATGCTGATGCTAATTGTGGTTAGATGAGGCATTTCATTTTAACTGACGTAACTGACGTGGTGCTATGCTGAACTAAACATATATGAGGTTTTATGCGTCTAGATTTGTTTATCTTCATATTACCATCTTATGTCTGTGATCTTTGCATTATTACCCCATTGTGACTATGCTCTTTTGCTTCTTGGTTTTGAGATTAATACATTTGCTATTAGATTGTAATCAATAGGGAATAAAATTCACAAAACTTCAATAAGGTGTGGTTATTCATGACTGAAAGGTCATGGTTGCGCCGAAGGTTTAACTAATGTCTAAAGTGAAATATATTGTGGTGATATATGTTGACAATATTATTGATATATTGATAGATATGTTGATCAGTTATCTCGTCTTACGGTGTCTCACCACTGGGTCCAAAGATTCATCGGCCTAAAACGAGTCCTGATGTGTATAAATTAACATAGAAGGACGCGTTAACAGTTCTGGTAGCAGAGCGACGGTTAGGCCCTTGCGGGCCCTAGGACGGAGTTTCATTGTTTAATTTATTTATCTGTGAAAATGCAATTTGGAGGAATGATGGGTTGCTAAGTTCGCCATGGCTTTCCCGGGATCTCGGAGCCTGCCTAAATGAGTTGGTAATGTTCTCGGCGCCATAGTGTGTGTGGTTAGGGTCTTTGCGCTTACTTAAGCTTATGCATTTTGCGGGTGGTTGTGAAAATTTTGTGTGTATTTAGGCCAAATTAAGTGTTGTTTAGCAGGAGTAGGCGTACTCCACAGTATGAGAGTAGGGAAGTTGGCGTACTTCATGTGAATGTAGCGCTTGTTGCTCAAAATTATCCACGTGGTTGGCTGTAGTGTACGGACCTGTTGAGGTCTAAGACTCCGGAGTATGATGATAAATGTGGTTTATGTTGTAATCTGAGCGGTTTAGTAGGTCAATCGGGTGTGGTTGACAAGTTGAGTTTGAGTTATGATGCATGTATGAAACCTTCGATGGAGATTTGACAAATTCTAAAGTGCACTAGAAGGAGTCATTGACGAGTCGAGAGTAGAATTTGCAGGTCGAATTCTGCTTGCGTATGCGGGAACTGAGAAGATGAGAGTAGCGGCCGAGGCTTCAAGTGAAATCTCTGTAAAGTTCTGAAGCAAATGTGTTACCCTCCCTGTAGTAAACCGACAGATTTGTGTTGTCATTTAAGGTGCTCGCAATAATTTGTATTAGTTTGTATGAGTTGTAGGGGTCAGTGAAGAGTGAACAAGCCGCAAGACTTTGTCAGCTGCAGTGTGTGTGGGTGTGACGTCAGTGGTGCCGCGCTGAGATAGGTCAGATGCCGAGAGGGGTGGCGCACGGATTGGCTGCCGTCCGTGAGAGGCAATAGGTTGAGAAAGGGCAGGTGAAGAGTGTCCTGGGAACTAAGCCATTTCTGATTAAATACGAAATAAAAGAATCGCAAAAATGAATTTTGTCAAGGCATTTAAGAGCGCTCTAAAGGGAGATGTATATATTGTAGCAACTGATGAGGAACCTACACCACCTGAAGGTACTCCGGCTTACATGGTGATGGAAGAGAAAGGTGTTGCACCTTGTTTATGGATGAAACAGTGGCGCAAATTAACGGAAAAAGAAGGGTGTTTAGCGTTTCCAGAGCATGGGACGTTTAATCCAAAGGTATTAGAAAACCTGAGGTGGATGTTAAGTACACAGAAGCCACCTCCGAGACCGGCACAATACGAGGCTTTAGCGATTTGGGACTTAATGGCTCTTAGACACAGACAAGAAAGGTTTCAGAGAAGGCTGAGAAGGGCAGAAAAATCATATGCAGAAGCTAGGTGGGACAACGAGAACAAAATGTGGAGAAGGGGAATCGTAGATGGGTTGAAGTTATTCCCAGCAATAACCCAGGGAAAAGAGACACAGGGAAAGAAAGCCTCTTGTAAAACCGACAAAGATTCTGGCAAAACTAAAGAAAATAAGAGGTCCTGGGAAGAGGAAGATGATTCAGATGATGAGGAATTTATGGATAGATTGTTACTTGATCGTCCGCCACCGTATGCGGTGAGCGACAGCGTTCCAAGCACTAGCTTGGATCCTGGGAACCAGACGCAGGAGAAGGGAGTTACTGATACGGTACAGAATAGCGATACAGCTTTGATACAGAATGGTGTCAGTGTACCCACTGCACCAGACTTGCCGATACAGTTGCAGCCTTCACCGCAGATAAAGAGAATTTACCCTGATGTTCCAGTGCTTGAGACTACTACGAACTTGATAGTGCCGCCAGACCCGATATACACAAAGCCAAAGTTAATACAGATTGGATCGACCCCGAAGCTAGTGTCTCAACTGCCACAGCTGATACCTGGGTATAACCCTGTAGCAGGACCACCGTTAGTACCTGTACCGGGTACACTGGAACAGACCTATGGTGTTGCGGCTCCAAGAAGTCTGGGTTCAGGTCAGACACCTGCCGCTATATGGTTACCTATTACTGTTGGTCCCCCAGTGCCATTATATGCGCAAGAAAAAACAGGGACGTGTGATCAGGGAGTTATGACTCAAGAAGCGATAAGAGGAGGGCCTACGAGAACTCCACAGATAATGGCCCCGGGAGAGCGAGTAAATGAACCACCAAGACCCTTGATGGACCTTAGTCCAGTAGGGGCACCTCTCGAAGCGATGCGTCAAGCAGGATTGGAAGTTTTAACTCCCCAAACCATGAGTACAAATACTTCACACTCTCCAATGATACATGCAGGGAACATTTCACTGCAGGATTTTACAGTACAACAGTTAAATGAGTGGTTAGAGAAAACTTGTACCTCACAAAAGACTACAGTAACCACACTTGAACCTGAAAAAGAAAAACAAGACGAATACTTGAATATTGTACGACTAGGGACAGAAGCTGCCGAGTTAGTGGAAGGAACAATGGGAGTAAATAGGTTGGAATCATACACTGAGGCAGAATTGAGATACTTATGTCCCAAGATTACCAAAGAGGTAGGCAAAGTACATCAGAGATTAGCGAATTTGGCAGACAAATACAACATCGATATCGGAAATACTAAACATTTGAAAAGAAGTTACAGATTAGATTTTGACTCCAAAGATTTTGAACACATGAGATCTGCAGGCATGAAGGCACACCTGAGAGAACTGTTGCAAAGTGCACAGATTTGGGGTGCATTGGAGAAATGGGAAGGCCGATGGGCAAAGAAAAGAGATAAGGGAAAGGGAGATAGTCCAGGGTCCAATGAAGTTAGGACCTCACCTAATCTGGATTCAGTAAAAATCTTACCTATGAGAGAGACAGCTGGTGGTGTTTTAGTGCATGTGCCATGGATTAGAGGAGACATTTTATCCTTTACGAATGATTATCCTAGGCTAAGGGAGAAGCCGATCGAGTGGTATCAACAGACGGACAGGTTCGTGAAGCTTGCAAAGTGTCTCTGGGAAGACTTGAATACTTTGTTTGAGATCATTGTTCCGCCGGATTTGTGGCTCGAGTGCAAGAGAGGGGTAGATTGGCCCACAAAGGAGCCGGCAAGAGATAAGGTGACTGGAGCACCTTCAGAAGAGGTGATGAAATATTATCATAAAGT
Source organism: Pleurodeles waltl (assembly GCF_031143425.1). NCBI lineage: Eukaryota > Metazoa > Chordata > Amphibia > Caudata > Salamandridae > Pleurodeles > Pleurodeles waltl. The sequence goes on from NC_090439.1 coordinate 309,792,612, forward strand.
AATTGAGTTCTTGAAACAAAAGGTGTCGCCGAAGGTGATCGATTGGCAGAAAATCGACCGGACCTCTCAAGAGGTTAAGGAGTCAATACATGCTTATTACGAGAGATTATTGAAAGCGTTCAAACATTACAGTGGTACTGAGACTATCGAACCGAAGGACATGAATCACCTTGTGTTTAGATTCGTCGAAGGGCTAAAACCGGAGGTCAGCCAGATGATTAAGAATCATTTGATTTGTTGGCAAGCTAAACCAATTGATGAAGTGTTGCAGTATGCGAAATACTGTAGTGATGAGATTGAGTTGAAGCAGAAAAAGTTGAAGGAGAAAGTGATGGTGATGCAGATAAGGGCTGCACAAGCTGGAATACAGGGAAATGGAGTTCAGCAAATGATACATCAACAACCGCAAATGAATGGTGTGTTTCAGGCACAGCCGAGAGGCAGAGGTCGAGGGTTTGTGAACCGTGGTTCGGACATGAATAATGTTGTTATTCAAAATGACAGTCAAGGAGTGAAAAAGATGTCACCATGTCACGCGTGCGGGGGCGTGGGGCATTGGAAACGGGATTGTCCAAATATGATGCAGGATGGTGCAGTTCAGCAAAGCATTAATGTCAGTACATTACAAAATCCACGAGGTCCAAAAGTGAGACATCAAAACCCTAATTTTCAGAATAATTTGGTACAATTGCAAGGGGTACAGCCCATGCAGCAGATCCAAATGCCGTGTTTTCAGTCAGTACCAATGCAACCAGTGCAGCAGCAGATTCCTACGGTGCCTAGACAGCAAATGCAATTACCAATGGCTCCGATGGGACAGCAACAGGTGATGCTTCCTCAGCAGGTCACAGGCCAGGTAACCAATCAAAATAACACTGTGCAACAATTCCCATTACGAGGTGAAAGTGGCATGAATGAGGATTGGTCAGATGACAGCTCAGACAGTGAAGAGTGCAGGCTTGCAGCATCTTTAGAGGTGGATCAGAGAGGCCCATATGTAGAGGGAAAAGTAATGGGCTATAAGGTTTCATTTTTGGTCGACACAGGAGCTACACGCTCCACAGTTCGAAGTGCAGAAGTCCCGAGATTACCTCTCTCAGGGCGTACTATACGAGTGATTGGTGTGGCAAACCAGTACCTGACTAATCCGATTACTGATCCGGTACAGGTTGAAATTGGTAATTTCCAAGGCCTGTATAGATTTGTTGTATGCGATTCAAGCCCAGTATCCTTACTAGGAAGGGACTTACTATGTAAGACAAAATGTTCGATTACCTGTTCCAACGATGGAATAGAAGTACAAACAAACAGTGACGATGAGGGAGATGAGAGTCAATTCATAGAGGAAGGAGGAGAGACAAATGAAGACTACCCTTTGATTACTTTATTCCCAATGCATACTTTGATCGACCTACCTGTTGATTTACAAGGGACCGTAACAGAGAAAGTGTGGGATCTGACTGGGAAAGAAGTAGGGTTGATAAAAGGAGTAGAACCAGTCAAGGTTCAGATAAAGCCGAATGCAGTGTTCCCACAAGTACCGCAATACCACATGACCCAGGATGTCCTCATTGAGGTGTCACAAATAATTGCAGATTTTCTCAGACAAGGAGTCCTGAAAGAAGTTTTGAGCAGTCCGTGCAACTCTCCCATTATGGGTTTGAAGAAGCCCTGTGGGAAAGTTCGAATTGTGCAGGATTTGAGAAAAATAAACGAAATTGTGATAAAATGCTGCCCTGTGGTACCTAACCCAGCAGTAATAATGTTCCAGGTTCCTTGTGATGCTGAATGGTTTACTGTGGTAGACCTATCACAAGCATTCTTCTCGATACCTCTTCATGAAGACAGCCAATTTTTGTTCAATTTCAAATTCCTGGATAAGGTGTACAGTTGGTGCAGAATTCCTCAGGGGTTTTCTGAGTCACCATCCATCTTCAATCAGATATTGAAGAAGGACTTGGAACCTCTTGTGCTGCCTTTTAATTCGACTCTTGTGCAATACATTAATGATTTGCTGATTGCATCCAAAACCAGAGACAGTTGTAAATATGATACCATTGCTGAATCATTTGGGAAAGAATGGACACAAGGTGTCACCCAGAAAGTTGCAATACTGTAAAAAAAAAGTGAAATACTTGGGACATTTGATTGAGAAAGGGTCCCGAAGAATATCAAAGGAAAGAATAACAGCTGTTTTGCAGATGAATCCCCCAATAACAAAAAGAGACGTCAGGATGTTTTTGGGAATGGTGGGCTACTGTCGCCAGTGGATACCCAACTTCTCGATCATCTCAAAGCCTTTAATAAAATTGACAGGAAAATAAGTCAAGGACGAGCCATACACACTAACTTTGACAAAAGAGGAGCTTGAATCATTTCTAGAATTGAAGGAATGCATGTACAGGGCACCAGCATTAGGAATGCCTGACTATGAAAAACCTTTTCTGTTGTTCTGTCATGAACGTGATGCTTGTTCTTTGTCTGTTTTAACACAGGTTCACGGAGATGCAAATCGCCCCATAGCATATTTTTCAGCTACCTTGGACCCTGTCGCAGCAGCCTTACCGGGTTGTTTACGGGCAGTTGCAGCAGTTGGTCAAAGCCTTTCACAATGTGAAGGCATAGTCATGGGATACCCCCTGACAATAATGGTTCCACATTCAGTTGAAATTCTGTTGACACGAACTAAGACACAACACATGACAAATGCACGACTCACTAGATATGAGACGATTATACTGGGGTCACCAAATGTCACACTAAAGAGATGCACTGTGCTGAACCCGGCAACCTTACTTCCCAATGAAAATACAGAAATCAAAGATGGGGAAGAATTTGAGCATGATTGTCTTGAGGTGACTGAGCTCTGTACCAAACCTCGCCCAGACATACAGGATACCCAGTTAAAAGAAAACGATTGCATTATGTTTGTTGATGGGTCCTGTCTAAGAGATTCAGCAGGAACGTTGAGAGCCGGGTACGCAGTATGTACCATAACTGGCATTGTCGAAGCCTCCTGGCTTGAGAAAGTGTTTTCTGCACAGGTGGCAGAATTAATAGCTCTTACAAAGGCATGCCACGCAGCTGTAAATTTGAAAGTCACTATCTATACTGACAGCAGATATAGATTTGGAATTGTGCATGATTTTGGCCAACTCTGGTCACAGAGGGGTTTCATGACCTCCTCTGGTTCTCCTGTGAAAAATGGTGAACAAATAAGAGATTTGTTACATGCGATTCAGTTACCTCTTGAAATTGCCGTGGTGAAGTGCAGTGCTCATACCAGATCACAAGATTTTGTGTCTATGGGAAACAGTTATGCAGATCAGGTCGCAAGATTTTGTGCATTAAATTGCATATCGTTTAAAGAGCAGTGGGAATTGTTACCACAACCTGAAAACGACACGAGTTTAAGTCTAGCATTACGAGTGGTTGATACCTTAGATGAACTGAAAACATTACAAGGTCGTGCTAGCAAGGAAGAAAAACGTTCCTGGCAGAGAATGCAGTGTGTACAAAGGGCAGATGATCTATGGGTTTCAGAAGAGGGAAAACTGGGTCAGCCAAATAGTCTTTTGTCACAGTTTGCCCGGTTATACCATGGGCAGGCACATCTAGGAAGAGACGCCATGATCAGATCCTTTAAGATTGATTGGTTCAATCCAAAATTCAGACATGCCGCAGAAATCACTTGCCACAGATGCGTCATCTGTCAACAGATGAATGCTGGAAAAGGAACTGTGGTGACTTTGAGTCACATTGGGAGAGCTGGAGGTCCATTCAACAAAATGCAAATGGATTTTATCGAAATGCCTGTTTGTGGAGGATTGAAGTACGTGTTGGTGATTGTGTGTGTTTTCAGTCATTGGATTGAGGCATATCCCACACGTAGGAATGACAGTCTTACAGTTGCAAAACTACTACTCAGAGAACTGATACCAAGATTCGGGTTTCCGGTTTCTATAGAATCAGATAGGGGGAGACACTTCGACAATGAGGTGATTAAACTTTTGTGTGCCGCACTCAACATTGAACAGAAGTTGCATTGTAGCTATCGCCCTGAAGCATCAGGACTAGTTGAACAGATGAATGGTACCTTAAAATCAAGAATAGCAAAAATGTGTGCTGCAACAAACATGAAATGGCCAGATGCTTTACCTCTAGTACTGATGTCTATGAGAAACACCCCAGATAAGAAAACGGGACTGTCCCCCCATGAAATCCTCATGGGCAGAGCAATGAGATTACCAGCGGTACCTGCAAATGCACTAGTGAATATTACAGATGATATGGTGTTGGATTACTGCAAAGTCTTGGCTGACGTGATTCGCTCTTTCTCTCACCAGGTGGAAGCTAACGCGTTGCCACCAATTGGCGAACCTGGTCATTCTCTGCAAGCTGGAGATTGGGTGGTTGTCAAGAAGCACGTAAGAAAATCATGTCTTGAGACGCGTTGGAAGGGGCCGTATCAAGTAATATTGACGAACACCACTGCTGTGAAATGTGCCGGGGTTCCCAACTGGATACATGCCAGTCACACAAAAAGGGTAACGTGTCCTGTTGAAGAGGAACTTGAAGTTTCCGGTACAGCAACTTCAGGAAGAGAAGTCTCAGAGTCAGAGATCAGTCAAGAAGGAACTGAGACTACTGGAGAGCCCACTGAGAACAGCCTTGTCCCTCAAACTGTCAATGAGTTCGAGAGAGGTGACAGAGTGCCTATCTCAGTCGAGGCAGCAGGAGAACTAAGCCAAGGAGAGGTTCTCCCAGAAGCAGACGAGTACGGGTTAGAGTCCGAACTCAGCATAGAACCAGAAGACGAAAGAGAAGGAGAAACTGTAGATACAAATCGAAACGTGTCAGAGTCTCCTGAACCAGTTGCAAGTCCGTCAAGAGAAAACACCACCTCACAAGAGGAGGGTGCTGTCCAACATCCTGAAGGAAAACATCGAACCAAGACACATAGAGGCGATAATTGGCCAGACAAGTCACATCCTAAAATAAGAGAGGTATCGAATGACACAATAATAGAAGAAAGTGATACTTCACAAGCAGATGATCTGAGTGAAGGAGAGCAACAAGGTGAGCAAAGGTTAAAAAGAAAAAGAATAGCCAACAGAAGATATACAGGTCCTGAATGGGCATATGCTACAACCTCTGAATGGCAACAAGAGTTCTTAGCATTCTGTTTTGATCGAGAAGTACCAGGCCAATATTACGGTACCTGAAGATATTCAAAGGGAAAACGCGACTGAAATTGAATTTGTGAAAGCTGAAAAGAGAAAGAGACTTTAGAAACTACTGGAAGTAACACTAAAATCGGATTTGACTTTAAAGAAACCTGATTACGACAAGCTGCTAATCGGAATTGACGAAAAAGGGTCCTGGAGTGAGTGAAGACGCTGTAATATACGCAAATAATTTTTTTCTCCTTTTCTTTTCTTCCTCAAGTTGATTGTTGATCTGCTATTCTGATTCTGTACAAACATGGCTTACAGTAGCAAAGGAAGTAAGGTGTGTGGTTGGTTAGGTCTTATAATAGGTGTTATATGTGCAGTAATGATTGTGGGAGTGATTGTGGGAATGCCATGGAGAGAGAAAGAAACTATTAATGCAACTTTGAAACCTGAAACTACCACTACTAAATTATCACCGTGGGAGAGATTTGAGCAAGACGCAAGACATATGCATGAGGGAACTAATGCCAAAGGGGAACTTTTTACTAATGTCTTCTATCGCTTATTAAATGAGTATGTGGAAACTATGGATGCAAAAGATTGTTATGTATGTACTAAAATCCCTTCATCTGTGCAGGAGGGAGTTACTTATCATAGCCTCCCTCTTACTTATGGAATTAGTCGCAGTTTGCTATTAACAAGATTCTATAATCAAGAGCATGTGCAGTACTTTTATTCAAACTTAGATGTTGTGTTTTCTTTTGTGCCTGTGATTGAATTTCTAAATAAATTAGCTAAAGAACATGATATTAAAATAGTTAGAGGATTCTTTGAGCCAACACTTACATTTGGAACTGCTTATGCACATTGCAATAATTTGACTTGCTTATTATCTCCTGTAGAGAAAAGCTTTTTAGATCACACAGATGATAGACGCAAAGCACTGAAAGAAAGGTTAGAAAAAGGACTAGAAAAATGTACTTATGCAAATGATTATGCTTACACTGCAATCAAAACGCAAGGCAAACTAGCTATGGATGCATTACACGTAGGTAGGCTCTGTATATATAGACCAAAATCTGATCAAGACAATTTGTTTGTAGGTACGAGTGAATGCAGGCATGTGTTTTTGTTTCAAAGTAAATGGACCTGTATGTTAAATGGACAAGATCCAGCGATCCCTGGAATCTATTATATTTGTGGACTAAATGCATATTACCGTCTCCCTAAGGGATGGTATGGGACATGTTATTTGGGAATAGTATTTCCAAAGATATACCAGATTGATGACTTGAAACAAATACCTAAAACGTCTGAATTACAACATCCTAGACAAAAACGAGAATCAGTGGCGGCTGTCATTGGTGATATATTTGGAGCCATAATCCCATCAGTGGGGGTTATCTTAAATTCTATGAAAATTCTAAAGTTGTCTACTATAGTGGATAACATGCTGACAAATTTTACAGGAGCCATACTCCTGCTGGATACTGAATTTGCTGCAGAAAGAGCTATGACTCTTCAAAATAGGCTTGCTTTAGACATTCTTTTAGCAAAGAGTGGAGGTGTTTGCAAAATGCTTAATGAGCGTCATTGTTGCTCATTTATACCAGATAATAGTAGGAAAATTAGAAGCATGCTTACTAACCTTACCAGAGATAGTACAGACTTGAAGGATTTGAAAGAACCTGGTGTTTGGGAGAAATTTGGGAAAGGAATTGCCCGAGTGGGAAGTTGGTTTACCAACATTTGGAATGGGGTACTTGCAAAAATTATGATGGGTCTATTAATTGTTTTAATTTGTCTATTAGGAATATGGGGGGCATGTAAAATCAATGACAAAGTGAAAAGAAATTGGACTAAAAGAACCAGAAGAAATGAAGAAAGTGAAAGAGAGAAAATGTTCAATGAAATATGAGAAAGCTCACATAAAGGGCAAGATGTTGAAATGCGTATTATGCGCAAGGTGAAAAATTAAGATCAAAGAGAAAGATTGTGTGATGACGAGCGTCATCAGAGGAGGGTCTGAGAGAGCGTAGTTTAAACATTACCTATTTTAGATGTGAAATGCTTATATTAACAACGCTAATATTATTCATTGAAACATATTTTAAAACGTGGAGAATTTGTCACATGCATAAACTAATGTCGAATATAAGAAATAATTGCTTGAATTATGACTAATTGAATATATTAATACGTACGATAATTGCATTTTATTAGAATCCATAAGCCTGGAAGTTAGCGTGAGTCGAAAACTAGCTGTGTAGCTCTCATATTTAAGCATATTTTTCTGTTTCTCCAGTGTGCTGACTTGCAAAAGGCCATGACCCAGCATTTGTTCTTTTTCTCCGCTTATTGTATCATTGACCGTTATATTCTCATCCGCATGCTAGTTGCTTTAGGATAAAGTTGTACGCTTTGCAACAAAATATGGACACTTTCAAGGACACTGAACCACGGAAAAGAGAACTCTTGACCCAAAGAATGTGCCAGAAAATGAAGTAACCCCGGATATGCCACCTACGAAAGACGTCAATTATGAAGACCAATCAGAAGGATGTAAATTATCGTAGAATGACAAATGCATTACTTAATGTATAATTTGATAGGTTACAGATAGTGGGGTGTAGTGACTATCCAATAGAATTTTGGGGGAATGTATTACAAAAAAGGGATAAAAACCCATGACACAAGAGATTTGAGAGCACTAGGTAGGGAATGATATTGATTGCATCCAGAAACTCTGTCACTCTGTTTGGTGATTTGAGACTTAATAAAACCATCCTCATTATTAGTCGCCCCATTGCACTTTCCTCTTTATGAGGGAAGTGTCCGCTGCCCATAGATTAGATAGACTGATGGCGATCTAACTGATGTCCTGAAGACGAAGACTGATCCTGTATGCTGACCTAATCCGAGGAGGGTAAATTATGTTGTTGCTATTGAAATTCACTTATTTGCCTTTTCTTTCTAGGTACCAACTGCTGTGTATTTTTGATTAGAGACCTTAGTTAGATGTTTTCCAAATTGATGTTCTAAATTGTTTTGCATGAAGTCCAACATGCTGATGCTAATTGTGGTTAGATGAGGCATTTCATCTTGACTGACGTAACTGACGTGACTGACGTGGTGCTATGCTGAACCAAACTTATATGCGGTTTTATGCGTCTAGATTTGTTTATCTTCATATTACCATCTTATGTCTGTGATCTTTGCATTATTACCACATTGTGACTATGCTCTTTTGCTTCTTGGTTTTGAGATTAATACATTTGCTATTAGATTGTAATCAATAGGGAATAAAATTCACAAAACTTCAATAAGGTGTGGTTATTCATGACTGAAAGGTCATGGTTGCGCCGAAGGTTTAACTAATGTCTAAAGTGAAATATATTGTGGTGATATATGTTGACAATATTATTGATATATTGATAGATATATTGATCAGTTATCTCATCTTACGGTGTCTCACCACTGGGTCCAAAGATTCATCGGCCTAAAACGAGTCCTTATGTGTATAAAATAACATAGAAGGACGCGTTAACAATGTGATTATTGATTTATGATTCATTTGATTGATTTGCATTATAACTTTGCTAATCTGATCATAAAGCTTCATGATTTGCAAACGTACCCCTCTCTGTCATACATTTAGGGCCAAATGAGCTTCTCTATTATTGATGTATTGCTGATATATTGATTTGAGCCTCAGTTCAAGACAAAGTTCCATTCACTCAAGTGCAGCTTGTACTTAAATTTGCACCAAAGAGTTGCACTGTGCAAACCCCATTGTGAGCTGCTTCAATTTGGTAGCATAAGATGGCTCTCGTTGGGGCTTAGAAAGCAAGACATTGCCTCAGAGACAGCTGGACTCTGCCCCAGCCCTTTCTGCATCCAAGAGGTTCCATGGTTCTGTTTGTATAATTGACTGTGATATGGCGTTCCTGAAATCGTTGCAGTGACCTAAGAGTTTGACTATAGTAGGGGGTGTTGTGTGTGATGTTTATTTGGGTCCAGAAGACCTCTGTGTTAAATTTGTGATTGGAAATGGTGTTTTCTTCTAATTGCTTGTGCTTCTGAAGAGAAATGCAGTTGCTGCAAGAAGTTAAAGTGTGGTTATTGGACTCGTCATAGTCTAAGATCCTGGGATAGATCCTATTTATAATATGTAGGTAAGGAGTGAATGGGCTAGATCAGACCCTAATTGATTTACTTTGATGGATGCATTTGGATACAGTGGCTAGGGTTAGTTCTGGGTCGGAGGGTAAACTTTCACTTATGAGTAAATCCACTTCAGGGGTCTGCCAGGGTTGTGCGACGGCACCTTTACTCTTTCATATCTAACTAAATGGTCCAGAACAATATTTGTGTAATATACAGAAAGACTTACCACAAATGAAAGCATTTGAAATACCAGTTTTACTTTATGCAGATGATGCAATTTTAATCTCAAGAACGGCACATGGTCTACTTTTTGTTCTTGACGTGCTAGACTCTTCCTTATTGGGCAGGAGCCCTTTAAACATTGCGTAGCGCTCCCGCCACTCGGGACGCGCTAGACTCTTCCTTATTGGGCAGGAGCCCTTTAAACATCGCGTAGCGCTCCTGCCACTCGGGACGCGCTATACTCTTCCTTATTGGACAGGAGCCCTTTAAACATTGCGTAGCGCTCCCGCCACTCGGGACGCGCTAGACTCTTCCTTATTGGGCAGGAGCCCTTTAAACATTGCGTAGCGCTCCCGCTACGCGGGACGCGCGCGGGCAGCGCCTGGGCAAAGCCCGGGCCAAGGGCAGGCCCATCCTGCGCCCGTCAGCGGCTGGCAGAGGCTGGGCTGGGCCACCCCCCTGACATTTATCACCCAAGTAGGCCTCATTGGACTTAGACCCATTTGCTATTGCCAACACTGTGCCCTCAGTAAACTGCTCTACTAAATCTGACACCTTATAGATCAACCTTGCACCAACATCAACTCAGATGGGCAAAAGGAAAGCAATAGAGGCTGGGGCCGGGGTTGTGCTAAAAGCCAAGCGAAAAAGACATAAGCATGCAGCTAGCAACTGCGTCATGGATAGAATCGACTCTCTCCTGGGTGAATGTAATGGAATATTAACTAGCCCCCAGGGAAATAATTCTATTGAAACTGGGAGGGAGCCCACACCAATTAACAGGAAGGATGGTCCCATGAAAATCACTGAGATTTTCGTGAAACGTGGACAACAAGTCACTGACACTACAGGGCAGGGCGAGAGCAGGAATGTTATCACCCATACCGGCCCTTCTCTAGTAGAAGACCTACCACTGGCCACCAACGATTTCATCCAGCTCAGTAACCGCTTTAATCCCTTAATCAACACCCCTGAATCACACGACGACATCAATCCAGGCACCCTGCAGATGGGCCAGCAGCCACAAATATGCATTTTCCTCACGTAACCCCACAGCATATTGAATGCATACAAGATCTAAAAAAGGAAGTTATAGAACTCAAGCTTATGGTTAACTCCTTAATTGCAATAGTAAAACAGCTAACTCACGCATATAACACGGCCACCACGAACCTTGCCCAAAACCCAACCCTATCAGGCATCACAACAAACCTGCCCAACTTCTCAGCTTCTAGCCATGTCGGCCCCCTCCCTATCGGAGATAAGACCACAAACTCTTACCAGACACCATTTTTCCACAATTCAGGCATAGGAAATTCACTAGACGTCCATCATAAAACCCCCAAACCCATGAGCAACACTGCCTCAAAATACTCTGCACAGCCTGCCACTGATTGGCCCCATTCAGGTAATATAGTTCTAATGGTTAACGTTCCCAAGTTAACTACATCGACACACAAGGAAGGGACAGACTCTATCAAAAACAAGGCAATCCATTGGATTCGCCATGTTAGAGGCTGCTGCTCCATAATAAGCAAGGACTTAGTTAATGTAGTACGACGGCCAGACCCGGGAACACATTTTGACATCCTAAAACTGACACTCAAGGACGGGACCATGGTGAACAACCTGGTGGCCCTAGATGCAAGAACAAGCCCACCAGCACACTCACGCATCCAGTTTAAATACCCCAGGCCACCTACGCACTACGAGGAGTGCTCGAGTTACCACCCAGCAGAAAATTTATCCACTCTTGGTAAAAATGATTGACTCACAGCCTCACCTAAAATCCATGCTGGCAAACCTTGCAACCTTCTAACATCTATCACCCCCAGATCTACCTTAAACCCCACCACTGCCTGTCCATGTATTCTCTCCCCTACCCATGATACTAAGACCACTGCCAGTCCACTGAGCAAACATGACAACAATGCACCTTTCATTTTGCAGGCGCATTGCCCACCAAACCGAGTACTACTGGCTAGGCCTGCAAGCACCTCCTGGATCAGGACCAGGTCAGTTCCAATAGAGGAACATCACCAATCACCCTAGGCCCCACGGGTAAACATTGGTGTCAACCCACTTCTCCTCACTCAACCACATCTGCCAGACCAACCTCCGACAGCCAACCATACAAACGCCAGGCATTTAGACAGGATAGTTCAGCCACTGACTGGGGTTCGACTTGTTTCGTGGAACGTGGCAGGTTTGAAATCTATTCTCCCCCTTCCATCCTTCTCCTCCTTTATTGACGAACATGACATATGTCTTCTCCAAGAGACATGGTCACTCGACCCACTTTTTCGAACAGGCTATTCAAACTTCCACATCCCCGCTGTGGCCAGTACGAGAGGCAGGCCCTCAGGGGGTCTGACCCTCTGGATCAAAACATCACTTAGCTGCCATATATCACAGCTACCTACCGACTCTCCCGACCTGTTAGGCCTTCGTCTATCCTTTGGGCCTGCGCTGTGGTGAACATCTTTAATATCTACACTCGAGGGGTCAGGGGGGGTCAAGTCTCCAAAACCCTCTGCGCCCTCGTTGCCCTCTTACAAAACTATCCCCGCCATCATAAAACCATTGTGGCAGGGGACTTCAACGTCACATTCGAACCCCTTGACCGGGACGATCTCAGGTCCACTAATGAGGAGGATCAAGCCTGGTCTATCCCCGCCCTGTCAATCCCACCCATCAAGAGATGGACGCAGGTCATTGTCCAGGTCAAATCACTGACCATGGAGTTTGGGCTCAGGGCGTTAAATGGCAGAACCAAATCAGACACCAATGGCAGTCACACGTTCAACAAAAGCAACCACACCAGCAGAATCGACTATTGTCTATTCGACATAAGACTATGGCCTCTAGTCATCGACATGACGATTGTTGAAAGGACTGAAAGCGATCAAAACCCTCTCTCTGCCCACACATTAGCTCTAGGTAATCTCCCATCCATGTCTAACTCCCCAGCAGTAGCACCCGAGGGTATTAGCCTGGCCACTAATAAACGACACTTAAAATGGGACAAGGTCGTGGCTCGGCCCGCACTCATCAACGCTGCTAATAACACCCTAAAATCCACACTAATGGGCCTAGAGGCAGGTCCTGCTATTCCCTACCAGGAAATAAGCTTAATTCACACCTCCTGTTTCAGGGATATCGCAGCCCACTTCTCAGTACCCCCAGCCCATGACGACAAACGACCCATAGGTAGGCACCGCTGGTTCAACAAAACGTGTCGGTCCCTAAACAAGCGCTTTGTTTAAGCCATTAAATCCAAGGACCCCACCGCCATCCGCATAGCTAGGAAGTCCTATAAATCTGCAATACGCAACGCCAAGCGTGACCAAGATAATAAATGGTGGACAGCACTCAGTGACACTGTGCGCGAGAGGAACCATAGTCTGTTCTGGTCCCTGGCAGCGCGAGGCCCAGAAACCAGTGGTTTGGACATCACAACCAATATTGCCCCGAAAGACTGAGTAGTTCACTTTAGTAGCCTGTCTCCCCCTGACAATGATAGCCACATCCCTGTTTGCACGGGCCCCCACCTAAATCCCTCATTAGCACCCACCACCGCAGCACCCCTGTTGTTTTCCCAAAGTGACATAACCAATTCCCTAAGCACCTTAAAACGAGGCAGGGCCCCTGGATCAGACTGCGTCTTAGCAGACCTGTTCTCAATAGACCTAACATCCTGATCAAGATACCTCACCATTATAGCAAACGCAATAGCATCTGGGGCGCCAATTCCCGAGTCCTGGAAAGCAGCTATTGTTATTCCAATCTTTAAAATGGGCGACAGATCACTTCCTTGCAACTATAGAGCTATCAGCCTAATTGACTGTGTCCAAAAAGTCTTCTGCCACTGCCTCCTAGGAAAGATCGAAGAATGGATGACTGAACACGATATCCTTAGCCCCTTCCAAGCCGGTTTCCGGAAAAAATTTCCACCACTGATCAAGCCCTCAGATTCCTATTATTATATTGGAAAACAGTGCTCATTGGTAAAGGCAGCCTTTATGTAGCTTTTGTGGACCTCAAATCTGCTTTTGACCTAGTACCTCGCAACAAACTATGGGACACTCTCTCTCGGATGGAAATCCCGGAGCACATTCTTGCCATATTGATACGACTCCACGAGGACAACTACGCACAAGTCAGGTGGGGCAACAAGGGCCAACTAACTGATAGAATCCACGTTTCGGTAAGGGTGCGTCCTTGCCCTGACCCTCTTTTCCCTGTATATCAATGAAATCGTCCCCTCCCTCCTCAGACTGCAGGCTGACGTACCTTCACTTGGCACACAAAAAATCCCAGTCTTACTCTTTGCTGATGACACTCTTCTGATATCCAAGACCCCTAGCGGTCTAAGGAAACTCCTTGCGTGCTTCGAGAAATTCTGCTCATCACAGGGACTCGAAATCAACGCCTCGAAAACAAAACTAATGACCCTCAATCTCTATAGATCTTTTAAAGGGAAGTTTACTTTAGAGGGCTCCACACTCGAGAAGGTGGGCATCTTCAGCTACCTGGGCATAACATTCACTGACAACATGTCTTGGAAACCACACATAGGAAAACAAGCTCTAAAACTAAAACAAACAACAGGGGTACTACTAAAAAACATTCACCTCTCTCAATTCGCCCAGCATTACAGTTATACGAAGCCCAGGCCGTCTCCTCAGCGCTTTACGGGGCTGAACTATGGGGCTATACCAAAACCCAAGACTTAACCACCGCTGAAATTAACTTCCTGAGAAACCTTGCATCCCTTCCGCAAAGCACCCCACTGTTCCCCCTTTTCAAGGATCTCGGTATCAAACGCATTGGACACGAAACCCGCCTGCGACCTCTGCTGTACTGGCGGCGTCTCTGGACCACCCCTGAGCTCGACATCTTCACTGAAGCTCTACAGGTCATTCTAAAAGCCGACCATCTTCACAGAATCCCCTGGCTATGACGCATCAAGGGTTCACTGTACTCACTTGGGCTCGATGATCTCTGGAACTCACCAACCACGTCCGTCTTCCCCACGAAAAGCGAACTAAAGAAACTATATTTGCAAATGGCAAATTACGAAGTCACAAGGGCTGCACTCTACACTACACTATCTTGTGACTTTGCCAACCTAAAAGAGTCATGCAAGTACGAAGCTTTTTGGGACCTAATCACGGCCCCAAGGGAAAGGAAACTGTACTTCCAGCTCCGCATTGGAACACTCCCATTAAGACTTCTCACCAGCAGCTGGTCACACAATGAATCAACCGTATGCCCAGCTTGCAAAGCCCCTGTCCAGAATCTCCCTCACGTCCTTTTTGCCTGCCCCGCGTACACCGCCCCCCTGCAGGAAATGGCTGGCCCCGGCATGCAGACTACTGGGAGTCCGCAGCTCTGCGCTAGCCCTGCGAATCCTCAGATCAGACACTTGGCCAACGCTAGTGATCGCCGTCGCCAAATTCCTCGGAGCTAGCTGGCTTGTTAGAGGGAAAACCTTTCTGTATAAAGACTCCAACTAAGACTGTCCCATCGTCCTGTGCGAGCGCATTTTATTCCATTTTTATTCCACTTTTTCCATTTTTTCTTATCTTTTACGCCCTTTTATCATTATATTTATTTGTAATTATCATTTTGTGTATTTATTTGTATTTATTACTGCTTGCGCTTTTTTGGCTCCTGTAGCCGCAATAAAGCTCCTTTGAATTGAATTGTTGCTTTTTATACTTTTATGGGTGAGTTGGAACTTAAAACCAATATTAGTAAATCATTTGCCATGAGAATTGGCCCTAAAAATACAAAAACTAGAATCTTTCAATTAGAAGAGATGGGGTATCTTTAAAGTAAAAACATTTACATATTTGGGCCTTTCCTTGATTCTAATCAAAATTGGAATAGTATATTTAATGCCAGGGCAATACAGTGTCAGAGAGTTAAAGTCAGTCTTCAGTTTTGCAGGCAAATTGGGTCATAAACCTTTGAAAGAGTTAGTAAATATTTATAGAAGTGTGTTTTATTACTGATTTATGGGTTGGTGTCTCTGGCTACAAAGGTGCTAACTAGTTACAGGTAGAGAATACATGTTTGCATAAACTTCTGGCTGTCCCTCACCTTCTTTTATGTTTTCTTTTGAGGTGGGGCTAGGTATATCCCATGGTGGACAGCTTTCAATTGGACCCTTCACTTCTCTGGTTAAGGATTTGGGGAAATCCAGACGCCTGCTACGCGAGGGAACTGCTGGTAGATTGTCTTTCTTTAGACAATGCTCTGGTGACCCCTGGATATATTATGTTAAAAATAACTTTGTAGATTTTGGTCTGTCGGACTTCTTTTACAATCCAGAGAAGATGGAGGCTTCTTTAAAGAAGCATGTGAAAAACTGTTTTTTGCGGGGGTAAGCCAGACTTCATCCAAATTATGTTTCAGTATTAACTGCAGTTAGTCAAACAGTCCTAGGGATGTAAGCTTTATGTGATAG
Organism: Pleurodeles waltl; assembly: GCF_031143425.1. Classification (NCBI taxonomy): domain Eukaryota; kingdom Metazoa; phylum Chordata; class Amphibia; order Caudata; family Salamandridae; genus Pleurodeles; species Pleurodeles waltl. Next base: position 309,808,650 of record NC_090439.1, read on the forward strand.
GTATTTTTGACATGAAGTCTAGGTTTTATCTCATAGGATTCCATTTTAATATTATTCATCTTCTAGCAGCATTTCCACAACAAGTTGATTGGAATTCTAAGATTCCAAACTGCCCCTGTGATAACGCCTTTTCACAAAGCACCATGCACTTTATTCTTTTTTGGCTGCTCTATTCATGTGCACAGAAATATTTTTTGTTACCAATTCTATGTGCTACTGGTATGAGACAACACAAATAAGTCCTATTTTTTTTGCAGCAGTTGAGTAGTATAAATATATGCGTTGCAGTGGCTAAAATTTTCTGCTATGCATTGGTGATTAGGAAAAGACATGGCACTTCGTACAGATTCTTTATATCTTTGTGATCTGAATTGTATGTTTTTATCTTGTGAATAGTGTAGGAGAACGGCTTTAATTGTGATTTGTATTGCTTACTCTGTGTATTCTTAAGTATATATAATGTGAATTGGTTTTAGTGATGTACACTTTTATGACTTTTTAAGCGGAATAAAGTTTGATATGACTGACTGGGTATATCATTTTGTAACTTGTCTGTTAAGGTTTGTGGTGCTGAACTGTGAAACGATATCGGGCGCACAAAAGATAAGGATGTATTAAACTTTAGTTGTTGGGGAAAGATTGGTGTTTGGTTAATCCTTTTGTGCAGGGGTGTAGACTTCACTTGTCATGGTGACTACAGGTTTGTCATAGATTCACTTTGTGTGTGTGATAGTGCCAGGAGGGCATTATTCCCTATTTTTCGCCTGGAGCAGGGGTCTTCAAACTGGGGGCAGGCACCCTCCTAGGGGGGCCTCAAGTGATCCCAGGGGAGTGCCAGGCTCTGGGTAAAAGAGGCATTATGTAGATAACACTGTTTTTTTTTTTAAGCAGAAAAACATGATTGCACTTAACTGCAATGTTTATATTAGTCTAGACATATTAACTTAATAGAATAATTCTGAAACATTCTGAGGGGGGGGTGATGATTTATTTTTCCCACTGTGGGGGTGCGGCATTAACAATTTTGAAAAGCACTGGCCTAGAGTTACTGGTGACTTTAAGTTCTCCATTAGTGGAACAGACAGGAGTTATAGTTTTTGAGTTTAAATTTGTACTTTTATGGAGCTCATTGCTGTGGAGTGAGAGCTGCTGTGAGGTGCTGCGAGTTATATCATAAAGTGCTGTGCTGGGAATGGCCGATTGGCGTGGGTGCTGCACTGGGATTGGCCATTATGACAGGGAGTGCTGCGCTGTGAATGGTCAGTTCAGTGGTGTTGCTTTGAGATTGGATATAGTTTTGTTATGTATTGTATTGTAATTTGCGGAGAACTGTGGATTATTTCAATCGAAGTTTATTGATTTTGTCTAGGCCATATAGAGGGAAAAGATTATGTTTTTCAAGAAATTAAGAACTTTGCTTAGAGATGATGTCAGAATACCTGATTGTGAGGCCAAGGGGGCCATCACAAGGGCATGCTTGCATACTACATGACAACCAAAGGTCTGTTTACATATATGTATGTGGATCAAACAATGGAATAAGATCACAGTGAATGAAGGATCCTTGCAGTTTCCTCCACATGAGGTTCATGGGTGAGGATCTTCTCAAGTATGTACAAACACCATGATTAAAATTACATTTGAGGGAATCAACTGATAATATTCAAGCGTGGAGTGATACTCAAGAGATCAGGGATCATTGGGCTCAGAATGAATGGAAAAACAAATGGCAGACAATACTGGAGGGCCAGAAGATGAAAATAGCAAAGAGGTTAGAGCCTACCTTTTGAGAGAAGTACATGGGGTGAATATGTGCATATTCCGTGGAGTTTCCAAAATTGAGAGTAAGTTGTGACCTTTGCTACACCCAAGTCCACCGGTCTGTGAAAGTTTCAAAGGTGCTTTTGGAGGATGTGTACATCTTTTTGATTTTGTTGTTCCTAATGAATTGTGGGCTGAGTGCAAAGTGTCAGTACAGTGGCCAACATCAGAACTGTGGACAGTGGGCCAATTGAATGCCCTTTTCATACTCTTATGGATAAATGTAATCAAGTTATTAACTTTTTGAAAACCAATGTGCCGCAGAAAGATATTGATAGTTTGAAGATAGCTAGAACTACCCAAGATTCTAAAGAGTTTGTGCATTCTTATTACGAGAGGGCCATGCAGGCTTTTTGTCAGCATAGTGGATTCAAAAAATCCCAAAAGAGGAAATCTCTGGAAGTTTGGGTCTCCGTTTATTCTTGGTTTGCACCTGGAGATTAGATTGCACATTCAGCAAACTGATTTGTTGGCATGCAAAGCTTTTGAATGACATTTTGGATTATGCTAAATATTGCAGTATTGATTTGAGATTGAGGCAGATTCTTAAAGAGAAGTTCATGTTGACTCAAACAAAGTTAGCATAGAAGAGATTTCAGAATGGCCCCTATGTGGCAAACACAGGTTATGCTGTTAACATTGGTGCTGGAATGCAGGGAGTTGGATATCAATGTGGTGGTCAGATGACAAATGGGATGGTGTCACACAAGGTAGGGCATAAGGGAAGCTGGTTTACCCTAATGCAGGGGTGGACTTAGCCATGTTAAAAACAAGACTACTCCTTGTCATTTTTGTAACAAGATGGGCCATTGGAAACTATAATGTAACCTGAATCTAAATCAAAAGCCAATAGATGATCAAGTGCCTAATATGAATGTGATGCTGATACACAATAGGGAGATGCCAAGACATTAGAACCCTGACATGCCCTAAGCCCTGTTAATGCAACATAACATGAAAGGACGGAAGTTTAATACAAACCAGAACCCCAGCTCAGAAAAACCCTTTCACAAGTTTTGAAAGTCTCCAACAGTTCCTGGTCTTTGACAGTTTCTGAGATCCAGGTTCTGATCAAACACAATGACGGTGCCTGACAGGGGAAGCAGACTGCATGCTTGGTGCAGTCTTTGAGGTTCACCCGAGTAGCCCATATCTGAATTGACAGGTGAATATCCACCCTGTATCATTCCTTATGGACACCAGAGCTGTAGAGGTCCCAAACCACCCCTCTCAAGAAAACTAGTCTAAGTTGTAGGCATTTCCGATAAGCATATTGTAAACCCTGTTTCAGCTAAATTTCATGTGATTCAAACTAGGTCAATATATCGGGCAGGGATTTTCTCTGCAAATTAGATTGAGTGATGTACTGTGCACCTGATGATATTAAACTTCCGACACCCAATAAGGATGCAGATTTTAATTGAGCATATAGAAGTCCTCCATTAGACTGTTCTTGGTTTTGACTTCCTTCTACTTGTAGTACTTTAAGTCAGGGGACCTGACTTAAATGAGTCTATGTAGTTGGAAGTCCGAGATTCTGATGGAAAAGATAGTGGCCTGATCAAAGATACTGGACACTTGGGAATAACAAACCAAATGTGCAGTATCCTTGAACACCCCAGTAGAACATCCACTAGAGGTGGGGGCTCAAATTACCCCTTAATTGAGTCCATGCTGAAGTAAGGCATGTTAAAAGTGATATTAGGTAGTTCCTGCAATACTCTTATAACTGAATTGTACAAGATCTTCAAAAGGTCAATAATATTAAAATATTGTTGTTCTGTGGTGCAGAATCCTGCTGTGATACGGTTGAAAATACCCTGCAATGCTGAGTTGTTCATTGTCATTGACATGTGCCAAGCATTCTTTTCCACTCCTTTGCATGAGTACAGTTAGTTCCTCTTCGCATTCTGACTCCAAAATACAGTTCTGGCATTGTTCTTAATTCCAAGTGGGTCTACAGAAAGCCCCTCGATCTTTAACCACATACTGAAAAAACAATCTGGAGAACTTGCAGCTGCCATGCAACTCAGGCCCGGTCCAGTACATCAACAACCTAGTGGTGTGTCGACAAAAACATAATTAATGCAGACAAGACACCATTGCCTTGTTGAACCATCTGGCTGAGAATGGACATATGGTGTTCCCAACCAAACTGCAATATTGTCAGACAGAAGTCCTGTATCTGGGACATCATATTGAGTTTAGTGGTTTTACTAGACACCAGGGATATTTGTTTTAGATATCAGAGAGTGGCCCCTGTGCCAAAGCCTTTCCCCATTAATGGGGCATGATTTTGGCCATTTTCTGCCCTCCTGGGGACAGTTCGGCCACATTTTGAGGCCAATCCGCCTCCAAAGGGGGCAGAAAATATCTAGATACCAGGGATGTTTATTTTAGATGTCGGGAGTGGCCCAGGTCGCTACCCATTATTGGGACATGATTTTTCTGTTTTCTTCATCCCTCGGGGTAGACCAGCCATATTTTTAGGCCCATGTGCACTCAAGACATAAAACCACTAGACACCAGGAATTATTTTATTTTGATGTTGGGGCAGAAAACCACTAGACACCAATGATTCTTTTATTTAGATGTCAGGTAGGTGTCCCTTGGGCAAGGGCTGCTCCCCATTATTGGGGAAGTGTTTTTTGACATTTACCCCCTCCCGCCCCATCCCCCATTGGGGCAGATCGACCATTCTTTAGTCTGATCTGCCCCAAGGTGGGGGGACCACTAGACCCCAGGGAATACGTTTCTGTGTGGGCGTGAAGTGAAGTTTGGTTTATTAAGCCCTTGATGGCAACTGCTATATTTCCTGCAACCATGAGTCATGATCGGTATTTGCTTCTGCTTCAGAGGCTGCATTTTACTGCTAATGTTTCAGCACTGTCACAGGAATACCCTGATTGTGACCATCTTATCAAGATTCAGCCTGTCCTTGATCATTTTGTAGATCGTTTTTCAGAGTTCTATGTTCCAGGGAAGGAAATAGCTGTGGATGAGTCTTTGGTCCCTCTAAGGGTCATTTGGTTTTTAGGCACTATGGGCCATATGTACAAACACATTTCCCCATTGACACAGAATGGGAAAAACCCTTTGGTACATCTGGCCCTATATTCCTAGCAAGAGGGCATGTTATGAAATTAAGACTTATATACTGTTTGAGAGTAGTACTGGATATGTCTAGAATTTCGAGGTGTACACTGGTAGAAATTCTTCTATTGATCCCCCCCACCCCCAGTTGTCCGTCCGTTTTTGGAGTCAGTGAGAATATTGTGTGGGACCTTGATAGAGGTCACTATTTATATGTAGATAACGTCTACACTGGTGTACAATTGTTTAAGGAAAGGATCAAAGTGGACACTGTTGCTTGTGGCACAATCTACCCTAACTGTGAAGGTTACCTTAAAGAGCTTGTATGCAAAAAGCTTCCGAGGTGACAGTGTAGTGCCTTGCATAGTGGTGAAAGTCCAACTGTGAATTTTTCAGACAGTAGAGATGTCCACATCTTGACAACCATTCAAGATGAAAATACCTCACCTGTGACTATTTGGGGTCAGATTGCTGAAGTGCACAAACCTGTGTGCATTTTAGACTGACTATAATATGCACATGAGTGGTGTTGATAAGGTAGAGCAGATGTTGGAGCCTTGCAGTGCTATTCGTAAATCATACATTTGGTGTAAGAAGTTGGCTGTCCATTTGTTTCATTTGGCAACCTCCAATGCTTTTGTTGTGTTCAAGGATTGTTCTCTAGATTCAAAGAAGACTATTGTTCAGTTTCAGCAGTCTGTAATAGGCAGTCTTGTTGTGGTGGAGCGGGCAAGTGTTCGTAGAGTTGGAATGGTGGAGAATGCAGCTAGATTGAAAGATCGCCATTTTCCTGATTACATTCCTCCCACACCCTAAAATAACTTTGCGTGTAGGAGATGCACAGTCTTTGTCCAAGGAGGCATACGAAAGGAGAGTCATATGTACTCCCCTGAGTGTCTTTCTAATCCTGGGCTATGTGTGCCCGCATGTTTTAAATCATACCACACGCTACTCAAGTATTGGGTGCAACGTGAGAGTAAAAGTGAACTGACTGGCCTGTTTAATTTTTTTTTTTTTGTTCAGTTTCACGGTTGGCAGTAGTTTGATGTATTTAGTTAGACTTGTTGTGTTTGCAGTCATAGTTGGTTTTTCATCTCATTTGAATTAGTTTGTGTTTTTTTTTGTTAAAAAAGAAATGCGATGACGGTGTGCATGGGATGGCGCTTGGCTGTCAGTGTCCGTGGACTGATGTTGGCTGGCAGTGTGTGTGGACTGGCACTTGGCTGGCTGTGTGTGGACTGGCGCTTGACTGGCAGTGTGTATGGACTGGTTCTTGGCTGATGGCGTGTGTGGCCCGGCACTTGGCTGGTGGTGTGTGTGTAGACTGGCGATTCAATGGCTGTGTGCATGGACTGGCGCTTGGTTAGTGGTGTCGGTGAACTGGTGCTTGGATGGTGCTGTGCGTGGCCTAGCACTTGGCTCATGGTATGTGGGAGCAGGCATTTGGCTGGCTTTGTGTGTGAGTAGTGGCTTGCTGCTGGTCACTACACACACATTGCCAGCCGAACAGTCCACACACTCTGTAAGCTGCCAGGTAGTGTAATTTCTGTGTTAGTCCTGTGGGTGCATGAAAGAGATCGGCCCTTGAATGGCACTGTTTGTTGATGTGAGAGTTGTAATGTGCTGGGCCTGGAGCTGGAGGTGTGAATGGTTTTATGGTTGTCATCAATGAAAGGTGTGTGAATATCCTTTAAAGAGGTTGGTGCCTTGTCATAGCTTTACAGCTCACAAGCTGTGAGTCACTGGTTCAACAATTCAGAACTTTCAATTATTAACACAATTTCATTTTTGTGAAATCTTTTGTTAATAAACTTTACATTTTGAACTTTTCACTCATCCTCGTGCCAAATCCAACTAGTATGTGTGTGTACTTGAAGGGGGAAATGGTTGTGCAGTAATAGTTGTCTTTTCTGTCTTTCCCTGCCAGGGTTTACATTGTTTTTATGGAAAATATATCAACTCTAAATATTTTCGTAAATTAGATACCGGGGGGACTCCAAGGTGGCTTGCACGGTTCCCTCAACTGCAATATGCTGGGAGCCTCAAACTTCCTGCCACTCAGAGTTCTCACATGTCTCCTGGTAAAAATGGTACCTCAACTGTGTTGGTGGGCCTAGTGCCCACAAAAGTGTGGGCTCTAAGACACAGTGTGGCAACATCAATAGAAGGAGTAGCTGCAGTTTTTGGGCCTGGGTTCAGCAACCACACAGGAAAACCTACCGAACCCAGGTATTTCTGAAAACTAGACAACGAGGGAAGTACAGGGTGGTGTGCCTATTTTGGATCCCATAAACTTTCTCATCCACAATGCCCTGCAAACCTCACAATTGAACTAAAATCACATTTTTTCCTTGCATTTCTGTAAAGTTTTCTTCCAGAATCAGAAGGAATCCACAAAATTCCTACCAGACAGCGTTTCCCCACTTATCACAATAAAGTTGAATGGATCAAACTAACATCAATGGGAGTCCTCACAAAGGGACACTGTTAGAAATTGGGTAATTGTCCTTGGCTTGATCTGTTCCTGTCAGGGCCACTATGCCCAGCCCCTCAAGTGGGGCAGCATTTTTATTTAGATAAGTGGGAGAATGCCGGATGGAAGGAAATTTGTGGATTCCTGCTGATTCTAGAACTTTCCATCACAGAAATATGAGGAATATGTGTTTTAGTCCCAGTTTGAGATTTGCAAGGGCTTCCGGGTAGAAAACCTGGTGGAAGCCACACAAGACACCCCACCCTGGATTTCCCCAAGTGTTTGTTTTACAAAAATGAGCAGGTTAGCTAGGTTTCCCTAGGTGCTGGCTGAGCTAGGACCCAAAATCTACAGGTAGGCACAATGCAAAAAAAAGGTCAGTTTTCAGTGGAAAAGTGTGATGTGTCCATTTTACATTTTGGCGCTTTTCATTTTGTACCACTACCTACTCACACAAGTGAGGTGCCATTTTTATCGAGAGACTTAGGGGAACATAAAATAGTAGAAAAGGTGTTATTACCAAGTGTATTTCTCTACATTTGTGCCTCCCAAATGTAAGCCAATATGTACAAAAGAAGACATTTTGAGAAATGCCCTCTAATTCACATGCTAGTATGGGTTCCCACAGATTCAGAATTGTGCAATTAGCCACTGCTTCTAAACTTCATATTTTGTGCTCATTTAAAAAATGCATAGGTTTTCTTGATATTTATTTTTCACTCTTAATAATTTACCATATGCACCATTTACACAAGGAAAAACCATTGCAAAGTGAAGTTCAGTTATTGGCTCTGGATACCTCGAGTTCTTGCACAACCCACAAACCCTGTATATCCCTGCAACCAGAAGGATCTAGCAGATGTAATTGTATATTGCTTTTGTAAATCAGCCATCATGGCGAAGAGTTACAAATAAAAACATTGTCACAAACTGAAATTTTTTCCTACTAATTTTCTATATTTTTTTATTTCAAAACAGTTTCTTTGGGAAAACATTGAAGGATTTACACAAATGAACCCTTGCTGAATTCTGAAATTTGTCTTGTTAGATGTATAACTTTCCAGGATCCACCATGAGTTTTACACCACAAACTGGGAGGAGGTTGAAAGCACAAAAATAAACAAGCATTTGCAATGCAACAGGTCTCGCGTTTGCTTGTGTTAGAGCTGATAGCGTTGTAAACTCCTAACCCGACTTTTCACTGGTAGTGAAACCTATCGGCAAAATTGCATTCATGTACTAACCAGAAAAAGTGCAATTAACTGTGAAACCGGGTAGATATTATGTAAAGCGCTCGACTTCTGCCAAGCAAGATCGCGCTGGGAAAAGAGAGGAAAAAGTAGTCCATGAGCCGGACAGAAAACAGCGAGCCTCGCATGTTTTCTGTACTTGGTCGATGGGCTCGAGGAGGGCTATCCACCGGAAAAGGCATGACGTGAGCATGCCTTCCACTAATGAAATCAAGCAGATTCTAAATGGCAAGCCCACAAGCCAAACACAAACACTGACGTGATGTGGACAGGGCTCCGAGCCCTTTTTAGTTACAAAAGCGTCTTGCTTAGCGAAACGCATGCGCAAGCGCATGCGACGCAGGCTCGACCCTAAAAATGGGCTATCTCCCAGTAAAATGCCATAAGTGGGGTAAAAATTTAGTTTTCTGAATCAAGTCTGTTCCTTCCTGAAAGCTGGGAAGATGGTGATCTTACTATTGCAACTGTTTTGTTGATGCCATTTGTAGGAAAAAAAGAGACACTTTGTTCCTCAGCACTTATTTCCAATTTTTCCCCAAAACACAAATATTTTGGCTAATTTCTCGGCCCCTGTTACAGGGGAGTCCACAAGACCTGGGTACCTTCAGAATCCCCAGGATGTTGGAAAAAGAGGATGCAAATTTGGCATGGATAGCCTATGTGCCAAAAAAGTTATGGAGGCATAAGCACAAACTATCCCAAATAGCCAAAAGGCTACTGGGCGGGGCAGGCTTAGTCAAAAAGAAAACTTGCAAAACCTTGAAGAATGCAGGGGCTAACTATGTTTTGGAAAAGATTGATAATCTTTTGGTTGAATGTGAGAAATACTGCCTTCTCCCTTAGAACATTTTCCCTCTCCTTTACAGAGCACAGGTCCTTCTACAAACCGGGTGGTTATTCACAAGAAAATTCCCAATATGTTTAAAAAGCGAGGGACGCAGGGTTTGAGGCCAGATGGGGAACCTGGGGTGGATCAATTCGCTGCTCGCATAACATCGTCCTGGGCTGATGTGGCACAGTCCATCAGTATCAATGTTTTGCCTTATAGCAATCGTTTTAGCCTCCCAAGTGTTATCTCAGATACACATGGCGATTCTGTAATAGAGGCTCCTACGGACGTGATTACTGATACAAATGTTTCTCCTAATGTGGCTCAGTAACAGTATATTTCCCATATGCAGGATTTAAAAACTGAGGTGGTTGAACTTAAATCTATGGTATCCACCTTAATTTCTATTGTTAAGCAGCTGTTACCCCCTGAAGAGAAGACTATTCTAAGCAGTGTGCATATTTCTGATCCAGGCTGCCCTGGTCTATCTGCTGCATCGCCTAAACCGTCCCTGCCAACCTCAAACAAGAACTCTTTCCCTACCTGCTGTCCGGTTACCATTAATTCTGTCCTTTGTCCTGTCCAACGGGCAGCTAATTGCAGACCTGGGGGATTTTGGCAGGGTCCTAGTATAAGCATCTCTCTTTCTGCAAGGAAGGTGATGAGTGGCTTCACTGCAACAGGTTGCTGCCAGCCTTTTAGGTATCTGCATAATGCTGCAAGTAATTGCATAACACATTCAGTTGTTAGTGGGCTAAAACCTGCTAACACTGTCCTGATGGTTGATGTTCCCAAGTTACACCCTAAGGTATGCAATGAAGGTGTAGAATCTATCAAAAACAAGGTGATTCGTTTGATACATCACGTTAGAGGTTGTCACTCCATGATCTGTGATGATATAATTGGGTTTATTAGGAGAACAGATTATGACACACATGATTGAAATTAACACTCAGGAACAAGCACATGGTGGACAACTTTGTGGATTTAGATGCCAGAACATGTGCGCCAAGGTATTCTAGTATTCTAGTTTGAATATTCTAGACTTTCTTTTGATCATAAGGCATAATCTGTTTCTTATTCAGGGAGTAGCTCTTCAGGCTTAAATGAGAATGATTGACTTACAGTGTTATCTGATCCGTCTTCAGATCATCTTCTTTTTTCGCCAATGTTATCTACACATGCTCCTCTGAGTGTAGCTAGCCGAGATCCATCTATTCCTCATTGTATTTATGTACATAATCCCCGATGGTTTCCAGTTCCTGCTTTACATTCATCATGGATTGTGCCTTGTATGCTAAAGCTAGTTCTGTTCGCACCTGTGCCGCATCCATTGCTGTCTCTGATCCTTCTAGCACACCTAGTTTCAATTGTTCGTCTCTGCATGAAACCTGGAAGGCAGCATTTACATCCATTCTGCCATCAGCATCCCAACATGGTGGGGTGCATCGTGTTTCTTGGAATGTTGAAGGGTTGGGGTCTAAGATCTCTCTACCTACCTGTACTCAATTCATTGAGGACTATGAGATCTGCCTTTTCCAGGAGATATGGGACTTGGACCCGATTTTTAGGGCTGTTACCTGAATTTTTGATTTTTGGTGCTCCTTAGCCAGAGGGGTAGAGCCTCTGGTGGATTAATAACCTGGGTTAAAACAACACTAAACTGCTGCATTCAACAGCTAACTATTGACTCACCTGACATATTAGGCATTCAGCTACAGTTTGGGCCAAACCTAGAAGTAATTATTATCAATGTTTATGCAAGACGGGTTAGAGGGGGATTGGCTTCTTGTACTCTCCTCATATTGGAAAAGTTTCTTAGGCAGTGTCCCCGGCACTTTAAACTTATTGTGGCAGGTGACTGTAATGCCACTTTTGAGCCTCTTGATTGGGATGACCTCCATATTACTCACAAGGAAGATATGGTGTGGCCTGTTGCTTCTTTAGGTATTCCTCCTATTAACAGGTGGTCTCAAGTAGCCATTTAGCTTAAAGCCCAAGACTATTGCTTAGTTGACTTAAGATTGTGGTCTCTTGTCATTGATATATTGGTTATCGAGAGGATAGAGAGTGATCACAACCCGCTCTCTGTTGAAATGCATGTTCTTTGTAATCAAGTTCTTATGATCACAGCCCTAACCACACTGATGACGAATATTAACATGACTATCGATAAACGCCATTTCAAATGGCATCAGGTAGTAGCTTGGCCAAATATTTTAAGTGCTGTGAAAGTTGACTTTAAGATCTTACTAATGTGCATAGAGGCGTGCCATATAATCACTAATGTTCAATTGATAACATCTCACATCACATTTTTGAGAACACTGTGGCACAGTTCCTTATAGACAGTAAACCTGGAAGTAGCAGACCCAAAGGTAATCATCCCTGATTTATCAAGGAATGTCGGGTGCTAAATCATTTGCTGGCTAAAGCTATCAAATCTAAGAACACAGTTTCCATTTGCATAACCAGGAAGCCTTATAAAGTGGCCATCCTCAAAGCTAAGTGTGAAAGTGACGAACGGTGGTGGGTAGTGTTAAAAGATGCATCACTTGAGAAGGACTGTTTTAAGTTTTGGTCTCTGGTTCCATGAGGTCCTGATAAGAGTGCAGTGAATGTAACAATGAATATTGCTGCAGAAAACTGGGTAGATTATTTCAGTCAATTGTACTCCAACGATCATACTAGTATGGCCCAACAGCATTATTTGGCTTCTTGTGTCTAATCCAGTCTTCATCTCAGTTCTTGCCCTACTCAAATGTTTACACTTTCTGATATTGTGCATTCACTTTATATGGTCAAGCATGGTAGGACGTCTGGCCCAGATTGCGTCCCAGCTGATCTGTTTTTGTCTGATATGGATTCATGGTCTAGCTACATTCTTATTATATCCAATGCAATAGCAGCAGGGGCCCCAATCCATGATTCGTGGAAGGGTGCTATTGTTGTACATATTCACAAAAAGGGCAACAGATCCTTGCCTTGTAATTACATACCTATTAGTTTGTTAGATTGTCCCCAGAAAGTCTTCTGTCACTGCCTACTGGGGAAAATCCAGGATTGGGTGTCTGATTTCGACATCCTTAACCCATTACAAGCCGATTTTTGCAGGAGATTTATACCATAGATCAAGTTTTCTGTTTTTCTTGTGTTTTGGAAAATGGTTACAATTGGCAAAGGGAATCTTTATGTAGCTCTTGTAGACAGTTGGTTTAGTACCCTGTGCAAAGTTGTGAAAAGACCTTTCAGACATGGCAATGCCTCTCCACATTCTTTCATTACTTGTACATCTGTATGAGGGCAAATACGCACACATTAGGTGGGGTGACCAAGGTCAGCTAACTGACAAGATCTCAAGTTCAGGGGAGTACACCAAGGTTGTGTACTGTTACCCACCTTATTTTCACTTTTACTCAACAACATTGTTCCTTTTCGGGCGCAGGTAGAGTCAAATGTTCCATCTTTAGGGAATGTTAAAATCCAGGTCCTCTTATTTGCAGACGACACTCTGCTGATCTCCAAGACCCCAAGTGGTTTAAAGAAACTCCTAACATGTTTTGAAGAGTTCTGTTTTACTCATGGGCTGGAGATCAACACTTCAAAAACTAAACTGATGTCATTTAATCCTCACAAATTATTCAAAGGGAACATTGTCCTAAGTGGCACTCCACTTGAGATATTGAATTATTTTACCCATTTAGGTTTATTGATCTCAGAGAATATGTCCTGGAAGCTACACATTGCCAAAGTGACACTGAAACAAAAGCAGATTACTGGTGTATTGATTAAGGAGTTTGCTGCCTTGTATACTATACCTATTTGCCTGGCCCTGCAGGTCTATGAGGCTAAGGCCACGGGTACCACCCTTTATGGAGCAGAGTTATAAGGATATTCTAATGCTTAAGAACTATCATCAATAGCAAATAATTTTGTGAGGAATCTTGCCTCCCTTCTACAGAGCACTCTTTTGATCCCTCTTTTTAAGGATCTGGGTACTAAAGGGACAGGGCCCAAAGGGCGTTTGTGACCTCTTCTGTACTGGAGTCAGCTCTAGACTACTCCAGAGCTAGCCCACTATCTTGCAGCTCTCCAGGTTGTGCTGAAAGACGATATTTTACCAGTGGCACTTGGCTTAGGAGTGTTAAAGACACGTTTTATCTGCTTGGTCTGAGTGGGCTTTGGGGCTGTCCAGAGGTTGCCCCATTTCCTTTAAGACCGACTTAAAAAACGTGCTACTGGATGGTGGAAGATTCTGTTGAGTTGTGTGGTGTTGTTTGTTCTAAGTTGTCATGTGATTTTATTGATTTCAAAGATGTGAATAGATATGAGGCATTTGAGGATGCGGCCCTGGCTTTTAAGGTCAGTTTCGTGTGGGGTTCTGCCATTAAGATTGTTTACGTGCAAGTGGTCAACTGGGGGAGCGACTGCTTGTACAGCATGCAATGCTCATACTGAAAACTTACCCCATGTTCTATTTGTCTGGCCAGCCTATGCAGCACCCTGCAGGAAATGGCCTGCCCCTGCTTGTAGATTAATAGGTGTTTGAAGTTACTTAATCGCTCTTCGCATCCTTAGGACGGTCACTCAACAGGCTTTAGCCATTTCTGTCGCTAAGTTTCTTGGAGCCATGTGGCTTCTTAGAACAAAGAATTGACTTTTACCTGTGGAGGCTGGACACCGCTACGTTGCCCCCTAAATTTTAGTTACCATTTATATAATCATATGTTTTATTGGGAATTGCTGAGCTAGTTAGTTTCAGAAACTCCTATCCACTCTTTCAGGAGCTGATGCCTCATCCCACTCTCTTGAGACCCCATGCTTATTTTATTCCCATTCATAGAGTTAAACTCATGAGCACTTTTATTCTTCTTTGCCTGGTTGAACCGTAATTTGGTTGTGCCTTAAGAGGCTTTTTTTGGTGACATCTGCTGCTTAACTTCCTCGATATCATTTGAATCCCCAGCTCAGCAATAGGAATTTCCCTTTTCGGGAACCTGAATCCTATTCAATTTGCATATGGCAATCTTTAAATAACTTTTGCTTATAATTGCTATGTTGACTTGCTTTAGAATATACAGAACAATGCTTTTATAAGTTGATTATTAATTAGGAGTAATTTGATTGTTTTGAGTTTGTAGCTTTGCTAATCTGCTAATAAACCTTTATGTTTTTTGAACTTTACACTTTTTGTTGTCCTTGCGTTGCCAAAGGGGCTTCAATGCTATTGATGTATTGCTGATGTATTGGTGTTAAGCCTCAATTTGAAAAAGGTCCATCCACTAAAATGCTGCATGTACTTGAATTTGCACTAAAGAGTTGCACGGTGCAAACCTAGTCATGTGCTGCTTCACTAACAATGTCTCCTACCTCGTACATACTAGTAAGGCAAGGGATATTGCGACCTCACGGTGACTTGCATTTTGCGATGCATCCAATTAGTACATTAGTTGCATCACAAAATGAAGGGCAGGTTTGCACACCAGCAAGAGTGCAAAAACACTGACAGCCCTTTGTAAACTGGCTCTAAATTATTATAATGTTGTGACCACAGCAATCTGAATACTACTTCTCTTGCTTCAGGGTCTTCTCTTCTTACTGCAGAAAATAAAAAGAACTGACAACTCTAAATGAATGTTGTCTCTATATAAGGCACGTTTAGGGGGTGATTTGAGGGTGCAGTGCCACTTTCCTTGCGTCCCTTAGCATCCCCCTACCGCCACCATGTGTGTGCCGTATTTAAAATACGGTGCACCGAGGCACAAGGTAGGGGGCACTAGCGTCAGAATTTTTTACGCTATTGATGTAGTGTTCAGGGTTAGCGCCAATATTTAACCCAGAACAGTACATAGCTGCCCATGATACATAAGTGTGTGCCCCATTTTAATGCCTGCTCTGAGCAGGCGTTAAAAATGCCTCAAAAATGGTTTAAAAACATCTTGTAGATTTCTTTGCCCCATTTTTTCGCACCCTCCCCCCCTTAATTGGGGAATGCCCCTCCTTACATAGATTATGACTGGCGCAGGCATAATGTGGCGCAAGGGGTTACAAAGTGGCGCATTTAATGCATTGATCCACTTTGTAAATCTGTGGGCATGTTTATGAGTCCCTAGCGCCACCTTCCACCAAATTTGCAGCATTTATTTTGATGCACATGTGGCATTAAGGTGGCATTTCCCATGCGCTACTTTGTAGCCTGTGCCATGCATAATGTATGCAAGGGGGTGTTACGACACTGGGGGTGGGGGTGTAAAAATGGCATAAAGGAATCTATGAGATTTCTTTGGACCCTTTTTACCAGCATTTCTTAACACCTACTAAGTGCAGGCGTTAAAAAGAGGCTCACATTGATTACAGTGGGCCTCTACGTGCTTTGCAGGATTAGCGTCATAATGTGTGATGCTAGTCCTGCAAAGCGCTGGACTAGCGTCTCAAATTTGGCGCTAGTCACCCTAACTACCGCCATGGTGCTCGGTATTATAAATATGGCGCTACCATGGTGCCGTTGGGGGGAGCTAAGGGGCACAAGAAAAGTGGTGCTACACTAGGTACAGTGCCACTTTTCATAAATATGCCCCCTGGTGCAGCGACTTTCGTTGTGCCACATTAGTGTAAAAAAAAATGACGCTAATGTGGCGCAAGAAGGCGCTAGGCCTTCTTAAATCTGGGCCTTAATTTGCAACGAGTATCCAATAACTGAAGCAGTCAATTATATTTTCTCTTCCTTGTATGGAGGGAGGCCTCTGCTAGCTTGTTTGCTGTCATCATTATGAACTGGAACTACATACAGCCTGTGCGGGTGGGATGGGGGGAGAGGGGGAATTGATTATTAAAAAATATGTAATAGTTATCATGCCGTAACTGATCATCTAACAAAAAGTGCTATGTTTCACCACAAGATGGTGATATAGCCTTAAAAAGAGACATTTCATTTGCAAACTTTTTAACGTTTGAAAGCATTAATATCAAGTTAAGTATCCATTATAGCGTATTTTTCTAACAATGACAGCAAAGAAGTTTAACACATCTTTCATGTGTTAAACAATATATTAAATCATCTTCTTAGGGAATACTTGTAGTGGAACTATTTCTCGAAACACTGGGTCAGTGCAGGTGCTTACGAGCGGTAGTGTTGTAACAGTGATGCTTATAAGATATTTTACTGTTTGCACATCATTAGGTCTCATCTACAGAAAGCACTAGCTGTCTGACGAGAGCTCCAGTCATCACACAACACCTGCCACACACCATACGACACACATAACACATGCCTTTTGGAAAGGGGATTTGGGTAAATCTTCGTCAAGGTGTGGTTGGGTGGGATGGAGTGTCACCCTTCGGACACCGGCTCAATGGGCTGTCCATGACATTTTGAATCAGTCCACAACATTTTACGTCTGTTTTCAAGGCAGTGCCTCTCCTTGTATCATACACATACCAATTTTATAAGAATGTGTTCTTTTTTCTTGCACACAGCCAATCAGTGGTATTCATTTTAAAATGATGTACACATGCACAGACACACACACACGCAAAGTTATTTATAAGCTTTTTCATGCCCCGGATGGAATTCAGGCACGACTGTGCACTGCACTTAAAACTTGACACCGCCATTTATGCAGGGTATGTCATAGACCATGCGCTTGCGTGGAAGTGTTGTTACAGCATCTTGATATTGATAATCTTGATATTGATGGACCTCTCTGCTGCCTTCAAAATAGTTGATCATCCCACTCTCATATCCCCCCTGGAATCTCAAATGGAATTGACAGAAAAAAAACCTTCACTGATTCAGGTCTTGCCTTTCCAACTGATGCCAGTGTGTTCACTTGAGCACCTCCAGGTCCCAAAGATCCCTATTGCATGCATGTTCCCAAGGTTCCATACTGTCCCCTATCATCTTCAAACTCTACATGGAGCTGCTTGGTGCTCTACTCACAGATAATTGTATCAAGATCCACTAATAGGTTGATGATACACAGCTCTACTCAAAAGTCTCCCCTCCTCTGCTTCAGACATTGAATGCCTCAAACACTACCTGCACATCATCCAGACTAGGAAGTTGAGGACCTATCTGAAGCTCAGCCCAACTAACTCAGAATTCCTTTTATTTGCCAAGAAAAACAAGCAAGAAACAGTACAAACCCGGCTCAAAGAACTGAACCTTGATGGCTTCAAACCCCAGTTTCACAAAATGCCAACTTGCATTCACCCTGAATTAACCCGCCTATATTCCCCAGCCTCACCTCAAGGATCACATTGATAAGAAAACAAAGATGGCCTGGTACCAGCTCTCTCTTAGAAAGTGAAATTGTTTTTGCTAGAAATCGACTTCAGAACTGCTGTTAAAGCCATGAACTCTTGCATTTGGACAGTGCTAACGCCTTGTTCCATGGCCTTCCAGACTTCACACTGCAACTTATTACGGCACCCTCCATACTGCAGCATGTTTCTGCCAGGTTCTAAAGAAAGCTGATCAAATCAACCCATTCAGATGGAACTCCATTGGCACATACTATCTTCAAAACCAACTACATTATTTACAAAGCCATCATGACCAGCACTCCTGTTTATCTTGCAGAAAAGCTCATTGTATCTGGTGTTTCTCAGCAAAGCCACAGCCAGGACGCCATCAGAATGCAGATTAAAAAGTGTAAAAAAGCAAAAAAAGCAGCAGGTTTTTTTCCACCTATGCCCCCAGGGACTCAAACAACATCTCCCTATTCATAAAGATTGCTTTTCCAATTTAGGATAGAGTTGAGGGTGGACCTCTTTAAATAACACTACATCACAAACAGGGGTGTAGATGCTAGTGGTGCAGCTCCACCAGGTCCCAGAGGCATTGGGTGCCTCAGCCTCCACTGCTGCAGCTGCAGCTGCAGCTGCAGTTAGGTAATAAGCCTTCCTGGTGGGGTAAAGGAGGAAAAGGTGTCATTGAGGCATTTTCTAGCAGTTATTGGTGCACCCAAACCTGACCACGCACAGTGGACTGAACAGATGCTACATGTACTTGAGGCTGCTACATCTGAAGCTAACATGATCACATATGTACACATTCTGTGGCTGAGCACTACAAGCTTGACTGGGCCATACCCGTAACCCAGGGAGCTTGAACTTTGCTGTCTGGTCACTCCTGTAGCTCCACTAAAGGCATGACACCAATCACTTTGGAACAGACCTATATCTGCCCCACAGACAACACAATCACTCAAGGATATGTGCAGCAAAGCGACGCAATATATGCTATTTTAAAGTCACAGTGAGAGAATGGAGAGGGTCAGGGCTGGGGTGACCCAGTAACAGGGTAGCATTGATTCACTCAGACCCACCAACTGAACAAGCTCCGGGCTCCTTGTAATGTTTGCTGACAGCTTATGTTGACTGCTTTCCCAATGATCCAGTCATCACTTTCATCACAGCTGATGTGTGTTGGTGGACTGTGCATCTCCATTGGTAATAAATAAAGGGAGCAACTGCTAGACACAAGGCTTAGATCCACAATCATGTGCAGTCATTAACACCAAAGGGAACCCGCTCAGCACCTTTATGTGCTCACTTTCTCTTTAACCACATAGATATCTTTTTGTGTGGATTGATGTGTTATTTCACTAAAAGCTGCAACACAAACAGATTTTTGTGACAGTTCCTACTATGCAAATATTCTTCCTTCAGTCATACTGACATAACAGGTTTGCACTCTCATTTGCAGTGTGGGCGCATTTTTCATCCTTCGCACAAATCAAATGCACAACAACATCGATGAATCTTTTGACCCAGTAAGATGTGTGGTGAACCATAAATAATTACTTTAACACCACCCCAATAATTTAGACAGCATGACCAGTGTGACCGCGCAAGGAAAATTCCAATCAGGAATATAGTTCACATCTTTGTTATAAGCACAAGCTCAGAGTCATGTAGACTATGCGCAAAACCAAGTTATAAAGATACATAATCACCAAGGGTTGCCCAGGGCGACAAAACAAGTTCAAGCAGACCAACATTAACAGAACTAAACAATCATGAAGAATAATACAGAAAGTTAACCAAAATATGTGAGACACAGAAATAATGCAGAGCTCAGATTGCACAATCATTTAGTCAATTCAAATTCAATTAAGTCAAAAATCATTGGCTGGGCACATGTCAACCCTATGGCTAACCAAATTAGGGACATGCATGTGTGGTGAGTAACACATGCAGGCATGATACAAAATTACGAAAGGGCCAAATATAATTTGAAAAATACAGAATAATTCGGATTACAGGACATAAACTAAAGAAAAAGAAAATAAGTTTCAGCATTGTGGAGAGTCTAACCTAAAAAGGCGGGGAAAATGGCAGAAAGGAAGATACCTCTTCAAGGGATACAACATAAAGGAAATCTTCATCAGCAAAGCATCAGATCAGCAGCAAAATTCAGTCAGAAAAATGCAGAGAGGTTGGTTAAAACATTAAGTGCATCCCTAAAATAAAACACAGAAATCAAAATGATTTGTCGGATTAATGGTATCAGGCCACACAAAAGGGGCATCATCCAGTCAAACAAAACTGTGCTGAAAAACTGTACTAGGATAAGCAATATTATTACTTGTTTTAGTACACATTATGCACCACCCCAACACGGGTGTAGGTATCAATAGGGAGCTGTGGAGTAGCACCAGGGCTTTGTATTGTTAGGGGCACAATAACCCCTGTAATGGCTATATTTTACTACCCATCAACATTAGAGAGGCCCATTTTCTTTGACTGCTGCAGGGCCCATAGCTTCTTTGGTACACCACAGACCACAATGCAGTAACCACCCACAAATCTGTTACTTGTTCTATCACTGCTTGACTTTATGCTTTTTGTTAACCCTGTATAGCTTTCTGCTGTCTTTTAGCTAGGTTTGCACCATAGAAATACCTACCGCATACATATACACATACTAGGCAGGCGCAAGACAACATGTAGGCTTGCGCAGTGATACCATGGAAAGCGACACAAGGCAAAAGGTCTCTCCTGTCCTCGGCGGCATTGGGGAAGCAAGTTCTTACTGTCTTGCTTCCCTAAATTTAGTAGCAAGCATTGGCAAAGCCAAAAGGTCTTCCCTATATAAGAGCTATTGCCTTTGTCATTGTATTTTAGCAATTTCATGCTGTGCAGCATGGCTGAAAGTAAAGAAAAAAATGATATGACGTGGTCAAGTGCTGGCCACACTAAATTACAAAATGGCCAAACAAAATCTTGACAAAGTAAATAGCTTTTGTGTAGGTGAGACATTCTGACTTTGAATATATATATTATATATATATAAATATATATACATTATGGGGCATATTTATACTCCGTTTGCGCCGGAATTGCGTCGTTTTTTTTGGCGCAATTCCGACACAAAACTAACTCCATATTTATACTTTGGCGTTAGATGCGTCTAGCGCCAAAGTCCATGGAGTTTGCTTCATTTTTTAGCGTGGACACCTACTTTGCGTTAATGAGATGCAAGGTAGGCGTTCACGTCTAAAAAATCGACTCCGAGGCATGTGCGTCGTATTTATACTCCCGGGCAAAATTCACGCCCGGGAGTGGGCGGGTCAAAAAAAATGACGTACGGCTGCTTTTGCGCCGTTTTTTAGCGCCTGCAAAAGGCAGGCGTTAAGGGACCTGTGGGCTCTGAAGGAGCCCAGAGGTGCCCTCCCAAGCCCCAAGGGACACCCCCTGTCACCCTTGCCCACCCCAGGAGGACACCCAAGGCTGGAGGGACCCATCCCAGGGACATTAAGGTAAGTTCAGGTAAGTGTTTTTTTTTTTTTTTTGTGGCATAGGGGGGTCTGATTTGTGCCCCCCTACATGCCACTATGCCCAATGACCATGCCCAGGGGACATAAGTCCCCTGGGCATGGCCATTGGGCAAGGGGGCATGACTCCTGTCTTTGCTAAGACAGGAGTCATTTCTATGAGGGTTGGGAGTCGAAAAAAATGGCGCAAATCGGGTTGAGGCGAAAAAATTGCCTCAACCTGACTTGCCCCATTTCTTGACGCCCAAGCCCCATATCCCCCTACGCCGGCGCTGCCTGGTGTACGTCGTTTTTTTCCACGCACACCAGGCAGCGCCGCCGGCTAACGCCGGCTAACGTCATTGATTAAATACGGCGCCCGCATGGTGCTTCAGAATGGCGTTAGCCGGCGCAAATTTTTTTTGACGCAAATCTGCGTTAGCGCAGTTTTGCGTCAAAAAGTATAAATATGGCCCTATATATATATATATATATATATAATATAGTATTTTGGTTAATAATTTGGTTTTATGTGCAAACTACAGGTTCCATGATACCTCATAACAGGCAGTATGGAAAAGCAATATAAAAGGTAAACATAGTGAAGGGACTCGCTAACCGTGAGAAAGACCGTTTAGGTCGAAACACGTATGTGCATTTGCAATCTGTTTTTACAATACAGGATTGAAAGAGTTCATGGGTTGCGGTGCAAATTACTTTTTGGATTGTAATATATATGGTTGCGGTGCAAATTACTTTTAGGATTGTGATATACTGTATATCCGTGAACTCTTTCTTTTACCATTTGGATTTTGATATATATCTGTGAACTCTGTTCCGATAGGACTTAACCATAGTGACAAGAAAATTACAAATGAAAATTAAGCTCCTCATCATAGTTCAATCCAAAAGGAGTCATAGTCCGCAGTTGAATAATATATCTTGACTCGGTTTTCCAAAATCATTTTCCTACGCATGCCTGTAGTACTCCTTATATACCTAAAACCACAATAGCAATATAGAAACCCTCACAGCGCCTTGAGACACTCACGGGTGATAAGCTGCGCTATATAAATCTATATTTTATTTTATTTCAATAATATATAATATAAATTTAGTCTCACAAGTAATTCTATGTTTGATCAAAATTTCAGTACTGTCTCTAGTAGTGAAAAACTAGAGACAAGATTGAAATTTTGATTGGCACTCGCACAAGCTATTAAGCGTGTTGTGTAAAGTGACCGCATTGTGGATATATATATATATACATATATATATATATATATATATATATATATATATAGTTGTTAGCCCATCAAAATTTAGAAATGCCCACCGTCTGACCTTGCAAGCTCACTGAGCATGTTGAGTCGCCGAATAATATATAATAACCAAATAGAAAATACAAATGCAAAACTGCCTTCTAGTCTTGATTAAGGGCACTTGACAGGAAACGCTCCTACATAAAGAGGAAAAATATGACGAGCAATGGCAAGTATTGGTTTTGCTTTCTTATCTTGCTCAGTTTACTGTATAGTAATATTTCTCAGATTCCAGCCAGCTGGATAAAAATAACAAAATGATCACAGCTGCCTGGAGAGCAAGCACTTTTTTGTTCAAGCATACAATTTCTGCTCAATCAAAACATGTACTCCTGGCTCCTATCGTGTGGGCAAAGCCAAAGCCCCTCTTGAGCGATGCCCACATAATTGTCTGGCAACAGCTGCACTGTCAAGCCAGATCATAAAAATGGAATACAGGGGAAAAACAACATGCATGGAGCAACTCATCACCGAGTGTGCTGGAAGTGTTATTAATTATACAATTCAGCAGCAACAAACAAATGCAGCCTTAAAACAAAACACAGAAGGCTAAATAAACCTTTAATTATCTGGGATAATCATGTGCACTAGGGCATTCTGTAGGATTAGATGAAAGGGAGAGAAATCTGTGTATTTTCCTCAAAATGTTGACTTAATTTTCATGTTTCCCGCTTCCTGCCCCCTCCTTGATTCAAGCAAGGCATGAAGTGGGACATTTGTTTTTTACATTTTTTCAGAGACCGTGAGACAGAGCCAGGGCCTGTACAAATGAGTGGAAGAACAGCAATAGCAGAGTATAAATATTAAAGATGCAGGTGATGGAGTGTGATTTTCTTTTACAAAAATTAAACATGTCTATTAACAAAGTGCAATTTACAATTTAACATGACTATTTTACTTCTAATTTGTAGTAGGCAACCACACTTAGCTATTAAAAGCAATGCTTGAGATAACATGTTGTAATGAATTAGGTTAGCTTAATAGTTATACCGTTTTAAATGTTAACTTTACACGTTTAAGGGTAAGAGGGCCTCACATTTTTTCATGGTTGTTTTGCACACGTTGTTTTTTTTTTTTTCTCTTCCCACTGCAGATGCTGTCATTTTCCAGAAGCCTTCTATTAGCTAGTGAACAGACATTTGCAATGCATTAGACGACTGATAGTGAATCTCTCACTGGAAGGAGGAAAAGATGCCAGGAAGCCTGACTAGTTGGATGAGTCGTCTGTACAAGATATCCTGCCCAGTGTTACAGCTCAAGGATTTAGCCTGTGTGAAAGCATGGGAACTAAGCAAGTTTACCTGCCCCCAGCCTTTGGAGAAGGATGATTGGTTTTTGAGAGTGGTAACAAGATAAAATGGTGCAAGTAGAGTTTTGTTGAATTATATTAGTGTGTGTTCCTTAGCCTAGAAGGGGACTCCCTAATTTGCTGTCTTTCACACGCTTTGTGCACTAAAGGGATGCTCACTGACTCTGAACTGAGAAAATCTGCCTCATCACTACGAATCTCCACAAGTTGAGTAAAGACTTCATTCTTAAGCATTCTTATCCACTGATCAGCAGTGGCAGCTTGTACTTTTACCAGGGAAGGGACTGGTGGGGGCACAAACGCACACGTAAACACTCACTCCCACTCATGCATTCACACAGGCAGGTACACACACATACACACACACACATCCATTCACAACTTTAATTCCCAAATATTCATGCACACATGCACGCATGCACCAAACATTAAAAATAGAATTATACTCATCTGCATGCACAGCACTGTGCATCGGAGATCCCAGAAGGACTGGCTCTCACTGGCTGACCAAAGAAGGAAGGCAAAGGCCCCTCACTGATCACAGAGTTGGGGGAAAGTGAGACTGCTGATCCTACACCACTTTGTGACAAGGTGTCACTGATTGTCAGTCAGCCCTGGGCAATTCAGGGCTTAGAACTGGGGCACCCAGGTCTGAGGCAATCATTGATGGTCCCCCTCATCATGAGGGGGATGACCTCGAGGTGCTTTGCCAGGCTCAAGATCTCAGGCTCACAGGAGCTGTGACTTCTTCAGCCCGGCAAACATCAACTCAGGCAGCCAGGGGCCTGACCATTTAGCGGATGTCTAGCTCCTGGCTGCCTGACCTGAAAATAAAGGGTGTCTGTTAGGATGGCCTTTGCTCAGCCTGACAGACACTCCTTAAGGTGGCCAAAAGGTGAGGGGGCTGTGGGTGCTCATCAGAAGCCTGCATTTGGTTTTATGAAGCTGACACCTTATCTATTTGCTTAACCAAATGCATTTTTAACCAATCCCTCCTTACATTAGATTAAGGGTTTTACTTTACAGAATTGACTGTCTGGCTATTTTTATGTTCTTTATGTAATGTTGGTACCTGTAATGTTTGTTTCTTTTTCTAAGATATCGGCTTTTAGAAAATGTAAATGTATAACAATAAAACGAATGATTCAAAACCCTTTATTGACAAATGATTTGATCTTACTAAATTGTTAATAAGTCCCTTTTAAACTCTCTTTGTCATTTCCTGTGGAGCCTAAAGGTTTCACAGTTAATGGTAATATATGTATATTCTAGCTCCTATTCACCTTCCCACGTTGATGTACAAAGGTCCATAGACCAGTTGTGGGGTTTGTATGATGATTACACTTATAGATTAAGATGTAAAAATCCTCATTCCATCACAGGATCCCTGCTGCCCGGATTACAAGAAGCCTCTGGAATGCATGGATGTGCCTCCAGGCTTCTCACAATGTGAGGGACTTATGTATTTAGGAAGCAGTCACAGCTCTTCCCGTGCGCTGTCACTGCACCTGGGCCGATGGGGTCCTCTGTTTGATAAAAGCCGGGCAGCTTTAGGTGGGGTGCAACTGGTGCGGCCACACTGGGCGCTGACTTGGGAGGGGGCGCTGACCTCGGGGGGGGCGCTGTGTTTACCAATAATTTACAATTTAAAATCACCTGAAGCGCTGGTGCGTTCAGCTGTCAGGCAACAATAAAAATGTCACAATAACTTGTGAATAATGTTCGTGACAGAAAGAGAGATCGGAGTTTTGTTCAGTGGCAGTTTTGCCTCACCATAAATCAGCGCAGAGGGTTAATATGTCTGCTGCTTAGAACATATCTGTACTTTATGTGGATAGCTGAGCGGATTAGTAAAGCCAGCTTTTAACATGACCTTTCAAACATATGAAATGTATATCAGAGAGGGGCTATGGAGAGATGCGGGTCACTTTGCGGGTAGTAGTGCCGGATTCCGAGGAGGAAGTCATGGGAGGTGCGCCAAAACAGATTGTTGCACAGGGCACCACCAGTGCTAAAGCTGACCCTGGATATAAGCAATAAATACCTCACTTCTATGGAGCAACATCTCCAAAAATTATTAATGTCACCTCCAACCTCACTGTAAAAACATGGATTACATGTGGTATCTTCGAGGATTACCCTGATAGATGTAGGTGGGCAGGGGCGCTTGGCCCCAAGGCGCTGTGCGGAGTTGCTAGCTTGATGGTGTCTGTGGGTGACCCCAAGCAGGCAGCAGTACAGCTTGAGAGGCTAGACGGATGCTGCTCATCCGCTACATGCGTTATTATCCTGGTGTGCATGTCCCTGTGACCTTTGGAGCAGGTAATCTGACAGGAATATACTGAATCTTTCACTGTTTCTGCATGGGGTAAAGGAGCCCGGCATCTTGGGGCTTTGAGTAAACCGGTACATGACTGCTGGGTGGAGGGAAGGTGATTCTATGTCAGAACCGGAGGCTCAGATTATGCTTCTCTTTCCATGCTTTATTTTTTAACAGCAGCCAATGAAAATCATGGAAAAACAAAAACTACAAATCCCAACACTTGCAATGTCACGTGATGACCATAGAGGAGGAAGCCTATAAAGTGTTACCTCACACCCAGCCACTCCTCTTTCTTTGCTGCTTCGCAGCCAGTTAAGTGGTTTTTCCCTTTTCTCTGATAAATTGTATGTGATTTTAATTGTGTTTGGGAGCGGTGTTTCCCTCCCGATAAAACGTCGGTTTGGATCGCTTTTCTAATTGTGGAGTGGGAGCAGGGGAACGAGGACTTGCGTGTTTTCGTGCAGTCCTCTCTTTATAGCCGGTGTTATATTTATTTTATTATATATATTTTATGGCACGCGCTCTACGTGAGCGCGTTATCCGGAGCTGTGCAGCCCATGTGCACGCTTCACTCCGGAGCTTCCTTCAGTGAGAGTTGTTCGCGCTGAGACGCGAGTTGTTTGATCTGCCCCGGGAGGTCCAGCACGAAGTTGAACCTACACATCAATTGTTTGGAACTCCTAGCCGGCTCATTCGCAATCAAGAGTCTCTCTCCCCTCAAGGCGAACTGTTGTGTTCTCCTTCGTATGGACAATATCTCGGCGGTGAGATATGTCAAGTTGGGGGGAACTCGTTCCCGCATCTTAGCAGAGATAGCCAAGGAGTTTTGGCATTTTTGCCTTCAGCACAGGATTTCAGTTGTTGCGGAATACCTTCCTGGGGCCAGCAACTTGGTGGTGGACTGGAACTCTCGCCACCTGAGAGACTTCAGCGATTGGAGGTTAAATCCCAGAGTATTCAGAGCTCTTTCTGCACAGTGGGGTCCTTTTTCAATAGACCTTTTTGCGTCTCGCCTCAACCGGCAAATCAAACGTTTCTTCAGTTGGAGACCAGAACCGGAAGCATCGAAGACGGATGCCTTTCTTCAGGACTGGTCTCAAGAACAGAGTTACGCTTTTCCTCCCTTCCTCATGATACCCAGGGTTTTGGCTCAGATCAGACGTCAGCAAGCGGACTTGGTCCTGGTGACTCCTCTTTGGAGATCTCAGGCATGGTTCCCGTTGGCAATGGAGTTGAGTTGCAATCATCCGATCCTTCTTCCCTTCCGGGAGAATCTTCTCCAAGACCCTCTGGGTCTTTTACATCCATTAATCCTGTCGGGTCAGCTATCCCTGATGGCTTTGCGTCTTTCAGGGAAAGATGAATCATCCCAGGACTTTCGCAAGAGTCTTCCAAATTCATTGCAGGTTCATGGTCCTCCAGCACTCACAAGAGATATGCTTCGGCTTGGAAGCGATGGAGTGCTTGGTATAGTTCTAGGAGTGCGGATCCTTCTTCAGCAGATTGCTGTCTGGTCCTAAATTTCCTATCCTCTTTAGCGGCGTCAGGTCTAGCTTATCGCTCTATCAATAATTATCGGTCTGCTATTTCGGCAGGGCATTTACCAATGGAGGGAAAACCCATTGGGGAGTCTCCAATTGTTTGTAAATCAATGAGGGGTATCAGCTTGGCTAATCCCCCTCGTCCTCGCTATTCTTCCCTTTGGGATGTGAATATTGTCCTTAGTTTTTTAGAATCTTGGCCTTCCAATAGATTTTTGTCTAGGAAACAGCTATCAGCTAAACTCACTATGTTGTTATGTTTAATTTCCTGTAAGAGAGTTTCAGATGTTAGAGCTCTGGATTTGGCTGGGAGAGTTTTTTCCCCGGAGGGGGTTTCTTTTTCTATTTCGCATAGAACTAAATGCAATCTGAAGGAAGTGTCCTATCCCTGTTTTGTGGACAACCCCAAACTATGTGTGGTGCAGTGCCTTAGGGCTTACGAGGTGAGCACAGAAGAGTTTTGTTCTGATATGGGGGGGTCACTTACTCATTTCATTAGTTAAGCCTTATCATCCTGTTTCTTCAGCCACCCTCGCTAGATGGATGCGATGGTTGCTGAATGAAGCCAGCATTGATATTTCTAGATTTGGTGCTCATTCTTCCAGAGGAGCCATGGCTTCAAAGTCTTTGGCTTTGGGTTCGCATTTAGAGGACATTTTAAGGGCAGCAGACTGGTCTTCTCCTTCGACTTTTAAAACTTTCTATTGTAAACCTATGGTGGATATTGCATCGGTGGTTGTGAATCAGGTTTGAACAAGCATAATCTGAGCCTCCGGTCCTGACATAGAATAAAAAAGTTTCTAGCATTCGCGTTAAGAATTTTTCAATTCTATTAAGGACACGGAGGCGAGGATTATCCCGCCGCACTGTTGTATATGTTTTATTGTGGTACAAATTATTTCTTGAAGTTCATATACAAATTACTGTATTTCAGTGCTAACCCACACTGTTTAGTAGTAGATATAAGTATCACTTTATGGTATTCAGTTCTTATGGCCTGAATTTTCCTTTTTTCCTAGGAAATGACGAGAAGTAGCTTCCGCCCATTCCAGTATCGTTCAAAGTCCAGTCAAGTTGGCTTCCAGTTCTTCTGTTTTTTCAGGATTTCGTTTTCAAGTTTCAAGTTAAGACTTTGACTTATCTGTTGCGAGTTTGGACAAAGAAAGAGGAGTGGCTGGGTGTGAAGCAACACTTTATAGGCTTCCTCCTCTATGGTCATCACGTGACATTGCAAGTGTTGGGATTTGTAGTTTTTGTTTTTCCATGATTTTCTTTGGCTGCTATTAAAAAATAAAGCATGGAAAGAGAAGCATAATCTTCGCCTCCGTGTCCTTAATAGAATTGAAAAATTCTTAACGCGAATGCTAGAAATATTTTTATTGACTGGCACACAGGCCCGATTCACTGTACGGGCTTGCGCTGTATTATACAGCGGAACCCCACAGTGTAGTAGAAAGATGTGTATTCCAAACAGTGTGCATGTGTGACCCTTTGATGCTTGTATAGTTTTACGCATGACACTGTGCTAAACCTGTGATCGTTCAGTTTATGCAAGTGCGGGTATAATTTCACAAAACACCCACAGATGTCTTTTCTCTGTCTTGCTGCTCCCAAATTAATTCAACTGCAGTTTGTCTGGAGTACGTCTGTAACTTTTACTGTTTTCACTGCACATTTCAGCTACAGGACAAGAGTCTGCTTCAAACTACTGAGCCAACTGCCGCCTTGTAAATCTCAGGAGATTGACATGGTTTGAAGGATTCAGCAGGCCTCCTGTGCTAGTGCCGTGATGAGAACTTGCAAAACTGCCCAGGGTTTGTGCAAACGCTTCATGCACAACCGGTGTGCCCTAATTTGTGTGCAGCCCCCGCCCGCCCTCTCAACCGCGCATCCTGCACCAATAGCTATAATGTGAGCACACACATGTCGGGGGCGGATTGTGTTCAAGCACCGTGGTGCCTTATGTAGGAGTAGCTGTGAAATAAGCACACCGAGTGGTTCACGCACCACGGGACATCCTGCACTGTGATGTTGGGCCCCTAGACCCTCATATTAGTAAGATAATAAGACGCAGACACAATGGTAGGGTTCTGCAAACTGGCCCTGGGCACGTGCGCCCAGGCCTTTTTATTGGCAGGGTCACCTGACTGGTGACGCCTGTGGGTGGGTGTGTGATGTATATGTAAGACCAGCCCTCAGCCGAGTGGCTGGCAAAACACTAGAACATGTCCAGCAGGACACTACATCCCTCCAAAACTTTATTGAGGAACAAAACAAAGTCCAACCTGTAAAATAAAACATAGTAACAAAACACCACCATCAGTCTCTCGGCCTCGAGAAGGCAGGCTGCAGTATTGCAGGGGACAGGTGCAGCTGGGAGCACCCGGACACCTCCGCACAAGTCCATGATTTAACCAGGTACAGCTGAGCATGAACACTGTGTGGAAGACGTCCGGACTATGTAATAGTCAGATGGTTGGTTAAGTGTCCACTCATGCACTGTGGTTCAGTCCTGTGGACACTCATGGCGAGGCTGGTGGTGTTTAAAGTTCACTTTATTCTAATTGGGTGCCTCACTCTAATTGGGTGTCTTATTCGAATTGGGTGCATCAGGAGCGTTGGTGGTGTCCGCTGCGAATATGCTTTTTGAGACATCCTGGCTTCATGAAGGCAAATCCCTCGAAGACGGATTACATCTGTGATGGTGTGAAATCATCCGCTGAAGGCTTAATACATCCTGATACTTTGTCGGTGGAGCAGCTTCCAGACCACCTCTCTTTTGTGGAAATTTCCTTGAGGCCCTTTCAATGGACTGCCACAGGACTGACGTGGACTGTGCTGGGCTGCGTGTGGGCCATCTCTAGGCCTCTGCAGGCTCCCCGATGGGAGCCACGGTCAAGTCATTCGTGCAGCCACAAGGATGGATGATTTGTGGTCAGTGCGCTTGCCGACATGGACCAGGTGTAGGTGAGCTCTCAGAAGGTCTTAGGTAACTTGTCTCTCACGTTGCCAGGAGGGTGTCTTGTTGGTGTTGTTGTATTGCGGATGTGATGACCCACCTTGGTATTTTCTGCTCCTTTGATGGATACTGTGATGCACATGGCAATGATGGTGCTTGCCATTCGGAGACCTGGATGACAAGTGATGTTGCTGGAGTGAGGGTGACTGGAGGGACTTCACCAATAGCTAGTGCAGTTTTTATTTTCCTCATGTGCAGATGTTAGCAGTGGTGCCATCTGCTTCAAGCAGCCGGTGACAGGTGTCTTGGACTGTACTCAGTTCGTGCATTTAGGCGTCTCATAATTGGCACTCCCGCCAAGCTATCTCCAAGTGGCGTCTCTGCACCCTGGTGGCTGTCTTGTCTGTGGGTGCACTCTTTCTTCGTGGTATGAGTCCTCCATCTCTCCACCCTTTGATCTTTCGCTCTTGTACTCCTGTGGTCGTCGGTGTTAAAGTGTGACATGTGTTGTCACACAATCTCCTCTCTTCCCTTTTCACAGCGTTGCGTCACGCCACACTCTCTTCTCCTTTGTTGTGGCGCTTTTCTCAGTGTTGTAGTAGTGGCATCTTGCCACTCAGGGTGTGCGACTCTCCTCTTGCCTATTGCAAGTTGCTTTTGACTCCGTCTTGAGGCAGTGTGGGGGAGGCCACTCCTTGATTATTCTCTGGCTAATTGCAGGGCAGTGACGGTGGGTCACTTTCTTTCCCGCCTCCTCTTTACTTGAGGACGCAGTGCTTGCGCCTCAAGGCAGCGCCGTCGCAGTATTAGGTCTTGATTGAACCTGGGCGTGCTTTTCAACGGTGGCCATCTTGTGTCGTGCTAAGGTCGGCTGACACGGCCTCACTTCCCTTGCATTACGTTGGTCTCTGTCCATCTTCTCAGGCTCTTGCCCGTGTTGTCAGTTTCGGTGGCGCAGCTCTCTGTGCATCTCTGACATTGTCCCTTTTTTCTTTTGGGCGTCTTTTGTTGCCGCCTGGCATGTCCCTCTCTTATCTTGCAGTGATGTCCATCACTGCTGGGGCATGTGGCGTTCTTTTGGCGGTGGACAGGTGCTAGGGGATGCGCATTCCATGCGCGCTCTCCTCGTGCTACTTACGTCCATTTTTCACTGTTGCAGCTTGGCTGGGATAGCTGCAGTCTTCTCCTTGTCAGTGCAGCGCCGTACTCTTCGTTTCCATCTTCTGCACCATTTCCAACCACGGGCGCTTTTGTTCTGGTACAGTCACCCTCTGGGGTGTTGCTGTAAACTTGTCTTGCAACACAGGTTGTTTCCCTATTAAAACAGAAACAAGGGTGCAGTACCTATTTTGGCCACTAGATGCCCCTAGTGCAGTTTTTTTCAGCTGGACAGACAGTCTTTCCTCCTACCAGGCCTCATTTGTTCAAACAGATGCCAGTGAGGAGCCATGCTTCCAGAAGAGTTTGTCAGGCTGGAGGGGGCAGCAGGAGCTGTAGGTACGTTTTATTTTATTCTTTTTTCTCACTTTTCTTCATTTTTCCTTTCTGTCCATTTTTTTTCTAGGCAAAAATGCACAGCCTCGTGGAAAAAGGGGCAAACAACATGGAGTTCAGTGAGGGTGAGGGGCGGTATAGGGCACTTTAATTCTTCTTTTAGGTGCGTGTCAGCACCTCTCCCCTTCCATCCACGCAGTTCTTTGTTTTTTCTTGAAAGGGGGGCCGCGGCCCTGGGCACTTTTCTTTTCTTTGGTGCGTGTCGGGCAGCACCTTACCACCAGGCAGTACCTGTTTATGCGTGGGCACAGCAGCCTTCCCACACGCTGTGGACCACGCTTCAGCATTATAACTTGAAGAAAAGGGGGGTATCGGCCCGGGGCATTTTTCTTTACTCTTGGTGCACGATAGCACAATTTTCTTGATGCGCGGCTGCAGCAGCATGTCTCACGCTGCGGGCCGCGTTACCTTCTTTTCTGGCGGGGCGGGGTGGCCGGCCCTAGCCATTGTTCAGTGTTTTCTTTTTTGTTCTTCACGGTGCGCAACAGCACCATTTGCCCACATTATGGTGGCCGCAGCAGCATTCCCGCATGCTGTGGGCCGCGCTTCGGCTGACATAGGGGCGGCTCCGGGCATTTGTGCACAACTCTTCTTTGGTGCGCAACAGCACCACTCACGGCACGGTCGCAGCAGCCTTCCCTGATGCTGCAGGCCGTTCTTGCTTTTCTTCCACGGAGGAAGGGTGGCCCTGGGCACTCAGCACCTCGACAAAGCGCAGTAGCGCTTTCACTTCCGGCGACCGCAGCCGTTTAGGCAGTGCTGCTGGGCTCTCTGGTCGCCACCTCCTACCACTTCACATGCATCGGCAGGGCTGGGGCTGCAACGGCTTTCTTCTCCCCGACTCGCTCTTCCTGCGCCGGTCGCTGTCGTGCTGGCAGGATACACGGGGGTGCCTTATGCAGAGGCATTCTTTCCCCCCATGACCACCGGCAAAGTTCCTTTCGGCAGCCACATGGGGTTGTAGTGCCCACTCTAGTCGCCAATGTGATGTTGGGGCTCTAGGCTCTCATATTAGTAAAAACATACGACGCAGATACAGTGGTAGGGTTCTGGAAACTGGCCCTGGGCACGTGCTCCCAGACCTTTTTATTGGCAGGGTCACCTGACTGGTGACACCTGTGTTGGGTGGGTGTTGGATGTAGATGTAAGACCAGCCCTCATCCGCGTGGCTGGCAAAAACACTAGAACTTGTCCAGCAGGCCACTACATGCACCACTGGATATTACGTGACCACTCAAAGTGTGCCCGCAGTGTGTCACGCACCGCGAACCTCCTGCACCGAGAGCTGTGACTGGAGCACCCTTCGCAGAGCACGGTTTGTGTGCACAACCCACAGGACGTCCAGCCCACTTGCTGTGATGTGAACACTATTCCTGTGCATTCTAACGGGTGTGCCTTCTCTCATACACCTGGCACTGCACACGGATCGGATTCTGTCCATAAAGATGCTCTATCGACTGAAATAATAGAAGCATTGTTTTGATTTGTCTTGACGCAGGGATTGATTTATAAATCGTTTCCTTCATTGATTGCTTTGCGGTCTCCAGTCATATGAAATGATCAAATCTCATCTGAAGGCACCCCTGCGCAAGGGACGGCTGCGAGATATACTGTGTGAACTGGCATTGCATGTATGGCCCACCCAGTTACAAGTGGCTTTGGCATTAATATGAAATCCATCTAGGAGCAAATAATATGCTTCTAATACGGCAAATGTGTGTATTCTGCATTTAATTTGTACTTGTTGCTGAGATGGCATGATGCTGGTACTAGTAACGCAGGCCTGGCACGAAATATTGTATGGACAAATGCGACATCGTATTGTCACATACATTGTGAGAGCACAGCAGTCATGTTTTACATTTTCTTAAGTTCGCTTATGTTTTTACAGCCTCAGCACAGATTCCAATAGTGGTTCACATAACCATTGCTCTGGACTATTACAAGCTACATATTTGCACTTTTGTGTCTTTAATATGCATCACAACAACATATAAAAACGTAATGTTCTAATTGATGTCAGCACTCTGAAAACATAACATAAACTGGGTGGATTCAGTCAGCACTCCTGCACATTGAAGTGTGGAAGGCTGAATCTCTCTTGCCTGATTCAAACTCCTGACCTAAGGGTAGCTCTAGACATCCATGACAAGGTTTATCTGATTACCATGCTAGCTGTCTAAAACACCACTTTTATATTCTTGCGTTTCCTGAGAGATACCCAAAGAAGAGAAAGTGTGAGCACCTTCTCTGCTTTCTAATGGGTATGATGTCCTGAATCAGAGATTGGAGCAGAAGCTTTCCTGAACCTGCCAAACCTCACTGTGGTAACATGACTTTTACAATTTCTTTCTATTCGGAGGTGGTAAGATATTTGAAACATGTTTTCCATGGGCCAATATCTTTTTAACATTTCGCATTAGTTAAAACCTTTTGATTTTACTCATATTATATGTATAATAATATGCTTGCTTACAGGTGACTTTAGCCAGCCCCTTCATCCATTGGTGTTATTGTGTCATTCACATTTTCCTTCCACTCGCTGCACCACACAGCATGAGTTGATGGTTCATTCCAATTCAGCTATTGGCTAACTTCACTGTGAGAGATTACATTCTCCCTTTCACATGGAGCATGTCCACAGGCAAAGTAGTCCCCTTAGGTTCCAGGGACTGCGAAGTCTACTTTTTCAGGCCAAAATATATTTTTGCTTTCATCCAATGCTTCTATTTTTACTTGAGGTCCAAGCCTCTTCCCCAACAATGACATTTTGCAAAACCACAACAAAACAAGCATTGGCAAAGCCAATAAGCCTGCCAGCCAAAGGCAGACCTACTGGCTTTGCCAACACTTGTTTCATTGTTTCTATGTGTGCTGCTATGACCAATATATTGGTTCATGTCATCATACAGACCATAATTACAGCTCTGCAGTGCTTTACAGCATTATACAGAGACTGCATTTAGAAAAGGGTGCAACCCGCTCAGCATGCGGTTACATAGGAAGAGTGTCAGAACGTTTCACTGTTCTTGATATCGCTTGCATTGATGGATGAAAGGGTTAACTTCCCATAAATTACATTCTCTGATCAATAAGGAGAATCCCCGAAACAGGCAGAATATCTATATGGTGAAGAGACATTTGTACAGATTTATGGCAAATACGCAGCCGTCAGGTCTGCTAGAGGTTGCACATCACTTCTGACACGAACAAAAGAGAATTAATTCATGTTGAATAGAAGTTATTTAGGTAAACATAAATGTTTCATGTTATATTCTTCACACTCTCTTGATGGGATATTTTTAAATAGTGTGTAAAGGCATATGCCAAATGTCCAACATCTCTGCTTCTGGTTATTCTACCTGATTGACCCTTCCTTACGGGGTCTCTTAATCGGGATTCTCAAGATTTGCTGCTTGAAGACATTTGCTTTTTAAGACAGTGGCCCTTATTTAGAGTGTGTCAGATGGAATACTCTGTCACAAATGTGGTAGATGTTCTGACCACTCTATTACAAGTGCATTTGAACCCATGGAACCTGTAATATGACAGCGGGAGCATTCACCATGTTTTAAGAAAGTATTTCACGTTCCACTGGTAAGGTTTGATTTTTATTATTATTCATGTCACACTCCATTACTGTAGTTATTACGTTATTTGGTCTCCTAAATGGTACATTTTTCGTTTGTATAACGTTTTTTTCTTCTATGAAACTCTCCTTCATATGTTTTAATATCTAATATTACTTTTCTTGTGCTGAAGCCACTATTGCCTGAAATTCAGGTTCTCCGCTGTCCCTCTACCTTTCGGGGTATCCACTTTCTATCTTGGCTTCTTTAGCTTTCGTAGACTTTGCTCCCTGTATTACCACATCCATGTATATACAACTTCTGAAGATCATCTTCCACCTTCTCTTGTTCTTTACTATCTTGTTTCTTTCCCATTTCTTTGCTTTTGCAAAATTGATATGCCTAGTTTTTTCCTTGTTACAGCAGTTGTTTATTATACTTCTTGTTATGCAACTTAGAACTGTTACTTGGAATGTTAAGGGGCTTAAACACCCCCTTACACATCAGCGTGTCTTATCTCACCTAGCTCATTTGAAATGCCACATTGCTTTGTTGCAAGAGACTCACCTCAACGACTCTGAGGCAATTAAGCTTAAAAAACAATGGGTAGGGGACATTTTCTACTCCTCTTCCACAACAAACAAAAATGGGGCCATTATACTCTGTCATAAATATCTCAAACCTACTATATTTTCACAACATCAAGATACAGAAGGCTGCTGAGTACTTGTTACATTTACAATTGACAATATTTATCTTGCTATCCTAAATATAAAGGGTCCCACATGTCCAGATTCAAATATTTGGAAGAATCTTTCACATATTGTCTCTGAACAATTCAGTTGGTGACTGCAACCAAATTCTCTATCCATTTTTGAACAGACGTTCCACGTCACGTTTCGTTCCACATGCCTCCCACAAAGCTTTTAAAAACTTTATTTTATAGCATTCTCTTTCTGAGTCCTGGAGAATGTACAATCTCGACCTCTTGGAATATTCTTTTTATTCTCCTACCCCCCACTCCCATTCTAGCCTTGATTATATCTTTCTGAGTAAAGGTTTATTGCAACATATGGTCAACTCTGAAATCGGTGCTATTTTGATCTCAGATCAGGCACCTGTGATTACTAACCTTGATCTTTTTCTTCATGGTTCTAAAACGTCTTCATGGAGGTTTAATAACTCTCTACTTTCAGATGCTACTTTTATCTCTTCCTACAGTAAGTTTACAGAAGAATACTTCCACATCAACGATAGTGGTTAACTATCATTTCATTTTGTGTGGGATGCATTCAAAGCAGCCTCAAGGGTTTCATCATAAGTTATGCTCACTAAAACAAAAGTCTGCTCAACAAAAATCGACTTCCATCCTTCAAGTCCCTTGAACATGAATACTATACTCTCAAAGCTAGTAAATCACATCTAGAAGCATTAGTCTCAGCTAAAATGGAGTTTAATCAATATACCACTGAACAAGCATGCGGCACCCTCCTGAAAATAAATGCCAGATATTATGGTGGTAACAATAAAGTTGGTTCTCTTCTAGCTCAATATTTGAAACAAAGAAAATAAAAAATAACTATTAAATCTATCACAGATAACAATGGTGTTAAACACTATAGAGAGAAAGATATAGCATTGTGTTTCGCTTCCTACTATAAGGACCTATATACTCCAGAACACACACCATCAGTTGAATCTATCAACCAATATTTCTCTATTCTCAAACCAAAAGACCTAATGCAGATTGACCTCTCATCTTTAGACCAACCCCTACAGTTTACCAAAGTATATACAGCTTTACAATCTCTCCCCAAGGATAAGGCTTCAGGCCCACATGGCTTCACAGTAGAATTCTTTATTCAGTTTGCTAAGTCTCTCATCTCCAAACTCTTTCAATTACTTAATCACTTTATAAAGTCAGGTTCTGCATCTGGCTTATTTACGGAGGCCATGATTTGTCTTAGTCCCAAAAAAGACCGGGATGCAACTGAATGTAAATATTATAGACCCATATCTGTCATTAATACAGATTATAAACTCTGCCAAAGTTTTAGCTCTCTGTTTACCCCTATATATACCTGAACTTATTGATTCTCATCAATCAGGTTTTATCCCTAATAGAAACGTAGCAGATAATTCTCGTACTTTTTAAAAATATTATTAACAAGGCTTCTAAACTTAAGATTCCTCTTGCAGCTTTATCATTGGATGCGGAAAATGCCTTCGATAGGGTCTACTGGGGTTTCTTGTCAAAGGCATTGGAATGGCATGGACCAGGTACTAAATTCCGACATTTTATATCCATTCTTTATTCTTCACCATGTTCCTTGGTTATAACAAATGATATCCGATCTCCTTTTTTCCCTCTTAAAAGGGGCACACGTCAGGGATGCCCATTATCTCCTTTACTATTTATTTCAGCTCTCGAACCCTTTCTATACTAATTAAAAATGTCTGAACAATTTACGGGGTTTCAAATTAATAATACACACATTAAATTTATGACATATGCTGATGATATTCTTTTGTTCATGCCTCACTCTGACACTTCTCTTCCTGCATTCCTGTATGAGCTCAACTTATATTCTGATGTATCTGGCTATAAACTTAATATAGACAAAACAGTGGTCTTACCACTTAATTCTCATTGCACTGGCTCTGTATTCCTTGATGCAGGATTATCTTGGAATTCTTCTAAGATTAAATGCCTGGGGGTATGGTACTGCACTACACTCAAGGAAACACTAAAGACTAATTCAGAAATCTTATCTGCAAAGCTTGTACATCTCACACAGAAATGGTCTCCGTTATATCTCACGTGGTGGGGCCGCTTGGACACCCTTAAGAAGAGGCTTCTCCCTATCATTAACTTCTTCCTTATGATGCTTCCTATTAAGATACCTACACTTTTTTTAAGTTCAATTGATAAAATTCTATCCAAGTTGCTGTGGAACGGTTAACAACGCCGAATCTCTCTCTCGAAATTAAAACTTCCTAAAGTACAAGGAGGAGTTAATTTTCCTGACTTTTAAACTTATCACAAATCTTTTGGCATTAAGCAAATACAACCCTATTTATCTACATTCAATGATACACCTCAAGAGCTAAGGTTCTCTTTGGAAGAAACATTTATTTCTCCCTTTTCCCATAAACACATTATATTTATGTCTAACCCCTGCCAAAATTCTGTTTGCCCAGCACTATCTCCCATTCAGTCAACTTATTGAAACCTTTTTTTATTTTGCATCTTACCCCCATTAATCAATTCTTTAACAGTCCTATTTGGCACAATAGTTCTCTTAGGAAACAAGGTAAAGGTTCTTGCTGGTGAAGTTTGTTTGCTCTTACGTAGGATGACCTGTGGGAGATTAGTTCTCCTCGGAAAATGGCTTTTGTTGCATCACAAAGGGTCACCGGAGATACTTCACCAGTATGATTTTTGGGAAAATTGCATTTCACGGCATCCTTGATGCCGTCGTGTGAAACCGTGTCCCTAAGCACTACTTCATTAAGAACCCATAGTCTGGGGAATGGGAGATGTGGGACCACTAAGCTTAGTGTTATTGAGACTGGGGTCTGATCTGAAATGGCGCTAACATCAATTTTGGTATCAAAAGGGTTGAGCATGAGGGTCTGGGAGGCCAGGAAGAAGTTGAGTCTGCAGTATGTCCTGTGGACATTGGAGTAAAACATGTAGTGCTGCTCCTGGGGTTGGTGATTATGCCAGGCATCCACCAGGGCCAAGTCTAGTATTCCCTGAGCTATGGCTATGGTTGTGCAAGGTTCACCCTGTGGAGGATAAGAGCGACCTAAGGGAGGATTCAGTGAGATGTTATAGTCACCGCCTAGGATAAATTTACTGCATTAAACATGTGAAATCCTCATGAAAAGTTTTGTGTAAAATTCTTCCCCATCTCCATTAGGGCCATAGATCGCGGCTATGGTCAGCTGTGGGGAACCATATGTGCTTCATATCCATATTTGTCGTCCCTTGTGGTCTCTATCGGTACTGTCTAGGTTAAAGCAGACATTGCAATGGAGTAAAATCGCTACTCCTGGGACTTATGGGTTAAGCAAGAGTGAAATTGGGTGGGATACCAGTAGGAATGGAGGCATTTGGTGTCAGCTCGGAGGAAATGTGTCTCATGTAAAAGTGCCACATTTAGCGGGGTGTTTAGACTTGAATGTTAAGGGAAACATTTAGAAATGGGGTCTCTAGCTGGCAAAGGTATTCACCTTTGTCCAAATGGGATCACAATCCTAGTCAGGGTAAGTCACACACAATCCAAATTATTCTGTGCCCACTCTCTGGTAGCTTCGCACTGAGCAGTCAGGCTTAACTTAGAAGGCAATGTGTGAAGAATTTTTGCAATACATCAAACATTAACACAGTGAAAACACCCCAAAAGTACACCACACAAGTTTAGAAAAACATAAGATATTTATCGATTAAATTAAGGGCACAACGACAACGATTCAATAAGCACAAATTGAAATATCACTTTTGTACGATTAAGAAGAGTCCTAAATCTTAGAAATAAGCAGTTGTCTCTTGTTAGCACAAAGTTCCTGGGTTGCGTGAAAAATAACACGCACGTAGATCGCAGAGGAGTAGATGTGTGGAAAAATAGGGTGTAAGTCAGAATTCCCGGCGCAGCACAGATGATGCGCCGTTTCTTTCCATGCTGCAAGGGGCTTTGCATCAATTTCTGGTGCGAAGGCTTGGTTACTCAGTGCAATGTGGGGATCTTTTTGATACCAAGGGACGAAGCGTGGAAAAAGTCACAAGCGTTACGTCAATCTGGTAGGCGATGCGTCAAAATTTCTGTTGCACGGTAGGCGCTGCGTTGATCTTTCACTCAGGAAGTCGGACTGCGTCGTTCCGGCTTGCTTGTGCATCGATCTGGTAGGGCTGTGCGTCAAATGTCCAGTTGCAACGCAGGCGCTGCATCGATCTTCGTTTGGGAAGTCAGGCTGCGTATTTCCAGTTCGGCTGTGCGGGGATTTTTTCGTTGCAGGGCAGGCTGTGAATCATTTCCGGCAGGCTGTGCCTTGACTTTCGGCGCACAAAGAGTTTCCTTGAAGTGATGAAGTCTTTTTGGCCCTGAGACTTCAGAAAACAGGAGGCAAGCTCAATCCAAGCCCTTGGAGTGCACTTGTCAGCAAAGTCAAAGGGCAGCAGGGCAACAGCAGGGCAGCAAAGCAGTCCAGATGAGTCCTTTGGGCAGTCAGGCAGTTCCTCTTGACAGGTTGCAGGTTCAGCTCCAGAAGTGTCTGAGTTGGTGGGGTCAGAGACCCAGTATATATACCCAAACATATCTTTGAAGTGGGGGGAGACTTCAAAGAGTGGTTTTGAAGTGCACAAGGTCCCCTTTCAGTGCAGATCTGTCTGTCAGCATTCCAGTAGGAGGTTTGGCAGTCCACTGTGTGAGGGCAGGCGACTAGCCTTTGAAATGTAAGTGTCAGGCCCTCCACCCTCCCAGCCCAGGAAGACCCGTTCAGTATGCAGATGAGTGCAGATGTGACCGAGTAGAACTGTGTTTGTGGTTGTCTGGGTGAAATGCACAAGGGAGCTGTCAATCAGCCCACACCAGACGTTGATTGGAGACAGGCTGTAAGACACAGATGGATTTTGAGTGGAGAGAAATGCTCACTTTCTAAAAGTGGCATTTCTAAAATAGTAATTAAAAAAAATCCAACCTCACCAAGAAGCAG
The DNA here is from genome assembly GCF_031143425.1 of Pleurodeles waltl. Taxonomy (NCBI): domain Eukaryota; kingdom Metazoa; phylum Chordata; class Amphibia; order Caudata; family Salamandridae; genus Pleurodeles; species Pleurodeles waltl. The sequence goes on from NC_090439.1 coordinate 309,850,170, forward strand.
GACTTTGTATTACCATTCTGTCCACACTACATGTGACCTGGTTACCCCTTTCTGATCAGAATCTATCACTCAAACAGTATCTGAGGGTAGCCCTAATGCTAGCCTATGAAAGGAGCAAGCCACACAGTAATGGAAAATTAATTTAGGAGTTTTCCACTACCAGGACATATAAAACACACATGTACATGTCCTGCCTTTTACCTATATAGCACCCTGCCCTATGGGTTACCTAGGACCTACCTTTGGGGTGACCTATATGTAGAAAAAGGGGAGTTTATGGCTAGGCAAGTACTCTTAAATGCCGAGTCGAAGTGGCAGTGAAACTGCACACACAGGCCTTGCAGTGGCAGGCCTGAGACATGGTTAAGGGTCTACTTATATGGGTGGCATAACCAGCGCTGCAGGCCCTCTAGTAGCATTTAATTTACAGGCCCTGGGCACATGTAGTGCACATATAGTGCACTGTACTAGGGACTTACAAGTAAATTAAGTATGCCAATTGGGTATGAGCCAATGTTACTTCTAACGCGTCACAATCTAGTTCATTTATTCACTCTGGGACTCGTTTTAAGCCAATGAATCTTTTGACCCTGATTGAAGACACCTTAGGACGAGATAGCTAATCAACATGTCAACCAACAAGTCAATAACGTCATCAATAAGACTCGGAAACCACCATGACCTTTCAGTCATGAATAACCACACCAGTTTAGTACAATTTTATGATGTTTATTCCCTATTGGTTACAATTCTACTAGTAAGTTTATTAGTCTCAAAACCATGACACACATCAACATAGTCATAATATGGCAACTCGAATAGGATTTCATCAAAGCAAAGATCATGAACATTAGAACATAGCACAACGTCAACATGTATTAATCTCAGCAGAGTATCATTAGAGCATTATTCAGCAAAGCATTGATTCAGTCACTTGTCTATTTGTGTCCATTTAGTGAACCCCTTAACTAACCTCGAATTGGCATTGGCATGTTGGGCTTCATGCAAAATAATTTGGTAACACTAATTTGGAAAACATTTAACTATGGTCTCTGTCAAAAGGAAGCAGTTGGTACCTAGAAAGGAAAGGCAAACAGACAATTACAATTTCATTATCATATAGTTACCCTCCGTAATGGATCAGCATACAGTCTATCTTTGTCCTCAGGACATCAGTTGATTCGCCATCAGCCAGGGAATTCAGCAAGAAGGATAAGGAGGGACACTTCCCTCATAAGGAGGAAAAGCATATAACGGGCAAGATAAGGGTGAGGATGGTTTGAAGAACCCAACAGCAAAGTCTCTGGGCAGAGTGACAAAGTGTCTGGGCCATAGCAAAAGTTCGCAATGGCATCTCCCAATGGCTCCTTGTGTCAAAGGTTTTTATCCCTTTTCTGTTGTACAGTCTCCTAATTTCTGATTGGGTAGGGTTGGCACCCCACTATCTCCATCCAATGGGTCTCTAATGATTTCATCAAATTTTGTCACCCCATAACAGTTCTCACATAGTTTATTGGTTCTTGTGATTGACGTCTCCAGTGGGTAGAATGTCCGGTATGATTTCATATTCTTGTGGTCCTCTTGCATCCTCAGTCAGTAGGTCCATTGTCTGTACCGGTTTAGGCGACCTTGTACCTGTAACTAATCTACACTGTTGCATTCGGCAAAAATGTTTCTCTGAGCAAGTCAAATTTCATGGGAACGGATCTACTACAGTTACATACATCTAGCTTTGGAAAAATACGAGTACATGCCCTTCAGCAAGTCCGCACACTGCACGTTAGAAAAACACATTTAATATAAAACCGGGCAGCTAGGCCTCGACTCATGCTAACTAAGGCCTAATGATTTATTAGCAAACCTTAACATATAACTCTTAATATTAGTGTAAAATCATACATTTTCATATCATTATTTCATTATTAGTCAATTTCATTAGTCATTGTATACATTGGTGGCCACTCCCCGTGGGCACATTTCAAGCACATGTTTAGCAAAAACACATTAATACATTTTCTATGTGGTATTATTATGCATTAGTTCATAAAACATTTCATGTTAACTTTGAGTATAAGATCTACGCTCCCTCAGTCCCTCCTCTGATGACACTTGTCATCACACGAAACCTTTCCCTTCAGAACCTTTCACTTTCTTAGTTCGCACATTTCATATTCTTCACCCCTTCTTGATTTTTCCCAAATTTCTTTTCCTCTTTTTTTTATTTCGTTTGGCAATTTTCTTTTAATTCTTTTACTAATTTTGCATGATAACCATAGTCCAAATAAACAAGTTAGAACAATCAATATACCCCCTATTATTTTTGCAAGTATCCCATTCAAAATACTACTAAACCAATTCCCCACTTTAGTAATTCCTTTTCCAATATTTTCCCAAACTCCAGGTTCCTTCAGCTCTTTCAAATCTGTACTGTCTCTTGTTAGGTTAGTAAGCATACCTCTAATGTTATTACTATTATCAGGAATAAATGCACAACAGTGGCGCTCATTAAGCATCTTACAGACTCCGCCACTCTTCGATAAAAGGATGTCTAAAGCAACCCGGTTTTGAAGAGTCATAGCCCTCTCCGCAGCAAGTTCAGTATGCATCAGGAGTGTAGCCCCTGTGAAGTTTGCCAGCATGTTATCCACAATAGTAGACAACTTTCTAATCTTTATGGAGTTTAAGATAACCCCCACTGAAGGAATTATGGCTCCAAATATGTCACCTATGACAGCAGCCTCTCTCTTTTGTCTAGTATGATGTAATTCAGACATTTTAGGAAGTTGCTTTAAGCCATCAATTTGGTAAATCTTTGGGAAAACTATTCCCAAATAACATGTACCATACCATCCCTTTGGGAGACGGTAATAAGCATTAAGCCCACATATGTAATAAATCCCAGGGATCGCTGGATCCTGTCCATTTAACATGAACGTCCATTTACTCTGAAACAAAAACACATGTCTGCATTCACTCGTTCCCACAAATAAAGTGTCATGATCAGATTTTGGCCTATATATACAAAGCTTTCCTATGTGTAAGGCATCTATAGCTAATTTCCCCTGTGTCTTTATTGCACTATAAGCATAATCATTTGCAAACGTTCGTTTTTCTAATCCCTTTTCTAGCCTTTCCTTTAATGCCTTTTGTCTATCATCAGTGTGATCTAGGAAGCTTTTCTCTACAGGTGTTAGTAAGCAGGTTAGATTATTGCGGTGCGCATAAGCTGTTCCAAATGTCAGTGTCGGCTCAAAGAAACCCCTGACTATTTTTATGTTATGTTCCTTAGCTAATTTATTTAGAAACTCAATTACAGGCACAAAAGAAAACACTACATCTAGATTAGAGTAGAAGTATTGAACATGTTCTTGATTATAGAATCTCGTTAATAGCAAACTACAGCTTATTCCGTAAGTAAGCGGCAAGCTATGGTAAGTAACTCCTTCTCGTACTGATGAAGGAATCTTTGTGCACACATAACAATTCTTCGCATCCATTGTGTCAACATACTCATTCAGCAAGCGATAAAAGACATTAGTAGATAGTTCCCTTTTTGAATTAGTTCCCTCATGCAAGTATTTAGTATCCTACTCAAACCTCTCCCATGGTGTTAGTGTAGCAGTCTCAGGAGTGAAGCATTGTTAATCGCACTCTTATCCACCAATGGCATTCCCACAATTGCACCTATAATTATTATTGCACACACAATACCCAAAATAACACTCAACCAACCACACATCCTACCCCTATCATCATTTCTAGTGTTATTCATGATCTATAAAGAATCAGAGAACAGAATAGGATAAAGCAAACAACCAACTTGAGGATGATATAAAAGTTCTTTTTTTTTCTCATGCAAAAGTTTCTTTCTTAGCAAGTATTTAAAGCGTTTCACTCACTACCAGGACCTTTTGTCAAATCAGGTTAGCAGCTTGTCATAATCGGCTTTTCAGAGTCAATTCAGGTTAACAGTGTCACATCCGATAATTTATCAGTCTCTTACCTCAGGTTTCTTTCTCTTTATTTAATTTCAACTTAACACAGTCTCTTTCTATGGTCGAATTCAGGTGCCGTATAATTGACCTGGAATTTCTCGATCAAAACAAAATGCCAAGAATTCTTGTTGCCATTCAGCTGATGTTGCATACGCCCATTCAGGACCTGCGTATCTCCTGTTTGCAACTCTTTTTCTTTTCAGTTTGCGATCACCCTGCAACTCTCCTTCACTGAGATCTTCTTTCCTGGTTGTATCAACTTCTTCCTCTATTGTTTTGTTAGGGATCACTTTTGCCTTTGCAGCTTGTGGCTCCGGCCAGTTATCTCCTACAAGTGTTTTCTTTCCACTCGGCCTTTCAGGACACTGAACAGTGCCCTCCTCTTGTACTATGGTGTTTTCTCTTGATGGATCTGCAATCTGCTCAGGGGGAGTCAGAACACTTTGACCTTCTTCCACCTCACCTCCTTCGCCTTCAGGGTCTGTTTTGGGCTCAACTTCAAACCTGTATCCGTCTGCTTCTGGGAGAACCTCTCCTTGTCCTAGTTCTCCTGGTGCCTCAGTTGAGATAGGCTCACCGTCACCCCTCTGGATCTCGTTTGCTGTTTGAGTGACTAAGCCGTCCTCAACGGGCTCTCCTTCAGTCTCAGTTCTCCTTTGATTACTCTCCGGCCCTGAGACTTCCTTCTCCGCAGCTGTTGTTTTGGGCAATTCAAGATCCTCATCAGTTGGACACGTCACCTTCTTTGTGTGACTGGCATGTATCCAGTTTGGAAGACCTGCACATTTTACTGCAGTAGTAGTTGTCAGTATTACTTGATATGGCCACTTACAACGTGTTTCTTGACAACAACCCAGTCACCGGCTTTCAGGGTGTGACCTGGATCACTTATCGGTGGCAATGTGGTGGCTTCCACCTGGTGAGAGAAAGAGTGGACCACGTCAGCCAGACCCTTGCAGTAGTCCAACACCATATCATCCGTGACATTCACAAGAGCATTTGTAGGCACTGCGGGCAATCTCATAGCTCGGCTCATAAGAATCTCATGAGGAGACAGTCCTGTTTTCTTGTCGGTGTATTTCTCACTGACAGCAGCACTAAGGGCAATGCATCTGGCCATTTCAAATTGGTAGCTGCGCAAATTGTTTCCATTCTCGGCTTCAAGGTACCATTCATCTGCTCCACTAGTCCTGATGCTTCAGGGTGATAGCTACAGTGCAACTTCTGTTCAATGTTCAATGCAGCACACAAGAGCTTAATCACCTCATTGTCGAAGTGTCTTCCCCTATCTGATTCTAATGAGATCAGAAACCCGAAACATGGTATTAACTCCCTAAGCAGCAGCTTCGCTACTGTGAGACTGTCATTTCTACGTGTAGGGTAAGCTTCAACCCAGTGACTGAAAATGCACACAAAAATCACCAACACGTATCTCAGACCTCCACACACGGGCATCTCAATAAAATCCATCTGCATTCTGCTAAATGGACCTCCTGCTCTCCCAATGTGGCTCAAATTCACCACGGTCCCTTTTCCCGTATTCATCTGCTGACAGATAATGCACCTGTGACAGATAACTTCTGCAGCTTGCCTGAATTTTGGATTGAACCAATCGACTTTGAATAACCTGATCATTGCGTCTCTCCCAACATGTGCTTGACCATGGTAAAAAAAATGTGACAAAAGACTGTTTGGCATAACCATTTTCCCCTCCTCTGAAACCCATAAATCATCAGATCTCTGTACACATTGCATTCTCAACCAAGAACGTTTCTCTTCCTTGCTGGCACTTCCCTCCAACGATTTTAACCCATCTAGTGTTTCAACCACCCTTAATGCATAACTTGAGCATGTTTCGTTTTAAGTTTCAGGTAACAATTCCCATTGGTCTTGAAACGATATACAGTTCAACGCACAAAACCTTGCGACTTGATCTGCATATACATTTCCCATTGACACAAAGGTGGTCATTACAACCCTGGCGGACGGTGTTAAAGCGGCGGTAAGACCGCCAACAGGCCGGAGGTAAAAAAAATGGAATTACGGCGGTACAGACAAACAGCTTGGCGGTCACCGCCAACAGACAGGCGGAAGACAAAGTACCGCCCACAGTATCACAACCTACCAATCCGCCACCTTTTCCGGGGCGGATTCACTGCAGACAAAAACACAGCAGAAACAGGATCTCAAAGGGAAAACGCTCACCTCTACACACCCCACGAGGAATCTGGATGCCATGGAACCAGAGCTGCACATCCTGCCAGCCCTTCTCTTCCTGCTTCTCTACCAGGAGCACCAACGCCAGCGGCGAAGACAACGGTGAGTATTGCACCTATGACACCGACGAGGGGGGAGGGAAAAAACAGGGACACACACACGCAACACCCCCACCCTCACCCACGACAACACACACACCAATACAGCATGATACATTACAGTTACACCCCCCACCCCCCCAGAAGAATGCAAAGACAAAAGGAAATGAGTGTAACCATTGTAATATATTAAAATCAAGTATGCAAAAATATATATATACACCATAAACAAAATATACACCAAGCTTAATAGTCCAGGTAGTGCTCCAATGAAGTCCGTGGAACACTGGGCCCACACGGTATGGGCGAGGCCCACACAAGATCCCCGACCATGATGGAGGGAACACTACAGGGGCATCAGAGAGCAAGAAAACAGGCACCTCAGGTGGAGAGAAGGGGGGGCACCTCAGCCGGTTGAGTGCACAACGGCAAATCCAGGAGAGGGCCACATGCCCACTGTTCAATCCTGGGGAGTGCAAAGCCACAGTCTCTCAAGTCTATACAGTGGGTGGGTTGCCCACTGTTCCATCCTGGGGAGTGCAAAGCCACAGTCTCTCAAGTCTATACAGTGGGTGGGTTGCCCACTGTTCCATCCTGGGGAGTGCAAAGCCACAGTCTCTCAAGTCTATACAGTGGGTGGGTTTACCCACTGTTCAATCCTGGGGAGTGCAGAGCCACAGTCTCTCAAGTCTGTACAGTGGGTGGGTTGCCCACTGTTCCATCCTGGGGAGTGCAAAGCCACAGTCTCTCAAGTCTATACAGAGGGTGGGTTGCCCACTGTTCAATCCTGGGGAGTGCAAAGCCACAGTCTCTCAAGTGGATAACAGTCTCCACTGGTTCTGGAGGGGGCATGGTGCCCAGAGTGCTTCATCCTGCTAAGGACGGAGGTAGTGGATGACAGTCTCCACTGGTTTTGGAGGGGGCATGGTGCCCAGAGTGCTTCACCCTGCTTAGGACAGAGGTGGTGGATGACAGTCTCCACTGGTTCTGGAGGGGGCATGGTGCCCAGAGTGCTTCATCCTGCTTGTGACGGACTCAGTAGCGTCAGTGCCCTTGCCGCTCATGGGCCAGCGGTGCTTGTGGCGGCTGTGCCCTGTTCAGCGGTGCTTGAGGCAGCGGTGCCCTATTCAGCGGTGCCCTATTCAGCGGTGCTTGTAGCGGCGGTGCCCTGTTCAGCGGTGCTTGAGGCGGCGGCTCCTTGTCCAGCGGTGCTTGTAGCGGCGGTGCCCTGTTCAGTGGTGCTTAAGGCAGTGGTGCCCTGTTCAGCGGTGCCCTGTTCAGCGGTGCTTGAGGTGGCGGTGCCCTGTTCAGCGGTGCTTGAGGCGGCGGTGCCCTGTTCAGCGGTGCTTGAGGCGGCGGTGCCCTGTTCAGCGGTGCTTGAGGCGGCGGGCTCCTTTGCAGTGACACAGCTGCTGGCGGTCCTCTCTAGCTCAGCGGGGCTTGTGCTGGCGGTCCGCTCTAGCTCAGCGGGGCTTGTGCTGGCGGTGGCCTCCTGGGCAGCGGGGAAGATGGCGGTGGCCTCTTGGGCAGCAGGGCAGGTGCTGGCGGTGGCCTCCTGGGCAGCGGGGATGATGGCGGTCTTCTCCGCCGTGCTGCTCTTCCCCGACTTGCCAGGTTTCTTGTGGCCCTTCCCTACCTTGGAAGGTGTCGCAGCTGACTCCACACTCCCACCGGGACCCCTGGGAGCGGCTTTGGTGGCTGGAGTCTTCCCCCTCTCCCGCCGGGCACTGTCCAACTTTTGATGCTTGAGAGGTTGGGGACTGTCCGTGCTGTGGCTCTGTGCCACACTGGCTGCCCTGGTGGCCGGTGCACTCCAGATTCCGGTGACTACAGGCACCACTGGTCCCAGAGATGTTGTGGCTGAGGTGCTAGGTTGGGACCTGGAGAGTCGGGCCCTAGGAGACGGACGGGGTGGGGGAGGTGTGGGAAAGAGGTCAAGGTTGGACAGGAAAAGTTTTTGGGAGACACTGGGACGGGTAGCTGGAGGGGGTTTGGGAGTGGAGGAAGAGGTTGTGGTTGTAGGAAGTGTTAGTTTGGTGGCTTTGGGTGAAGGTGCATGCGCTGGAGGCTGTCGTGAGGTGGATGGCTGTTGGGTGGGTGTGTGCCTGCGTTTGTGTATCTTGGAAGGTGGCGTCACAGACACACTGGGAGAGGACACAGGGGACGTGTGAATGGTAGTGGGGTGGTGACTGCACGTGAGCGGGGTGTGGTGGTGTGTGTGCTGGTAATGGCAGTAGTGGCTGTAGATGTAGTGCACGCAGGTGTGAGTGTCGACGAGACTGGGAGGGAGGAGGGAGATAAGGAGGAGGGGGACACAGTGGAGGCAGTGGATGTTGGTGTGTCTGCATGTGTGTGATGTTTGCGTGAGTGCCTGTGGGATGTGTGGTGCTTATGTTTGCTTGAGCTTCCCTTGTGTGTTGACGTGTGTGCATGTTGGTCTGAAGATGTGCTTGGGATAGGCTGGGGTACAGGGTATTGGGTCTGGGTGGGGAAGTTGGAGGGGGGAGGCTAGAGACAGGGACAATAGCTGCCATCAGTGCTGAGGCCAGCGTCTGAAAAGTTTGCTGAAGGGCCGTCTGACCAGAATGAATGCCCTCCAGGAATGCATTTGTTTGTTGCAACTGCCTTTCTACACCCTGGATGGCATTCAAAATGGTAGACTTCCCAACAGTGAGGGACCTGAGGAGGTCAATGGCCTCCTCACTGAGGGCAGCTGGGGTGACTGGGGCAGGGCCTGAGGTGCCTGGGGCGAAGGTGATGCCCACCCTCCTGGGTGAGCGGGCACAGGACAAAGGCTGAGGGGCTGCTGGGAGGGCGGTGCTGGTAGGGGGGGTGGAGGCTGTACCTGTTGATGCGGGGCACAGATGATGCCGCCACCACAAGGGAGCTCCCATCAGAGGACGAGTCCGTGTCGCTGGTGTCAGCTCCTGTCCCCGCCGTGGAGCTCCCCTCGCCCTTCGTCCCACTGGTGAACTCCGAGTCTGTAGTGTCGCCCTCCAGGGCCATGTGGGATGCAGCTCCCTCGTGCTCCGGTGCCACTGCTCCTCCGCCTGATGATGCTAATGCACACAATAACAGGGAGACCACAAAAAGGGGGGGGACGACAGAAGAAAGACATGTTGAGTGCACGCATTACCTCTTGGGCTCCACTGTTCAATCCCTGGGAAGTGGCCTACAAGGCTATGGATGACATCTGCACACATGGATGACACAGGGGCATGACTAGGTGTACTTGGCACTCTACAGAGGTTGGGTGCCACATGGCCTGCCTTATGGAGGGACCTTGCCTACTAAACTCGTCCTGGCCTAGGGAAATCCACAGCCCACCTCCCCCACCCAGACACCTCCACTGCGCGCAAAATCAGCAAGATGAGAGTGTACTCACCCCCCTTGTGGCTGCTGTGATGCCCTCAAGCTCCCATCCAACTCCGTGTACGCCACCGCCAGGATCCTGAACATCAGGGGGGGTCATGGTGCGACGGGCACCCCTCCCACGTTGGGAGGGCATCTCCAGCGGCGAATGTCCTCCCATCTTTTCCGGCAGTGGGTGCTCTGTCTGTGGTAGACCCCCAGGGTCCGGAAGTCCTTGGCGATGGCACGCCAAATATCTTTTTTCTGGTGTGCGCTGACCTACATGAATTGTATAGGGGGAAGAGAAACTTTATTACCAACTGCACCGTCACAGTCATTGGCCCCCATCCCTACCCTTGCCACGTGGCACCTGCATTCATCGTCGTTTCATGCACGCCTCAATCTCCCCCCCCCCATCTTTCATCCACCCCACTCCACTCAGGCATAGCCCATACAGCATGCTCCCAGTGTACTTACCTGTTTGTCTGGAGGACCGTAGAATAGCATGTACTGGGGGAGGACCCCATCCACGAGTTACTTCAAATCCTCCGATGTGAAGGCAGGGGCCCTTTCCCCAGACACTCGAGCAATTGTCTCTTCCAGACCAAGGTCACAGCAGCACTTGCAGTATAGGTCCCCTCCTGTCAAAGATCAGGTATCGAGTGATTGAACAGATAGAAAATGGTGGTCACGTCCCCGGCGCTGCGTACCGTCACTGCCGGCGTACATCGTCATTGGCTCCTGGGACCCATAGGGTCCAACGTTAACCAATGCAGCATTGCGCCACGGTCTTCGACCGCCTACCGCAACAGTGTACAACGCCAGGGCAGTTACCTCAAATCCCACTGTCCCACTTTAGAGGTCAGGCAGCCGCCATTTCAGGGGCCCACATGGCTTAATTTTTAACTGCGTCACACATACCTAGGCCTAGACTCAACACACATACATGCCACTTTTCGGATTAGGATCAGTTTTCTGTGTATGCTGTGAGTTCGTACCTCTAAGTTGGTTGACTCTGTGCTCGCTGTTGTCCTTCATAGGCACTGTCCGCTGGGACATGTGAGGAGGTGGCGGCATCCTCCGGTGTACAGACCACTGGTGGACCGGTCGACAATGGAGGAAAGACATGTGATCATCACCTACAGGCTTGACCGTGCCACAATCCATGAACTGTGTACCCAGCTGGAGCCAGACCTGATGTCAGCTATCCTCCATCCCACAGGAATCCCCCCTCAAGTGCAGGTGCTGTCGGTGCTCCATTTCCTTGCAAGTGGGTCATTTCAAACAACAGTGGCTACAGCATCAGGGATGTCCCAGCCTATGTTTTCCAACGTGTTGTCCAGAGTGTTGTCTGCCCTGCTGAAACACATGCGGAGCTACATCGTTTTCCCTCAGGTGGAGGATTTGCCTACAGTGAAAGGTGATTTCTATGCCCTGGGACATATCCCCAACATCATAGGTGCCATTGATGGGACACGTGACTTTGGTCCCCCCCGCAGGAGTGAACAGGTGTTCAGAAACCGTAAGAGTTATCATTCCATGAATGTGCAGATGGTGTGTTTGGCAGACCAGTACATCTCCCATGTGAATGCCAAGTTCCCTGGCTCAGTGCATGATGCCTACATCCTGCGGAATAGCAGCATCCCTTATGTGATGGGGCAACTCCAGAGGCACCGTGTGTGGCTATTAGGTGAGTACCTGGAAGCAAGACAGTGGGAATGGTTGTCTGGGTCTGGGGATATCCCTACAGGTTAGTGTGTGTCTAACAGTTGTCCCTCGCCATTTGAAGGCGACTTTGGTTACCCCAACCTGTCATGGCTACTGACCCCAGTGAGGAATCCCAGGACAAGGGCAGAGGAACGCTACAATGAGGCCCATGGGCGAACTCGGCGGATTATCGAATGGAGCTTTGGCCTCCTGAAAGCCAGGTTCAGGTACCTCCAGATGACAGGTGGACCCCTATTCTACTCACCAAAGAAGGTGTGCCAGATCATCGTGACCTGCTGTATGCTTCACAACTTAGCTTTGCAACAACCGGTGTCTTTTCTGCAGGAGGATGGCTCCTCCAGAACGGTTCTCAGGTGATCCTTTGAAAGCGCAATCCTTTCTGATGCAAGTAGAATTGCACTTTACCTGTCGACCAAGTGTTTTCCCTGATGCCCAATCAAGGTCTTGTTATCATACCTGACTGGGGACATAGCCACCTTGGCAATTCCTCTTGTGCTTAAAGACAGTCCCGTGCTTTACAATTGGAGAAATTTTGTTCGTGAGTTTGAATGAGTATTTGATCGTAGAACTGTGACATTGTCGGCAGATCGTGAATTATTAGACTTACAACAAGGTAACCAGGATTTAGTGTCATATTTAGCCAACTTTAATCGGCTGGTAGCCGAGACATCCTGGCCTGAAGAAAAGCAATAGGACTCAAAGAGGAGTTAAAAGATATTCTAGCTGAAATAGACCCGCAGCCTACAGACTGTCAAGACCTGATAAACCTCGTTTTAAGACTGGATCATCGTTTAGCAGAACGAAGGGGAACACGCAAAAAAACTGAGAAATATTCCTGGTGTGTTCATGATAACAGAGAATCACAAGTTCAAGAAGAGAACAATGAGGAACCAATGGAAATTGGAACTATTAGACGGTCCTTAACGACTGCCGAGAAAGACCTACGTCGGAAAAGAAGACAATGTTTGTATTGTGGCCAGGAAGGTCATTTTGTTAAAGAGTGTCCAGTAAAATCAAAAAGCAGATTGGCTGTTGCCAAAAAGGTTGAGACAAAACTAAAATCCCCAGAGTGCAAGGAAGGTTTAGTCTTGGGAGTTACCTGAGACCCTTCTCAGAAAGTGACACCACCGTTAAGAAAATCACAGTATTTGAAATTGGATCTAGCAATTCAAGTAGAAGGACACCCCCACCTAAGAGAAGCTTTAGTGGACTCAGGTGCTACTGAGAATTTCATAGACACTCTATTGGTGGAAGCATGGGGGATCCCATGTGAGAAAAAGAAAACACCTGGGTTAGTGGAGACCGCAGATGGCAAACTCCTGACTGGAAGTCCAGTGACTCTACAGACCCTGCCCTTGTCAATAACTTGTGATGGACAAACTTATGACATGAAGGCCCATATTTATACTTTTTGACGCTAAACTGCGCTAACGCAGTTTAGCGTCAAAAAATTTAGCGCCGTCTAACGCCATTCTGAAGCGCCATGCGGGCGCCGTATTTATGGAATGGCGTTAGCCGGCGCTAGCAGACCGGCGCTGCCTGGTGTGCGTGGAAAAAAACCACGTAGACCAGGCAGCGCCGGCGTAGGGGGAAAATGGCGTTAGGGCGTCTTGAAATGGGGCAAGTCAGGTTGAGGCAAAAAAATCGCCTCAACCCGATTTGCGCCATTATTTTCGACGCCCAGACGCCATTTAAATGACTCCTGTCTTAGTAAAGACAGGAGTCATGCCCCCTTGCCCAATGGCCATGCCCAGGGGACTTGTGTCCCCTGGGCATGGTCATTGGGCATAGTGGCATGTAGGGGGGCACAAATAAGGCCCCCCTATGCCACCCCAAAAAAATTAAAAAATATAAAAAATTATACTTACCTGAACTTACCTGAATGTCCCTGGGGTGGGTCCCTCCATCCTTGGGTGTCCTGCAGGGGTGGCAGGGGGGGTCCCTGGGGGCAGGGGAGGGCACCTGTGGGCTCATTTTGAGCCCACAGGCCCCTTAACGCCTACCCTGACCCAGGCGTTAAATAGTGGCGCAAATGCAGGGTTTTTTGACCCGCCACCTCCCGGGCGTGATTTTTGCCCGGGAGTATAAATACGACGCATTTGTGTCGCCGTCATTTTTTTAGACGGGAACGCCTTCCTTGCATCTCATTAACGCAAGGAAGGCGTTCACGCCAAAAAATGACGCTATTTGCCCATACTTTGGCGCTAGACGCGTCTAACGCCAAAGTATAAATATGGCGTTAGTTTTGCGCCGAATTTGCGTCGAAAAAAACGACGCTAATTCGGCGCAAACGGAGTATAAATACGGGCCTAAACATGTTGAGTTAGTAACCTTTGATGTTATTCATGCTCCTCAGTATGGAATCATCCTCGGAATGCGGTGGTTGAGTTACCATAATCCTCAGATAGACTGGGAGGAGAGAAAGATAATATTCCAGTCATCCCTTTGTAAGACAAGATGTCTTAAAACTTTGAATGTTCTCACTCTGAGGGAATCTCCGTTAGCTATAGTCGCTACAAAGGAAATAACATTGCCTTCACAAAGCGTATCATGTACAGGTGTGGAGGGGGAAAGGAAGAATGGAGAGCCCTTCTTGTGGTCCCCAGAAGCCGATAAAGCCTTTTCGATTTCAAAGGAAGTCTTTTCCAGTACTCCTATCCCGACTCGTTCAGGGGCTAACAGTCTCATTGTCACAGAAAACTGTCTCCAGACATCCAGTGGTATAGATCCTCAACAAGCCCACACAACCAAGGATGCTGAAAAAGAAGACTTCTCCACCATGCAAGTCTTGACTCATCCTGATCTTGACCGTCCAGTCACAGTAGAAACAGGTTCTCCATATGGAACAAGTGGTGGCGTGTTATCGCACTGCAATAAAGACAAGACAAAAGCATGCAGAGCATCACGACAAGAAACACAGTGAAGGACCTCAATATAAAATAGATGATAGAATGAGGCTTTCTACACGACATATTGACTTCAAGAAAAGGCACGTGTTTAGTCCCAAATTCACCGGTCCTTACACCGTCTTTCAACAAGGCAACCCAATAACCGATGAACTGCAGCTCTTTTGGAAAAATTATGGTCCTAACAGAGACTCATGGGACTCCGCTTTTGACATTCATGCTCTACGATTAGTGAGGAGTTTTCATCGCCTAAAACCAGACAAACCAGGCCCTAGAGCGCGCTTGGGAGAGAGGAGTACTGTCAACATCTGGGTAGTGTGCGCTCTACGGGCAACTGGAATGCAAAAAAACAGCACTTATGAGATAACGTAATTCATGCATTATGTTGATATGCTGTTGTTTAACCGTTTGCATTGCAGAGTTTAATCCTGAAGACTTATATTCAAGGTGCTTGTAAATACTGTTCATTTGCAATGTATTGCTGCAGGCTTTCAGAGTGTGTCAGGGTGTGGTCCCTTTCCAGGGCCTTCTAGAAGCTTCCTCTGCAGCATGACTGGGTGTGGTTTGTGGGCTGGGCCAAGACTCAATATAAGGGAGCCAGCCCAGCCCCACGTGCTCACTATTCAGAGGTCCCGGTGCAGAGCAGCAGCAACTTCCTGAGCTCCTGTTCCAGAGGCCTACTTTGATCTTCCAGGCCTTGCCCTTCACTTTCTTGGTGATTCTTGAACAGTGCGGTAACACGGAGATTGGACTGGGCCCCCGATCCCGTTCTCGAAGGCTTTCGAGTTCTTGGGCCTAATTCTCATGATAAATGATTTTACCTTGTGCGTGTGAATGTGCACTTGGCTTTTTCTGCCACTTGCATGCTAGCATTGGAATCGGCAAGACGCACAATTCATTTCTTGTGCTTAACTCATGATATTCATTGTACGCTACCATTTCATGGCATTTACAAGGTAGCATTCGAATCGGCAAGACGCGCTATTCATTTCTTGTGCCAAATACATGTTATTCATTGTGCGCTACCATTTCATGGCATTTACAATGTAGCATTCAAATCGGCAAGACGTGCGATTCATTTCTTGTGCTTCATCCATGCTATTCATTGTTCGATACCATTTCATGGCATATACAAGGTAGTATTCGAATCGGCAAGACGCGCAATACATTCTTTGTGCTTAATTCATGTTATTCATTGTGTGCTACCATTTCATGGCATTCACGTGGTGGCATTTGAATCGGCAAGACGTGCGATTCATTTCTTGTGCTTAATTCATGTTATTCATTGTGCGCTACCATTTCATGGCATTCACATGGTGGCATTTGAATCGGCAAGACACGCAATTCATTTCTTGTGCTTAACTCATGTTATTAATTGTGTGCTACCATTTCATGGCATTCACATGGTGGCATTCGAATCGGCAAGACGCGCGATTCATTTCTTGTGCTTAATTCATGATCTTCATTGTGCGCAACCATTTCATGGCATTTACATATTCTTGTGGAAATCAGCAATGTGCGCAATTCATGTTTATGCATTTAAAAAAATAAGGCGGTCATTACAACATTGGCGGTAAAAGCCACTTACCGCTGTGCAGAAGACCGCCAACACACCGCCACGGAATTCCACCACAGCTATTATGACCCACATTTCGGAATCCGCCAAAATTCAGACACCCACACAAGTCCGCCACACCAAAGGTCAGTGATAAACTGGCAAAAACAAAATCTCCACCGTCACGCCAACAGAAATACGCCCACACTATCACGACCCACGAATTCACGCGGCGGTCTTTCAACCGTGGTATTCCATTGGCGGTACACACGGCCGCGCTCAAAATACACACACATTTACAAAACACTACCACATTGGACAATTCAAAATACGCACACCTGATGCACATACACACACCACTCCCACACACCCAATACAATATAAAACACACACCCACAACACCCACAAACCCCCACGACAAAAAAATCAGAAAGAAGGCCAGAAAGAGAGCACCAGCAAGAACAACAGCATCCACAGGCACACAATACCATCACCCACAGAACTTCCACGCACCTCACACAACACACCACTACATATCAGCACACTTATCACCACACACTCCACCCTACACATCACCTACACCCCCCCATGGCACGGCAAAGACACCCTAGGTTCTCGGAGGAGGAGCTCAAGGTCATGTTGGAGGAAATCGTCCGGGTAGAGCCACAGCTATTCGGAGCACAGGTGCAGCACACCTCCATTGCAAGGAAGATGGAGCTATGGCGAAGAATAGTGGACAGGGTCAATGCAGTGGGACAGCACCCAAGAAATCGGGAGGACATCAGGAAGCGGTGGAACGACCTACGGGGGAAGGTGCGTTCCATGGTCTCAAGACACCACCTGGTGGTTCAGAGGACTGGCGACGGACCCCCACCTCCTCACCCACAAATAACAACATGGGAGGAGCAGGTCTTGGAGATTCTGCATCCTGAGGGTCTCGCAGGAGTAGGTGGAGGAATGGACTCTGGTAAGTCAAATCTTAACTATTACAACCCCCACCCTATCTGCATGCTATCACATGCCCCACCCTCACCCTCACCCCCAGCACCCCAACTCCTCACATATGTCCCAACATCACAAACCACCCATCCCAACACCAAGCCCTGCATGCAACAACAAAGCATGGACACCCATCACTAAAGCATGCCCACTGCACATACCCATACAACCCCCTAAACCATCCTCACACAAGGTCTCACACAGAAATGCAAGCACTGGGGTACACGGTCACCCACCCATATCACACCATGACACACACAGATGTAATAACCATCCTTTTATACCCCTGCAGGACCCCTACCCAACGTCACCGGACAGGAGGGTCCACACATGTCCACACCACCAACAGAAGAGGCCCACAGTGATGACAGCACCTCTGTCCAACTGGATCTAGATGACCAGCCCGGCCCATCGGGGACCTCGGGACAGTCGGTTCCCATCACCCAGTCACAGGCCACTACAGACCTTCCACCCTCTGGAAACACCAGCACAGCACCCACCCAGCGGGCCCATTCCTCTGTCCCCAGGAAACGTCAATCAGCAGTGTGTCCACCACTACAGGGAACCCAGGATAACCCACCACCCCAACAACAACAGGGACCTGGAGGCAGTGGTAGTGGGCACACGGTCCAGGGGACGGAGGCCCAGGAACACAGGGGAACTGGGAGGGCTGCTGTGCGACAGGTGGCGGACAGGCCAAGGGAACCCACTCTCCACGAGTCCCTCTCCTCCATCATGGGAGCCTGCCACCACTCCCAGGAGACGATGGCAACGGTACTGGCCAAGTTTCAGGAGACCCAGCGCCTGCAGGAGGAACAGTATATGGGCTTCAGGGAGGAACTCAGAACCATCAGCTCCACCCTGGGCACCATCGTAGGGGTGCTGAAGGAACTTGTGAACACCAGGAGGGACACTGTGGCACTACAAGGGGCCCCTGACACTAGCATGGACGATGAACTGCCCACCACCTCCGCCGGCGCTAGTGGACAGGACGCCCCACCACAGGACCACCACACCAGCACCCCACCCCCCTGCAGAGGGAGAACCACCCCGCAAATGGTCCCTGAGATCCAGGACAAAGACAGAGCACGATGCCAAGACCCCGCCAAGAAATCAGACCACCCTGATTGTCATTCTACTGTCCCACTTTGTCACCCTGTCCATACTGAAACTGCCCCAGCTCCACTTCCTATGCCCATATGGGCAATGCACCTGTGAGACTAATAGACTGGACTCTGCCATGGACATTCCTCCGCCATCACCCCTCACCATTTCACTACCCCCTCCAATATTGAGCACTTAAATAAACACATTAAAGGCACACAACAATCTGGAGTCAGTCTGTGATTTCGAAATAGTGTATTAGCAATTACAGTGACAAAATGCTCTTTCAAGTTTAATGTCAACATACCTATGTCACACAGCTCTAGTCCATGAGGAATCTAAGCAGATGTCACACAGTGGGACCCAGATCTGTGACATCGTAAGGGAAAGTGACAACTCAGTGACCATACACTGGGTGAAAACGACACACAGTAGAGAGGTAGTAGTGTTAAAGTACATGTAGGTGGCAGGTTTATATTCTTACCTGTGTCTCACTGGAAATATTGCTGAATCACTGAGTCCCTGTCGTGCATGTCTTCTTCCCCTGCTTCCTCATCTTCACTGTCCACAGGCTCCACAGCTGCAACAACACCGCCATCTGGACCATCCTCCTGCAGAAAAGGTACCTGTCGTCGCAAAGCCAAGTTATGAAGCATACAGCAGGCCACGATGATCTGGCACACCTTCTTTGGTGACTAGAATAGGGATCCACCTGCATTATGGAGGCACCTGAACCTGGCCTTCAGGAGGCCGAAGGTCCGCTCGATCACCCTCCTAGTTCGCCCATGGGCCTCATTGTAGCGTTCCTCTGCCCTTGTCCTGGGATTCCTCACTAGGATCAGTAGCCATGACAGGTTGGGGTAACCAGAGTCACCTGCAAATGGTGAGGGACAACTGTTAGACACGCACTAACCTGGAGGGATATCCCCAGACCCAGACAACCATTCCCACTGACTTGCTTCCAGGTGCTCACCTAATAGCCACACACGGTGCCTCTGGAGTTGACCGATCACATAAGGGATGCTGCTATTCCGCAGGATGTAGGCGTCATGCACTGAGCCAGGGAACTTGGCATTCACATGGGAGATGTACTGGTCTGCCAAACATACCATCTGTACATTCATCAAATGATAACTCTTCCGGTTTCTGTACACCTGTTCACTCCTGTGGGGGGGTACCAAAGCCACATGGGTCCCATCAATGGCACCTATGATGTTGGGGATGTGTCCCAGGGCATAGAAATCCCCTTTCACTGTAGGCAAATCCTCCACCTGAGGGAAAACGATGTAGCTCAGCATGTGTTTCAGAAGGGCAGACAACACTCTGGACAATACGTTGGA
Source organism: Pleurodeles waltl (assembly GCF_031143425.1). NCBI lineage: Eukaryota > Metazoa > Chordata > Amphibia > Caudata > Salamandridae > Pleurodeles > Pleurodeles waltl. Next base: position 309,869,463 of record NC_090439.1, read on the forward strand.
AAACATAGGCTGGGACATCCCTGATGCCATGGCCACTGTTGTCTGAAAGGAACCACTTGCAAGGAAATAGAGCACTGACAGCACCTGCACTTGAGGGGGAATTCCTGTGGGATGGCGGATTGCTGACATCAGGTCTGGCTCCAACTGGGTACACAGCTCCTGGATTGTGGCACGGTCAAGCCTGTATGTGATAATCAAATGTCGCTCCTCCATTGTCGACAGGTCCACCAACGGTTGGTACACCGGAGGATGCCGCCATCTCCTCACATGTCCCAGCGGACGGTGCCTATGAAGGACACACAGTTTACACAGAACACCTATCATACACAAAAGGTGGCCTGTATGTGTGTTGAGTCTAGGCCTAGGTATGAGTGACGCAGTTGGAAATGAAGCCATGTAGGCCCCTGAAATGGCGGCTGCCTGACCTGTAAAGTGTGACAATGGGATGTGAGGTAACTGCGCTGGCGTTGTACACCATCGCGGTAGGTGGTCGAAGACCGCGGCGCAATGGTGCATTGGTTAACATTGGACCCTATGGGTCCCAGGAGCCAATGGCGATGTACGCCCGTGGTGACGGTACGCACTGCCGCGGAAGTGACCGCCATTTTCTATCACTTCAATCACTCGATACCTGATCTTCGACAGGAGAGGACCTACATTGCAAGTGATGCTGTGACCTCGGTCTGGAAGAGACAATGGCTCGAGTGTCTGGGGAAAGGGCCCCTGCCTTCACATCGGAGGAGCTGGAGAAACTCGTGGATGGGGTCCTCCCCCAGTACACGCTACTCTACGGTCCTCCAGGCAAACAGGTAAGTACACAGGGAACATGTTGTTTTTGCTATGCCTGTGTGGAGAGGGCTGGATGTAAGAAGGGAGGGGGGAGAGTGCTGCGTGCATGAAAGACGGTGAATGCATGTGCCACATGGCAAGGGTAGGGATGGGGGCCAATCACTTCGACGGTGCAGTTGGTAATAACTTCTCTTTTTCCCCTGTACATTTCATGTAGGTCAGCGCCCACCAGAAGAAAGATGTTTGGCGTGCCATCGCCAAGGACGTCTGGACCCTGGGGGTCTACCACAGACAGAGCACCCACTGCCGGAAAAGATGGGAGGACATTCGCTGCTGGAGCAAGAAGACGGCGGAGGCTCAGCTGGGGATGGCCTCCCAACGTGGGAGGGGTGCCCGTCGCACCATGACCCCCCTGATGTTCAGGATCCTGGCGGTGGCCTACCCGGAGTTGGATAGGCGCTTGAGGGCATCACAGCAGCCACAAGGGGGTGAGTACACTCTCATTCTGCTGACTTTGCGCACAGTGGAGGTATCTGGGTGGGGGAGGAGGGCTGTGGGTTTCCCTAGGCCAGGGCGAGTTCCGTAGGCAAGTCCCCTCCGTATGTCAGGCCATGTGGCACCCCAGCCCACCTCTGTAGACGGCCAAGTACAGCTAGTCATGCCACTGTGTCATCTATGTGTGCAGATGTCATCCATAGCCTTGTAGGCCATTTCCCAGAAATTGAACAGTGGAGCCCAAGAGCGCGGCGTAGTGCAGGGGGCTTTTGTGCCTGTCGTGTCCGCCAACGGTAGCGGTAATGCATGCACTCAACATGTCTTTCTTCTGTCTTCCCCCTCCTTTTTGTTGTCTCCCTGTTCTTGTGTGCATTAGCATCATCAGGCGGAGGAGCAGTGGCACCGGAGCACGAGGGAGCTGCATCCCACATGGCCCTGGAGGGCGACACTATGGAGTCTGAATTCACCAGTGGGACGGAGGGCGAGGGGAGCTCCACGGCGGGGACTGGAGCTGACACCAGCGAGACGGACTCGTCCTCTGATGGGAGCTCCCTTGTGGTGGCGGCAACATCTGTGCCCCCGCATCTACAGGTACAGCCGCCACCACCCTACCAGCACCGCCCTCCCAGCAGCCCCTCAGCCTTTGTGCCGTGCCCGCTCACCCAGGAGGGTGGGCATCACCTTCGCCCCAGGCACCTCAGGCCCTGCCCCAGTCAGCCCTGCTGCCTTCAGTGAGGAGGCCATTGACCTCCTCAGGTCCCTCACTATTGGGCAGTCTACCATTCTGAATGCCATCCAGGGTGTAGAGAGGCAGTTGCAACAAACCAATGCATTCCTGGAGGGCATTCATTCTGGTCAGGTGGCCCTTCACCGAGCTCCTCAGACTCTGGCCTCAGCACTGACGGCAGCCATTGTCCCCGTCTCTAGCCTCCCCCTCCCCCCTCCAACTTCCTCAACCCCGACCCAATCCCGGGTACCTCAGCCTATCCCAAGCACACCTACAGACCAACATGCACACACGTCAGCACCCAAGGGAAGCTCAGGCGAACATAAGCACCACACATCCCACAGGCACTCACGCAAGCATCACACACATGCAGACACACCAACATCCACTGCCTCCACTGTGTCCCCCTCCTCCTCGTCTCCCTCCTCCCTCCCAGTCTCGTCTACACTCACACCTGCATGCACTACCTCTACAGCACCTACGTCGCTCTCCAGCACACCCACCACCACACCCAGCTCATGTGCAGTCACCACCCCTACTACCATTCACACATCCCCTGTGTCCTCTCCCAGTGTGTCTGTGAGGCCCCCTCCCAAGATACACAAACGCAGGCACACACCCACCCAACAGTCATCCACCTCACGACAGCCTCCAGCGCATGCACCTTCACCCAAAGTCACCAAACGTACACCTCCTACAACCACCACCTCTTCCTCCACTCTCAAACCCCCTCCAGCTACCCGTCCCAGTGTCTCCCAAAAACTTTTCCTGTCCAACCTTGACCTCTTTCCCACACCTCCCCCACCCATTCTGTCTCATAGGTCCCGAACTAGCACCTCAGCCACAACATCTCCGGGACCAGTGGTGCCTGTAGTCACCAGAATCTGGAGTGCACCGGCCACCAGGGCAGCCAGTGTGGCACGGAGCCACAGCACACCTGTGAAGCATTAGAAGTTGGCCAGTGCCCGGCGGGAGAGGGGGAAGACTCCAGCCACCAAAGCCACTCCTAGGGGTCCCTTTGGGAGTGTGAAGTCAGCTGTGACAGCTTCCAAGGTGGGGAAGGGCCACAAGAAACCCGGCAAGTCTGGGAAGAGCTGCACGGCGGAGAAGACCGCCATCATCCCCGCTGCCCAGGAGGCCAGCACCAGCCCAGCTGCCCAGGAGACCAGCACCAGCCCAGCTGCCCAGGAGGCCACCGCCAGCACAAGCCCAGCTGCCCAGGAGGCCACCGCCAACACAAGCCCAGCTCAGCCATGAAGGACCGCCAGCAGCTGAGACCCTGCAATGGAGACCGCCATCTGAAGCACAGCTGAACAGGGCACCGCCATCTCAAGCACCGCTGAACAGGGCACCGCCCTCTCAAGCACCGCTGAACAGGACACCGCCATCTCAAGCACCGCTAGCCCATGAGCGGCAGGGGCACTGACACAACTGAGTCCGTCACGGGGTGAATGATGCACTCTGGGCACCATGCCTCCTCCAGAACCAGTGGAGACTGACATCCACTACCTCTGTCCTTAATAGGATGAAGCACTCTGGTCACCATGCCCCCTCCAGAACCAGTGGAGACTGACATCCACTACCTCTGTCCTTAACAGAATGAAGCTCTCTGGGCACCATGCCCCCTCCAGAACCAGTGGAGACTGACATCCACTTGTGAGACTGTGGCTGTGCACTCCCCTGGATTGAACAGTGGGCAGACCACCCACTGTAGAGACTTGAGAGACTGTGGCTTTGCACTCCCCAAAATTGAACAGTGGGCAGACCACCCACTGTAGAGACTTGAGAGACTGTGGCTTTGCACTCCCCAGGATTGAACAGTGGGCAGACCACCCACTGTACAGACTTGAGAGACTGTGGCTTTGCACTCCCCAGGATTGAACACTGGGCAGACCACCCACTGTAGAGACTTGTGAGACTGTGGCTTTACACTCCCCAGGATGGAACAGTGGGAATGTGGCCCCCTCGTGGATTTGGCATCGTGCAATCAAGCGGCTGAGGTGCCCCCCCTCTCCCTCTCCCTGAGGTGCCTGTTTTCTTGGTATCGGATGCCCCTGCAGTGTTCTCTCCGTCATGGTCGGGGATCTTGTGTGCGCCTCGCCCATACTGTGTGGTCCCAGTGTTCCACGGACTATCTTAGTGCACTACCTGGACTACTATGCTTGGTATTTATTTTGTACATGGTGTATATATATATTTCTGCCTGCTTGTTTTTAATATATTACAATGGTTACACAAATTTTCTATTGTCTTTGCATTCTTCCCAGGGGTTTGGGGGGGTGTAACTGTGATGTATTGATATGCATTTGTGTGTGTTGTAGTGGGTGAGGGTGGGGGTGTTGCGTGTGTGTCCCTGTTTTTTGCCTCCCCTGTGTCGTAGGTGCAGTACTCACCGTGGTCTTCGCCGCCGGCGTTCATGCTCCTGGTAGAGGAGCAGGAAGACTATCGCAGGGAGAATTTGTAGTTCTGGGTCCATGGTGTCCTCGTTCCTCGTGGGGTGTGTAGAGGTGAGCGTTTTCCCTTCGAAATTCCTGTTTCCACAGTGTTTTTATCCGCAGTGAATCCGCCCCGGAAAAGGTGGCGGATTGGCCTGTCATAATAGTGTGGGTGGTACATTGTCTCCCGCCTGTCTGTTGGCGGTGACCGCCGCGCTGTTTGTTTGTACCTCCGTGGCGGTCGGAGTGTTAAAGTGGCTGTCTTTGTTGGCGGTTTCCGCCACGGTCGTAATTCCAATTTTTTAATCACCGGCCTGTTGGCGGTTTTACCGCCGCTTTAACACCGTCCGCCAGGGTTGTAATGACCACCTAAGTGTTAAATTCAAGATGTTACATTCTATGTGCATGTTAAGTCTTTAGTACAATTCCTATTGTTTTCCAGGGAATGCTTGGATGGCCTTTTATCCTCATGTAATGAGACAGTGTTTGTTCTGGGACATTGTTCTAGAACGTTCTTGTATTCCTAGAACAGTATGTTTCAATTCATGAGAATTCCATATGAAACATTGTACTAACCATTCTTGATTCTTTTCCAGGCACCTAGATTTCTTGATGCCTAATTACAGTCTAGTTCTAGGCCATTCATGTTTCCCCAGTCTAAGTATTATTTCATGTTCCGAGCATCAAAGAACTCTAGACTCAACAGAGTATTAATTCATGTTCCGAGTATCACAGAACTCTAGACTCAACAGAGTATTATTTCATGTTGCGAGTATCACAGAACTCTAGACTCAACAGAGTGTTATTTCATGTTCGAGTATCACAGAACTCTAGACTCAACAGAGTGTTATTTCATGTTCGGAGTATCACTGAACTCTAGACTCAACAGAGTGTTAATTCATGTTCCGAGTATCACAGAACTCTTGACTCAACAGAGTGTTATTTCATGTTCCGAGTATCACAGAACTCTAGACTCAACAGACTGTTATTTAATATTCCGAGTATCACTGAACTCTAGACTCAACAGAGTGTTATTTCATGTTCCAAGTATCATTGAACCCTAGATTCAACAGAGAGTTTTTATGAATCTAAATGTGGTTTGATTCTGATGTTGTGTTGTTTAACCTTTTGTTTCCTACAGGTCTCCTTCCCAGCTGTTCCCTACCTAATCCCCTTTTCCCCACTTGGACTCTCTTAGACTCTGTGATATTTTAATCAGAGTATTGGAGCTGTCTTGTGGTGGACATGTTGGGAACGTGCGCAGACCCCGAGGATCTGGTGACTCTGACAAACACCCAGTTGTTCACCCGATAACTATGGTACTTCTTGCCCTCATCATACATTGCTTTATTTTATTTGGTTTTTTTTCTTGATTAGTGTGTGAGGTCTTGGCGTTTACCAATCTAGGCTTGTAGTTGATTGGTATAATCCAGTAATGAGCCAGCCTCCTCTTCGGTATCCTTCTCCCTTACCTTTTTTGTCATTTCCAGTAGACTATGAGGTTGTCTGCCATATAACAACACACATGAGGAATATCTCAGGCTACTTTGGACCTGACCCCTGATAATAAAGAGGGCCAGTGGCAGCAGTTGGTCCCAATTCCTCCCCTCACCTGTTAACATCTTTTTAAGGTGAGATTTAAAGTGTTGCTATATCTCTTCACTAACCTGTCTGTCTGTCTGAGGGAGGTGTACTGATGTTTTGATGTGGGATCTATTTGAGAGTTTACAAACCTGCTACATCAATTTAGATACAAAGAGGGTCCCTTGATCCATAAGGATCTCTTTAGGGAACCCCACGCTGCTAAATACTTCAATTAATATCGGGGATATGTTATTGATTGTGGGGGACCATAAGGGTACGACCTCAAGATTTCGAGTTGAGTAGTCAACAATAACCAATACATATTGGTGGCCTTTACTAGACTTTTGGAGAGGACCAATAAAATCCATCAAATACATTTGAATGACTTTCTGATGTGTGGGAGGAGGTAGAGAGGAATGGGAGGGGGCTGATAGAGTGGTTTTCTTTGGCATACTTCACACTCCTGGCAATACATTTTTATGGTGGCATAAATCCCTGCCTATTAAAAATGACATAGAACATCTTGGATGGTTTTATGTGTTCCTGTATGCCCTGCCAATAAATGGAAGTGAGAAACAAACATGATCTGCTCACCGAATTTGTGAGATACTAGCAATTATGGACTTTCTCCCTCATCACTTATCCGGTATAACAATCCTTTTTTATGATAAAGTGGGACTATCTAGTGTGCGGTTGATTCTCATAACGGCGTGCGTCTCACCATGTATCCTGTAATGTACCGTCATTGATCTGGTCATGCTCTTCTGTCCTGATTCTGTGTGTTTTATGTTAGCCATAAACATTTCCAGAAAGTCAGGATTGTCAGTGCCTAAAATGATGTCATGAGTGAGATTATCTAATACCACTACTTCTATATTCATGACTTGGCCCTCAGAAGTAGTAACTGCAAGGTGGGCTATTGGGTAGAGCTTGACATCTCCATGTAAGTGCCGAACATGTTTGACTCGCTCCGGGAAAATTAAATGGGTGAATTAAGTCCCCCTGTACTGCAAACTGTTTACACCCAGAATCCAATAGAACGAAAACCCATTTGCCGTTTATTAGGAGACTTATGTAAAAGCTATGATCAGGTTCCTGCATGTATAGAATAGAATGAGGTGCATTGTTGATCTCCATGGGTTCTTCTCCTGTCTTCTTGGGCGGCAGAATTGGGCGATGTGACCCCAGTCCCCGCAGTCAAAACAGTGTGGACTTTTCCGGTTTTGATTCTCAGGTTTTAAGGGTTTAGGTTTCATCATTTTCACCTGGTACTTCCTCACCCTTTTCTCTAGTTTTCCTGGACCATTTCAGCTTATTGGGTGATAATCCTGGTCTGTCTTCCCGGAAGATAATCAGGGCTGAGCTCTAGAAAAACTAGTGGCCATTTCTACAGCTTGTTCTACCATGAGGTTGGTATGTTGGGATAATCATTTTTACATAGAAACAGGAAGAGCTTCCACATTTTTTTCTAAATATATATTATTAATAATGTCTTCTTTACTGCTCTCCCCAAGTTTCAACCACTTTACACTGCCATTTTTTGCTTAAAAAACAGGGTTTTAGGATTGTCTGCGGGGGATCTCTTTTCTTTTCAAATTCGGATTAGGTAGGATTCTGTGTCCAAGCCCAAATGGTCTAGGATTATCATTTTGATCTCTTCATAAGGAGTATGCCCATCGATGTTGGCGATCTGATATGCTGCTTGCGCTTCTCCTGTTAGAAGGGGTGCAAAGAAAAAGGGCCATTTTGCTGGTGGACACACACTGGCCCTCACACACTCCTTTCAAAATTCAGCAGAAGGGAATCTGGGATCTCTTCTGCCAAATATTTGTGCAACGCAACATTAGGTCTCATGGACGCTGCACTTCGAGTTCCCAATAAACTGGAGGTGAACTGGAGTTGTTCCTCAGCCACCTCATATAGGCTATTTACATGGGCTTTCCTAGAATCTCTGAAGATTTCCCGATCCGCATTCGCTGAAGACATATGCCGCTCTAGGGCCCATTCAAGTCTTCTTTGTCCTTTTATTAATGGTTGTATGACGTCCTCCATTTTTGCTTCAATGGTGAGTTGCCCGCATTATCCACCACATGTCAAAGGGTGCTGGATTTAGTAGATGAACTAGTATCTGCTGTTAATGTGTCTTTTTATTTCCTCAATGAGGTACAATATGTTTTAGTCATAACATCCGTTATTCTTCTTCTCTTCCTTTGTAGATTGGTCGGAAGTCGGGACCACTGCTCAAAAGTATGTCCCTCTAAGGAAAGGGAATGACTCAGGTAAGTGTTCAGTATGTAGTTTTTGAATCTCACGGACCATGATTTGTGAGGATTTTCTACCCAAGCGTTCATTCTAGCAGAATGCTCCCCTCACCATGTGCTCATCACCCCATTGTGGTTGTAATCTTCTTTGTCACGGTTAACTAGTTTAATAATCTAGATTTGCCACAGCAAAATGAAAGAAGGAAAAGAAAACCAAATGTACAACAAAATCAAATAAGCCTCCTTTGATGGGATCTCTAAGCTTCTACTTGGTGTCTTGCCAGCATCTCCTCCGTCTTTCGCCTGATCTCTTCCTGAATCTGACATCTTTTCACTCTTAAATGGACCACGTCCAGTTTCAGCTTCCTCCTAGGTCTAAAAATGTTTTGTCATCAACATTCTCCCAGTTCCAGGTAAAACGTGAAGTGGAGGGACTTCCGGGTGTCCGTCTCGTTCTTGCCTGATATTGCATGTGGGGCTGAAAACAGAGAATAGGTGGTTGAGCAGTGAGCTCCTGAATGCCTGTTACATACCACGGAGAAACATCTGTTATCTCATCCGGGGTAAGATCACAATCCCAGTCTCAGTGACAGCCTGTAAGAATACTGTTGCTAAATCATGTCCCCTATACCTGCCCTTTATAGGCTATCCATGCACCTTTGCCAGCATTAGTAGATCAATGCGGTGGTCACTGCTACTTGTCTAGACAAAGAACTTGTGGATTTTATCCAGGCCATACATCACAATTTATAAGCTTTGATTAGATCTGGGGAAGTAAAAACTTGGGGACCCAACTTCATTCTATCAAGGGCCACTTCATAGAGATGGCTTATCAATTCCCTTACCTGGGAGTGACATTTGATTCTGCATGCTCGTGGGACACCTATTTGTCAAATAGGAATCAATGTTTTGCACAATTGATAAGCTTCCTTTTGAACTTGGCAGACAAAAATAGGCAATAAATCACTTATCATTATTATCACTATAGTAAATGTGTCTCAGTGTCAGTATTTGGGGAAATGGGAAGTGAGTACTTTCAGGTGGAAGACAAATGTGTTTTTGGTGTTCCCATAGCAGATCTAATTTTGTTACCCATGAAGACCTCAGCTCAGATTACAGAGAGGATCACATTGAGCAAGCTTCTCTTTTTTCATTATGGTTTTCCATCTGATTAAACCAATATGCTTCCTTGAAAAAGGCCTTTATAGAGGACTATTTATCTTGTGAGTATGGTTTAAGAGTCTTGTGGATCTCTTCTATAATGATCAGAACCGAATAGGCAACCCCTCCCTTCTCATAAATCTGAACGGAATGTCTATTAGTGATCAAATCAGCCTAAACTAATATGCACTGGAAGTGAGGATTAGGTAGAGAACTGTGGTACAGCACAACAGGCCCTTTAATAAAGATTAAGGGCCTGATTACAAGTTTGGCAGTAGGACAGCCAGTCCATTGCAATGATGGTCCCAATAAGACTGCTGCATCAGTGGTCTCCTGTTTGCTGTATTACATCTCCTCCGTCTTTCGCCTGATCTCTTCCTGAATCTGACATCTTTTCACTCTTAAATGGACCACTTCCAGTTTCAGCTTCCTCGTAGGTCTAAAAATGTTTTGTCATCAACATTCTCCCAGTTCCAGGTAAAACGTGAAGTGGAGGGACTTCCGGGTGTCCGTCTCATTCTTGCCTGATATTGCATGTGGGGCTGAAAACAGAGAATAGGTGGTTGAGCAGTGAGCTCCTGGATACCTGTTACATACCACGGAGAAACATCTGTTATCTCATCCGGGGTAAGATCACAATCCCAGTCTCAGTGACAGCCTGTAAGAATACTGTTGCTAAATCATGTCCCCTACACCTGCCCTTTATAGGCTATCCATGCACCTTTGCCAGCATTAATAGATCAATGCTGTGGTCACTGCTACTTGTCTAGACAAAGAACTTGTGGATTTTATCCAGGCCATACATCACAATTTATAAGCTTTGATTAGATCTGGGGAAGTAAAAACTCGGAGACCCAACTTCATTCTATCAAGGGCCACTTCATAGAGATGGCTTATCAATTCCCTTACCTGGGAGTGACATTTAATTCTGCATGCTCGTGGGACACCAATTTGTCAAATACGAATCAATGTTTTGCACAATTGATAAGCTTCCTTTTGAACTTGGCAGACAAAAATAGGCAATAAATCACTTATCATTATTATCACTATAGTAAATGTGTCTCAGTGCCAGTATTTGGGGAAATGGGAAGTGAGTACTTTCAGGTGGAAGACAAATGTGTTTTTGGTGTTCCCATAGCAGATCTAATTTTGTTACCCATGAAGACCTCAGCTCAGATTACTGAGAGGATCACATTGAGCAAGCTTCTCTTTTTTCATTATGGTTCTCCATCTGATTAAACCAATATGCTTCCTTGAAAAAGACCTTTATTGAGGACTGTTTATCTTGTGAGTATGGTTTAAGAATCTTGTGGATCTCTTCTATAATGATCAGAACCGAATAGGCAACCCCTCCCTTTTCACAAATCTGAACGGAATGTCTATTAGTGATAAAATCAGCCTAAACTAATATGCACTGGAAGTGAGGATTAGGTAGAGAACTGTGGTACAGCGCAACAGGCCCTCTAATAAAGATTAAGGGCCCGATTACAAGTTTGGCAGTAGGACAGCCAGTCCATTGCAATGATGGTTCCAATAAGACTGCTGCGTGAGCGGTCTCCTGTCTGCCGTATTACAATGTATGGAGGTTGAACTGTGGACTATGTCGACATATTGCTGCCCGCCAGCGGCACGGCAGGCTGCAACATTGGCGGTGCGTACTCCATTGCCGTCATAGCTGCAGCCAATCACCAAGCCTATCACAAAAACAGTTGACATGGTGGCCACCTTGTGGTGGTAGGCTGAAGGCCGTCGGCCATTGCGGTACCCTCACAGCAGAACACCAGACAAGTACCCACTGGATGGATTAAAAAACAACACAGCTAACATCCATTGGCCAAGTGGACACAACTGCAAATAACACTGTAAAACGCACTCCATCCCAGACCATGGTCCTTTGCCTCTCCACTGTAGTACAGCAAGTCAGAGCTTACATATCATTACTTTCATTTTTGTTACATAAGGCAGCCCTTTTTCCCTATCCATTATACACCTTTCACACACTTTGTCGATTTTGCTTTCACCATAGTCACTTGTCTAGTTTAGTAACCCACTTTAATTTTCAGTCATGTCACGGCCTAAAAACCCATGTTTTCCAGAGGATGAGTTGAGTCAGGGCAGATGAAATCTTAGGAGTAGAGCCACAAATGTTTGTAGCCCAAGTCCAACATACTCCTCTCAGTAGGAAAATGGAAATGTGGCACAGGATAGTTGACAGAGTGAATGCTATAGGCACCATCTTGCATACAAAGGAGGATATAAGGAAGATCTGGAATAACCTGAGGAGGAAGGTCCATTCCCTGGCCTCCAGGCAACACATGGAGTCCCAGAAGACTGGTGGTGGTTCCACCCAGTGCCCCATTACAACTCTTTCCCCGGGAGGAGGACTTGGCCATCCTGTATCCTGAGGACTTGACAGGAATAGCTGGGGAAGCGGAGTCTGGTGAGTCACACCACAAAAACTCACAAAACTTCAATGTCCTGTCTGCTCACATCTCAGCTTTTGCCATTGTGTTGTCTACTTTTATATCCTGCATTACCCAAAGTATCAGAGATTGTAGATTGTCAATGGTTATTATCGTACATAACATCACGTGTATCAATCTCTATTTCATGCCATATGTTGGATAGGGGTCTGTAAGTGTTTTGGTATCAAAAGATCATCCCAGAACCCATGGTATGTGTCAAAATGTAAATGTATGAGCCAACCTAACTGCAGTGTGGCAACAGGTACGTCAGATTAAAAATTTGTCTAGTGTTGGGGGTAGAGAGAATGGCATGACTATAACTACCACGAGGCCCTCTTACTGTAATTCAAAACAAGAAACCATTTGCTTTTGCACAAAGACAGTTGTTAGCTATGTCACAACTAATGTTCACTCTTCATGGAGTTTGCCATTTGTCTAGTGTTGGGAATTAGAAAGTGACATGACTATAACTACCATGAGGCCCTCTTCCTGTAACTCAAAAGAAGAGGCAGTTCTGCTCTTGCACAAGGACACTTGTTAGCCATGTCATAACTGATATTAACTCATCATAGACTAAGCAATCTACATGTCATTCTTAACTCTGAGACACGTATGCCTACCTAGCTTGATGTTGTCCTGGTAACCCCAAATGACACTATTGATGTCATGAATGACCTTACCAAGTGTGTACATCAAGTAGTTGTATGGCATTAAGCTGCTTTAGCCGATGGGAAGTGGCAGGAAGCCCACTGACTCTGCACTGCTCACATGATGTATACTGCTTCATATACAACCAAGTTGTGTGTACGCCTGTATCTTACACAACTATGCTTTGGAATGCTAAAATACACATGTTACTTCTCCACTGTGTTCGCTGAACTCTTTAATTAGATGCCATGTTCATTCCTTAATCCAAAATGCAGCTTATCAGCACATCTAATGAGCTGCTCAGTCCTAATTGTTTTTGCAACTGCCACAAAGGTCCTGTTAAATACTTCAATACTATGGAAATAAATCACTGTAGTAAACTTTGCCTATTAACATTTTCCTTTGTCTCTGCGTCCTGTGACACTAAACATTTGGATAGAGAGTCTACACTTCCACCAATAACAATGTACTCCATTTCTCAATAGGTGAATTGGCACTGCACCTGGGCAGACACTGTCCACCGATCAGACTCCCAACCCACCCCCAGATAAAGTGCTCAGGGATGACAACACTCCTGGACATGTGGCCCTGGATGACGGACCTGGCCTATCTGGTCAGCCTGGTCAGATGGCAACAGTGTGTCTCACTGTACCCACATCAACACCTCCCTCCCTAGCTGATACATCTCAGCCAGCAACATACCCCGACCTGTGTACCTAGCACAGTTAGTACAATCTTGTGCCCTTCAGTCCTGGATCCTGAAGTGCAAATCACCACCCCTCACAAAGAGGGAACAGAACCCAGTTGGAGAGGGTACTGTGGGCCAAGGTGTAATGCTATTTGTATTTAACCACCAGCTCCACCTTGAGCACTGACTCCATTTTGTACTTAGCTTAGCTTCACACACCGTCACATTGGTGGTGCAGGTATTTTTCTGTGCACAGCTTGTGCAACGTGTTTTCATTCTTTCTCGCTGAAGGATGGGTACATTAAATGGGGGAGTGAAGAATAAGGGTGATAAGATGTACCAAGCTTAGAATGTTTATGTTTATGGTAAGGCAGAGGACAGCTTGGTCTTGAAAAAACACAGTGAGATTTGGCCAGTCTCTAGTGTGTTCTTTTTCAACATTGACCTGGTAAGGCCAGCGTTTGAACAACAACTTACCAGATGGGAGGGGGAGTTTCTTGAATCCTCCTCTCCAGTTTGTTTAAAGTATATAAAGTAGTAGGAGCTTGACAGCTGGATAGATGGAGCTCATCTGAGGAGGGATGCCTTGCTCTGAACCTAATCCCATTGCTGGTAGTTCTTTCTTTCTGGTCGTGCGGTCATTCAAGGCCTGATACTGGCAAACAAAGGGATGATCTTGATATCAAGCCCCATGGTGAAGCATTTTTAATTCTTATGTTTAGCTTTGCGTTGTGCATGCGTGAATATGATATATATATATATATATATATATATATATATATATTTACACACACACATAGTTTATAACCATTGCTGAATTCTGTGATCAGTATTATTTCACTGCTGTGATAATTTTCAGAATTGCACATTTGTGTCTCAATGTGAAATAAAAACTCAAGTTATTTTTTCTGTGCATGAGACTTGAGAAGTGTCTTAATAAATTCATTACTCAGATTAAGAGTGCTGCATTCTTGGCATTCCTTTTTTTTGTCTCAGTCCAAAGTAGAGCAGAACAATCTGGCGTAGTCAGCAGCACGAAAGAAAAGTTGAAAAGTGTAAGTTTAAAAGTGAAAAATGTTTGGCAAGAAGTCAAAAGTAGCTTCACAAGCCGCTTCCCAAGTCTCATGTGAGATTCCCAGGTAGATCAAAGAGCCTTATAATGTCTTGGCCAACAAATAGTCTTGTTGTTCTGGGCTTTCAGAGTCATGGGATGAATGTCTTGGTGAAGCTGAACACTAGAATGTACTCTTATGTTTAAAAAAGGTACCTCTTGAATAGGGACGTAATTTATCTATTTTAGGTTGCCGGGGATGGCCTTTGTTGTCAGCTTATAGAAAAATGTGTGAAAAATGTAAGAAATTGGAACATGAAAACCAGCAATTAGAGTGGTAGCTTGTCGAAACTAAAAATACTTTAACTATGCTGTCTTGTCAGAATAAGCTATTGCAAGATAAAGCGTATACCTATCTGTCCGTGGCAGAGAAAGCCACTGTCAAAGTCGCTCAAAACAGATTCCAGAAATACAGAGGTAGAATAAATCAGGAAAAAGTTCATTTAGCAATTGCTAAAGCTGGGTTAGATTGGAATCTGGATGAATGGGACATGAATATCTGGAAAAGTACTAATTTCTCAAACTTCAGTGATGAAGAGGTTAAAAAAGGTGGGGGCCAGTTTGAGTCAGATGAGCCAAAAATGGTTCGCGCCCAGCCCATATTTAGACAAAAAATACAGGGCACTCCCTAGAATCCAGCAGAATTTGAAATGCACTCTCTGAAAGATTACACCCAGCAAGAAGTTAATGGAAACATTACTCACATGGATGGTGTGATTATTTTACACAGGAGGCTCTGGAGTAATGTTATATATAGGAGACGCTCCTAAGTTTTGTACTCTTAGCACTGCCCCATAATGCAGGAGCAGTTTAGGAGTTATCAGGGTCACCAACAGATCACCCTACTGCAGTTAGCTGTTGTGGGATGCAACCATAAATATACCACAGAATCAGACTGGCCACCAAATGACAAACCCTGGTACACCTTAAGAGATGCACTGCAGAGAATTAAAGAGTAGTGAATGAAAACTGCTATTTTCATGAGTGATGTTACCGTCTGTTAGATAGACCGCTCTCTGTTTCAGTACAAAATAAAATCATTTGCCTTGCTCCTCCAGCCTATAAGTAAATAGTAATGACTCTATTAATTAATCAGACAGGGCAGTCCTTCAAACGATGTGCTGGAGGCAGTTCGCGAACTAGGAGAGCTTGGAGACTGGAATAAACCTGAGAGAGCTTCGAGGTCTGAGAGTTGCACAGATAATAACAGAGTATCTAGGAGAGACATGTTTATGGCACTATTAAAGGATGATGTGAACAAGGAGTAAATTGAAGAAATAGATACTAAGAGCTTGTGGGAGATGTACCACCAAAGAGGGCTAGACCAAAAGAAAGACAGTAGAAAAGTAAACAAGCAAGATAATAAACGAGTGAATCAGGGCCAGTCACAGACGCAGGAGGATGGAACAGGAAGGGAAAAAAAATGTTTCTTCTTGAGGGAATATCGGAGGAAGATTTGAACAGCGAGTGGTTAACTGAGAGCAGGGAAGGAGGAGAATCTACTCGTAGCTATGAAAGCATATATCCAGACCTGACTTGGGCAAAAGTTGACAGGTTTAATCAGATTAGGAAACAGGCTAAGCTCTGGTACAGGGGTGGGCTCATAAAGGTAACAGAGCCCATGTTGATTTAGAAATGCACTGGAAACACAAAAATGTTCAAAGAGTCTGAGCATTAGTTGACACCGGAGTGGAGACTTCTGTAATTTATGGAAATCCTAAAAAGTTTGCTGGTCAGCACTACACCATCACAAGGCTGGGTGGAAAATAAACTCCTGCCATGCAGACTACTGTTCAAATGGAAATAGGAAGAACACCAAAAACAAAATATACTGTTCTGATTGTGCCCCTTATAGAATATGTATTAGGAATTGACATTTTAAACGGAATTACTTTGTATTTAGAAGATGGTTGTTATCAATTTGGATTAAAAAGATACATTTCAGTGGCAACCATGGGCCTCATCTTCACCCCAGTGAAGTTGCCCCTAGCAACCAAGGTAATCCACTTGAAGCACTACAGCATTCCAGGAGGGAATGAGGAAATAAGTATAACTATACAAGAATTGATTGAGGCTGGTGTGATAGCTCCAACCACCACTGAATGGAACAATCCTTTGTGGTCCGTATGCAAAGGTGATGGTGCTATAGAATGACAGTTGATTACCGCAAGCTGAATAAACATACACCCCCTTTGACAGCCGCAGTCCCCGACACCATAACTTTGACTGAAAGAATATAGAAACATACAGGGACTTGGTATGCAACGATTGATATTGCTAATGCTTTCTTTTCCATATCATTGGCCCTTGAGTGTCAGGAACAATTGTCTTTCTCACATTGTGGCAGACAATTTCAAATGTTATCTTTACCTATGGGGTATATACATAGCCCCACCATCTGTCACCGGCTGGTGGCAGAGCATCTGGATGAAGTATCTGTTATCCCAGGGGTGCAATTGACCCATTACATTGGTGATGTAATGATTCAAGGACAGACACAAGAACAGGTGGAGACTCAGTTGAAGCGGGTTGCAGAACTTTTGCAGAGCAAAGGGTGGATGATTAATCCAGACAAGACACAGAGACCCTCTCAAAATGTGAAGTTTCTAGGAATTCACTGGAATCAGGGACATAGAGAGGTGTTGCCACAGGCAAAACAAAAGATGTTAGAGTTTGACACTCCCTGCACTAAGCAGGAGTCACAGCGATTCATTGGATTGTTTGGTTTTTGGAGACAGCATATTCTGTACTTGTCAGATTTTAGCCCCTTTGCATAAAGTGACACGAAAGAAGCATGAGTTTGAATTGGGTGAACAGCAGCAGTGTGCATTTTATTTGGCAAATGATGTGATTCAACAGGCTTTTGATTTGTGGCCAGTACAGGAAGGAGACATTGAGTTGCATGTAACCTTTGAGGGGCAATATGCAAATTGGAGCATGTGGAAAACAGAGAAGAACGAGGGTGCCCCTGGGTTTCTGGACAAAAAGCTACCTGATGCTGGGGAGCGATATACTCCCTTTGAAGAACAGTTACTTGCATACTAATGGACTCTAGTGGATGCTGAGCAAATGACCCTAGGCCATAATGTGATTTTGAGACCTGAGATTCCAATAATGCAGTGGGTGAGGAGTTCACCTAAAACTCACTGTATAGGACATGCACAAGAAGCTAGCATCATATGCTGGAAATGGTACTTACAAGACAGGGCCGAGTGGGACCAGCATGCACAGCAGCTCTACATTAACAGGTGTCACAAGTCCCTGTGAAGGATGAGGAGAGAGTGCAGGAAGTACTGCAAATAAAAGAGTCACGAGTGAGGTGGAGTGAGCCATTTAAATTAGAGTTTGAATAGAATTGTACGCTGTGTATTTGGCCTTGAAACAAGATTTACCTGGAACTTGTCACATTTACACTGATTCTTGGTCCACCGCCATTGGGTTAGCCACCTGGATTCCCACATAGCATGCACATGACTGGCAAATACATTCAAAGGACGTGTGGGGCAAAGAGTTGTGGCAGGCAATTTGGGAAATGCTAGAGCAAAGAACAGTTACTGTGTATCATGTAGATGGCCACTGCCCCACCGACTCACTTGATCACTAGCTCAACTCCCTTGCAGATGACAAAGCCAAATTTCAGAGGCAGAGGTGTCAACACCGAATTCTGACTTGGTGGGGATGGCTAAATGAGCGCACCAAAAATGTGGACACCTGGGAGAGAAAGCCACTTACAGGTGCGCACAGATTAGAGGGATGCACATTCCCCTAGAATTGATAAACACTATGATCATGCAATGTCCTATTGTCAACACACACAAGGGGAGAGGGTAGTTACCGGGGCAGATATGGCAAATAGATTACATTGGGCCACTACCGACTAATCACGGGTGTCAATACGATTGCACAGTAGTGGATACCTATTCTGGTTACTTGACTGCCGTCCCTTGTAAACGTGCCACTCAGTACAATACCATCAAAACTCTGGACTTGTAAATGTTATTTTATGAGTCACACTCCGAGTCCAGAGTGACAATGGGTCACATTTCAGAGGAAAATTGCTACAAAATTATTTTTTATAGCACAATATTGAGTGGCTTTATCACATTTCCGTATTATCCATAAGCTGTAGGGCTGATTGAGAGAATGAACTGCTTGCTGAAAGCCCAATTACGGAAACTATCAGAGGAAACTTTGAAAAACTGTAGAGAGCATTTAAATGAAACCTTCCAGATTTTGAATAACAGACCACCAACAAGTGCAAAGACTCTGCCTAACCCCAGCATTACAGATGCAACCCCATGTATCAACCAACACCATCATGTGTTGGAAAATGAAACCAGGAGCATTAGCCCCTTACCGAGCCACCCCAGAATCTGCAGGTCTTGATCTACATGCTTTAAAAGCATACACATTGAAACAAAGAGACTTGGCGCTTTGTGATACTGGTGCTGCAATACAAATTCCCCAGGAGCATTTAGGATTGATTGCTCCTAGATCTGGGTTGGCACTCAAAGGTATTCAGGTCTTCGGGGAAGTGACTGATGCAGACTACCAAGGATAAATTAAGATTATCCTTCTGAATAGTGTAGACACTGATTTGATGATACAATCAGGAGATAGAAATGTCCAGATGTTGATTATCTCAGTGTATGGAAGAATAGTGAAAAAGGGGACTGCCCCAGTCCTTCTTACAGTGTGTGGGGAGGGAGGTTTCGGTTCAACTGACAAAAACCCAGGTGCTAGGGTGTAGGTAGAGTCCCTAAATTGTCCTCCTGAACCAGCAGAAAACATTGCCAAGGGGAAGGACAGTATCCCCTGGTTATAAAGCCCAGGAAAATGAAATGAGTGCATGTACCAGCTGACAAATGTTATTTCAGAGCATGAGCATACTTGTCTCTTTTACAGATCATACTACGAGGTGTCTGTGTGCTGGCTGTGCTGCGTAGTCTTCTTTCGGGCATGTGGGTTCAGGAGGGACAGAAAGCCTCCCAACACATGTGGCAAGAGTGGTACTCAACAGATCAGATTTTTGCATAGGAGCTATGCAAAGTACGGTGGGCTGTCAGACTTACCAGATCCTCGGGGTCTGCGCACGTTCCCAACACGTCCACCACTGAACAGCTCCAAGACTCTGATAGATAAATCACAGAGGCTAACAGAATTCAAGAGGGGAAGAGGGGATTAGGAAGGGAACAGCTGGGAAGGAGACCTGTAGTGAGAAAAAGGTTAAAACACACAATATGAAAATTATATCTCCTGAAAACAATACTAGACTATGATTCTAAGCCTTGTCATTCTGATAACATGAACAATCTAAGAATTAAGCTTAAAATGACTACGTTTCAAGATGGCCGGATACCTGTAAGGGAATCAATATGGATTAAATGAAAACCTTCTAATTCAAGTACGTTCCTTTACATGATAATCAGAAAAACATTCTGACAAAATTCTAAACCAGTCATATAAATCCTTTTTTGAGAATGTATACTAGGACCATACAGTATTGCATCTAGAAACTCTGACCTTCTGTGTACTCTTAAAATGTTTTAACACAAATTGCGCATATTGCAGATTTATATATATATATAGTAAACACCATAAAAGGATTGTGCACCATGAATAACACAATATGGATTCAGGAAACAAATCACATAACTTGTCAACTCGAATATTACATAATAAATATCTTAGAATAGTGGCATACAATAAACAACATGAATTAAACTCGAGGAGAGAATCATGCGTCTTGGCGATTCGAGTGTCACCATGTAAAATGTTAAGAAATGGTAGCATGCAATGAATATCAAGGTCAAATCATAATTAAACGAATCGCGCATCTTGCTGATTTGTAAACCTTGATGTAAATGCCAGGAAATAACAGCTCACAATGAATAACAAGATCAAAGTACAATGAAACGAATCGCGCGTCTTTTGCTGATTCTTAAGCCACCATGTAAATGTCAAGAAATGGTAGCGCGCAATGAACAACAAAGTTAAATCCTCATGAAACGAATCGCGCGTCTTGCGATTCGTAAACCACCATGCAAATGTCAAGAAATAACAGCGCGCAATGAATAACAAATTCAAACCATTATGAAACAAATAGCGCGTCTTGACGATTTGTAAACCACCATATAAATGTCAAGAAATGGTAGCGCACAAGTAATCTGTTAATCATTAAAGAATTAAGCCAAGAATATGAAAGTTCTCGATAAGGGTGTCGGGACAGCCCCACCACCGTCTTACCGCCTGGAACAATGATCACCAATGAAGGATGAAGGGCAGAGGCCTTGAAGATCCAATAGGCCGCCGGGACAGGAGCTCGGAAAGTAGCTGCTGCTCTGCACCGGGACCTCTGAATAGTGAGCCCTGGGAGTTGGGCTGGCTCTCTTTTATAGAGTCTTGGCCCAGCCCAGAACCACGCCCAGGCATGCTGCAGGGAAAGTCTCTGGAAGGCCCTGGAAAGGGAACACACCCTAACACACTCTGAAAACCTGCAGCAATACATTGCAAAGGAACAGTATTTGTAAGCATATTAAAAATAAGTATTCAGGATTGAACTCTGCAATGCAAAAGGTTAAACTGCAACATATCAGCACAATGCATAAATTACTTTGTTTTGAGAGTGCTGGGTTTTTGCATTTTTGTCGCCAATAGAGCGTGTACTCCTCTGGTGTTGACAGTACTCCCCTCTCCCAGACGCGCTCTAGGGCCTGGTTTGCTTGGATTAAGACGATGAAAGCGTCTCACAAGTACTGGAGCATGAACATCGGATGCGGAAACCCATGAGTTACTTTCAGTACCATAACCTTTACATGAGATTAAGTACCATAGATTACGCCCTCTCAGTTTAGAATCCAACACTTTCTTGACTTCGTATTCTTCTTCCCCTTGTACTGGAACAGGAGCTGGATGAGGGTGGACCTTTTGGACTGCCTTTTTCAAGAGGGAAGTGTGGAACACTGGATGAATCCGTAAGGATCTGGGCAATTGAAGTTTATAGGTCACCGGATTGATTTGCTGAAGGACAGTATAAGGACCTATGAATTTGGGGTTAAACATGTGCTTCTTCTTGAAGTCTATATGTTTTGTGGAAAGCCACACTTTGTCACCTGGTTGATATTGCGGTCCCTCACAACGTTTCTTGTCATAATGCCTTTTATATTTTTGTTTGGCTTTTTCTAAATGTTGTTGAATCAGTTTCTGGATTTGATGTAAATGCTGAATGGTTTCTGACACAGCTGGAGTAAGAGAACTTTCTTGAGGAATTGTGATGGGCAAGGTGACAGGATGATAGCCAAATAAACCAAAAAAGGGTGTAGTGCCAATAGAAGTGTGGAATGAGTTATTGTAAGCTAACTCAGCTTACCAGAGCATAGATGTCCAAGAATTAAGTGCCTTTTCAGCGTAGGCACGTAGGTATTGTTTCAAAGTCTGATTTAGTCTCTCCGTTTGACCATCTGTTTGAGGATGGGCACTAGTAGATAGCGTAGATGTCACTTGGAGTGTTTTACACCATGTCTTCCAGAAATTTGAGGAAAATTGTGACCCCCGATCGGAGAGGATAACCTTTGGCAGTCCATGATAATGAACCACTCTGTTCAGTAAAATAGTTGCCAATTCACTAGAAGTGGGCAATTTTTTACAGGCGATGAAATGTCCATATTTAATGAGACTATCTACTACCACCAGAATTACTGAATGCTGTTGAACCACTGGCAGACCGGTAATAAAGTCTAAAGAAATGTGCTCCCATGGACGACTTGTGGTTGGAAGTGGATGTAACAACCCTTTTGGTTTTGAATGACTTGTTTTAATGCGAGCACAAGCTTCACAGTTGTTTACCATTGCTTTTACATCTTTTGTTAGGGTAGGCCACCAAAAATAGCGTTGGATCAGTTCAAGAGTTTTAGGAGTACCTGGGTGACCTGCCATAGGTATAACATGCAACCAATGAAACACTATCTTGCGAAGTTTGTTAGTGGGTACGAACAAACGAGCGCCATGAAAGGGTAAACCTTGCTTGATTGACCTTTTGGGATCTGCTTGGGCCCATGTTTGCCATTTTTCAACAGTGAAAGAGTTGCGAATTCCTTTAAAGAAATCTTCAGTTTTTATGATACATAGAAACTTGTCAGGAGCAATGATAGCTCTGGAGGCTTGAAATGCAGGCAACGTGGTAGACTCTTGACGGGACAAGGCGTCAGCCTCTCGATTATCTTTATTAGGCCGGAAGGTTACTACAAAATCAAATTGGGCAAGAAAAAGCATCCAGCGTAATTGCAGAGGGGTCAAAAGTCTGGCGGAACTCATGAATTGAAGATTACGATGATCAGTATATACTGTGACAGTGTATTTGGCACCAAACAAATGATGTCTCCATTCTTTAAAGGCGTCACGAATCGCCAGAAGCTCTCTTTCAGCAATGACATAGTTCTGTTCGGCTTCGTTCAACTTCCGAGACATATAAGCTACAGGATGAAGTTGACCAGTGTCTTTATTTCGTTGTGATAAGACGGCTCCTATTGCTACATCTGAAGCATCAGCTTCCACTATGAAAGGTTGATTCGCATCAGGATGAGTCAAGACTGGGGCAGTGGAGAAAGCTTCCTTCAAAGTCGAGAAGGCTTGATCAGCTTCTGGGGACCATACAAACTTTTCTTTCTTTCTTAGTAGCTTAGTGATTGGAGCCACTGTCTGGGAGAAATGATTTATGAACCTCGGGTAAAAATTTGCAAATCCCAGGAAACATTGTACATCACGAACAGTCTTTGGGGTGGGCCAATCAGATATGGCTTTTACTTTCTTTTCTGCCATCACCATACCTTGAGGGGTAAGAATAACCCCTAAAAACTCAACTGTGGTAACATGAAACTCACACTTGGTTAGTTTGCAGTATAAATGGTGTTTTCGAAGGGCTGCAAGAATTTTCTTGACATGTTGGACATGTTCGTTTTCATTGTCTGAGTAGATCAAAATGTCATCGATGTAGACTGTGGCAAATATGTCGAGGTACTCTCTAAGAACGTCATTCAAGAAAAATTTAAATGCTGCTGGAGCATTACACAAACCAAAAGGCATGACGGTGTATTAAAAAAGGCCATATCTTGTCTTGAACGCTGTTTTCCATTCGTCACCCTCTCTCATTCTGATCAAATGATAACCACCTCGAAGGTCAAGCTTCGTATAGATTTTTGCTCTCTTTACTTGTTCCAATAAGACCGGAATTAGGGGTAAAGGATATTTATTATTGATGGTGACTTTGTTCAAACCCCTACAGTCAATGCAAGTTCGAAGTTCTCCATTAGCTTTTGGAACAAAAAACAAAGGCGAAGCTGCAGGAGACTTAGAGGGGCGAATGAAGCCATTCTCCAAAAATTGATCTAGGTATTTTCGTAAATGTTGATTTTCATGTTCTGACAGGACATATACACGACAGTTGGGAAGTATCGCACGTGGGGCTAGATCAATTGGACAGTCATAAGATCTATGAGGAGGTAGAGTCTCTGCTCCTTTCTCATCAAATATATCTTTGTAAGATGAATACTGTTTAGGCAGCTGAATTTCTTTCTCTGCGGCAGTAGCTATGTAAGAGTTGCAAACTTTTGGTACTTGAATCTTTTGGAGACATTGTTCGTTACATAGTGCAGATGAGAACACAATTTTTCGCTCTGCCCAATTGATCTCCGGATTGTGATGAGTTAACCATGGCAAGCCGAGGATAATCCCAGATTGGGGAGCATGGATCACGTCAAGGATGATTTTCTCTTTATGTTTCTTTCTTTGATTCTTATCTTCACAAATCATCGACAAGGGGATAGTCTGAAGAGTTACTGGACCTCCAGTCAAGAGTTTTCCATCGACTGCCTGGATGATTTCTGGGGTCTTCTTTTCAATACATGGGATCCCCCATGCACAAACCAATTGGACATCAACAAAGGTCCCAGTAGCCCCAGAATCGACTAGAGCATATTTTAAATAGATCTTTTTCTTGACCTGAACTCCTATTTCCAGTTTAAGATGTCTAGATTGTGAAGGGTCCACGGTGACATCCAAGAGCAACCCTTCTCTGCATCTTGGGTGTTTTAGTTTTCCAACTCGACTGGTGCATTGGCTGCGATCTTCTGAACTGGACCTTGCTTGTTCTTTGGTTTGATTGGACAATCTTTGGTAAAATGACCTTTTCGCCCACAATAAAGACATTGTCCATTCTTTTTGCGTAGGTCCTTTTCATCTTTGGTCATAGGTCTTTTGATGGTTCCAATTTCCATCGATTCCGGCGTTCTTTCTTTCGGAGTTCCTGAGTCTCTGTTATCATGAACGTGCCATGAATATTTTTCAATCTTTTTGCGCGTTCCTTTACGTTCTGCTAAACGATGATCAAGTCTCAAGACAAGATTTATTAATTCTTGACAGTCTGTAGGTTTTGGGTCAATTTGCGCTAAGATATCTTTTAGTTCCTCTTTGAGTTCCTTGTAAAACAAGACCACTTGTTTTTCTTCAGGCCAGGATGTCTCGGCAACCAACCGGTTAAAGTTGGCTAAATACGACACTAGGGGGGTCATTCTGACCCTGGCGGTAATTACCGCCATGGCGGAGGTTGGCGGTAGCACCGCCAACAGGCTGGCGGTGCTCCGCCGGGCATTCTGACCACGGCGGTACAGCCGCGGCCAGAAGCGGAAAGCCGGCGGTGTACCGCCGACTTTCCGCTGCCCATGGGAATCCGCCATGGCGGCGCAGCTTGCTGCGCCGCCATGGGGATTCTGACAGCCCATACCGCCATCTTGTTCCTGGCGGTTCACCCGCCATGAACAGGATGGCGGTAAGGGGTGTCGTGGGGCCCCTGGGGGCCCCTGCAGTGCCCATGCCAATGGCATGGGCACTGCAGGGGCCCCCGTAACAGGGCCCCACAAAGAATTTCAGTGTCTGCTTTGCAGACACTGAAATTCGCGACGGGTGCAACTGCACCCGTCGCACCTTCCCACTCCGCCGGCTCCATTCTGAGCCGGCCTCCTCGTGGGAAGGGTGTTTCCCGCTGGGCTGGAGGGCGGACTTTCGGCGGTCGCCCGCCAGCCCAGTGGGAAAGCCAGAATGACCGCCGCGGTCTTTCGGCGGGAACCGCTTGGCGGGCGGCGACCGCCGTCCGCCGCGGTCAGAATCACCCCCTAGGTCTTGATTCCCTTGGTGTAAATCTAATAATTCACGATCTGCTGACTGTGTTACAGTTCTACGATCAAAAACTCTCTCAAATTCACGAACAAAATTTCTCCAGTTGTACAACAAGGGACTATTTTTACACACAAGGGGAATTGCCCAAGTAGCTGCATCCCCAGACAGATATGATAACAAGAAAGCTACTTTGGACTGGGCATCGGGGAAAGTATTTGGTCTGCAGGTGAAGTGCAGTTCCACTTGAACCAGGAAAGATTGCGCTTTCAAAGGATCACCTGAGAAATGTTCTGGGGGAGCTAAAGGAAGTGCAGAAGGGACATTTAGGGAAATCGGATTACTTCCAGAAGCCTGAGAAGAAGTACCTGGCCAAGACACACCTGTGGGACTTTGTTCCTTCTTCTCTACCTTATCTTCCAACTGAATCACTCTCTCTGCTAAGCTAGTTGTCAATTCTTTGGATGATACCACCTCTGCTTGGAGACGGGTGATAGCCTTGACTAACTCGCCTAGCGTGGCCATGCTGAGAACATACACAAGCCAGGAGGATAATAATTTGTGGGCTCACTATTCTGTCTGACTCACCAGATCCTCGGGGTCTGCGCACGTTCCCAACACGTCCACCACTGAACAGCTCCAAGACTCTGATAGATAAATCACAGAGGCTAACAGAATTCAAGAGGGGAAGAGGGGATTAGGAAGGGAACAGCTGGGAAGGAGACCTGTAGTAAGAAAAAGGTTAAAACACACAATATGAAAATGATAACTCCTGAAATCAATACTAGACTATGATTCAAAGCCTAGTCATTCTGAAAACATGAACAATCTAAGAATTAAGCTTAAAATGACTACGTTTCAAGATGGCCGGAAACCTGTAAGGGAATCAAGATGGATTAAATGAAAACTTTCTAATTCAAGTATGTTCCTTTACATGAGAATCAGAAAAACATTCTGACTAAATTCTAAACCAGTCATATAAATCCTGTTTTGAGAATGTATACTAGGACCATACAGTATTGCATCTAGAAACTCTGGCCTTCTGTGTACTCTTAAAATGTTTCAACACAAATTGCGCATATTGCAGATTTATATATATATATATATATATATAGTAAACACCATAAAAGGATTGTGCACCATGAATAACAATATGGATTCAGGAAACAAATCACATAACTTGTCAACTCGAATATTACATAATAAATATCTTAGAATAGTGGCATACAATAAACAACATGAATTAAACTCGAGGAGAGAATCGTGCGTCTTGCCGATTCGAGTGTCACCATGTAAAATGTCAAGAAATGGTAGCAAGCAATGAATATCAAGGTCAAATCATAATTAAACGAATTGTGCATCTTGCCGATTTGTAAACCTCGATGTAAATGCCAGGAAATAACAGCTCACAATGTATAACAAGATCAAAGTACAATGAAACAAATCGCGTGTCTTTTGCCGATTCTTAAGCCACCATGTAAATGTCAAGAAATGGTAGCGTGCAATGAACAACAAAGTTAAATCCTCATGAAACGAATCACGCGTTTTGCTGATTCGTAAGACACCATGTAAATATCAAGAAATAGTAGCGCGCAATGGACAACAATGTTAAAACACCATGAAACAAATCACGCGTCTTGCAGATTCGTAAACCACCATGCAAATGTCAAGAAATAACAGCGCTCAATGAATAACAAATTCAAACCATTATGAAACAAATTGCGCGTCTTGCCGATTTGTAAATCACCATATAAATGTCAAGAAATGATAGCGCACATTAAAGAATTAAGCCAAGAATATGAAAGTTCTCGATAACGGTGTCGGGACAGCCCAACCACCGTCTTACTGCCTGGAACAATGATCACCAATGAAGGATGAAGGGCAGAGGCCTGGAAGATCCAATAGGCCGCCGGGACAGGAGCTCAGGAAGTAGCTGCTGCTCTGCACCGGGACCTCTGAATAGTGAGCCCTGGGAGTTGGGCTGGCTCTCTTTTATAGAGTCTTGGCCCAGCCCAGAACCACGCCCAGGCATGCTGCAGGGAAAGTCTCTGGAAGGCCCTGGAAAGGGAACACACCCTAACACACTCTGAAAACCTGCAGCAATACATTGCAAAGGAACAGTATTTGTAAGCATATTAAAAATACGTTTTCAGGATTGAACTCTGCAATGCAAAAGGTTAAACCACAACATATCAGCACAATGCATAAATTACGTTGTTTTGAGAGTGCTGGGTTTTTGCATTTTTGTCGCCAATAGAGCACGTACTGCTCTGGTGTTGACAGTGGGAGTCATATCTACCTGTCTGGTTGCAATACCCACACCTGCAAAAGTCCTACTTGAAATATTTAACGCCACTAACCAGGATGGAGGTGTCCAAAAAAATGATGTGGTATCCCATTTCAGTCCCTATAAATATTGTAGGTTTTGCCAAGAAACAACTGACGAAAAGTGGGAAAACATTAACCAAATAATTGTGTACAATATCACCACCTGTGACGTGTGTTACTGCATGCCTTGCAATTCCCATGACACTGAAAAATGTGCTCAACTGCGCCTAGAGGGAAAAACGGGGTCTCCTCAAGAGATTCCGTGGGAATAACACACTCTGGCCCTCATTACAACCCTGGCAGTCGGTGATAAAGCGGCAGTAATACCGCCAATCTGAATCATGACCACAGCGGAAACCGCCAACAGATAGCCACCTTAACAGTCCGACAGCCACGGCTGTAGCACCAAACACCAGGGCGGTAACCAACACCAAGGCCATCAAAAGCACGGTGGAAACAGAACACAGAAGGGAAACGACTCACCTCTTGACACTCAAGGAAGAACCACGACGCCGTGGAGCCCGAGCTGCAGGTGTTCCCCATGCTGGTGTATCTTCTAATACACCAGGAACATGAACGCTGGCGACGACAACCACGGTGAGTACTGCACCTAGCACACATGGGAGGGGGGGGAAGAGAGTGACACACACAACACGCAACACCCCCACCCTCACCCCCAATACTATATACACAAACACAAACAACAACATTACATATACACCCCGTAACCCTCTGGAATAATGCAAGGACAAAATGAATGTAGTAAAATGAATGTAATATTAGTAATTTTAAGAAATGAGTTAATTAAGAAAAAACAGTATGTACAATATATACAAAAGGAGGGACAATGCCCACTCAAAAATTGTCCGTGGCCTTCTGGGCCAAAACACATAGGCCAAGGCCACACTTGACTCCTGCCTCAATACGGAGAGAACACTACAGGGGCATCAGGTCAAAAACACACAGGCACCTCAGGAGGACTGGGAATGGTGGGGCACCTCAGCTGGAAGATGATACAATGCCACTGCTCATGGAGGGGTCTCCATGCCCACTGCTTGGTCCTGGGGAGTGCAAGGCCACAGTCTCTCAAGTGGGTGGTTTGTCCACTACTTGGTCCTAGGGAGTGCAAGGCCACAGTCTCACAAGTGGGTGGTTTGCCCACTTCTTGGTCCTGGGGAGTGCAAGGCCACAGTCTCTGAAGTGGATGCCGTCTTCCAATGGTTCTGGAGGGGGGCCTTGTGCCCAGTGTGCTCTATCCAGGCAAGGATGCGGCGCATGGATGCCTTCTTCCACTGGTTCTGGGGGGGCCTTGTGCCCAGTGTGCTTCATTCTGGCAGGGAGGAGGTGAGTGGATGCCTTCTTCCACTGGTTCTGGAGGTGGCCTTGTGCCCAGTGTGCTTCATCCTGGCAATGAGGGGCTGAGTGGATGCCTTCTTCCACTGGTTCTGGAGGAGGCATCGCGCCCTGTTATTCAGATGTTTTGGAGTGCAAGGTCACAGTCTCTCACCTGGTTGTCACAACGACAGCTTTTGCAGGGGCCAGGACGTACTGCAGGTCATGTAGTCCCCACTACACACTGCTCTTCAGCAGTGACGGCTGCTCAGTGTATGCCAGTTGTGCTGTAGGTGGCGGTGCAGGCAGTGGTGGTGGTAGCCTCCAAGCCTTCACCTGCATCCTCGGACGGCTGCCCACTGGGGCTGCTGCTGCTGGCAGTGGTGCTACTGGTGGCGGGGCAGGTGGCGGTGCTTGCCGCAGTGCAGGTGGCAGTGATGGCCACGGTGCAGGTAGCAGTGATGGCCTCCAGACCTTCACCTGCATCCTCGGACGTCTGCCCACTGGGGCTGCTGCTGCTGGCAGTGGTGCTGCTGGCGGCGGGGCAGGTGGCGGTGCTTGCCACGGTGCAGGTGGCAGTGATGGCCGCGGTGCAGGTGGCGGTGCTGGCAGTTGTGGTGGTAGTCTCCAGGCCTTCACATGCAGCCTTGGATGGCTGAAGTGCCATGGCTGGTGTCTTGTGCCCCTTCCTGCCCTTGGCAGATTGTGGTGCCTCCTTGTTTCTGCCAGCTGGAGACTTTGACTTGGCCTTGCTGGCTGGTTGTGCCTCCTTCCCCTTGCTGGCTGCTGTCACCTTCTTGCCCTTGCCAGGTGGCGGACCCTTCTTGGCCTTGGCAGGTGTTGCTGCCACACTGGCTGGGCTGATGGGTGCCTCCTTAGAGCCTCTCACAGCTGCAGAAACCACAGTGGCCGTGGACTGGGTGGCTATGATGCGGGCTGGGTTCTGGCCACCCGGGCCTGAGGTGAAGGACGGGGGAGCGGTAGGGAATAGGGCAATGGTGGCGAGGAAAAGCTCCTTAGGGACACTGGGGCGGGAAGAGGGTGAAGGTTTGGGAGTGGAGGAAGAGGGAGTGGTTGTAGAAGGTGTCAGTCTGCTGTGTTTGGGTGCAGGTGCATGGGCTGGATACTGTTGTGAGGTGGCTGCCTGTTGGGTGGGTGTGTGCTTGCGTTTGTGTACTTTGGGAGGAGGGGTCACAGACACAGTGGGAGAGGACACAGGGGATGTGTGCATGGATGTGGGGGTGTTGACTGCCAGTGAGGGGCGTGTAGTGATAGGGGTGCTGGTGATGGAGGTAGTGGATGCAGGTGTGAGTGGAGATGCTACTGGGAGGGGGTGGACGAGGAGGAGGAGGGGGACACAGTGGAGGCAATGGATGTTGGCGTGTCTGCATGGGGATGGTGCTTGTGTGAGTACCTGTGAGATGAAGTGTGGCGCCTGTGTTTGCCTGAGCCACTTCTGTGTGTTGATTTGGGTGATTGCTGATCTGAAGGTGTGCTTGGGATAGGTTGGGGTTGAGGGGATTGGGACTGGGTAGAGCGAAGTTGGGTGGGGAGGCTGGAGACAGGGACAGTGGCTGCCATCAGTGCGGAGGCCAGAGCCTGGAATGCTCTCTGTTGGGCTGCCACGCCAGAGTGAATGCCCTCCAGGTATGCATTTGCTTGTTGCAAATGCCCTGCTACACCCTGGATGGCATTCAGTATGGTTGACTGCCCAACAGAGAGGGATCTCAGGAGGTCAATAGCCTCCTCACTGAGGGCTGCAGGGCTGACTGGGGCAGGCCCTGAGGTGCCTGGGGTGAAGGAGATGCCCACCCTCCTGGGTGAGTGGGCACGGGAAACATGCTGAGGGGCTGCTGGGAGGGCGGTGCTGGTACAATGGGTCACAGCTGTACCTGTTGTTGGGGTGGGCACAGAGGTGTCCGCCACCGCCAGCGAGCTTCCATCGGAAGAGGAGTCACTGTCAGTAGTGTCCCCTCCTGTCTCCGTCGTGGTGCTCCCCTCGCCCTCCGTCCCACTGGTGCCCTCACCGTCAGTGGATTCAGCCTCCAGGCCCATGTGGGATGCAGCTCCCTCCGTCGCCGGTGCCTCTGCTCCTCTGCCAGATGATGCTAATGCACAGAAGGACAGGGTGACAAAACAAGAAGTGGGGGAGAGACAGGGGATACACTTGCCAGCAACAGCACTACCGTTGGCGTACACTACACACAGGGAACAGCCCTATGCACTAGGCCATGCACTACCAGTTCCAATGCTAGTCACCAGCCCATGGGGTACAATGCCTAATGCTATTAGCTGCACACCTGAAACCCATAGGACCCTGCCCAGTAGTAGATGCCCACTAACACTATTGGGGTTGGAGTGCATCTGATCTTGCCCATCATTGAACATACCCTGCCATGTTCACCCTGGCCTAGGGGCACCCACAGCCCACATCCCCCACACAGGTAAAACCTTAATACGTGCAAAGTAATGATTCTGATTCTGTACTCACCCCCTTGTGGCTGCTGTGATGCCTTCAAGCGCCCATCCAACTCCGGATAGGCCACTGCCAGGATGCAGAACATCAGGGGGGTCAGGATACAACGGGCACCCCATCCTCGTTGGGAGGCCTGCCCCAGCTAGGCCTCTCCCATCTTCCTTGGCCAGTGGTGCAGGTCCTCTCACTGTTTGCGGCAGTGGGTGCTCCGCCTGTCAAAGACACCCAGGGTCCGCACCTCTTTGGCGATGGCACGCCAAATACCCTTTTTCTGATGGGCGCTGACCTGCAGAAAAAATACAGCAGAAAAGGGATTAGTCACACCGTCCGGACTTTCATATTCATGGCCCACCATATCCCTCCCATCCCCTTACACACATACATTCCCCACCATACATGCAGCACTCTGCCCAGCACCCCTCAGAACCCACTCTACACGGGGCTTACACACACAGCAATCCATACATTCATGGGACACGCATCATGCTCACAGTGTAGTCACCTGTTTGTCTGGAGGACCATGGAGTAAAGTGTACTTGGGTAGGACCACATTCACTAGTCTCTCCAACTCCTCTGAAATGAAGGCGGGGGCCCTTACCCCAGGCACTCGAGCCATTGTCTCTTCCAGACACAGGTCACAGCAGCACTTGCAGTGTAGGTCCTCTCCTGTTGAAGGTCAGGTAGCAAGTGAGTGAACAGATAGAAAGTGGCGGTCACATCCGCAGCGGTGTGAACCGTCACCGTCGGCGTACATCGCCATTGGCTCCTGGAACCCATAGGGCCCAATGATAACCAATGCGATGTTGCGCAGCGGTCGTCGACCGCAACGGTACATAACGCCAGCAGAATTACCTCATTTCCACTTGTCCCTCCTCACAGGTCAGGCAGCCACCATTTCAGAGGGGCACAGGCCATGGCACCTAACTGCATCACAGCAGACATTGACACATCAACTAGCTCTTGAGTTCACATACCTTTTCTGTAAATGAAGAAATGCATAATAATAATGACATATGTGTGAATATGACCCTCTGCTCACTGTTTTTCACCCTAGAGTTCAACCGCTGAGGATGAATAGGAGATGGAGACATCCCCCCGTGTACAGACCCCTGGTGGACCTGATGACAATGGAGGACAGGCACATTATCCTGACATACAGACTTGATAGGGCCACAATCCAAGAAATGTGTGCCCAATTGGAGCCAGACCTGATTTCAGCTATCCGCCAGCCCACAGGTATCCCACCTGTAGTGCAGGTCCTGTGAGTGCTCCATTTCCTGGAAAGTGGTTCCTTCCAAGCGACAGTGGCCATGGCATCAGAGATGTCTCAGCCAATGTTCTCAAACGTGCTGACTAGAGTGTTGTCTGCCCTGATGAAACACATGCACAGCTACATCGTATTTCCCCAGCTGGAGGATTTGGCCACAGTGAAGGCTGCGTTTTATGCACTGGTACATATCCCCAACATCATTGGTGCCATTGATGGTACACATATTGCATTTGTCCCCCCACCCCGGAGAAATGAACAAGTGTTCAGAAATAGGAAAAGCTTTCACTCTCTGAATGTGCAGATGGTGTGTTTGGAGGACCAGTACATCTCTCATGTCAATGCCAAGTATCCTGGCTCTGTGCATGATGCCCTTATCATGAGGAATAGCAGCATTCCATATGTGATGTCTCAACTCCAGAGGCACAGGGTGTGGCTAATAGGTGAGCCCATGGTCCCCACCCAGTTGATGTAGGTATATGGGTGTGGGTTTGGCCATAAGGGTGAGTGTGTGGCTAACAGGTATCCCTCGAATATTTGCAGGTGACTCTGGTTACCCCAACCCCTCATGGCTACTGACCCCAGTGAGGAATGCAAGGACAAGGGCAGAGGAATGTTACAATGATGCACATGGGCAAAAAAGGAGGATCATTGAGAGAACCTTTGGCCTCCTGAAGGCCAGATTCTGGTGCCTCCATCTGACAGGTGGATCCCTGTACTACTCACCCAAGAAGGTGTGCCAGATCATCGCTGCATGTTGCATGTTGCACAACCTGGCCTTGAGACGCTAGGTGCCTTTTCTGCAGGAGGATGAGCCTAGGGATGGTCGCGTGGCAGCGGTGGAGCCTGTAGAAAGTGATGAAGAGGAGGCAGAGGAAGAAGATGTGGACTACAGAAGTACACTGATTCAACAGTACTTCCAGTGACATACAGGTAAGACACTGTAACTTCACCTTCCATTGCAGTTTTGTGTTTGACATTGAACATGGCAGCCTGATTTCCCTATTTCTATGGCCACTTACTGTTCCCTTTGGCATCTCTATTTTCAGATCTCTGTGCCCCACCCTGGCTCCTGGTGTGTTTACTGCTTCCCACTGCAGGTCATACCTACGTAAATATTAAAGGACATTTGATTTCCAATGTTTACAGTTTGGGAAAGTAATACATTTGTCATAGAATTCACAGACTCAGTACTTGAATTTGTTCTAAGGGTGTATATTTATGTGCTAATAAGTGTAGGGAGTATTGAAATTGGCTGGGTTGTTGATGGAGGAAAGTCCAGGGTAGAGTCCATTTTATTTGTATCCCAGGGGCATTGTCCAAGGGGGCGTAGGAAGTGGAACAATGGCAGTTCAAGGTGGACAGGGTTGACAGAGTGGGACAGAGGGTGACAATCAGGAGAGTCTTATTTCCTTGCGGGATCTTGGCAATGTTCTCTGGCTTCTGCCTGGATCCCAGGGACCGTTTGTGGGGTGGTTCTCCTTCTGCAGGAGGTGGAGTGCTGGTGGCCTGTTGTTCCTGTGGTGGGGCCTCCTGTCCACTAGTGCCGGCAGAGGTGGAGGGCTGTTCTTCGGTTTGGCTAGTGTCAGGGGGCCTTTGGTGTGCCACTGCCTCCCTCATGGTGTTGGCCATATCTGCCTGCACCGCTGCAATGGTGACCAGGGTGGTGTGGATGTCCCTCAGGTCCTCCTTGATTCCCATGTACTGTCCCTCCTGCAGCCGCTGGGTCTCCTGCAGCTTGGCTAGTATCTGGCCCATGGTCTCCCGGGAATGGTGGTATGCTCCCAGGACGTGGAGAGTCCATTCCCTGGGCCTGTCCTCCCCCTGTCGCACAGCAGTCCTCCCAGCTTCCCTGTTGTCCTGTGCCTCTGTCGACTGAACCATGTGCCCACTGCCACTGACCCAAGGCCTGTGATCGTCCTGTGTTTGTGGGGTTACCTGGGGTCCCTTTAGTGGTGGACACACTGCTGATTGACGTGTCCTGGGGACAGAGGGAAGGGCCCCCTGGGTGAGTGCTGTGCTGGTGTTTCCTGAGGGGGAGGCTCTGTTGTGGGTTGGGACTGTGGCTGGGTAACTGACTGTCCAGAGGTCCCTGATGGGCCAGGTTGGTCATCGTGATCCAGGCGTGCAGAGCTGCTGTCATCACTGTGGGTCTCTTCAGTGGGGGGACCGGATGTGGCTGGCACCTCCTCTCCGGTGACGTTGAGTGGGGGTCCTGTGGGGATGTAAATGCAGTGTTATTGTATCTGCATGTGCCATCTTGTGCATGGATATGTTTCCCTCTAGGGTTGTTATTAGCAAGGCAGCTTTGGCTTGTGTGAGTTGTGCTTGGTTTGGCTAGGTGATTGTCACTAGTGTGCATGCTTTGGTGATGAGTGTCCTTGCAGGTCTGTGATGGGGGTCCATGCATTGGTGTTGCATGCAGGGCTTGGTATTGGGATGGGTGGGTTGTGATGGTGGGGTATATGTGAGGTGATGGAGTAATGGGAGTGAGGGTAAGGATGGGGTTTGTGATGGCATGCAGGTAGGGTGGGGGATAAAGTAGTACAATTTGACTTATCAGAGTCCAGTCCTCCTGCTACTCCTGCGAGGCCCCCAGGATGCATGATCGCCAAGACTTGCACCTCACATGTTGTTAGTTGTGGGGGAGGAGGTGAGGGTCCACCGCCAGTCCTCTATACAGCTACCTGGTGTCTTTCTACCACGGAAAGCACCTTCCCCGTAGGTCGTTCCACCTCTTCCTGAAGTCATCCCTTGTTCTTGGGTGCTGTCCCACGGCGTTGACCCTGTCCACGACTCTCGCCATAGCTCTGTCTTCCTAACAATGAACCTGTGATCCGAATAGCTGTGGCTCTACCCTGGTGATTCCCTCTACCATGACCCTTAGCTCCTCCTCTGAGAACCTGGGGTGTCTTTGTGGTGCCATGGGTGTAGTGTGAGTGGTATGTGTGAGGTTGTGTGGGGTGATGTGTTGGCGTGTGTGCTGTGAGGTGCGTGGATGGTGTATGGGTGATGATGGTTTGTGGCTCAGATTCAGTGGGTGCTCCTGGCTTGTCTCTCTCTCACTTGCTAAAATGTTTGGGTCATAAAGGGTTGTGGGTATTGTGGGTGTGTCTTTTATATTGGT
Source organism: Pleurodeles waltl (assembly GCF_031143425.1). Classification (NCBI taxonomy): domain Eukaryota; kingdom Metazoa; phylum Chordata; class Amphibia; order Caudata; family Salamandridae; genus Pleurodeles; species Pleurodeles waltl. The sequence continues at coordinate 309,905,523 of NC_090439.1, forward strand.
GTGGGTGTGTGTATGTGTGTCAGGTGTGTGTATTTTGAATTGTCCAATGTGGTGTTGTTTTGTATGTGTGTGTGTATTTTGAGCGCGGCGGTGTGTGCCGCCAATGGTTTACCACGGTTGAATGACCGCTGCGGTGATTCGTGGGTCATGATGCTGTGGGTGTATTTCTGTTGGCATAACGGTGTGGGTTTTGGTACCGCCAGTTTATCACTGACCTTTGGTCTGGCGGACTTGTGTGGGTGTCTGCATAGTGGTGGATTTCATACCGCCGCAGTCACGGTATGTTAGCGGGAGTCAGCATGGCAGTAGGTAGCACTTACTGCCAGGGTTGTAATGAGGGCCTCTATGTTATTACAGAACGGATGAACATTGCAAAAACATGACCAACCACATGGCTTGCCTTCACGTTGTGACTGCCGCCAGTCACATCAAACATGTTAAACTACCAGTGGGATGGTTGTTCTCTTGTGAAGATATCACTTTCACATATATTCCTGCTCATATAACTGGTGGACTGGGTACCTTTACACGATTAGGACTCATGATCTTTCCATTTCACTCTGTACATACTTGTTATCTAAGGGACGCAGTTCAATTAAGTGATGATTGTGACTCCGAACTTCAATTATTATCCAAATCAGAATATATAAGCTTGAGTCTTTCTATTGTAGGTGTACGCAGACCAGCTGTTTATAATACTCAAATTGTGCATGGTTAATCGTTAAGATCATCAATTATACTTCTATCACTTTGGCCAAATTATTGCTAGATATATGAAGTACTAGAAAAAAATGTGTTGCAAAACAGAGCTGCTATTGACTATTTACTGCTAAAGCATGATTATGGTTGCTCAGAGCTTGATGACTTGTTTTTTTTTAATTTGCCAGACCACTCTAAATCTATCCAGTCCCAAATTGACACTTTACATGAATTGGTAAAAGGAGTAAAACAAGATGTAGACAAAGGGTAGAGGAACTTGTTGTTCCAATGGTTGACCGATTTTGGGCAGTTACGCAATGCTTTGGGTGGGATTCTGGCAGCAATTTCCATCATGGTAATGCTGTGTTGCTGTGTATAATGCATACCTAATTTGCTTACAATATTTAAATCAAAAAGAGTTCATTTCACTCCAGTATGTTATGAGAGTCACTGGCCCAAGGGTAGGTTATAATGCTATTTGTATTTAACCAACAGCTCTATCTTGACCACTGACTCCATTTTGTGCTCAGCTTTGCTTCACACACCATCACATTGGTGGCACAGGTATTTTTCTGCACACAGCTTGTGCAATGTGTTTTCGCTTTTTCTCACTGAAGAATGGTTAGACAAAATGGGGGAGTAAAGAATAAGGGTGATAAGATGTGCCAGGCTTCGAATGTTTATGGTAGGGCAGAGAATGGCTCGGTCTTGGAAAAACACTGTGAGATTTGGCCAGTCTCTACCGTGTTCGTTTTCAACACTGACCTGGTACGGTCAGCATTTGAACAACTTACCGGATGGGAGGGGGAGTTTCTAGAATTCTCCTCTCCAGTTTGTTTAAAGTATATTAGGTCATGGGAGTATGATAGCTCGACAGACAGAGCTCATCTGAGGAGGGACGTATTGCTCAGAACCTAATCCCATTGCGAGTAGTGCTCGCTTTCCGATCGTCTGGATTCCATGGCCTGATGCTGGCAAACAAAGGATGATGCTGATGTCAAGGCCCATGGTGATGCATTTTTTATTCTTATTTTTAGCTTTGTGTTGTGCATGCGTGAATACGTAATCTATATATATATATATAATAATAACCATTGTTGAGTTCTGTGATCAGTATTATTTCACTGCTGTGATCCTTTTCAGAATTGCACATGTGCTCCTGCATTTGAAATAAAAACTCTTGTTATTTTTTCTGTGCAGGAGACTTGAGAAGTGTCTTAATAAATTCATTACTCAGACTAAGAGTGCTGCATTCTTGGCATTCCTTTAATTTCGTCTCTGTCTGAAGTAGAGCAGGACAGAAGAGCACAGGCTCGTGGAGGTAGGATCCATGGGCGGGATGCTGTGGGCTGTCAGATTGAGGCCACTGGGGCCACCTATGACCAGGACACCATCAGCCAAGTCTCGGGGGTCTATCAGAAGTCTCATGGTGTGATGGGTCTTTGGAAGTAGTCTGGCCTTCGGTATTCAGATGATTTGGCATCTACATCTATGGTTTCATTCGCCATGACTGACTACTTCACTTTTTATTTATGTTTGTTTTTGCACCAAGTATGTCTTCACATTTAACACTTTAATACATTCACAAGTCACAAACCTATTGTCTGCTGTAGTAAATTTCACATTTAGCAATGTAGATATGTAAGACTACGTGAACCATAAAATGACAAAACAAGGTACTTGTGTAAGCATGGATATATTGCATGCACACATTGTGTCCTCAGGACCACAACCATGCCACACCAACACATACATTCAAGTGTCTCATTGCAGAAGATTTTTATTACATTGTTCTAATCATAGTTTGTCAAGTTGTCAGAAACATAGAAAACCAAACATGATTCAATCGTGCTGTGTAAGTGATCAAATTACAGGTACAGACCTCCAGAACATGGAAGTAAAGAATATATCAGACATAGTCCTGTGAAATATGTAAAAATGAATTTGGTTGTTGTCATCAGCTGGAGCCATATCGCCTACCTCACAAAAGGAATCCAACATCACATAATGCAAGATTCAGACAGATGGCAGTACAACAATTCCTGATCACAGGGGCATTACAATCCAATGCTTCTGCATCTGTTGGTATGACACAAAGAAATGTCAGTGATGTGCCACAAGCACTTTGGCCTACAATGATGAAACACATTAACAGCTAGCTATAGTTCATACAATAAGAGTGTTTAGCTAATGTGAAGTAAAACCAACATGGGTTTGGCCTACAACTACATGTGTTTTGCCCACATGATGACACCCATTATACATTGTGGCCACTGCACGACAAAGAACAAGTCCAATGGAGTCTCCTTAACTTCCATCCTATTACTGTGCAAGCTGTCTTGGCACAGATCTTGTACACCCAAACTCTGTCACATACATTCCCAGAAACAATCCATGTTCACTTAGTATGTCCCAACAACATCATATACCTGCCTAGATCACAACTCTGAAATGTCCAAATGAAGATGCCATGGTGAAGGTACCTAAAAAAACACAAAAACAAGGAGTATAATTATGAAACCATACATATGACATACTTCACCTAGCAAACGTCTGGAGAACACAGTCCATGTTAAAATTCTGACATAAACAAAGCAACATTTGCTAAATGTATCTAAAACTTCATCACCAAACACCCTTTGCCAGATTTTTCCAGAGCTTCAGCCTCCTAACACTTTTTAAAAAAATATACTCCTCACATCATGACAACAAGACTTCATTGTACAGTCAAAGTCATGACATCTCATTATATACTTACACTTCTGAGAAGAAGATGTCGCAAGTCAGCTCCTTCTTCTACACAACTATCATCATCATTTGCCATTTCAGGATCCTCACCTGGTAGCAGCTCAGGCTCTTCCTCCTCTGTGATGTAAGGGATGTTCCTTTGCAGGGCGGTCGTATGATCCATGCAGCAGGCCAAGGTGATTTGACGCACCTTCCCAGACGAGTAGGGGAAGGCTCCCCCAGTGTTGTACAGACAACAAAATCTGGCCTTCAGGAGCCCAAAAGCCCGCTCCACTGGCAGCTGTGTTCTTCCATTGGCCTCATTGCAGCAGACTGCCCCTGGTATAGTTGGATTCCTCAGCAGTGTTAACAGCCAAGGATGGATGGGCTATGCTGAGTCTCCTGTTTTGTAATGAGGCATAAGAGCTTCAAACAGTCGTTCACTTCCTGATTATAGCACCAGGCATTGCACACACAAAGTTAGGACAGATGTTACTTACCAACAAGCCAGGCCCTCTCCGGTTTCATCTGTGGTATGGTGCTGTTCTGCATTACAACAGAATCATGGGCTGAACCTGGGAACTGGGCACAGATGTTAGAAATGTACAAATTTGTCAAGCAGACAACTTGCACGTTGATAGAATGGAAGTGCTTCCTGTTTTGATAAACTTGTTCACTGGCACGTGGTGGCACTTATGCAGTACAGGTGCCATCAATGGCTCCCACCACATGTGGGAAGTGGCTAAATCCATAGAAGCCAACTTTCACATTGGCTAAATCCTCACATCTGGGGAACTAGATGTAGCCGTCAATGTGTTGCATCATTGCTGATAGCACACCTTTTAAACCACCACTGAACATAGGTTGTGACATACCACTAGATATATCCACTGTATTTTGAAAAGACCCTGTGGCCAGAAAGTGTATTACAGCCATGAGTCCCACAGTGGGCGGTATACATGTTGGATTATTGTTTTGAGTTATAGGATCTGGCTCCAACTGATGATTTAAATCTTGTATAATTTGCCTATTCAGACAAAAGTGCTTTATTACTCCTTTTTCTTCCAAGGTCTGAAGGTCTAGAAATGGATGGTACACTGGAGGTTGTCTTCTCCTCCCTCTCCCAAGGTACTTATGTGTGGAATCAAATCAGTAGGTGCATCAGTAACAGTGTCAAGAGCAACATATATGATGAGTAAGACAAAAGTAATGTGTTTAAAAACCATTACACACATTTCACATTTCAATTATCTACTCCCCAAGATCCAGCTATGATTCCCATTGTTGTCTGCACGTGTCTACAACATATATGCGCACATCATACACCTATATGGTCCTCATCTGCACCTTGATATAGAAAAGTATGTTTTTTCCTCCCAAAATAGCCACAGGCGGTGTACAGTGCACCACGGTTATATAGCATTTATGACCAGTAAGGCACTACACAGATAATTGTGTACCAGAAATTACACATCAATGGAGTATTTACTAGTCACCAATACTGTAGTTTCAACCACTAAAATAGGGATGCCTTACCTCGTATATTGGACTTTTGGAAGCTGCCACTGCCATCGGAAGTTGACCTCACGGTGGGCAGTTTCATCCACAGCAGTCACAGCCATAGTCTAATGTTTTTGGCTGTGACGATCGCAGACCAATGGCTGTGCCCATCTACCCTGATGATCATATACATGGTGTACATGTACACAATGATTTGAACAATAACTCACTTGCACAAGTGACAAACATATAGTGCAGATAGTTGGTTAATTCTGGAGAGGTCATTACATGCATTTCACCAGCTTTATTAGATTCAACCAATCAGACCAAACATACCTTGTTATGTTGAATGTCATCTCTGAAAGAGTTCCACATGTGGTAAAAGTTGTGTCCTGTGTTACCATTACATACCACACAAACTCAAACAGATGAAGCATAAGCTTCCATTCAGTAGTTCACATGTCCACTTATCAAAGAGGAAGCTCTCAGTGACACAGATGCAAGCCCTTACATTGTCACCTCAGTCTTAGTACGCAGTCTATACTATGGTAGTAGATTGTATGGCCCATATGCAACAAGTCAATGTGCCTTAATGTCAATGTGTCTGTTCAGTCATGCACAAGTAGTTTACCCTTCAGAAGGTCACAATGGTGTATTGTGTTTCATTGTGGCTAACATCACAGTACGTGTTGCTTGGCCCTGGGCTACATGATGCTAAAGGGCTTAGTTAGTCAGTGCAGGTCATGAACAGGGTTATGGATAGTCAGCAGATGAGTACAAAAGTGTGTATGTATATCCTTGTAGTTATCAGCATGAGAAATATACACATGTAGAGTGTTAACAATTCAGAAATGCTTGTGCTGTCTGTCTACAAAATGTGTGTGGACCATACAGATATCCTAAATTATGCATTTTTGATCTCTTTGTTTATCCATTGTATCCTTATAGGCCAAAAGCCCATCAGAAGCAAGCTATTTGGCGAGCCATCGTCTGGAAGTTGCAGACCCTGAGTGTCTTTTGCTGATGTAGCGTCCATTATCGGAAAAGGTGGGAGGACCCAGGCTGTTGGGCCTGGAAGAGCATGGAGCTGGGGCTGTCCTCCCAATGTGGGCAGGGCACGTGCCCAACTCTGACCCCCCTAATGGCTCGCATACTGGTGGTGGCCTACCTGGAGCTTAATGGGCTGTGGAGAGAATCACAGCAGATACAATAGGGTGAGTCCTTGGCAGATTCATACATGTTACATTGCCATCTTTATGTGTTAGAAACAGCCATCTCCCCCTGAATATTGGAGGTGGACCAAGAGTGATGCACAAGAAGAGTTATTGTGTGTGTAGGTCTGGTAGTAGGTGCATGCTGATGTGCCTTGCCTATTGTCCAAATGACTGGATACACAACAGAGTCCAGTCTACTACCAATATGCTCTCTTGAGTAGACACATGGCTGAGTACAGTGATCAGTCAGATCATGTGGTTTGATGTTGTGGGTGACGTTTGTACCCAACAGGCCACTTGTCTTCAGTATATGACCCACAACATCAAACAACAAGAGCTGATTGTTTACTGTACTCAGCCATGTCTTTGATCAAGATAGCATATTTGCATTTTTACACAACAAGGCACTTGTCTCCATTGTTTCATGAGTGCTGGTACATCACTACTGTGTCTCATGTGATGGTGGCCCTCATTGATGTGCAATAGCATATAGTGCACTTTGGGTGCAGTCACTGAGCAATACTTTCCCTTAGTAAGTGGGGAATATACAGTTACATTAGATGGCTGACATCACTGTGCCAACAGTATGTGTGCTTACCTGTTGGCATGTGTACCTTTGACTTCAATAATATCATTTACAGTGCTGTTTCCCACATGATTAGCCTGTCATCATGGGATGATGTCTGATTCCATCACATATGTGTGCATGCAAGAATATATTGGAAAATAGTCATATGTGCTGGCTATAAAGTTCAGGTGTTAGCACACACAGGAGTGTCTAAGCATTGGTTGGTGGGTCACACATACCCCAATCCATTACTCAATGTCATTTGTCGTGTCCAATTGCTGAAACAATGAAGGACATGACAGGTAGACCTACATTAATTATTCACAATGTGCATTTCCATGCCATTGATATGGAATTATTAGGTTTATGGATTTGCACATTTAGTGGTGAAGTTTCATTAACTGGCTGTTGACATGCATCAGGGAGTGACATGCAGAAATGTGGGAATCATATGTGAGGGTGTCCACTAAGTAATAAAATGGAATGTGTCTTTGCATGAAAAAAGGTACAGAGGTGGGCTTTCCCATTGAGAAACAGATCAATCAACCTCTTCTGGTAATGGATATTCCCTGAGCCTCAACAACATTCAATGGACTATTGGCTTTTAGTTATGCAATGTTAGAATGGAGTTCTCATCAGTGCCAATCACATCTGGCGATTTGCCTACACCTACCTGATTCATTGTGCTGTGGATGTTTGTAGACAAATCTCCCAGACATTTTGAGCAGATTGTCTCCAGTGTACTTTTCTCTGTGACATGTTTTGTAGAGCAAAGCCACATTAGTACGACTTTCATGAGACTATTTTGACAATGGACATATTATGAAGTTACAATTAAGAAGTTTCTACAGTATGACACAAGTTTTTCAATGTCACCTTCTTCCAACTACTGTATATTTTGCTGCAGCATAGCTGTATTAGTTGACCATCATTTCATCATGCTGTGGTATTAGGTATATGAGTATTTGCTGATTGCAGGGCCTTGTGTGGAATCTGTAGGATTAAATTTGGCATTGCCATACTATTTGATAACAACAGGTTACTGAGGTATGCTATAGAAGCCAAACCATTCAAGGTGACATCGTCTTCTATGGATTGCACAACGTCACTAATGCAATTGGAGTTGTCTGTGATTCTGAATTTACAGTGGGAAACTGTGTACAGTTCATGTTGCATGCATGTATGTGGCCTTGCAAATGTTGGAGCCATTTTGGTGGACCTTGTAGCAGTGGTCTATTGTACATTATATTAATGTTCTGTGATCATAACTTTTGGTCAAGTGTGTTCTGGCACATGCAATAAAACTATTTGTATCTGTCATTTCAGCACCATTCCAGGCAATTGGAGAAGGCAGGGGCCATATCTGTGGGCAAGCAGCTGGCCACGGTACCCCTGGTCAGGAAACACAAGATACGGACGGACCCAGTGGCCCAGAGGGTGAGGGGAGTGCCACAGAGGATACAGACATTACATCGTCGTCATCCAAGTCCAACTCCAGTGGACACTACTTAGTGGTGGCAGGACATACAGGACCTGTTCCTACACCATCCTTGTCTGCCCCCCCACTACCATTCCACTCTTCCTATTGCTCCCCACCCAGTCGACTAGGCCCACTCACCCAAGAGGCAAGCCACCTCATTCACTCCAGGCTCCTCACCTGCTGCCCTGTTCCTCCTGCTGCCCTGAGTGAGGAGTCTTTTGACCTCCTGAGAAACATTTCTGTGGGTCAGATGGTGCTACTGAATGCCATCCAGGTGCAAGCCAACCATTTGCGACAGATGGTGGCCTACCGGGAAGCCATCCACAGTTCTATGTCAGTCCTATAGAGATCTTTTCAGGCTCTGGCCTCCTCCCTTACAGAAGCCTTCCACCAATCCCATACTTCCACCCCACCACCTGCCTCTTCCACATCCAATTTCCCTATTCCCAGGCTTGTCCCAAGCACGCTCACACATAAGCACGCACACACCTCAAGAGCCCCAAACAGCACTCGTAAACAGAAACACCTCAAAACACACAAGCACGCAACCACTCAAGAGACCCTCACCCACTCACAACTGCCACATACCTCCAGACACCACAGCCCCACCCACAGACCCATTCATTACTCCTACCATACCCCAAGACACCCCACCCACATCAACAGACACATCCACCACTCCCACCACACCACCAGACACCACACCCACACCAACAGACACATCCAACACTCCCACCATGCCCCCGTACATCACACCCACACCAACAGACAAATCCACTACTCCCATCATATCCAGCACCTCCACATCACACGCCACAAAGAAATGCAAACATCTACACTCACTCATACAACTGACATTCACAAAACACAAACATCAGAACTTCAGACAGCAGCCCAAAAATACCTGACACTTCCACGTCCTCAACCTCCCAAACCTTAATCTCTCCTGGACACCTCACCCAGTTCCCAAAAGAAAGTTTGGTGTTTGCCCTTGCCCTTACATCTGTAAAATCCATCCCCCTCCTAAAGCCAAAGGGACCACAACCACACCCCAACCCACTCCTTCCACATCAAATTCTCCCCTGTGACACCTGATCTGCCCCGCTGAACCCAGTCATACCACAAAGAAACCCCAAAAAGGAATCCCAAAGTTAGGCCCACCCCTTCTAAAACCAAACCCACCTATACCAAAGAAGATCATTGAGGTGCCTGGACTGCCCACTAGATGCCCCTTACGATGAGGTTCTCATGGCAGTGTTCTGAGAGGCGAGTTTAGTGGCACAGCAGTATGCTAGACCACAGATTGAATGATTGGACTGGCCATTGGCCTTTAATTTACTCCATGTGTTTATTGTTTTGAATAAAAAGAAATGTTGCTTGTTTTTGTACACATTAGTCCTGCTATGTACCATTTTGATGTTCATGGATACTTTGGTATGGATGACTACAGATGTGTTTGTTTCACCCTGATTAATGATCCATTTGATGTGGTTGGAATGATCTGACCTTGGAACCTAGGAAAAGGTCAATGGATGAATATGTGGGATATAATCTTATTGGGGCTGACATTGCATTGGGTGGAGTTTCATATCATAAGTATTTAATCTTGGATTGGCCAATGTCAACATTAATTGGGTTTTCTTTCTATCCATGATGTAACATTGTTCAATGTGAACAAGCTAGAGATGTGTTTGTCCACACATGTAGGGTGTATAACCTTTGTATGCATTTTAATAAACATGTCCATTTTCATGTGTGTTCCTTCCACCTACTTTAACTAAATGTGTGACCCATGCTGTAACCTCTGTATTTGCTTTCATGACTTGCACTTACAAATGTCCCAAATATGCAGGACACTTGGTTATATTATTGGTTGTCCCTAATATACATCAAGCCACAGTTCCTGTGCAAATAGTAGTTTTGAGGAATGTGCCAAGTGTTATGTGGCCCAGGGCACCAGCCTTCCAGGGGTTCCCTTGGTAGAGGCATACCTATTCTGAAGGGATTCTTTACATTGTGACCTTTGAATGTTTCTCTCACTGATTATTTTGGATCCCATTTACCTCGCATCATCTTGAAATGTAGGTAATATGTAGAAGTCAATGACATCGGTTTGTCAGAGAAGGTGTGTTTCAGTTTCATGATACGTCCATACAGATGTATCTTTTATATCACAATAGACCTTGGCATGTGAACAATGTGAGGTTGTCACTTAGGTTTGTAGGTGGAATATTGATGATGAGTTGCTGTTGTGTGACACAATGTTATGGACACATCAGAGTGTGCATGTACAGTGTCAGTGACCTGGCCAAAGAGTGCATCACAGGGCTTTGATTGGGTCCTACATTGAGTACGACTCTGAACAGGAGCACACAATATGTGTTTAGCCCACAAACCACATATGACATGCCAAGTCCGTGGACGGGGATCTATTTGCTGTGGAGTTGTTGGTAATGGGTAAGTGTTTGGCTTAGCGTCAGCTTCATCCATGACGATGCCAGTTTTGGGCATCATCTATCAACACAAGCAGCAGAGGTGCATATACAGTCGGCTCCATGGAGCCACAGGATGTGTGAAGCTGAGTACAGATGAATTTCGGCCTTATGTCCCCCCCTTTTCACAAGCTCAGATGTGGTGGTTGGACCACCACAGTCACATCAGCGGAAAGCCACCTCAAAATTAGTCCGGTGGTAACACTGGCAGCCCTGCCGGCGACAGACGCATTGGCCTGCTTTGCAAATGCTGCGGTCTAGATTTGCTGGTGGTGTAGGCAAGACCACTGCAGTCTTTTGTCTATGCAACTGCATGCTTCATAATATGGCAGTCGGACTGCCAACACTGCGGTGGGGTGACCATTGCCCCGCCATGGTGATCCCAAGACCACCAAACTTGTAATCAGGCCCTGAGTGATAACATTGGGGACCGAGACAATGACCACCTACTTTGTTGCTGCTGCTGTCCTAGAGATATTTCAGGAGCTTGGGCATAGCCTTGAATTCAGTCCCATTTTAGGTTAATTTTTAGTCAGAATGTGTGTGGGTGTCTTTGACTGGGGTACTTACTGCTGAGGGCTGTTTGGGTATTTTTAAAGTTTATTATAAACAATGTTGTCAGTTTGTAAGTTGTACTATTTTTACTATTTTTTGTTTTGGTTGAATTGTTTACATTCTCATTGTTGCTTCAGTGGTGGTATACAGACTAATGAATGGTCCACATACATTTTGGGTACATGTTTGTGGAATCTTTTCCTTGTATTGCTGCAAGTGTTTGTTGGTGGAGGGGAGAGGGGGGAAGGAACTCCAGCCAGGACAGGCAGCCATGTTTACTTTGCCCTCCATGTCTTCTCTTTGCTTGCCCTGTGCTCGTCCACTATTTTGTAAAAACATTGTGTGCCTAAAAGGAACCATCTTGGCGTTGTCCTACCTGCCTTCTGTATTGCTAAGCCATGCACTTCTCCACCATTTTGTGAAAAAGGTGTGCACATGTCAAATCATTGATTACTAACCATGCTATGCTAATTTTAGCTCTTCTGCTGTGAGCGTTGTATGTGTTATGGGCATTTTGGTCACAAATATTTTACAATTTTTTCTTTTTTCATACATATTCCCTGTTATATTATGTTTGTGGGGCGGTTTGTGGTAGTATGTGTTTGTTAAACCTGACAGCCTTAGGGTGGTCATCCCCCAACTTTTTGCCTGCCTTCCTCCACTTTTCTGACACTGTTTTTGCTGGTTTTAGGACTCTGCACACTTTACCCCTGCTAAACAGTGCTAAAGTGCATATGCTTTCTCCCTTAAACATGGTAACGTTGGTTCATACCCAAATGCCACATTTAATTTACTTGTAATTCCCTAGTAAAGTACACTACATGTGCCCAGGGCCTGTAGATTGAATGTGACTAGTGGGTCTGCAGCACTGATTGTGCTACCCACATAAGTAGCCCCTTAACCATGTCTCAGTCCTGCCATTGCAAGACCTGTATGTGCAGTTTCAGTGCCACTTCGACTTGACATTTAAAAGTACTTGCCAAGCCCTAAACTCCCCTTGTTCTACAAATAAGTCACCCCTAAGGTAGGCCCTAGGTAGCCCATAGGGCAGGGTGCTATGAAGTTAGAAGGCAAGACATGTACATGTGTGGTTTATATGTCCTGCTGTTGGTAATCTCCTAAACTGGTGTTCCTCTACTGTGAGGCCTGCTCCTTTCATAGGATAACATTAGGGCTACCCTCATATTCTGTTTGAGTGGTAGATTCTGATCAGAAAGGGGTAACCAGGTCGTATTTAGTATGGCCAGAATGGTAATACAAAATCCTGCTTCTTGGGGAGGTTGGATTTTATATTACTATTTTAGAAATGCCACTTTTAGAAAGTGAGCATTTCTCTGCACTTAAAATCCATCTGTGCCTTACAGCCTGTCTCCAATCCACGTCTGGGCTAGACTGGGTGACAGCTCCCTTGTGCATTTCACCCAGACAACCACAAACACAGGATACTCAGACACACCTGCACTCATCTGCATACTGAATGGGTCTTCCTGGGCATGGAGGATGAAGAGCCAGACACTTACATTTCAAAGGCTAGTGACCTGCCCTCACACAGTGGACTACCAAACCCCCTACTGGGACCTTGGCAGACAAACCTGTACTGAAAGGGGACCTTATGTACTTTAAAACCACTCTTTGAAGTCTCCCCCACTTCAAAGGCATTTTTGGTATATAAACTGGGTCCCTGACCCCACCAACTCAGATACTTCTGGACGTGTACCTGCAACCTGTTAAGAGGAACTGTCTGGCTGCCCAAAGGACTCATCTGGACTGTTTTGCTGAGAAGGATTGCTGCCCTGCTGCCCTCTGACTTCACTAACAGTGCTCTCTAAGGGCTTGGATTGAGCTTGCCTCCTGTTTTTTTAAGTCTCAGGGCCAAAAAGACTTCGGGCCTGATTACAACTTTGGAGGAGGTGTTAATCCGTCCCAAAAGTGACGGTAAAGTGATGGATATACCACCAGCCGTATTACGAGTCCATTATATCCTATGGAACTCGCAATACGGCTGGTGGTATACCCATCACTTTACCGTCACTTTTGGGACGGATTAACACCTCCTCCAAAGTTGTAATCAGGCCCTTCATCTTTTTAAGGTACTCCTTGTGCGCCGAAAATCAATACACAGCCTGCCGGAAAAAATGCACAGCCTGCCTTGAGACGAGAAAATTGCTGCACAGCCGAACCGGAACGACGCGGCCTGTCTTCCTGAGTGAAGAATCAACGCTGCGCCTGCCTTGCGACAGAAAATTTCACACATCACCTTTCGGATTGACGCAATGCCTGTGACTTCATCCTTCACTCCCAAGATTTCCATGCATCGTCCCTGGGCGTCAAAAAGATCCCCGCATCGCAGTGAGCAACCAAGAATGCATGCTGGAAATCGATGCAAAGCCCCTGTCAGTGTGGAAACAACACATCGTCTCTGCTGCACCAGAAATTCCGACGCACACCCTATTTTTCATCCTCTGCAGTCTCCATGCATGTTATTTTTTACGCAAACCAGGTACTTTGTGCAAACAAGAGACAGCTGTTGATTTCTAAGATTTAAGACTCTTTTTAAACTTGCAAAAGTGATATCTCAACTTGTGCTTATTTAATCTTTATTGTTTCTACCTTAATTTAACCAGATAAATATCTTATATTTTTCTAAACCAGTGTGGTGTATGTTTGTGGTGTTTTCACTGTGTTACTGTATGATTTATAGCACAAATACTTTACACATTGCCTTCTACGTTATGCCTGACTGCCCAGTGGCAAGATACCAGAGGGTAGGCCCAGGATAATTTGGATTGTGTGTGACTTACCCTGACTAGGATTGTGGTCCCTGTTTGGACAGAGGTGAATACCTCTGCCAACTAGAGACCCCATTTCTAACAATAGTCAATGCTTATTAATATTTCTATCTAATGTAATCTATTTTTTCAGCTACACACTGGCTCCTAAGAGGGTTCTGTGGGTCATGGATAGACAACAAGTATTATTTCTTATTTTGTAGATTTGTTCCCACCTGTTATGCCATATGGATGGGACCTCTAGGCCATGGTCACTATTATGTTTAAATTAATGTAATTCGTTTTTTGCCAGCCTCTCTCTGGCTCCTTAAGGAGCCACTTTTGCCCTAGATGGACAGCATGTATTATTGTCCAGTTTTTAATATTAATTTCCCATCTTCTGTCACATTGATTGGGTTCTCTGGGCCTTAGTTATTATTGTTTTTAATTAATGTGTTTGAGTTTGCCAATCTGCTACTAGCTCCCATTAGGGTTCTAAGGATACTAGATATATTCCAGGCATTATTTTCAATGTTCTTTCAAATGTTATTACATATGGTCTACCACAGGCATTGGTCCCTCTGGGCCATGGTTATTATCATTTTACGTTAATTTATTCCAATTTTGCCAGCCTCCCTTTTGGCTCCTGTAAGCCCACAGGGGGAACCAAATATTGAATTTTTATGTAGCGTTTCAATTATAGTTTTTCTGGCCAGTGCCCAGTCTAACAGAGCAATTAGTTTACACATGGGTGTATTATTGTTTTGATGATTTATATTACACTGGCTAAAATAATCAAGTATATTTCCTTACTACTTATTTTTCGCCCGCAAGTGGTCGAGACTGAGATGGACAGAAGTCTGTGAATTTATCACTGGAATTCAGAGACCTCTTCTAAGTGCTACTGATCATGCTGACCAACATGAAGTAAAGTAGATAGCATGTAAGAAACAGTTTCCTACCAAGAAAAGAACCGATGAGGAGCAGTCATCTGTTGCAACCATTGGCATCATGCCCTCTTCCTGCCAAGCTAAGCAATGCTGTATACAAACTGCTCTCTCTTCTGGACAGAAAGACACTGGGACTATCAACAGTGGAACAACAGCAGTAGCACCAACACTACAACCAAAGGACAAATCTCAGTGCAGCAGTTACTGCATTCATGGCTGAGACCAATAAGTCTGAAATGGACTTGTCCCCCAAACCATATTGTCTCAGGAAACTCAGCAGGTAAAATAGTCTTATAGAGGCAGGAGTAGAAGAGGAAGGTGAGGCTGGTGCACAGCAGGATGCTGTGGCTTGCTCTTACCACAGACACGTGGAGCAGATTTATCATTCTTTCACACAGCACAACTCAGCTAGCCACTTTGCTGCACTGTGTGAAAGGGTAGGGCAGGAATGCACTGTGTTTACCATTATGCAGCACACTCCTGTGGAACACCATGGAATGGGCACATATATGCCCACCCTAAACCCCAGGAGCACCACCACCCACACCACACGGACACTACAGGAGGGGGACCCCATCCCAGGTAAGTTCAGGTAAGTATAAATATTTTTTTTGTATGTGCCATTGGGGGCCTGGCAGTTGGTATGTTGGGCTTGCCCAGGGGACAATAGTCCCCTATGGTGGGCATTAGGGTGGTGGTAATGACTCCTATTTACGCTTAGACAGGAATTATTTTTTGGCTGCATGGGTGTCAACGCTAGGCTCGTTAGCGGCATATTTTTTGCTGCTTACTTGCCTAACGTCTTTTCAGACCCTCTAGCGCCATTTTCCCTAATGCCATCCCTGACCAGCTAGCGTCTTTTTTTTAGACACTAGCCAATCATTAATAAATATGGTGCAAAGATGGCTCTAAGGAATGGCGTTAGCCGGTGTTTAGAAACATTACGCAAAACTGCATTAGCGCAGTTTAGCGTCATTTTTCATAAATATGGGCCAATATGTTCAATGGTGTTTTAGTGCAGTGTTTATTGTTCTAAAAGTGAATAGATTAAACTTTAAAATGAAACCATTGAACATGGTAGGGAGAGTCTAGCCATTGTTCTATATTTACTACTTTATCTGAAAGATACAGATGCTATAATATTGCATACGCTCCTTTTTAGGTCTGGCCACAAGTATTTTAGCAGTCCAGTATAGCTAACATGATCTATAGAAAGTGAGGGACAAAATGTCAGCACCCCTATCCATTTGTTCTAGGTGTACCTCTGTGCCAGCCTTTCTTCTCTTGCCCTCATTTTAATACTGTCTGCCATTATAATCTATACTGCACCTTCTATCTTGCATCTGTATTCACCCTCCTCATTCTCCAACAAATCCCGTGTTCACTCACTATGCTTCTTTCTTCCTTCTCTTTTCTTGTCACATGAGCTTCTCTCTTCTTCCTTACCCCTCTCAAAACTGCTTCCTAGTTCCTCTATGTTCTCTCCCTATAGTTTCACTACTTCTCTCACTTTCTAAATTTTTTTTGTATTTCCTTTCCATCTATTTTTAAGAAGAGGGTGTTTGCCTTTAAAACACGTCATACACATTATACATGAATGTATTTGAAACAGAGACGTTGAATTTAGAAGGTTACTTTTTACCAGATGATAAAAAGTAGACAAAACCAATTGCCACTTGAAAATAACTCATATTGACCTGAGGATCAAGACCCAGATTTACTAACCTTTTGTGCAATGCAACGCAGCAAGGCAACTACCTGCAGTGAAGATAGCAGAAATGCTCCACATTGAACAAGATATGGTGCTCTTCTGCTCTGACGTAGTGCTTGCGCACTTCCGTCAGCCCAGCACCAGCACAGCCACCCTTGTCCCATAATGCATGGGTGTCTGCATTACAGGCAGGATTGTTTTGGTGCAGAATGAATATCTTCCAATGCAAAAACAATCCTTAGTGGCACTATGCAGCACACATAAAAAGAGGATGCAGCGAGGAGAAAGAAGATATTACTCCTCAATGGGCCAGCCTTAGGTAGGTGCACCATTCTGGCACAAATTCAGTTTATGTTATGTTAGAGACTGCAATCACTCTTGTGACAATTCTATTCCACAATTGCCATTACTCAGCAGTAGTGGTATTCTGAACCAAGGCACCAAACAACTGTGGCTCTTCCCTAATAATCTCATCAACTATGACAGTTAGTTCTGTCTCTGAAACTCTAGGGTTCCTTCTTACAGCCTTGGAGAGGGACAAAATAAAAATACAGAGCTAAGTATAAGGAAAAGTACCAACTTTTTAGAAGTTAAGGGCTAAACATCCTGTACATCTTGCTGCTTTAAAATGTGGAAGGCAAAGGATTGTTGTTTAGGAATGGGTGTGTATTTAAATGCATACAACAGTGAAAGCAGTATTTAGTTCAGTCAGAGGCTGCCAGTGCTGCAGACGCAAGACCTCCACTGCCCAGAAGAGGGCAACACAGTAAATTATTGCATTGCGCCACTTTGTAAATATAGTGCAGGGGAAAATACACTTTGACTTCAGAAAATTATGCTATGGCAGCGCTAGGGGCTCTTAAATATGCCCCTTGGTCTCTGTAAATGTGTGCTTTTTCTAATTCTAATCAGAGGGGGGTACGAATTTGGTTCACTGCTGAATTATGGCTGGGCTCCCACAATGCCAGATTCTAAATGCCTTCCTACATGTCCTATATTTTTTCTCTGAAAATGTTCGATTATGGGTGACCTGCAGAGGAAATGCCAGATGGAATTGACATCTTTGTGGCCCTAAAAAATTGAATTTTTAAAGACGCAACAGTGACTTCAAGCATGGCTTCAAGTAGCCCTGGCCAGACAGCTGATCACAAATTGACACCCACCCACACATACAGCATTAAAACGTAAAGCCACTGCCTATCCCTAGCAGTTTAAGAGTTTCTGCTTTATTCATGACAGTTTTGAAGGTGACATACTGGTGTAAAATAACACCAACAGAAAATCAATTAATTTGCATTTGGGTAAGTTAAGTTTGACTCTTATTGAAGTTCAGCTGATGCAATTTTGCGAGGAAAGTAATGAATAATCACTATAATTAAAATGACAATGATACCCTTACCAGTGGCAGTTTCTGCATGAGGGCGTCGGGGCTCCACCCCCATTACAAAAGTGAAAACAAACTCCTAATCTGTAAAACAAAAATGTACACACCTCTTGCTTGGGGCTGGGGCGTGGCCCGGGGCTACTGTTGGTGTGATCGTAAGTCTCATGTCACATGACACTGGCAGCGATGCCGATGCATTCCATTTTCCTCTGGGAAGGCCCTGAGTATATGTTATTTGCCGGGCTGACAAGCTCACAGCCTGGGGCCTGTGAGGTCATCAGCTCGGCAAAGACATAGCTTCGAGGACCAGCCTCCACCCCCTAATGACGTGTGGGTAAAGTTAGCCCCAGGAGCTTCTGACTGAAGCTCTGTAGCGCCAGGGGCTTCACGTCAGTCAGGAAGTGGAGAGGATGGTCACCCCACCCTTTCCCAATTCGTCACGGGGTGGGTCCAGCCCTGTGACAAGTTGGGCAACAGTGGGGTAGAGGCTGCAGGCAGCAAGCTGAGAGATCGAGTATGCGCATTTTGTCATTACTAGGAGTCGGACCTTCCTGAATTATTCAGTTGTGCGACACCAGGTATTCACACTCTGCTCTTTGCACACGACTCTCTGTACTGTGCAATCTTTTAAGAATAAGTCAAATAAAAGTTGAAAATGTAACTTTTAAGGACAAAAAGACTCCTGTGTAAGAAGCTTGTATGCAGTCTGTGTAATATGTTCTGCGCCTGTTTTTGTGTTACATACTGAGACACGTAGTTGCATCTAAATTTCTTCCAGCCTGGGTTCTCCCCCTACTAAATAAAGAGTAACAGCCATGCAAATGTGGATTTCCCCTGGTGGAAAAGAGTACATTTTGGGACGTAGTAAGCATACTCCTGGAAATCTATGACTTTCCACAGTCCCCTGCATCCTTCTGGAGCCCTGTGGCATTCACAGGAGTAAAGAGTCTTCTACCATGAGGACTTTGTGAACCGACCAGTAAGATCTGTGAGCGGATCATGATGACATGTGGAGCAACTGCATTTCCCAGGGTTTTATATTTCAAATAAAAACACTGCACTGGAACACCGCACTCATTTATTATAATTATTATAGTTAGGGCTATAACAACACAAACTTGTTTTCTTTTTTTGTGGCTCAGTAGCACTGCAATGAACAAGTGCTAAAGCGCAGCTCAATTGTACTAGTGACCTTGGACGGATGAAAGGCTGAGATGGCCCATGCCTGACAGGAACAGGCGCACACTCGAGTCTTCAGCAGGTGCATTAAACCGACGAGCTACCTTGCTGGCGTGGTGGATAAGTGCACCGGGCGTTAATCTGCCATCTGCAAAACTAACAGCTAAATTTTCAGGAAAAATCAAATACAATATCCGAGCTCTTCAGGTGTGTAAAGTTATAGTTCAACCCCGGAACACCTGAACTACTGAAAGTGACCCCAAAGGAGGGCAAAACTGAGGGAGGTGTAAGGGGGGTGGGTGAGTTTCTGGCCCTGTTTATACCACTGGTGATAGGCCCGAGTGCGCATGCATGCCCGGGAGTGCCTGCTGTCACTTGCGAGGCCCACAAGCGTGCTCAGAGGGGGGCTGAAATCTCGGCACCATTAATATGGGCAGCAGGCCCTGAAGTCCAACGTGGTCGGGTGACAAGGCCACGGCTCGCAATGTAAAGCAAAGCAGAGAGTGCACAGTCAGTCAGAAGGGACAGCTCTTCTTCAGATGCCCGTCCCTCCCAAAGTCAGTGTGGCAACGGACAGATGGTCGGACCGAGCGAAGAGAGAGTGCTCTCAGGGTAAGTGTGACCGGTCCCCCGGTAATGCCAACAACGGGAACGGCCGCACCGCTCTCACTCCCTGTGCGGTCGTCCCTCGGGTGGATCACGAGCACATACCCCACGCTGCCACAAGAACTAGAATGACCACCTCAGCCCATGGCAAGGCAATGCAGCAATCCAGTGGGTCGCAGACCCTGGTGCTGCTCCAGTCCTCTGGTGTCAGAGAGCTGAACCCGCAGCTAGGTCCTGGTCAGCGGCGCGGCCAGCGGGGGGCATTGAACAATATCCAATCCACCATTTTGGCCTCGACAGGTCAGAGTCCCAGGTAATACAGACGACACTTCAGAGTCACTGGGCGCCACTCCTTACTTTGGCCAGGGTCCCGGGGGAGTCATGTCGTTACTGGATGCACAGGATTATAGCGAATGCAAAAAGCAAAGCTGATGGACAGAATGCTGAACTATGCAAATATTCACCCCTAGTCACAAAGATCTGGGTTTAATCCATAATTTTTTGCTCACCACACCACCCCAGTTTGGACCCAGCCATATGCAAAGCAGACTTGACCCTGTCCCCCTTGGGTGCAGTTCAGCCCGAACTGCCAAGTCAGGTCCTCCCTGGACCGGAAGCAAGCATCCTAGGACCGATTTCAGGGTATCACCTTTCATTAGCCAGGCTAGCTTGAATCCAGTGGCGCAGTGAGCACAGACCCACTAGCCTGGCTGATGAAGGGTAATACCGTGAAACCGGTCCCAGGATGCTTGTTTCTGGTCCAGGGAGGACCTGGCCTGGCAGTTTGGGCTGGACTGCTCCCATGGGGAACAGGGTGAAAACTGATTTGCATATTGCTGGGTCCAAACTGGAATGGCATGGGAAGCAAAATAAACTGATGAATTAAACCCAGATCTGTGACTGGGGGTGAATGTTTGATTTGCTCTGCATTCCGTCAATCATCTGTTGTTTTTGCATTTGTCGCTCCAAGTGGGAAGGGTATGCCCCGACGTGGGTCCCATGCTTGCTATGCCACCAGATTCAAGCTAACCTGGCTGATGAAGGGTGATACTCTGAAACCGATCCCAGGATGCTTGTTTCAGTGGTGGTTTCTGCATGAGGGCATCGGGGCGCTGCCCCCATTATAAAAGTGAAAACAAACTCTTAATCTGTAAAACAAAAATGCACACACCTCCTGCTTGGGGCTGGGGCCTGGCCCGGGGCTACTGTAGCTGTGATCGTAAGTCTCTTTGCACACAACACTCTGTATCCAATGGTCCATAGTCTCAAAGCTTATATCATATTTCAATTTTTCGCAGGCACCAGAGAGGAGGTCAGCAGATAGCTAAACCTCAGGCAGCAGAGAGGAAACCAGCAGAAAAATGTTCTCCAGGCACCAGAGAAAATCAGCAGATAGTTTGACAAGTACCAGGAAGGAAATTAGCACATAGCTTATCAATTGGAACAAGAGAGGAACTCAGCAGAAGGTTGTCTCCAGATTCCTGAGGAACTCAGCAGATAGTTTATCAGGAGGCATGATTTACTAAATCAGCAGAAAGTTCATCACCTGTTGCTAAAAAGTAACTTGAAGTGCAGTTGCAAGTGGAGGAAAAATCTATAATCTAGTTTAGCCTTTCTTTGTCTTGTTCATTTAATTGTTTGCAAAAATGAACACAGTAGACAGTTTACTGACAAAACCATTTCTGGGAATGACACCCGAAGTCAAACTTCGTGTTAAAGCACTAGGACAAGAGAAACCCGACATAAGCATTGAGCAGTCTGCAAAAGACCGGGGGAAAGGTTACACACGCAGGTTTGCACAAACATGGTTTGATAAAATGGATTGGCTTACTGCCAGTTCTTCTAAGAATGCCTTGTTCTGTTTCCCCTGCTTGCTCTTTGGGGGTGAAGTTAGCTGGACTAAAACAGGAGTTACTGATCTAAAGCATCTGACAGAAAAAATAAAGAGACACGACTCCAGTGAATCCCACTTGACCATTGTATTAAAGTAATCTTTGTTTGGAAAATCAAATATTGCACTCCATGAAGCCTACCGCAAGGGAGTAATCAAACATAATGAGGAGGTTGATAAGAACCGTTATATATTATCAAAATTGATTGACTGTGTGAAATTTTGTGGAGCCTTTGAATTGGCGTTGCGAGGCCATGATGAAACAGAAGAGTCACTAAACCCAGGTGTCTTCAGAGGACTGGTTAATTTTGTGTCCAGTATAGACAGTGCAATGGAAGCACACTTGAAAAGTGCAACTGTGTTTAAAGGCACTTCTAAGACAATCCAGAATGAGTTGCTTGACTGTATGCTGGATGTAACAAGAGAAACCATTGTACAGCAATTAAGACGCACTGATTATGTGGCTATCCAGGCCGATGATACAACTGATGTCTCTGCCAAGACACAGTCAGTACTTGTTTTTCGCTACATTGATGGTAATTCCAAGGTGGTAGAAAGATTTTATTGCTTCTCGTATCTGAAAGATTCATCTGCTGATACAATTTCAGCAGCTATTCTTAATGAACTTAACCTTATATTACCAGAGCGGAGTGGCAAAGAGAAGTTAATTTCTCAGAGCTATGATGGCGCTAATGTCATGCGTGGTACCTCTGGTGGGGTTAAAAAACAAAACAGAGATATATACCCTAATGCACATTATGTCCACTGCTATGCCCACTAACTAAATCTAATAATGGAACAGGCTGCATCGAAAATATCCAGAGTCAGAATTTTCTTTAACGTGTTCTGTGCCCAGGACGTAATGGTTACGTCCTGAGGCACAGTGCTGCTGTGCCCAGGACGTAACCATTACGTCCTGTGCACAGAGCACAGAGGGAGCGCTAGCGCTCCCTCTGTGGGGTTCCCTCCCTCCCCCCCAAGTCAGGGATGGAAGGGGAAGCCTTCCCCTTCCACCCCTGAACCCCCCAACCCCCCCCTGTGACGTCAGCGCGCAAGCGCGCGCTGATTAGTCACAGGGTCTCCTTCCAGCTCTGCTTCCAGCGCGATTGAAAGAGAAATGCAAAGCATTTCTCTTTCAATCCCATGGGGGAGGCCCGGAGGGGCTTCAAAGGGAAGGAAATGTATTTCCTTCCCTTTGAAGTCTCTCCCAGGGTTTCAAAAGCTGGATTGCTTGCAATCCGGCTTTTGAAACCCCACTAGACACCAGGGATTTTTTAAAATTTATATTGAAACTGACAAAATGGAGCGACCCCTTGGGCAAGGGTCGCTCCCAGGGGGGGGCATTTGTTTAAGAAGGCCTTTTCTGTCCCCCCTGGGGGCAGATCGGCCTATTATTAGGCCGATCTTCCCCCAGGGGGGGGGCAGAAACCTCTAGGCACCAGGGATCTTTTTTTTTTTTTTTCTTTTTGTTATGTTTTCTTTTTTTTTTTAGGTGGGGAGCAACCCCTTAGGCAAGGGTCGCTCCCTTAGGAGGCAAATTATATTTAGGCCATTTCTGCCCCCCTTGGGGGCAGATTGGCCTATTTTGATGAGGCCAATCTGCCCCCAAGGGGGGCAGAAACCATTAGACACCAGGGAGTTTTTTTTTTTGCGTGAATTTCACTCAAGGGGAGCGACCCCTTAGACAAGTGTCTCTCCCTGGGGGGGGGGATTATTTTAGGCCATTTCTGCCCCCCTGGGGGGTAGATCAGCATATTTTGATGAGGCCAATCTGCCCCCAAGGGGGGCAGAAACCATTAGACACCAGGGAGGTTTTTTTTTTGCGTGAATTTCACGCAAGGGGAGCGACCCCTTTGGCAAGTGTCGCTCCCTGGGGGGGGGGATTATTTTAGGCCATTTCTGCCCCCCTGGGGGGTAGATCAGCATATTTTGATTAGGCTGATCTGTCCCCAAGGGGGTCAGAAACCACTAGGCACCAGGGATTTTTTGTTTTTATTTTGTTTTACAGATGGGGAGCGACCCCTTGGACAAGGTCGCTCCCCTGGAGGGGCAAATTGTACTTAGGCCATTTCTGCCCGCTTTGGGGGCAAATTGGACGAATTTAGGTCAATTTGCCCCCAAGGTGGGCAGAAACCACTAGGCACCAGGGATCTTTTTTTTGCGCCGTTACGCAAGGGGAGCGACCTTGTAGGCAAGGGTCGCTCCCGGGGGGGTGTGGGGGCAAATTTATTTTAGGCCATTTCTGCCCCCCCTGTGGGCAGATCGGCCTATTGATATTAGGCCGTTCAGCCCCCAGGGGGGGCAGAAACCTCTAGGCGCCAGGGCAAATAGTTTTTTGTGGGTTATTTTTTTTTGTTTCTTTGGTTTTTTTTAGAGATGGGGAGCGACCCATCAGGCAAGGGTCGCTCCCCTGGGGGACAAATTGTATTTAGACCATTTCTGCCCCCCTTGGGGGCAGATTGGCCGATTGTAGGTCAATCTGCCCCCAAGGGGGGCAGAAACCACTAGGCACCAGGGATCTTTTTTTGCACTGTCACGCAAGGGGAGCGACCTTGTAGACAAGGGTCGCTTCCCGGGGTGGGGGATGGGGGGGCAAATTTATTTTAGGCCATTTCTGCCCCCCCTGGGGGCAGATCGGCCTATTGGTATTAGGCCGAAACCTCTAGGCGCCAGGGCAAATAGTTTTTTTGTGTTTTTTTTTTTTTTTTTAGAGATGGGGAGCGACCCATCAGGCAAGGGTCGCTCCCCTGGGGGGCAAATTGTATTTAGACCATTTCTGACCCCCTTGGGGGCAGATTGGCCGATTGCAGGTCAATCTGCCCCCAAGGGGGGCAGAAACCACTAGGCACCAGGGATCGTTTTTTTGCGCCGTCACGCAAGGGGAGCGACCTTGTAGGCAAGGGTCGCTCCCCGGGGTGGGGGATGGGGGGGGGCAAATTTATTTTAGGCCATTTCTGCCCCCCCTGGGGGCAGATCGGCCTATTGGTATTAGGCCGAAACCTCTAGGCGCCAGGGCAAATAGTTTTTTTGTGTTATTTTTTTTTTTTTTTTAGAGATGGGGAGCGACCCATCAGGCAAGGGTCGCTCCCCTGGGGGGCAAATTGTATTTAGACCATTTCTGACCCCCTTGGGGGCAGATTGGCCGATTGCAGGTACCACTAGGCACCAGGGATCGTTTTTTTGCGCTGTCACGCAAGGGGAGCGACCTTGTAGGCAAGGGTCGCTCCCGTGGGAGTTGGGGGGTTGGGGGATGGGGGACAAATTTATTTTAGGCCATTTCTGCCCCCCTTGGGGCCGGCTGAGCTAGAGGCCAAAATCCACAGGTAGGCACTGTTTTCTATGAAAAAATGTGATGTGTCCATGTTGTGTTTTGGGCCATTTCCTGTCGGGGGCGCTAGGCCTACCCACACAAGTGAGGTATCATTTTTATCGGGAGACTTGGGGGAATGCTGGGTGGAAGGAAATTTGTGGCTCCTCTCAGATTCCAGAACTTTCTGTCACCGAAATGTGAGGAAAATGTGTTTTTTTAGCCAAAATTTGAGGTTTGCAAAGGATTCTGGGTAACAGAACCTGGTCAGAGCCCCACAAGTCACCCCATCTTGGATTCCCCTAGGTCTCTAGTTTTCAAAAATGCACAGGTTTGGTAGGTTTCCCTAGGTGCCGGCTGAGCTAGAGGCCACAATCTACAGGTAGGCACTTTGATAAAAACAGCTCTGTTTTCTGTGATGTGTCCACGTTGTGTTTTGGGGCATATCCTGTCGCGGGCGCTAGGCCTACCCACACAAGTGAGGTACCATTTTTATCAGGAGACTTGGGGGAGCGCTGGGTGGAAGGAAATTTGTGGCTCCTCTCAGATTCCAGAACTTTCTGTCACCGAAATGTGAGGAAAATATGTTTTTTTAGCCAAATTTTGAGGTTTGCAAAGGATTCTGGGTAACAGAACCTGGTCAGAGACCCACAAGTCACCCCATCTTGGATTCCCCTAGGTGTCTAGTTTTCAAAAATGCACAGGTTTGGTAGGTTTCCCTAGGTGCCGGCTGAGCTAGAGGCCAAAATCTACAGGTAGGCACTTTGCAAAAAACAGCTCTGTTTTCTATGATGTGTCCACGTTGTGTTTTGGGGCATATCCTGTCGCGGGCGCTAGGTCTACCCACACAAGTGAGGTATAATTTTTATCAGGAGACTTGGGGGAACATAGAATAGCAAAACAAGTGTTATTGCCCCTTGTCTTTCTCTACATTTTTCCCTTCCAAATATAGGACAGTGTGTAAAAAAGACATCTATTTGAGAAATGCCCTGTAATTCACATGCTAGTATGGGCACCCCGGAATTCAGAGATGTGCAAATAACCACTGCTTCTCAACACCTTATCTTGTGCCCATTTTGGAAATACAAAGGTTTTCTTGATAGCTATTTTTTACTCTTTATATTTGAGCAAATGAATTGCTGTATACCCGGTATAGAATGAAAACCCACTGCAGGGTGCATGTCATTTATTGGCTCTGGGTACCTAGAGTTCTTGATGAACCTATAAGCCCTATATATCCCCGCAACAAGAAGCGTCCAGCAGACGTAACGGTATATTGCTTTCGAAAATCTGACATTGCAGGGAAAAGTTACAGAGTAAAACGTAGAGAAAAATTGATGTTTTTTTCACCTCAATTTCAATATTTTTCTTTTTCAGTTGTTATTTTCTTTAGGAAATCCTTGTATGATCTACACAAATTACCCCTTGCTGAATTCAGAATTTTGTCTACTTTTCAGAAATGTTGCGGTTTCTGGGATCCAGCATTGGTTTCATGCCCATTTCTGTCACTGACTGGAAGGAGGCTGAAAGCACAAAAAATCTTAAAAATGGGGTATGTCCCAGTAAAATGCCACAATTGTGTTGAAAAATTGGGTTTTCTGATTTAATTCTGCCTGTTCCTGGAAGCTGGGAAGCTGGTGATTTTAGCACCGCAAACCCTTTGTTGATGCCCTTTTGAGGGAAAAAAACACAAGCCTTCTTCTGCAGCCCCTTTTTCCAATTTTTTTGAAAAAAACGGCATTGTCCCTGTATTTTGGCTAATTTCTTGGCCTCCTTCTGGGGAACCCACAAAGTCTGGGTACCTCTAGAATCCCTAGGATGTTGGAAAAAAAGGACACAAATTTGGCTTGGCTAGCGTATGTGGACAAAAAGTTATGAGGGCCTAAGCGCGAACTGCCCCAAATAGCCAAAAAAAAGGCTCGGCACAGGAGGGGGAAAAGGCCTGGCAGCGAAGGGGTTAAAGAGCTGGGTGGCATTACTGAATTTTTTCCCGTTCTCCAAAACGGACTGAAGTTCTTGAACAGATAGTGTCAAGAAGAATACCGAGAGGGTCTGCAACTCGCTGGAACTTCAACATTCGAGCTATCAATATAATTCACGAACATAGAGAGGACCTTGTAGAATGCATTAAATCTATTACACAAAACACTACATTGGATTCCACTTCTGTATGTGAAGCAAAGGGCTTCACCAGAACTCTGGAAGACAAGGAATTTCTTTTTTTTCTTCTGCTGTTCTACAGCATAATGCCTCATATCAATATGTTATACAATCAGTTGCAAAAGCGAGACATTGATACTTTATTTGTACAAAGGGCCACTTCAGACTTTGTGGTAAGCATCAACAAGGTACGGGAATCCATTGACAATTTGGACTCTAAATGCCACATGATTGTCAATTTGCAAACCGCAAACTGCAGATAAGTACCTTGCTACAGGAGGGAAAAGAAGTATGTGACATTATTGAGGTGCATGCCAGGGAGCGCTTTGCATTTACAAGGCATCTTATCAGTGCAACACTACTGCATAGTGAGCTGTTTCAAAAACATGCCAAATGTTTTCCTAGTGCAGCTCTCAATGAAACTGTTGAAGCATATCCAATGCTAACAAAGTCAAGACTACGCACTGAGCTATCAATCCTGTATGGAAGACAGGATTTTCATCAGGCTACAGGCGGTGCCATGTCTTTATATATATTTTATGTCAAAATAACCTACAGAAATCTTTTTCTGAGACTCTAAAGTTATTGAGAATTGTCATTACAACGCCCATGACAACATCTGAAGCTGAAAAATGTTTTTCTACACTGAAGAGAATAAAAACATTTTTAAGAAACACAATGACTCAAGCTCGACTAAATACATTAGCCATGCTATCAATGGAAAAGGAACTAATAAATGAGATTCCAGAATTCAACAAAAGAACTATTGAACGGTTTGCTCACATTAAGGAACGTTGTGCAAACTTTCTGTATAAATAGAAACCATGGCAATGCATGTAGGGTTGTAAAATATTGTTCCTAGGGAATACAGTTTTGGTTTAGTTTGCATTGTAAGTAACATTAAGAAATACTGTAGGCACCTTGTATGCAAGAAAGTGCACAATGTATTCAATGTATGTTTCAGTATTTTGCATTGCCTGAGAGGAATTCAGACTTGCTTATCCTTACAAAGCCACATAGCTTGGTGTTGTTCAGGGTATTAGATAATATACCTCTCACTGTTTCTTTTTTTTTAAAGTTCACCAGCAAATATGGCCCAGTTATGTAAATAACCTAAACTCTGGAAAGCTTTGGACAAACTTACAAACCACATCTAGACAGATTGACAATGTACCTTCCACGACATACGTAATGATGGTGCATACTGACTAACAACCAGTCTTGTAAGAAGCTACTGAATTCTATTTATTGCTGTCATCTTTCCTGAGGGTATTATAGTCTTGGTTTGCAAACTCTAGCTGTACAGCAAGGTTTTTTTTAGGAGAAGGGATTTTCTGATGGCTATCCGGCTGATGAAGCATTAATTGTTTGCTCTTTTCCGAATTGCAAAATCATAAACTGTAATGTTTGCTGTACTGTTAGAAGCTTGTAGCATTTTTACCATATCTAGGGCTATGAGTACCACATGGACTGATAATGAGTGAATTTGTTGATAATATTTCTTGCTTTATAATGATGGACTTCCTTACTGAGTCGATATGGCTTAATACCCTTTTCCACTGAAGAGCAGAGTAGATTATTTGACACCAGTGAATAGCTTTACATCTACACATGACGTGTTACGTCAAACTTGATTGTTCAATGCCAAAGTAAAAAGGTTCATAGTCAAACAATTATATGAAGGTGGCACCACTTCATATTGATCAAGTGTGTTTGTTTAGCAGAATCTGAGTCTAATCACCATCTGCAGTGAGGCAAATGCCATGAAGGTGTACTTACATTTTCATCAAAGTTGTCTGAATGTTGGCTCATTTTTGATTGATAAATGATGAGATAACAATGTTTGTGTAATTTGGCACATGTTGACTTATCTACGACTACTAGTAAGAATTTGTGATGGGAGCATGGGTGGGAGATAATATATTTTATATATAAATGGGTAAACCCATACATCTTGGAGACAGGTTTATTTCTTCTTTGAACCAATACATATTTAATTTCATTATATAATTTCTCTAAAGTACTGGGTAACTAAAGTCCTTATCAGAGATGTACAAAGTATTTAATGTTAAAGTATAATATTAAAGTATGCAAATTTACTTTTTGAACTATTAAACCGTCCCTACACAAAGAGTTTTCGGCGATGGACATTTACTTTTTGTGTTTCAACTACCCTGCTCAAAATGTAGTTGACTTTCTATAAGATCAATTTTTTTTTTTTTTCTTCAAATAAATATTTCTTCTATCTGACTGTGGCCAATTATATTATATGAATATTTGTTTGAACTCCTGTGTGCTTGGCTTTGAACAGATGCTTCAGAAAAGAAACAGACATACACTAAAGGTAAGAAAAGCATTTTGTGTGTTGCATGTATATATTTTATCTCTCCATGTTTCTGCTTTTTTAGTGTATGTGAGTTGCCTTTATGCATGATCTTGAGTTTCAGTATGGGAAAACTAAACAATTTATTATTGTATGGACTAATAAGGCATTGACTTTGTTGGACTATCCTGAATGCCATTTTATCTCTGGCATGCACTGGCTAAATAGACAGCTCCAACCTTTTTATGCAACAGCAACATCATTAAATTATGATTATTAGCCCCTACCTATGGTATTATTCTCTATATATCAGCCTGACATATTCACATGGAGAGGAGAACTCATTTCACAAACATGTTGTGAGTAAGATATCAACCCCAAAACGTCTTGATGCTGTACACATTGCTAAAGAAGGAAGTCAGGCTTGCCTACCAAGCCAGGCCAATGAAAGCTATTTTGGTTCTTTTTATCTTAAAAAATGTATCTCAATTTTGTTAAATAGGATTTGCAGAAGAAAGGGAAATTGCTACCAACCTCCTGAAAAAATGCACACGCACATCCCCCTCGCCGCCAAGCCCAGCCCCACCACTCACAAACCTCACCAGCCGCCACTGACCCTTACGCCACTAAAATCTGGGTGAACTTTCAGATCATAGGTTTCAATCCAAACAAGGCTCACTAAGATATCCTTTCATCAGTTGTTAACAAATCGATTACCAATCTTATTGGCAAGGAATTAAAATACAGTAAAATTCAGTACTTTATCAAACTAGTTATTAATTTCAATTCTTTAATTTTCACATATTTCTAATGTACTGCAAGACCAATAAAGTGCTGCTGGGATGAGTGGGTATGCCAATTACTGAGTTCCTTTGCTTGCCTTGACATCTAGTGTGCCTGACTGTCCAATTAATGGACCAATTTCATCCAGGAAGGAAAAATATGCTGCCCGCTTCCCAATTCGAGGGAAGCGGGAGGGCAAACTTGGTGCTCATTGCTTTGAAGAAAACACTTAGGGCCTGATTTATGAAAAGTAAGCGCTGCCTCAGCGTGATTTTTTTCTGCAAAAGTGGTAATTATAATTTATAAATTTGCACCGCTGTTGCGTCACAAAATTACGCTAAGGTGGGGCTAACTTTTCATAAATCAGTCCCTTATTTAATGAAGGCACTCTAAGGCTCAATAGGAATTGGCACTGAATAAAACGGGATTACACTAAACAATGCTTTATTGGGCATGATTTAGAAGAAAATTGGAAGGGACCATATAATATCTGAAGTCCAATACAATCCCATAGAGTGATATCTGTTATAGGTACTCTGGATGACAATGTTGCTTCAAACGTTATTTTTCCAAATCTGTCATCCTTTCTGTCTATTTCGTGTATAGCAAGATCCAGGTTTTAACAAAGATTTCCTGTTACAGTGCCACCACTTCAGGTATGGTAAATATAGAAATACAATATCCAGAAATTAAGAAAATGAAAAAATGAAACATATTCCAACAGTAAAGTGAAAGAAAAATTAACCCATCTTGCACAGAACCTTGATTTTGCATTTCAGCTATAATCGCTTTCTAATATTCCCAATTCGAGAGCTCAATTCAGAGAGCATTTTATACTTCTGATATGATATTTAGTAAATCAGTAAAAGAATATAAAATGCCAATCCCGATTAATTGATTCAGACTGTTGAATTTCAAGTGTGCCACGTTCATTTGCAAAGGGATAAATTCTACCAGTAAGGAGATTCTCTACATTTGTAAATATAGCTGGATGAGTTAATATATAACATTAGGGAAACAACTGATGCACAGAGAACGACTCCAAGCTCGCCTGCCTAATCTCTAATCTAAATCTATAATATTCTATGGATTCAGGAAAGCAGTCAGCATGACAGAAGTTCTGGAGAAGTTTCTATCAAGAGAGGTATGATGGCATGAAGCCATGAGAATTAGAGTTCAAGATAAGTAACTAAGTAGGTCTGCTCTCAGCTAACGTCAGAGGGTATCTGTATCTTACAGTAAAGTAAACCACACTTAAATCCCATTCTTTACAAGGATGAGCTCATTGGCAAATTCTTGGCTCCAGTTCAAAAACATGACCGCAAATTATACTCTGTTTAATTGACATTTTGGCCTTCTGGGTTTTCGGCATCGACCTTGGTACACCAATGTTAAAGTAACATCTCTTTCTGTTCAACAGAAAAACAACTACCCTTTCATTTAATGATTTAGGAGGTGTAGCAGCACAGCCAGGTTACGTTCTTTCAGGGCTGTAGCAGCCAACAAAATTGAAGCTTGCTGCAGCAATAGTGATTGAATGACTGAAGCTATTTGGTCTCGTGATTATGAAAAGTGAGGTGGGAGGGGGCATTGGCAATCCACCTGGCTCCTGCATCTGTAGCAACATAGCATTCCGATATCAAACCACTGCTCGAGTGTGGGCAGTGACCTATTGTAGCTTTGCTGATGCCTGAGTGGCCTTGATCAGCTAGGGAGTGCAAGGCAGGCCTCCATGCTTAGCTTATTTGCATCAAGTGGCAATAGGGAAAGCCACTGTGAGAGGTTTTACTGGAGCTCCTCATCAAGGATTGGTGCAACACCAATGAGGAAGCATGGGAGTGTCACCCCAATGGATGAGCTCTTTCAGTACTGCCCATCCTCATCAGGAGGAAGCAGATGATGATGACACTGAAGACTTATTTAGTCTGCTCAGGGGCGAAAGCGTCCTTATTAAGTCTCTGGAAATGCACTGCAAGAAGACAGATAATATGGAAACCAAAATCCCAGCAGTTGTGGGGCAGACTGACCTCACCTCGACATAGGTTATGAATGTTGAAACTGTAGTCCATTCATTCTTTAAAAAGACCAGTGTGGCTGAGGATTTTGGCGTGCCTGCAAGAGACAAATGGGTAAACAACCAACTTCCAGGGCTAGTTATGGCATTCATCTACTTTGAAACATAGGGGGTCATTCTGACCCTGGCGGTCATTGACCGCCAGGGCCAACGACCACGGAAGCACCGCCAACAGGCTGGCGGTGCTTCCTGGCCAATTCTGACCGCGGCGGTAAAGCCGCGGTCAGAAAAGGGAAACCGGCGGTTTCCCGCCGGTTTTCCCCTGGCCAAAGGAATCCTCCATGGCGGCGCGATTCCGACCCCCTTCCCGCCAGCCTGTTCCTGGCGGTGTAGGCTGGAACGGGTGTCGTGGGGCCCCTGGGGGCCCCTGCACTGCAAATGGCATTGGCATGGGCAGTGCAGGGGCCCCCTAACAGGGCCCTAGCAAGATTTTCAGTGTCTGCTTGGCAGACACTGAAAATCGCGACGGGTGCCACTGCACCCGTCGCACCGCAGCAAATCCGCCGGCTCCATTCGGAGCCGGCTACATCTTTGCTGGGGCTTCCCCGCTGGGCCGGCGGGCGATCTTTTGCAGATCGCCCGCCGGCCCAGCGGGAAAGTCGGAATGCCCCCCGCGGTCATCTGACCGCGGGCGGTGTTTGGGCGGTTTCCGCCTGGCGGGCGGCACCCGCCGCCCGCCGGGGTCGGAATGACCCCCATAGTCAGGAGAAGCTGGAAACAGTGAAAGAGCTGCTAACCTCAGATATATCAACTTGGTGCAGTCTGATATGGATGGCGGCATTTGTATGCTGTTGAGACTATCAGGAAAAAGGAGATGGCTTTGGGAATGGGTGACACCTTGTAACCATGAACTTGGCAATGGGAGAACTGGCCTTTGAACAATGCTTTCAACACTAAGGCTCTCATTTGGACCTTGGTGGTAAAAACTACCTACTGCTGCGGCACGGCCGCCAAAAGACCATTGCCGCGGCTACCAGCGATCCGCCATAATATGACCACAGCCAATCTGGCTGTGGCCATGCTGGCGGATGGCGGTAAGGTGGCGCTGCTGCCAGCAGCAGCGCCACGCCAGTAGACTGCTGCCGGCCGTATTATGAGAAATAATACGGCCTGGCGGTGTTCTGCTGAAATGCTGCTGCTGGCAGCAGCGCCCCGTCCCTTCTCCTGCAGGAGAACCCCCTGGACACAGGCAAGTGGGTGCTCCGACAGGGGAGAGGGGTGGGGGGTGTTGTGTGTGTGTGTGTGGGTGTGTACGTGTATGTTTGTGCATGCGTTTATGTAGGTGTGTGTTGCGTGTTGTATGTGTGTACATGTCTGGGGTGTGAGTGCGTGTATGTTGAGTTGTGTGACTGCGTGTGTGTGTGTATGTATGAAGGTGTGTGCGGATGTGTGTGTGAATGGATGTATGCATGCATGCATGAATGTGGGAATGGGTGTGTGCATGAGTGTGTGTGTGAAGGGAGGGGTGTGTGTGAAGGGGGGGTCTGGAGAGTAAGGGGGGGAACCTGTGGAGGGGGAGGGGGTGGTGAAGACCCCTATCAGTGACAGGGAATAAATTCCCTGTCACTGATAGTGCCTACCGCCATGGTTTTCGTGGCAGTAAGGAAGCGACGAAAACCATGGCGGTAGGCGGGGTCATAATCCCACAGGCCGTCAAGAGACAGCCAATTGGCTGGAGATTCATGTCTCCAGCACGGTGGCCATTACCGCTGTTGTAGTCAGTGTGGTACATTGGGGGTTTGGCTTCAGCCAAACTGCCAATTTCATAATATGGTGGAAATTACTGCCAGCCTGTTGGCAGTACTTTCCTCCATATTACCGCCAACCGTCTGGGTCATAATGACCCCCTTATGTCAGACCAGGAGTTACTGTTGTAAGGTGGTAGGCACTTCAGGGTTTGATAAAGGACATTGTGATGAAAGGCATCCCAGGCTGATTGCTGGGAGCCTGCAAGTCAGAGGGTGGTTATGTATTCAGGTGAACTCAGCCTCCTTGAAGAACCTCAAATCTAAGAGTTAGTCTAAAGTGTTGTTAACTTAGGGGGTGCTCTGCCATCGACCCACTCCCATTTCACTCTGCCACTATAGTTTGTGTTGTTTCTTTATCCAGCTGATGTGATTTGGTCCTGCCACCTCCATCCCTGGGCTTAGCCAGACAGCCCTGCAACCACGGGATCCTGACACTGTAAGCCCACTTTATTCTACCATCCCTTTCCAGTCCCTCATTTGTAATGGTGGTCCTCACTTTACATTATTTTAATTATTTGAGTGTTATTTATAGCAGGCAATGTGACACTTTCTCCCATGTTATGATTATAGGCGTGACTTTATTTTGATTGTCATGATGGAAGGCTTCCTGTACAACAGTATATATTGTTTTATTGTTAAATTCAATAAACTATGTTTAACAAAATAGGCAACTGCTGACAGTCTTGTCTGTTTGCAAATATCCATGCTTCACTTGTAGATAACTTTCTGTTTTGGAATCATTTGCAAATGTACACTTGTCATAGGAAGGACTAGGTGTATTTTTAATGTTGAACTGGCGAGGGAACGCAGGCATTTTTTAACAGGAAAAAAGCACTTTACTAAAGGAGGGATAAAGAATAAACAAATGTGCAAATGCACGTTCACACCAGCTTTAGGCATGCAAGATGTTGCACCTTATGGTTGCATTTGTGTATTTTATGCGTTTCTTGCACTGTCGTAAATTTCCTGCAATACATGTGGGATCATTTACAAACCCAAAACAGTAGGCAATTTGCTTCAAATGCTGGTGTAATCCTACTAGACCAAATTCCAAACACTAAATAAGAGGTCTTTGTGCATCGGAGCCCTTATGTTGTTTATATTTTCTGTTAGACCTAGTGTCCTTGGTGTGGTCTCCCTTGTATTTTTGCGTCTGCTTCCCATGTTTTGATTGTGTGCTGGACTCTGTTTTGCTGTTTTGGTACTCTTGACACTTTACCACTGCTGACCAATGCAAAAGTTCAAGTGCTCCTGTGTAAATTGTATGTGTAATTGACTTTTCCATGATTGGCACATTTGATTTACTAGTAAGCCCCTAGTAAAGTGCACTAGAGGTGCCCAGTGCCTGTAAATCAAATGCTACTAATGAGCCTGCAGCACTGATTGTGACACCCATATGTAAACATGTCTCAGACCTGCCACTGGAGTATCTGCGTGTGCAGTTGCAAACTGCCAATTTGACCTGTCAAGTGTACCCACTTGCCAGGCCCAAACCTTCATTTTCTATACATCTAAGGCACCCCTAAGGTATGCCCTAGGGCAGGGCACATTGTATATTAAAGGTAAGACATGTACTGGTGTGTTTTACATGTCCTAACACTGAAATACTGCCAAATTCATTTTTCACAGTTGCAAGGCCTAACTCTCTCATAGGTTAACATGGGGGCTGCCTTTAAATATCTTTTAAGTTCAGTTTCCCTTTGGGAGCAGATAGAATTGTGGAGTTTGGTGTCTCTGAACTCACCAGTTTAAAATACATATTTTAGTAAAGTTTTTTTTTACATTGTCAGTTCGAAAATGTCACTTTTAGAAAGGGGGCATTTTTTTGCTTACACCATTCTGTGGCTCTGGCTTTTTGTGGATCCCCTTGCTTGGTCAGACTCACAGTTTGGCTGTTTGTGAATCTCCCCTAGACAGTGAAACAAAGGGAGCTGGGGTGTGGGCTGCATATACTGATGGGTCATCTGAGCTAGAGTGAAGAGAGGAGTGATAATTTGCACCTGACAGGGCTGTGCCTGCCCTCACACACTGCAGTCTCCAAGTTCCTTGTGTGTGTCTAGGGCAGGCCTGGGCATGGCAGGATCCTGTGAACAATAGAGAATTTCCTTTGAAGTTTGCCTATTTCAAAGGCAGAAAGAGGTATGATTAGTGGACCCAAAACCCAGATTTTTAGATTACTTCTGGAATCAAGAGGAACCTCTGAAAAGGAGAAGAGCTGGAGGAGGAGTACTGTCCCTTTGCCTGTGACTGTGTGTTGCTGGGTTGTCCTGCAGTTGCTGCTTCTGCCTGAAAGAGGACAAAGACTGGACTTGTTTGTGCATTCCTGCTTGAGAAGAGTCTCCAAGGGGTTGAACTGAGCTTGCCTCTTGTTTTGAAGTCTCAGGGCCATCAAAGACTTCCTCTGCCAGCACCTGGACTCTCTGCTGAGACTCCTGCCCTGCCAAGTGGTGCCCTGTCCAGTCTTTGGGCCCCTGAGAGGTAACGTTGGTAGAACAAGGACTGAAATCCACAGACAGAAAGCCATGCAGGGAAATTTTCAAATCACCACTACCGGAAATCGACACATCGCTGTCTAATGAGGGAGAGAATCGCCGCATCGCCTACCCGACCAGAGAAGAAACGACGCACAGCCTCACTTGCGAGTAAGGAATCAACGCATCGCTGATTTTTCTGACGCACGCTCTCCAGTGCGGCTTTATTTTTTACACAAACCAGGTACTTTGTGTAAAATCAAGGTTTCCATTGTTTTCTATGGAGTAAGACTCTTATTCTTTTGAAAATTCATATCTTGACTTGTGTATGCTGGATTTTTGTCATTCTGGTCTTGTTTGATTTGGATAGATTTTGAATATTTTTCTAAACTAGGTGTGGTGTCCATTTTGTAGTGTGTTCACTGTAATACTGTGAGTGTTGGTACAAATACTTAACACATTGCTTCTGGGTTAAGCCTTACTGCTCGTACCAGGCTACTGAGGGGGTGAGCAGAAGTTAACCAGGTATGTTTCTCCTTTGGCCTGACTAGAGTGAAGTTCCTTGTTTGTACTGGGGGTGACCTGACTGCCAACCAAAGACCCCATTTCTAACATTGGTGATCAGCAGTGAGGATTGGATTTGTATTTGTACTTGACACACAGTGATTAAGTGTACACTACTGTTTTCAGTGCAGCCAATTATGTGACCACTTACTACTTGTCTTTGTGTTTTTACTTTTTCTCTTTTTAGACTCTCTCCTGCTTCCATTGTTTTGGTAATGTTTGATTTTTTTTTACTTCTCTTGGGAACTCCCTGGTCTTTTTGAAACTTTGCACTCTTGAGCGAATCTTATCAACATGCCTCAATCTGGGGATGCACCAGCTGTGTCTACAAAAGTTGTTTTTGTTTTGGAGTTAGAGAAACTGGAGAAGTACACAGTTGCTCAACTTAATCAATTTTGTAAGGATCTTGCCTGCGCAATTTAGAGCTCCACCAGGAAGGAGGAACTGCAAAAGGCATTGAGGGCCTGGGTGGCAGCCAAGGAAGCTGGGGGCACACAAAGGAGGAGGATAAGGGTGAGGAAGTGCAGAGTATTCATAATGTGTTAGCGGATGTGCCTGTTCTGCCTTGGGGAAGGACCTCCAGGGCAGGTGGCAGTGTGTTATCCAAGTGTCTGACTCCTGACAGGACAGACAGACAGAAAGGTTGCACCAGTTCCAATTAGAGACGCTTAAAATAGACATGGAAGAGAGAAGATTAGCCATAGAGGAGAAAAATATGCTATTGGCTCATGAGCTCAGTTTAAGGGAGCTGGACCAGAGGATCCAGTCTAGTAGAGATGGTGGCAGCAGTACCTCAGTGCAGCCTGAAAGGAGGGTACACATTCCAAAGGAATTAGTGAAAAATTACAAGGAGTAGGATGACATCTATCTGTGGTTCAAGAGGTATGAGTCAGCTCTCCACATGAACACGGTCCCTGAAGCACATTGGTGGACGGGTCTGTGGAAGCACTTTCAGGTAGAGGGGAGGGACACTCTGACATCTTTAGGGGATCCTCAGGGACTCACCTACACTATCAGGAAGGATGCCCTACTCACAAGATATGGTCTCACCCCGAAGCAGTACATGGATAAGTTTAGGTCCTACAAAAAGAAGGAATCCCAAACTTGGTTGGAATGTGTTGACTCTTTTTGCAGGTCACTGGATGGTTGGGTGAAGGGAAGCAAGGTGACAACTTATAAGGGGCTGTACAATTTTATTGCTTGCGGCATTTGTCCAGTCTTTGTTTTCCAGAGCTGTGCCAGCTCCTGATTGACAGCAAGCTAACTGACCCTAGAAAGCTTGTGCAGAAAGCTGACTGGGGGGAGAGCACCAGGGTCCAGAAGAGGTATGGGGCAGACCATGCAAAGGGTGGGCAGGGTCCCCATCAGAAGAAGTGGGGGGGTAAGGGTAAACAGGGGGCGTTCTCTAAAGGGCCCCTACCTAGTTCCCAGGGTAAGGATTCCTAGCCCCCAGTAGAAAAGAAGCCGGTGGTCTCTACAGGGAAACCTGCAGAGAAATGTCCCCGCAAGTGCTTTGCATGTGATCAGGTGGGTCACATGAGGGGGATCCCATATGTTCCAAGGGAACACAAGCACCCACTGGTGCTCAGTCACAGGGTTTGGCCAGTGTAGTTCTTGGGGCGGAGTGGGGTCTAGGAGGGTGGAAGCCCGCTGAGCTGACCCTTGTCTCACTAGGGGACAGTGAATGGTTCAGAGGACCCTCGTGCATGAGAACACTAAGAAATTCAGGCAGTGGGTGGCCATCAATGGACAGAGGGTGGATGCTCTGAGAGACACTGGAGCCAGTGTTAGTACTATGAGAAGTCACCTGGTGTCTGAAGAGCAGATAGATCCCCATGTACTTCAGTAAGTAGTAGCAGAAGACAACTCTGAGTGCCTGTGCAGATTGGCGCAGGTTCCCTTTGAATGTGGGGGAGGGTCTCAGGTTCCTTGAGGGTAGCTGTGAGTTCAACCGTGCCTGTAGATTGCCTGCTTGGCAATGACCTGTAGGATTGCCCTTGGAAGAAGTTAGAACACAGGTCTTTCTTGTAGATGTTGGGTCTGCCTGGGTGGGTGTGTGTGTCCACCCGGTCAATGGCAGCCCAACAGTGACGAGGAGATCCTGGAGCCTGAAAGAGTGGCCCAAGTGTCTGCCAGAAGGAGGAAGGGCAAGAGGCGCCACCTGCTGCGCAGCTGAAAAACAACGTGCCACCTGGTTCGTGGCCAAAATCCATAATCAGCCTGCAGCACAGCTGGGAGATTTATACATTGCAGCTGGAGAAACAACTCAACACCCACTTGAAGCTGCTGATAAAGACGCAAACCCCATGTAGCACGGTTTTCCAACACTGTGCAACCAGATTTCACATGCAGCGTAGCTGGGCGACAAAGTCGTGAACCTGCGCGGATCCAAGGTGCCACATCGCCTATCCGACCAGATAAGAAATGACGCATAACCAGGATGTCATGCTCATTCTCATTAAAGCGTCACTTCTGCTTCCAATTCCCCTTCTCCTGGGATGGTGCTGGACCATCCTGGCTGATATTTGGGTGATTGGGGTCTCTTCTGGTCTGCATTCTCCATCTTGCCTGTCCAAATGTTTATTTCTTGCTTGTTGTGTTTTACGCCCCCCACCACCAGAAATGGGTAGCCTGACCAGTGGCAGCAAATGTGCAAGGAGCATGTTGCACACAGGCTATTTATGTGCTCCCTTCTAGAACCTGAGGGCTATAGTGAGGAGCCTTGGTTATAGTGCAGGGTGAAGTTCACCTCCATGAGCAGCTCAAGCAGGGCTCTTGGAATCTCTGTCCGTCTCCCTAAACTTCGCTAGATCAGCAAGGCAAATGTCAGTGAGCCATCTGTCTGGTCACTGCAGCTGTGCTGCAAAATAATATATTTCATAGTCTGGGACTCTGAGGCCATCCTCTTGTATAGGCCACTGGAGTGTGCACAAAGACACTTAATTGCACTTCCTGTTCCATACAAGCTCCCAGAGCAGTGTATTCAAGAATCAAAACAGGCTCATCTGAATCCTAACTGGAATGTTCATAACGCAGAGGAGGACGCACCCCAGTTTGACCGTTTTTGCAAAGGCCATTCTGGCCATAATGGGCAGTCTCAGAGTCTGCCAGAAAGCCACGTTCCTTTCAGGATCCGTAGGGCAGGTCCCAGGTTATCTTCCTTTGTATCCACATCCAAGTGGTAGATCTTGACGACCAAGTATCTGAAAACCCTGGGTTCCCATTGAATTCCCAAGTGTTGGACTGCCTCCAGATGCTCCTGGACGTATGAAGACACAGGGAATGCACAAGTCTTTCTTCAGCTTGTGCACCACCCAGACAGACTACTCTCGTGAGAGCTAGAGGTATCCCTGGTTTCACCAAGATCAAGGCTCCTATGGAGATTGCAGAATATCCTGTGGCAAAGATCTGATCCCTCTCTTTCAGTTTGGCCAGTTCTCTTCCTACCCGATGTGTTTCCTGTAGGAGTGCCAGATCTACTCCGCTTCATTTCAAGGATGCCAGTATTTTTTAATGTTTGCTAATGGACCTCATTCTTCTAAAATTTCATGTAAGAAAGGAATATTTAGCTCACCCGGTGAGCATTGTGTGTGGAGTTTCAACGTCACCTCTCTGCTACCCCACATGTAAAGGCCCACCCACTACCTTTCCTGACAGCTGAAAATGTGCCAACCTTGTGTCCCCGTGCCACTCCCTAAATGATATGTTACCATACAAAATCGAGACTGGGTTAGTACGCAACAGAAATCCCTACTCCGCGACCTCTGGTCGGCCTCGCAAAGGCTAGCCATCCAAAACTTTGTAAAGTAAACAGTAGTAAAGACTAAACCCCAAGACCACACCAATGGACAGGGGTTTCAGAGGGGTGGCTGCCTCAACAATAACGTATTGCTCGGCCCCAACTCCGATCCTCTCTAAAAAGATCATAGCAGAATTCACCTGGCAGTCATGTGGAACATATATG
This sequence comes from Pleurodeles waltl, assembly GCF_031143425.1. Lineage (NCBI taxonomy): Eukaryota > Metazoa > Chordata > Amphibia > Caudata > Salamandridae > Pleurodeles > Pleurodeles waltl. Next base: position 309,946,641 of record NC_090439.1, read on the forward strand.
GACCAGGGCAGACTCCTGGTGTCCACCAGGCTGTGTGCATGTATATGTTATATAATCATAGGACCCACCATACAACATGTGCCCAGTAGAGGTCATCCACAATTCTGGGCGTTATCTGAGGTCCAAGATGCAGGCATCCCTGCACCATACCTGAGTCCAATGCCTCAGAGGCGGAGTCAGTTTACTGGCCCTTGGAGTTTTGTTGCAACAGTTCCTGGAAGTTGGTCACAGTACAGATTTCAGCCACCAGTTCCAGCTCAGTCTGTATTTTGGTGGGTCGTATGGGGTGTTCAGCATCTAATCTCCTTCACTGGTGGCACTTCGGGAGCATGCTTCCCTTCCCTGCCGACAACAAAGTCCTCATTGGAGGCCACGCTATGTTTTTTGATTAACCTAATGGCTCCTGGGACTGGCTTGAGTTCTTGGCTTCTTCCTGTGTTATATTTCTCAAGCCATTTCCAAGAGCCATCAGGTTCATCAAAAAACACGGCGTGGTCTCCAGTGATGTTGGCAGGGAAGAGAAGCATGGGGTGAATGCCTGCCTCTCACAATTCCTTATTTACTATGAGAAAAGAGGTCTCATGCAAGATGATGCGTACACTAAGAATCAGCCCTCACGTAAGTTGAAGTGTTCTGCTAGCTCTTCAAATGGGAGGAGGCAGTTATCTTCAAACAGGTCCTCTACTGTCATAAGGTTTACGGTGAGCCAGTGACTTAAATTCCTCAGCCCAAGAGGCTGTTTGCTCCGATGAGACCCAGAAGGAAAACGACAAAGACAAATGGTATGGTCGGTTTGGTAAGGCATAATACACAAAAATAGGATCACTGTGTGTGAACAGAAGACTGTTTAACTCCACTAATCGGAGTGGACATATTTCAGTGCGTTTCTCTTCCAGGGAGGGGCCGGAACAGCCACTTGTTCAGCCATTATAACTCGGCTGTGAGATAATATAGCTCAAAGTGAGGAGCCAACAGACCTCTCAAGTCAGTCAGAAGTTGGAGCTTGGCAAAGGGGACCCTGTGTCTCCCTGTGTTCAGACAAGTTGCCTAAGTAGCTTGTCCACACTGCAGAAAAACCACTATGGCAGGATAAGAGGCAAATTTGTAAAAAAAAAAAAGTATAAGAGGCAGGATGGAACAACCATTTGTTAAAGTGCAGTAGCCCTATGGGGGCAAGGTGAAGAGTCCTCCAAAATGCCTCCTGGGAATTGAAGGCCATCACCAGGAGGTTCAGATTGCAGTCAAGTATGTCTGCATCATTAGGATAAATTCTGATCCCCAGGTCACAGAAGGTGATTCCTCCTCATCAAAGGGGGGCTCCTCCAAATTCCAATTGCCCTTACGGAGCACCCTGCACTAATGGGAATACACAGGACTTCAACCATTTGACTCGGAGGTATGAGGCGGCAGTGAAGCTTGTGAAGATCTGGGTTAACTCAGAAGTACGTCCCTTGAAATTCCTGAGGTCTATGAGGATATTGTCAGCGTAGAGGGAAGCAGAATGTGTCCCATCAGCTAGGGGGTTTCCCTAATCTGCTTTGCTTGTTCCCAGTCACACCGCTAATGGCTCCATGGCCAAAGTGAAAAGCAAGGGGCATAAGGGGTAGTCCTGCCTCACCCCTTGCTAACGACAAAGGAGGAAGAGCCTAGGAACAACACTATAATTAATGATGTGCTCAAATAGAAAAGCTGGCCTACAATGGTACTGTGCAACTAAAAATGCCCTTCTGAATATTTTCCCATTGAACAGTGCGCCTCAAAACATTGGGCCCAGATTATGCCCACAGGAAAATAAGTCACACACGTTGCCCTCAAACTATTATGTGATAGAATTACAATATTACCATAACTATCCAATTAAATAATGACAAATTCCTGAATTTGTTTGCATCACAGGTTTTAACAAGTAATCCATGTTACTTGACCGCATTTATATTAATAATTAAAGAGTTTTTTTATGGATGCTGCTTTTGTATTTTTCAATACAATTGATAATTTCTATCTTATGAGCATAAGCATTTACAGCTTCAATCTTAACAATACCCACAGTCATTGATAACTCTTATCTACATACCACACTGGGTCACTTCAAAAGCCCAGAGACCAAATAATCCGTAGAATCACCAAAACCGCTCTTTTTAACAATACTCAGAGCCCTGCTTTTGACAATACACAACTTCACTCGGGGCTCTTTATAAACTCTTGATTCATCTAGAGTTTGGTACTGAAATTAACTAATCACTTAGAGATCAGCTCACAATGCCATACAGATTCGATCACTCAAAGCTCTCTACTTTAAAAAGACTAGATTCGTTCAAAATATTGCTATTGGTAATACCTAAATTTTCTCAGAGATCTGTCACTGATAATACCCAGAATCACTTAGAGCTGTACTGTTGATGTTACTCAGATTCACAATCTAAAACATCTCTCAAAACATGATTTCCTTCTAAAACAGAGGGCCTGATTCAGAAAGGTAAAATTACACTTTTACAGTTGTTTTCTATTCACAAAGGTATTTTACTATTAATATTTTTTCCGACTGGGGAGACACCGCAAATAAAAAGGAAAGGCAATCCTAAATGTGCAGTAGGTTTACCTTTGTGAATCAGGCCCTCAGAGGCTCTCAGAAGTCTTTTTTTTCATAATACAGACTCTCTCAAAATGTTATTCTTAGCAAATGTGGAATATCTCAAAGATTCTCTTTTTTGACACACAGGGCCTCATTACGATGCTGGCGGTCTTAAGACTGCTAGCCTTGCAATAGTGGTTGGACCACCGCAGACAAGGCGGTCCGTCTGCCCCATTATGATCGTGGCAGAGAAGCGCTGCCCTGGGGATTACGAGATGAGGATTACAAGAATGGGGGTGTCCGGGGCCCCTGCACTGCCCATGCACTTGGCATGGGCAATGCAGGGTCCCCCATGCACAGCCCCATCGCGCATTTCACTGCCTGAATTACGGCCAGTGAAATGCGTGACTGGTGCTGTTGCACCCAAAGATGAAGCACCAAAACATTGCCACTGGCTCAATAACAAGCCGGTGTCAATGTTGTGGTGAGTGTTTCGCTGGCCAGCGGGTGAAAGTGCTGTTTTCTCCCGCTGGCCCAATGGAGCACTTCTAATATGGCGGGCAAAAGACCTCCATTACTGGCGGTCTTTTGCCTGCAGGGGCTTCAGTGATCCTGTGATAGGACCGCTGAATTAGTAATGAGGGCCACAGTCTTTCATAAATCTGCTCTTCACACACTACGGCCCATATTTATACTTTTTTAGTGCCGCATTTGCACCGCTTTTTGGCGCAAAAACGGCGCAAACTTACAAAATACAATTGTATTTTGCAAGTTTGTGCCGCTTTTGCGTCAAAAAGCGGCGCAAATGCAGTGCTAAAAAAGTATAAATATGGGCCTAAGAGCTGGGCTTGAGGTTATGGCATTTTGCACCCATTTGATAGAGTGAGACTGGTGCTAAGTGAGCTGAGTGTTGTGCCTTGTTGCATCTCCTGCAAGTCTTTGCAGGGCAGAATCCTACAGGAGTAGAGTCCTTAAGAAGCAAATCCCTCACCAGGGTTCATCCTATCCAGGTTTGGTACATGTAAGCGCAAAAGCGAGGCTATGGAGTGTCAGGCCATCTGCCTAGGAAAAAAGAAGTGAACCCCTCTGCTTGTGTCTTTCAATTATATAATGTGCCTTATTTGGGGCACATAATACTTAGTGACCAAGGGCCAGATGTAGCAAAGGGTTTTACCCATTCTGTGTCTATGGGAAAATGTGTTCGTACATATGGCCCGAAGTCTCTTCTTATGCTGTAAATTTGTAAAATGGTACATAAATGTAATTAGTCAGTTAATCAGTTGCGAGCCTGTCAGCAGCTGAGTACAACTTAATGGTGTGGAATCTCAGTGGGTTTGTGTGCTGCATAAAACTGAAAACCTTTCAAACAGAGGAAAAGGATACTACAGACTCCCTAAACAGATATTAGAGCAGAGATTAAAATTCAGTTTGATCTTTTAGCTCCTAAATGTGGGATGAGTTTCATAAGGACTGAGGGCCTCCTTTACAACATAATCAAAAATCTCATCATGAATAGGCATTTGCCTATTCTTGGTGAGAGGCACGATCCCAAATGTTATTCAGAAAGGCCTCATGAATGCTCCATTCAAAATTATAAACTTCACATTTTCTTAATGTATCCCTGTGTCACTAAATCACATGAACATGGAATTTCTGCTGTTGTATGTATTCGAAGTGTTTGTGAAATGCACACATTTACATTATTTTATTTTTTCTTCCTAATGGAAAAAGTGGAATGTGGGAAAAGCAACAACTGCAACCATAATTCCACTAGGCACCTTTCAATAATCTTCTGCATGGTTAGCAGAAATTCTGGCGGAAACCTTCGTAGAGATCTCCATCATTGAAGTACGGCGCTGTTCCTGGTGGAACTGTAAACGGACAATGGGGTGTGGTCCAATTTAGCCTCGGTTGGAGAGGGGCCATTTAATTAACAATACATACAACAAATACTCCACCGGCTACTGAATGATAATTGGACAGAAAGACACCAACCAGCACCTCAATCCTGTGTGTCAATAATTACCTCATTTCCCATCAATTTACATCATTTCTTCGTTTTTTCACAAAATGCCTTATCAAATGATCAAACATTCTTCCTTACTCATATAAACAAAACACCAAAAAGTTGTCTTGTTTTAATGGACAAAATAGAAGAATAATACATACATAGCACAAATGTTACATACAAAAACATACGTCCCCCAACATGAAACCAGACTTATTATATCCAATCTTTTTAAAAGTTCAAGAAGTCCCATCACTGACTCAAAACATTCTTTAGCTATCCATTCCGTAGTCATTGTATTAGCTATTTATCTCTCATGTCCATCATATCCAGGGTTTCCAGTGAATCAGTTGTAGGGGCAAAATCCATTTGAGAAAGTTTATTGAGCATATCAGTAGTATCTTTCAAATAACTGTGTACTTGCTGAATTAAAGGTTTCAAAAACACATCTACATACCTAGCCGGAGGTTCCAAATTGGAATTCACTTCTGATATAATCTAGCTCCCTGGGGATTCAGCAGGTCAGTGTGTGTTTTAGGAAGGACATATATTAGTGGTGTCCTCGGTTATTTATTTATTAGATAAGCCTTCTCCTTTTCAGTATGCAAACCTCCAATAATTCCTTAATTGATCAATTAGTTAACCTCTAACCTGATTGCCGTGGTTGGAGCTCCATCTAATCTTCCTTAATGGATCACTTGTTGAATTTGTTGCAGAATTTCTTATTCATACTTTGATCGATCCATAATAACAATAGCTCCACCCTTGTTGGCTGGTTTTATAATATTTTCTTCATCTGTCAGCAATCTTACCATGACTATTTTTTCTTCCCTCTGCAAGTTATGTTCGATGTATCTGCTCTTGGATTCCAATACATCTAAATCATGGAGAACTACTTTCTCAGACATAATCATTTCAACCGGCATGTTAATAGTGGGAGGAAAATAAATGTATGGTTTCTTCAAACCTTAAAAGCCATTAAAAGGCTTCGCTTCTTTTTCAGAAAAGAACAGCTTCAGTCTCATTTTACGAAAGAATGGAATCAATTCAGATCTTGTCTTTGTGTAATCTGGTTTCTCAGAAGGTACAAATGATAAACCATTGGTTAATACGAGTTGTTCCATTTCATCTAAGGGTTTAGATGGTAAATTGCATACTGGGATCAGTTGTCGTTCCCGCATCTGTGAAAACCGACCTCTAATTCTGCCCGTCTAAATCAGGTGGGAGGAATTGGAGGTCTACCTCCGACAACCCTTACTCCACAGTGACGGAGGTGTTGAATCACAGTGGAGACTGAGCAGTCTCTGCCATGACTGAACCTATGGTCTGCCCACTTCTAAATCGGGTGGGCGCACCTTTATCTTGGCGGTTGGTATACTCTTGTCACCATTACAATGGAGTATACATGCCGCCAAGATATAAATCAGGCTCTTAAGCAACTAAAGAAAAGATTCTGCCACATCATCAGGTTCCAAGAACTCCTTGAAAATGTGAACCCAGTGCACAATCCCTACTATGTTGATGTTGTTCTCTTAAAAGAAAGACATTTCATATTACCAACCCATCACAATGTTCACAAGTTTTCCGTTTTCACTGATAATTGCACACAAATCAGAAAACATTTACCTGCCTGCATTTGTTGGTTAATATGGATAAAAGTGTGAAACGTATCTTTTCGAGTGATCATTAATTTTGTTAGTCATGATTGTGAAGCCAATGTCTATGGAGTTTGATAGACATGGGGGCTAAAAGGAAAAGTTTTCCAAATGAAGCTTCAATAGCTAAAAATCTGTTCACATATTTGTACTAAAATACTCACGCTTTTGTATATGGCTAGTTAAAAAAAAAACACCAGGTATTCAAATATGAGTGTACATTTAAAAATAAGGAAAAATACTAGGTCAGGTTTTAATGTTTATTTAAAACCACAAAATAAATATGAGTAAAGCGAGATAAAACAATCAATTCATATAGGAAAAAATATAGTTAAATACACGGAAATGTAAATAACGAAATACAATAAAACTAGGTGCACTACTTATAAAACACCTAATCAATGTGTACAAATCTACAATACAAAAAGCAGTCATCCTGCAACACTGAATTAATGCAGTTGCCACATTTAGACCCAAGTGAAGCAGTAAGTATGTACAACATGGTAGTTTTGTCAGTTTCTGTAGAGTGAAGTAAAAGTAATACTATTAAAGAAACATGTTTTGTTTCCCTTGCATGCTTAGGGCGTTGCACAGTAGAGAACACGAGGAAAGTTCACTATGTAGTCCTGGTAAGAAGTCAAGGTGGAAATAGAATAGGAGTGAGGCTGTCTTCTACATTTGAACCTGCAGAATGACTTAGGTTTGCTTGTTGTCAGCCATACTTTGAGAAAAATAGCTTTGTGTTTCTTAGAAAACACAATGTTCTGACTTCACTCTCTCTGCTCTCGTACTTCTGCATTGTTCTTTAATTTCTCCTGTTCTGCCCCTCTGGCACCCTCCAAAGGTTTGCACTCGACAGGTGGGACTGGGCACAGGGAGTCAGGCTAGTGACAAGGTAAAGGCTGGCTCGTAGTTGCTTTCACAGGCTAGTAAGTGGCAAGCCCTTAGAATCTGCACCACACGTGTTATGTGCATCACATATAATGGAGGCACTACTCGTGGACTAACACATCCAGCGGTCAATAAACTGGTGACTTGCTGCAAAGTGGCAGAGTAAAAGTGGGGGAGCCAAAGCCCCCTTCTGGCACTCTTTATATATGTTTTTGTGCTGTAACTCCATCCCCCACCACATTTAACGCCATCTCTGGGCAGACCTAACGAGTCCCCACGCCATTGACACAAACCAAGCAGGCAAGGGTGCAAAGTGTCTGATTTGATGCCAGCAGCTACTGTCAATGCAAATGAGATAGCCACCATGACTGACACACTCTCCCAGCTCATGTCAAAGGCTTGTGGAGGAAGGGCAATGGCTCCTGAACATTTGGCTCATCAGAGAGAGGTCTTGGGCACACTACTCGAAGCACAGACAGCAGCACTTGATAGCTGAATTCACATAAAAGCCCTCATTTTGCCCACTTGAAACCGAGCTTTCTACCAGGGGGTTGGAGGGTTCTCTTTGTCCCCACGCAGAAAATAATCAATTACATAGGGGCAAACAGAGTACTTCCAGAAGACATTTACCAAACCATAGAACAACCAGCATTGGCATAGTAAATAGGTCTCACTTTCAAAAGGTGAATGCTGACCTATTGGCTGTGCCAAAGGTTTTTTTCAATTGGCACTCCTGTGCAACAATCCTTGTATGCAAATGTGTTGCAGTATATGTAAAGTCATGCGCGCAAATAGTGTATATATAGGAATGGTTAAAGATAAATTCAACATGGCTACCAATGTGTGAATACATTCTCACGCTTGTGTTGTCATGCACTGAAGGCTATATTTGCTGTTTTACTTCACCATTCCAAAATGACCATCTGGCATCTTAGAATGGAGAAGTAAATATAAAAAATATAGTCTGCGGGACCATATAAATGAGACATAAGTGGCCACGCAGCAGACTGCAATATGGGTCTCACAAAATGCAGATTTTGACAGGTTCAGATGGGGTAGCACTAGAAAGCCACTGACAAGTGGGGTGAGCCGTGCTTGTCAGCCAGACTTTGTGTGTGTGCACTACTTTTCGGTTGTTCACATCCACAAAATTGCATGGGCGGGTACCAAAGCTGATGAGCAGCCTTGTAAGCCAGTATCTAAAGCCAGCTGAATCACAGCAGCCAGTGGCTGAAGGAGCTACGTAGATTGTCTCCAGCCTGCCATTTCTGCACTTGATTGCTTGCTGAACACAGCAAGCGACTTGTTCTCGGGGCCAGTGGCTCTAGTGACCATCTTTACCTCCACATAGACCTCCTAGCGTGCTCCTGTGCACATGTTCTCTTGCAGAACGTAGCCTCTGGAATCTGATTTTCCAACATTTCACTTAACACTTGGCCTGAACACTATGATGTTTTTGTATAATATATGATACATGGATTCCTGCAGACCCACTTGATGATCTGTTCATCTTTTACACTATGTCCTGCAGCCCATAAACTGGAGCTCTGCTCATCTTGCCAAGGGTCTGGTGCTCCAAAGCGTCCCCCACCGAACTACTCTTCTTTAACATAATGTTCTGTTGCTGCACCCTGGTGACCTGATTTTCTGCACCGAACGCTAGTGAATTGTACTCCTGTCTTACAATGCCCTACTACTCTTAGCCCAATCACTCGATACTCATGCAAATAAGTACTTGCTATGGCATCCAACGAAGGCCACTTGCATTGAAAAATTGCCTGTGCATGTCAGCCACTGCTGGCAATGTAAAGGCGCAGCTGTTGGCATTTACTGATGCTACTAACATTCTGCTGATGCATCCTACTTTATGCTTATACATTACGATGATGCTTCATGTGGATAATTTTACTAATGCGCCTTCATTTATACATGAATGCAGGGCCCTCGGAATTCAGTTACTTTGCACAATAACATATGCACTGCGTTGGGCTGATGATGCGCCTTACTAGGTGCATCCTGCATGCACTATTGAAGTGTTACCAGCATCTATTACAAGGCCCATTGATCCATGTTTTGTGTTGGGCCACCGATGTCGCTTAATAGCCCCTTTGATGTATTCCCCCTGTACAGATAGCAACAGCAACTACGAGACCTAGTGAAGCATGAACTCTTTGAGATTTCTGGCATTCATTCTTATGCCCATTGACGCATGCATTCGGGTGGGCCACGCATTACTAGGCCGACTGAAGCATGGAAGGCGTGGGGGCACTGACGTTCCATACTGGGTCAAAATATGCATGCACTGTGGTGGGACAACTGATGCATTAGGGAGCAATTGCAGCGTCTCTCGCTGCAGCACTTACAAAGGCACAAACCTAATTAAAGCAGACCTATTGGCTTTTACAATTTTGTTTTCAGCGCATCAGAATTCTTCAAAGTGGTTGCCCATATTCCATGTCAGCAGATTCTTTCCTTTTCTGCAATCTGTGCAAGTCACCATGTTTGTTATCCTAACCAATATAATGAGCTTTTGGATTCAAACTACTTCCATAGCTCATTAATCATGTGTTGAGATTTATGACATGACCCTGTTGTTTCTAGAAATTTTATTTGCAGTCTTTGACTTCATAATCACTACAAATGCCCCCTGAAATGGACCCTGTCTCTCTTTCATGCATCTGGTGGTGAGTAACCTATACAACTTCTTTGCATCACAATATCAAACCACTTCAATGCAGAATGACTGAAGGATACTCTTTGAGGTTTGTGAACAGCAACCTCTCCCACATAAGGAGTTTCCCCTCCACAGACATGGATCATCAGAAAAAGGCTATTTATTTAATTTTTTATTAGAGGTTTTATATGGTGTGAACAAGACCTGGAGTCATCTGAGCACTGCACAATATACTTCAGGAACAAGCAAGCAAAACAAAACCAAGCTGAACAAAACTAGAATAGACTAAATGAAACAAGAGGTAACAGAGGAGTTATCTTATATCCTTGAGAAGTGACCACAAGTATAGCACATGCACCAGAAAAGGAGTTTAGGCGCCATGCTTCTCTCCAGTGAGGAACCTAATGAGTGCCTGTGAAGTGAATTGGTATATAAATTTGTGACTTTAATAACAATGTCAGAGCTTATAAGGAGTCTAAATTGAGGCATTATCTAATCAGAAATGTATCTATCAGTAGAAATTTGACACTCTTTTTAAAAGGCAGCTACGGAAGAGTTGGCGCATATCTCCAGTAGTAGAGAGGTTCATATTCTGGGTTTGCTTCCAGCGAAGGAGCATGAATAGGTTTTTTAGTTTCTTCAGCTGGTGAGGTTCCAGGAGCAGAGAGTCAACACTGTGAAAGACACGCCTGGCTCCAAATAATGTGAGTATTTGAGCATGCTGTCTTGGGGTGCCAAAGAGCAGAGCTTTATGGATAACACTGGCTACCATTAGGATGCACCTTGTTTGGTCAGGAGCCATTCGAGACTGAAGAGACCTGGAGTGATGTGGTCAAAACACCTTGCTCTGGAGACTGGCCTAGCTGACCTAGCTGCTGAAAATTCAGTTTTCAGTGGGTTTAGTTTTTAGGTGCTTATAGGACAGCTAGTTGGAACATAGATCTGTTTAGTCGTTTTAAATATTTAGGATGTTAAATATAAGGTTGCTTATAATTCGTCTTTCACAAGTAGGTTTTCTTCTACTATAATTCCGAGTTCTGGTATTTGTTGTATAGATTACAAAGGCTAGGTGTGTCTGTTATAGATTTTTCATTTGTCTTACCCAGGCGCCACCGGGCCATCTTCTACACAATAACAAAGACTGCTGGATCAGCAACAGTTTTAGGCACCAAGGCCTTATAAAAGGAAACAACCAGATGAACTAATATGCGATCACAACAGAAATCAATGCTCCATTTGCCAATATTTGTGACAACATGTTGATGACACATTCCAAATGGGACACTGCACAGTGTTAATGTAATGTTTGCGTTTGTAGAAATCTTGCATGTGCATAGTCCAAATTCATGTTAAAGTTACCTTTCAATTGGTGGTTTGTGGGTTGGCTGGGAGGATTATGCTGAATAAAACAGATTGACTTGCCAGGTACCCAACAGGGCCCTTATAAAACCCCACTGAAGTACACCCTTGCTCCAGCACAAAGGCTACATATATCTAGCCAGTGGAATTTACAGCTCCTGGCCTTCAAGTGTCATATAATGTTAGTGTTTTTAATCTGTATTGTAAACTCAGTTGCAGGTTCTTAACAGGCAGGGGCAACATTTCAGTTATGCAGGCATATTCTTGCACAATTGCACCATATGCTTGTAATACACAATTACTGAAATTACACTGTTAAGCTATGTTGCACGTATCATTCACTGCAAAATTCAGCGCGAGTACACAGATACAATGCGAACATTGTTTGTGGCACTTGTCCTATTATTTTAACACAAAATGCATTTGCATGTCCAAAATGGACGAGCAAATGCATTTTGTGCTGAAGTATAACGTCAAATGTCAGTTTTGTAGTTCGCTTAATTACGTCTAATCTTGAGCAGTGTTTCCAAACTTTTGCGTAGTGACGCAAACACATACGAATTCTGCACACCCCTATTTCTTACATATGTCCAGACTGGACTGTGTAATGCTGTCCTTGATAAATTAACGCATGAGGCTAAGACATTTTGTAACAGCTTTGTTCCACGAAGTTTTGTAACAGCTGTGTTGCAACTTGTTCTGACCCAAATATGCTGATACAGTCTATCACAGAATGTATCTACATAATATATTTGTATTGCCAATTTTTCCCAAAATGCTTCAAATATCACTCAGTGCTAAAAAGTTATGCAGCTACATTTTGAGAAAGTTGCTGCTGGGATTATAACATTTCGAAGTTGTGCACAGTACAGTGCATTAGATGTAACAGTACTTTGATTGGTCCATGATGAGTCATTGCAAAGGTATACTGGGGGGCGGAAGTAAAGGGCATAGAACAATTCTTCTTGGGTGTGTCAAGAAGGGACGTTGAGGCTTGGTTTTTTTTATCGGCGGAAGCACTGAGCACTCATTTTGTGTGGATACAATAAAAACTCACGACTCGGTTTTAGAAGTTGTGCGCTTTTAGTTTGCATTTAAACCTCTTGATGGTTGCGATACCTTCCCCTTTGGCTTCTTTGCTCAACTTTGAACCTCCCAGAGCTTCGTTTACATTACCTGCCAGTGCTCAAGGCTCGGAATGTGGCCCTGCTGGTATTAAAAGCACAACACGAGAAATTCCGCTGCCTCAGAACAGGCAGTTTTTCTAGTCAATGTCTTAGCAAAACAAACACATACTCTGCACGATTTTTTCAAATCTTTGAAATCAGTTATGGTGAGAACTATGTACTTGGACACGCTGTCCAAAACAGGAACCTGGTGGCATTCTTTAGAGAAAATCACATTTCACATTCAGTCATCCGATGTAGGATTCCTCGTTGGCTTTTCATTGAAATTCCTCAACTGTGTTCTTCGCATTTTTCAGGGCTGGAAGAAGATGGCAGAGAGTTTCATCATTTCAGCTTGGACACGTACTAAATTTCAACAAAAGTTAACAGCAACCCAGTAAAGCCAGAAATGTGGGGATATTTTACATCTTTTGTTTCCAGGACTGACCGACACTACAAAACACAAACGAAAAGCAGAAAACCATACTTTTTTACAGTTATATTGCTTTTTGATGTCAGGGTTGCCGGCAGTTTCTGCGAAGCCTAGTCCACGATTGAGAATACCTGGCTCCTATCAACAACGGCGTGAGAGGACTGTACCTCAATTTCCAACACTTCGAATTGGAGTTTGTATCAGCAAATACGTTTTAAAAAATGTACTGAACCCACTTTAGTAGTCGTTACATTTTCCAGACTCCTAAAATGGGGTTAGAAACGGATAAAAAAAACACTATTTGGAGTGTGCATGTTGTAGGTGTCCCTCCCAAAGAGTGACAAAATATCGGTTGTAAACCACTGAAATTTTACCAGGCCAGCTTGGGGTTGTAATTTAACCACAAAACGGAAGGTTTTTTTTGAACCCCTTCTCTTTTGTGAATGTTAAAAAAAAGTTTAGGGGGAAGAACACTGCCAACTCTCAAAGAAACTTTACAAGAAAGAAAACTTTTAAAGCATCTCAATTTCTTTATTTTGAAGAAAATCACAGATGGTGTGGTCTGCTGACTCTGACCCTCATCTCTTGTCAGTGTAAACTCTTGAGGCAAAGCTTTAAAACCGCAATTAGCATCACCACTCTCCATCACCACCAGATTAACCCACTAGAGGTTTGTTACGAGATCTTTCGAGAAGATCATATACACATTAAACACAAAGCCTCATTTAAAAACACAGCTAACAGCACTTCCTGTTTACGAAAAATATAAATCAAGTCTTTCCTTAATTAATATTTCCAACAATGACCTTCAATATAATCATTTCCAGATATCTCATGGTTACATCTTTCACCTGTGAACACACATAAAATGCATGGCCATGTCCTGCACCATTTGACTACAGTATTTATTTAATCTTTTGTTATTTGGCCAACTGCTCACACATTCTCTGCAGCTCAAATAAGCAACAAGCCCATCCTAAAATTGGGAAAAAATGTTCTAAATGTCATACAATTTAACCCACTATACGCTTGCTGGTGGGGATGTGTTTGATATCTGAGAATGTGCTATTGACATCCTGGCAGCTAAGAGCATATATGTCAAGAGTTTGCCCATCCATGTCATGAGAGGGCAGGGTTCTTCATCTTCGGTATAATCCATGAACAGGATCAAAGGATCAAGTGATCAGGGAATGGCTGTTACTCATTGATAGGGTCATTTCCCAATACATTTGGATGTGAGGGTATTGTCACCACATATGAGTCATCGTCCCTTCATCTTGACAGCCTCTCCATCATTTTTTGGGGTTTAAAATATAGAACTCAGCCTGTTTAAGGTGAAGTACAATCTTAGCAGTATTTTATATGAGTTTTATATATAGTGGGAACATATGGAAGATTTTGCAGCTCTTCTCCAAATGAGCATCCATTCATCTTCAGATATCTCTGTGGTGAATTCTGCTTCCCCTTTGGTCATATATTTGTGTTTGTGGTTCATGAATTGGCCCTGGAGAATCTTGTGTAATTCAGAAATCCCTTACTTCACAAGCTGATGTGTCAATGGTGCTTCCATGTTGGTTTTCTCTCTCCTGCTTCCTTCTCTATATACTTCAGTTTCCTCCCAGGGTAGAAGCTGGATTAATCAATAAGTTGGGTTACTGTTTTTCAGTTTAAACCAATTGTAACTGATAAAACACCACCTTAGGAGATATCTGTTTTTCCATTGAAACTGAAAAATGCGGAATTTTTCTTCCCTTTTACTGGTTGGGCGCAGTCTGGGGTCAAACAGTATATAGGCAGCCCCTAACACTAAGCAATGTTCTATGATGGATGCTTCCATGACCACTTTGGCCATGCTAAGCCATTTAATATGCATTTCTGGTCATTTGCAAGGTCCCGGACCTCAGGACTTACTTCCACTCCTGTTTTTGGAGTATGGCTTACATCATATGGCTTCAGCTCACTCTTCAACTCATGTTGCTGAGGTATAGCAGGCTCGCATCGGAACTCTCAGCAGTGTCTCAGGCCAGAGCTGTGTTGCTTTCTGTACGTACTGGTAAGAGGATTGTGGCAACACAGATTACTGTACATATAGATGCATCCTGTACACCTGTCCTCCCATAAAACACTCCCCCCAGCACTCCTCTTTGTAGGTTTATAATGTGATAGTTTTAGAAGTTTGCCCTTAGGAGCTGCAGCAATTCATATAGAAGAATGAGGGGCCATATAATGAACAAGTTCATGTCCATGCACCATGGAAAGAGGTCCATGAGCTGGTTTTGGTGAAACTGCAAAACTTTATGTACATACATTAACTCAAATATTTTGAGTTATAGTGTTAGCTGTGGATAGTACGACTAGTAGTTTCCCAATAAGCGATGAAGATGGTACAGTTTCAGAAAAAACAGGTGTTTGCAGACTGATGTAGATAGAGCCCCGGATGAACCAAGTTCATCTTCCATTCCTACAGCTTCCATGTGAAAAAGAACTTGGAACCTATGGTGGCAAAACAAGGCTTCACACATGGCAACATCCCCTGTGCAAAACACTGTGACCACATTTAATGGAAACGTATTTAATTGTGTCATTTTCCTAAAGATGGGTTGTGCACTATATTAGTGGACACTGCACAGAATAGAAAGGTAAAGTGTCTTGAGCAACTGTCACAAACACCTGGCAGGAACACAGCCCCTGCACTGCCTAACACAAACAAAGATCTACCAAGATGCTAGCCCTCATATATCCCTCATATATCCCTGAGACATAAATAACCCTCATATATCCCTGAGACATAGCCAAAATTGTAAAATAAACGTAATTTCTATTGTGAACTACACATGCAATATGACCCAACACACCGAGAAGGTGACAAAGCTTTTTTGCTACCTTAGCTGCTGTTTCTTGCAGCAGCACATTCTGCTGTCACCAAACTCCCTATATGTCCATAATACATTTGTAGCAAGTTTCTCCCCTATCCCCAGACTTGGGAGGAACAGGCCCACATCAGAAAGTAAATATCTGTTGATCAGCCCAGTTCTTTCCTGGTATGTTAAGTCAAAGAATAGGAAAGAGAGATATTGGCTAGTAATAAGTAGGCATAGATCACACCGCTAAATATATTGCATGTCCTAGGTAGAAAATCTTCATTTAGCAAATCTTTGACATTTGTCTGAAGAACAGACCAACAAGAAGGCGTATGAAATGCCAATGGCAATTCAATATGGCACCTACCATTATAACCAACCATATAATCAATCTGTTCAATACGTTTGTCCAATTCTCTACATGAGATAGAGGGTCAATTACCACTCCCAGACTCCCCCCTCACAGAAGATACAGAATTGCTATCCCCCTACAAAATACAAAAAACAATGCTCAACACCATTTTAACAGTGACAATTCCTATTTCTGTCAAAACATGTAAAGACATTAGAATGCATTGGTTAATTCGATCCCATTTAGGCAGATTATAACAAAATCCGAGGTTTCTAGGGTTTGCAATTATGGGAACGTATCTTCTCTATTGTTTGCAATACTTTTTATTAATTAATTGTAGTACAAAAAGTTTGTCTGAGCATTGTCGTTTGGTAGATGCATTAAATACGCACCATTAACTATTTAAAATATCTTCATACATGCATATTATTGACTTG
This sequence comes from Pleurodeles waltl, assembly GCF_031143425.1. Classification (NCBI taxonomy): domain Eukaryota; kingdom Metazoa; phylum Chordata; class Amphibia; order Caudata; family Salamandridae; genus Pleurodeles; species Pleurodeles waltl. Next base: position 309,963,049 of record NC_090439.1, read on the forward strand.
GGTGGAACTGGACTGCTGGAAAGAGTGATTTGAGCACTGAGAAATTAGACAGGTGGGGAGTTAAGGGAAATAATGACAAGTTACTTTAAAGAGCGTTTTCAATGAAAGAGTACAAAGAAGGGTATTAGGATCATGAAAGAATGGGGAAAGGAAGGACGCTAAAGCAAAATTCCTTATAAGTTCTCAGAAAACACCACCTCTGTGAATATTTATGGAGCAAAAAATAATAAGCATTGATAACAACTGATTTTTACCATTTTTTAAAACATTGGAGAACACTGACAAAGCCCCACCAGAGCTCACAACAAATAGAAACTGAAAACAAGAAAGCCTATCAGTTATTACCTCTTGGAGATAAGGCAAATGTTTCTATGCATGTTTCTCCATTAAGTAACTCTCTGTCTAAATATACTTAGCCTAATCTGGTGGTGGAGGTCACCGTTTCTCTAGGTTTTGAACGCTGGATCTACTATTTTTTATGTAAAATCCGGGCTAGCTACTATGGGAGTCAGTGGGAAAGGGTTAGAGATGAATGACTTTCATCTCTTTATTGCATCCCAATACTCCAGTGGTGTGATTACTGGCATGAATGTTGTCTTTGATGGTCACCAATACGTGGGCTGAATCTAGTGTATATGTTGGAGTGGAATGTGTTTCTATCTTGCCTACCTTAAGCCACAGTTTCATGTGTGGAGGCAACACCAGTATAATGCTGGCCTTAGCAGGGCTGTTCTGATATAGTTCACACATGGAGCATGCCAATGTCTCCCTCAGATAATGACTTGTGTGAATTATTTTAAATCACTCTGGGTGATTTGCCCTTCCAAACATAATCCAGAAATTCCTATTGTATCAAGTTGAAGGTTGCCTCTAGAATACATTGAGGGAGTGTCTGAAAGACGGACAGGAAGCAAAGCATAACGCTCATCTTGATATTGCTTTCCTGTACCAGCTGTGAGGTTCCTCATCTATACAGAGCTTTAAACAGTGTGTTTAACATTTGAGGGGCATTTGTCATCTAGAGTAAGGGCATTGTATCGAGGGAATAGTCCCGGGTATTTGATAGGAGCGTACATAAAATTCAAATGTTCTTTCCTGAGTAAAGCTTCTATAGTTTCTAAGTAGTCAAAGAGTCCCATGCCTACTGATTTGGATAAACTGATGTCGAAGCCAGCGGCGTCCGAGTACCTCTGGACTTCCTCTATCAGACGGGGCGTGAGGTGTTTAGCTTCTGCTAAGAAGCACAAGGCTTCACCTGCAAACACTGCAAGTTTGTAAGGTCCGCTAGTTGTTTTGTATGCATGTTCTCCACAGATTGCTGTCTAGTCTCAAATTCGGTATAAACATTGTTACTTCTAAGGTGAAACTTTCATTCTTCTTCATGGCCCACACAGCTTCTATAAGCGTAACTGCTTTTAAGACTCCATAATCTGTGGAGGCAACGTCATGCATCATGTACATGTAGACTCACAGTCCCGAATGTGTAGTCTTAAAACTTCACTTAACTTGGACACGATCCCTCCTTTTGTGCTCTTCTTTTCATTCTAAACTGACTTGTAAGTATTTAGCTTTGTTCCTTCAAGTACGGTAATACGTTTTTTTTCATTTTAAAGTCACATTGTAGGACTTTATCATGCTTAAACTAACTTCTTTATTGTTCCAGGATTCCGGATTTCAGGACACCACCAATGTAAGTGATCCACTATCCCCAAAGTAACTATTGGTGTCCTACCTACTTTTTAAAATACACCTTTCTGCCACACATTTCGTTCGAGGACATATCCACGGCTTTAAGATATCAATTTAATGACTTAATTCCATTGGATTCCAGATTTGTTTGCGTTTTTATGGTAGGAGGAGGGCTGGCCTACAAAGGTTTTTGCTCATGGATAGTTCAATTTTCAGATTAACTACAATAGGATTATAACAGTCGATGCAAATAAATGGTTTAAAGAAGATGATGGCATTGTCTGTTATTCAAGAAGTCATTAGTAGCTGCTCATTTAAACTAAACACGTGAAGAGCAGTCAGCTTAGCCCCTTGTTTTCTCCTGTTCGAAACGCGCACATTATTTCCTAGTTATAACTTTTGCAAGGTGCACATTATATAAATCAACATCTCACATATAATAACCAATACCAAAACATATTCCCTTAGAAGTACAATAACTTCCTACAGAGTTGATCCTCTCAGCTAGTACATTTGATTGACCATGACTGAACTTCCAATGGACTAAGTTGATGGGCAGAAGGCCAATGGCACTGAGTGCTGCAAGGTACTCTGCCTCTCCTCAGCCATGAACGCACAAGCACTAACCCGCCCCTCTAAAGGGCTGGTCTGCTTCAGCAGCGTGAGGGAGCTCTAAGTAGTCTGGGATACATGTGGGCAACTGAAAAAGCAACAGTACCAGAGGTAACATGCTCTGATAGCTTCAACAGAGGGTGATCGGGCGTGTGCAGCTGGCAAATAGTAAAGGCGTAAGCAAGGGGAGATCTGCCACCGCCCTGATCCATCAAATAGCTTGGTCTTGTTCAGCAACATGTGAGTGTTTGCTGTAGGCGGCGTTAAATGCGGGAAGTGAAAGCATCCACCAGTGGCAGCGGTGGTCCACCTTGTTGTTTGTACCTTGATGAGGAGCACATGATCAAAGCGAATGGTAGCATGCAAGACACACTGTCAGTTTTTCGTATCCTTGCATGAACAGGCACATTGCCTGCCCCTCTAACAGCCTGGCCTTGTCCAGTAGTGTGTGAGAATGCCTTGTAGTCAGCGATAAAGGGAGCAGATACGCGATCTTTAGCATTCTGCTCAAGTAAGTGGGTATAGCACGTGGGACTTCACATGAGCCTACTTTTGGGAATGCTAGTACAGTTGTGTGCTAGACTGGACCAACATCTCACCTTTTCACTCAGAACTGAATTGCTACATAGTTATGGCAAGGAGTTTAAAAGAAACAAAATTAACAGTCGGTGTTCTGATCTGTGCAAATCCAAATGTAATACAAAATAATGCATACAAATAAACATTTTAAAAACAGCATTTTACCTAGATATAGGCTTGTTTATTGGAATGTCTCACCTGCAGATTGCGGCTGTTGTTTTCTATCCCCGCCTGAGCCATCAGATCGGTGACATCACTCTGCAGATCCTCGATGCTGGCGCCCATATCTTCCAGTATGATGTCAAGGGAAGTACAAGTCAATCATACACGACCCTTCCACTCCTTGGAGGTACTCAATTACACAGGAATACAAAAGGTCGAGTTTCGAAAACGCAACTGCTTCTTGTTTATGAGCTTTTAGATGCATATTTTAGGAAAGGACACAAAAAAATGATCACCCAAAATCTGTATCCCACCAATTTTTTTTTTTTATCTATGTAGGTTCTTGAGTTTTTAACAACCCATTAATGAAGAAAGGCATATTAGAATTTGCTGCATGCAATGTTTGCATTTATTTGTACCTCATCCGTTTATTTGATAAACTGCTTTTCAATAACGGCCACTGGCCAACGCATTGCAATACAGCAAAATTATTCAGGCCCTCCAAGGATTTTCTGATTTGCAAAAAAATCTCAAAATCAGCAGTTTTTGTAAAAATTCCGCGTGTTTTACAAAAGTGCTGGCAAAATCTGAAGAATGCGACCGTCCTTGTATTGGTCCAGTGCCTCACCACTGGGCCAATAGAAAGTGGGCCTCAAAAGGTTCAGACTCTGGGGGTTATTCTAACTTTGGAGGAGTGTTAATCCGTCCCAAAAGTGATGGTAAAGTGACGGATATACCACCAGCCGTATTACGAGTTCCATAGGATATAATGGACTCGTAATACGGCTGGTGGTAAATCCGTCACTTTTCCGTCATTTTTGGGACGGATTAACACCTCCTCCAAAGTTAGAATAACCCCCTCTGTCTTCAGATACGGCTCTCTCTTGAAACTCGTGTGTGTGAGCTCCGCCCCTCTCTTTCTCCTCACCGTGCCACAACTCGCCCATAGCGCAGCAGCGGCAGCCAGCACTTCCGCTCCAGCATCCCCATGGTTAGGGTGACCCAGTGCTTAATTTGTGCTTGTTGTTTCCGGTGCTGAGCACCAGCAGTTATTTTTAAGGGCCGGCACTTATTCTTCTGCCTCAAGCTTTTGCTGCGAGCAAAAGACACATATGGGGAAGACGGAGGAAGAGAAAAACGAAAAGCGTCACAATGGGAGAAAGCAGAAAGCTACAAGAGTGAGTTTAAGGGGCAGGGAGTGGCCGTAAATGGATTAAAGAGGCCGGAGATGGCTTCGGGATTACGCTGCCTCAGTATCCTGTGGTCATACATTTAAATGCAGCAGTTGCTTGTTTAAGAGGAAGCCTTTGGGCACCGGCACATTTTTATTTACAAATTAAGCACTAGGGTGACCAGACGTCCCGGATTTCTCTGGACAGTCCCAGTTTTTAGAGGACTGTCCCGGAGTGCCGACGCTCCTCTTAATTTTAAATAAATGTCCCGGTTTTTGGGACAAAGGTCAAATCATAAAATACATGTCCTGCTTTTTGGGACAAAGGTTAGATCATCTAGGGAATGATAATTTAAAGCCGCCTATGAAGTATGGGATAATTAAAGTAATTTATCTGTTACTGTCAGGAAACAGAGTACCCTGTCTGCTCCCAGCAGAGAGACGAGTGGGGAGCAGAGAGAGGTCGGTGGGGGCAGGTGGAGGTGCAGGGTGGGAGGTCAAGCCATAGCTAATTTTGTATGTGTAGTCTTGTAAATCGTGTGCATGTATGTTATATAAACACACACATGTATAGGCACACAGTCACAAATTCAGGCAAAAAGAAGGAGACAGGCCAGATATAAGAGTGAGAGTAAAGTCTTTAGTCCTTCTTTTATGTCTGACCTGTCCCGGTTTTTGTTGTTCAAAATCTGGTCACCCTACCCATGGTGTCACTGCACTTCTCGCTCAGGACCCAAGTACTGCCCGAGGAGAGAGCACCCAAGCCCAGTGCACTACCCCTCAGCACCTGCCTCAACTTTTTTCTAGCAAGGAGAGCAGAGCTGCCCCAGACCCTACTAGATGTGTTCCCAGTACTTTCTTTGCCACTCCGAGCTCCCGATCCTCCAGGATGAGGGAATGGGCGCCAGCACCACTCAGCTACAAGCACCTCTACAAAGAGCTAAACTTTTTGCTAGAGGGGCGGGGCTGGGTACTACCTAGGCTGTGCAGGCTGCTCTGATTCCCCAGTCCTAAGTGTGCCTCTGCAGCCCACGCTGCAGTGCTCTCTGTGTGCTCCTCCAGCTCTTAGCCCTTATACTCCTCCTTGCCCTCCCTGTGCCTGGTCACTCAGGTCACAGCCTCCCCGACCCTTCCTCCCACCTCTAGTGCAGGAACCAAAGGGGGCCTGCACACCATGTACTCCAAGCTCAAGCACCTGGAGATCGCCCCTCTGGTGTGCAACATGGAGCAGGTGCGCATCCTGAGAGAGCTGGGTCCATCCAGCCTGGCGCCAACCACTGCAAGTTCATCTCCCCTTGCTACTTCGAGGAGCTCTACAACAATTACGCCAACACCAGGTAAGAAGCAGATATTAGAAACAACCCATAGCCTTCACTACCATATCATAGCCGGCAGTAGCATCCCTAGCAAAAGTCTGCATCCCCACCGTAACCTGCATCATTACCTATAGTCCGCAAGAGCACTCCAAAGTCTTCAAACCCACCACAGCCCCATGTCCCTAGTGCCAATCAATAGCCTCAGGACCTCCATGGCCTGCAACTCCACTGTAACCCGTGTTACCACCTTTTGCACCACCAAAAATTCCACAAAACCACCCATAAACCTTCGGAGCCACCTCATAGCCTGATAACCACCCCATGGCCTCCAGCACAAACCCATACCCACCAGTCCTATGTTAAACTAGCAGCACCATCACAGGGCTCATAGCACAATGCATCATCCTACTGCACTACAAATCCCTAATTAGGGCACATGTGTGCTACAAAGTTGCTAATAAGTGCCACAAAAATGCCACAGAATCCTAATATTTGTGTGGCAAAATGTCCATATTTGTGCCACAAAGTTTGCTAATCCATGCCCAGTATCCTGTGGGGTCTGAATATTCTGTTGTGAGAACATCTCAAAGGAGGTAGTCAGTCGAGATTGCCAGCCAAAGGTGTGTAAGGACATAGATCCTTGGAGATTGATGGAAAGAGAACTCTAGTGAAAAGAAACCAAGAGAGAGAATTATAAAAACTGAGACAGTGTGATTTTGGGGTTTGAAGAGAGTAGATAGATGAAGACATAATTCATCTCTGCAGTCAATGATCTCCTTCTACGTGAAGGCTGCCTTTTCCTCATATACACCTCCCACTGATCCCAGTGAAGGCTGAATTAATCCTCAAACAAGCCCAGGTATTGGAAGGGACTGCTGACAGGAATCTGGAAGAATCCCACCCAAGTTGTCTCAACGTAGTTTGACCTTCCATTACTGAAAACTGCCCCTTCTTTAAAATCTTCATCACCAAGAAAACTCAGATTGTTCCTTACTGGTGCAAACTACAACTCTGGATTAAACCCTTCCTATCAGAAACCAACACATAAAACTGAGGATCAATGTGTTAAATGATTGAGATTCATGATTACCTGGCTTTCCAAAGAGATCCAACTTGTAAATAAATTAAGGTTGCATATGCCATGACATGGCAAGCACATGGTAAAGTATACATAAACTCCAGAGCATGGCATTGCTGTGTGCAGGTTGTTCTGGAGCAGGAGGGACTTATAAATTGGGTATACTGGTCCCCAATAAACAGGAAGAGATGCCAAGGATGAACAATGGTGTTTAAAAATACTTTTTTTCTCCATCTATATCTAGCACATTAAACCAGGGATATGTGTCCAGCCCTATGCAAGAAAGCTCCAAACCCAGACAAGTGTACAAAATCTGCATGGGTCGTCCTAAAAAATGTATGTGACAGGAGTGGTGTCATAATGGTGGGACAGGCAGTGCACTGGCTGATCTATCTGGATGAAGGTAGCAGGCATGGTGCAGCTGACTGGAGGACTGAAGAAGGGAATGGGTTGGAGACTGTAAGCACGGAAAGCAAGAAAGCCATTTTTATGCAAGAGGTGGGGACATGCCTGTTGGTAAATTTACTCACATAGTGAGGGCACTTGAACAAGTATAAACTCAGGATGATAGGCAAAACAGGTTGAACTGAGAGAAAATGAAATGTTGGACAAAAGGAAGGGCAAGCTCAGGCTGTGTGGCAGAAGGAGCCCATTGTGGAGCTACGAGGTTCTTAATTGAACAATGAGAGTATTGGGGAAGGTAATAATGAGAAGGCGCGAGATGAAAGAGGATATGGTGTTATGACTGGCACTAGCTGGCGACTTTGGAACTGTGAAACCAGTTTTGAGTCTTAGCGTCAGCTCAACATCCTGTGATTCTGGGCAAATCACTTAATCTGCTTGTGCCTTAAAAAAATGAATGTGACCTTGTGTAAGGTAACTGGTTCTCATGTAAAGTGCTCCAATTCCTCTGGATCAAGTTTGCGCTATATACAACTACAAAAGATATAAAGGTATGCCTCCACAGAATTTGACAATGACATAGGGGAAATGATCCATTCTCAAAAAAAGAGAAACTAACGGGACAAAAGATGCAGTGGTCCAGCAGGGACAAGGCTTTCGATGCCAGCCTGCAGAGTGCCAGTAATAAAGAATGAGTGGGAGAAGTGTCAGTGATGTGGGTGTGGCATTGAAGGTAGAGATATTCGGGGGACAAGCTGACACATTGGACAAAGAATTATCATGAGAAAGGGAAAGCCCCAATGTGGGGGTACTAGGTGATGTGAGTGTATATCTGAGAGGGATGGGATGGGAAAAAGGCTCAGGATCGACCATCAATGAGAATTGTCCCAGAAGGGAGTGGTGGGAAGGTCCTAGTTGGCCAGTTTGTAAGACTTGGTGGGATTTGTGGACTAATGATGACAGAGAATGAGAGAAAATGTGACAGACAGGAAGAGGAAGACCATAGAGTAGGTGAGTGTAGTCCTCATTGGGATTAAGTGACCTTACCCCTTCTGTGGCAGAAGTTGGCAAAGGCTTAGCCACTGGGATGAACAACGCAAGAGACACTCATGGGTAGGGCTAGAGGTGAAAAAGTGGAGGTTAAAGGAAATAAATCACCTTAAACGGGCATAACAAAGCAGTGAGGGCCCACTTGTTGGAGAGTACATTGGAAAAGATTTGGGCGAGTGAGAGTATGGATGTTTTTCAACAGTTACACACAGAGACGTGGTGCAAAGAGGGGTCCAAAGAGGAGAACCTGGAGCTTGCACAGTGACCAAGAGCTCTGATTATAGCCTTCTTGATTTAAGCCACTATTTACAGTGAAAGATTCAGTCAGGATAACGAGCCCCTATTTAAACACAAGGGCGAGATCAGGACAGCACAGACCAATTTCAGTGGTGGAGGCAGCTTGTCTGTGTTTAGATGACAAGGTCTAGTGTGAGTGAAGATGAGTCATTGGGGGGGGGGGGAATTGAACAACAATTTGTGGCAACAGAGGATGGCTTCCATAAGTCTGACTGTGGCAATGAACACAGCTAAAGGTTTGGCTGTGCTGCATGCACCTAACTTTGGCCTCCTTCTGGCATGAGCAGCGGCATAATTTTACTTTCCTATAGGAAGGTACAAGTAAATTTGTAATGCACATTATCACTGGTGGGTCTTTTGGTGATGAAAATGAGAAATGTTTATTGTTACCCTACCAATAGTACTCATTTTATCAATCTCAGAGGAATGAAAGTCTGAGTGGACCAAGTGGGATTCAAACCTGTGATCAAGAGTTCAGACACAAATTCCTTGAGTGGATTAATAGTCTACTGACCCACATGTCCCAGCTTAATGAAAAAGGTGTTTCTTGAAAAAATTGAGAATCAGCTGATGACCCGGAAGGGTTCATTGTGATAACGCCTTTTTTGCACAATATTTGAGATGTTTGAGTGATAATAATGACACGCACACTTTGCTCAAACTAACTTTTAAATTAAAGGCAGGAATGAAAGTCCACATCCACACCATATGTAGGAGAGATTATGCTTGGACACATAACATATTAAGGGGTCAGCAACAAACTCAATGTAATCTGCAATGAGAGGTGATCAGCATGGATTAGCGCACCCTCCTATTTAAAAATTCAAGTGCCTTCAGGAATTAGCGTACTACAAATCATTTGCCTACAGAACAATGGGCCTGATTTAGGGAAAGTGGCACCGCACCCAGTGCAGCACCACTTTCCTACCGCCCCTTAGCGCCCCCTAACAAACCATATCCAAGATACGGCACACCATGGCTGTAATTAGGGAAACTAGCATCAAAATTTGTGATGCTAGTTAGGAGCTTTGCAGGACTAGCGTCAACATTTTTTACGCTAACCCTGCAAAGCCCATTTAGGCCCATTGAAAACAATGGTGTGCCTCCTTTTAAAGCCTGTTCTGAGCAGGCGTTAAAAGTGCCGACAAAAATGATGCAAAGAAATCTCTTAGATTTCTTTGTGCCATTTTTTTGCCCTCCCTAATGGGGGAACACCCCCTTTGCCTATATTATGCCTGGTGCAGGCATAATGTAGCCAAAAGGGCTGCAAATTGGCGCAAAACACGCATTGCGCCACTTTGTAAATCTGGTGAGGCAATTTTGGCCTCTTTGGGCCACGTTAGCATTAAAAACAAATATGCTAATGTGGTGCAAGGAGGCGCTAGGGGCTCTTAAATCAGCCCCAATGTTTCTCTTTGTTTATCTTCTGCATGCTATATAACCATGAGAGGGACAGGGAGATTATATGGTCCAGTGCACTGTCTCCCTAATAATAATACAAATCAAATAGAACATTATCTCCATTCCACTCCCTAGTGTTTTTAACGTTGACCAAGACCCTTTATGTTCCATAACTGCCTCTAGAAACCATCTGTAATGGATCAAACTGGAATTTCCATCGTGCATAATGAACTCACCACTGCCGATGGTTCCCACACGGACCTGGTACCATTAGTTTGTGAAATAGCCCTAGTTAATGTGCTACTAAAAGGATATTTCTCAGGTTCAGCTGGTCCGTCAGTGTTTCAAATCTCTCCTGGAGTTTCTGAAACAAACTGTCTGCCTGTGGAGTAAAAGAAATGAACATTTATCAAATACCAGTCTGTGTGGTTGCTTATGCATGCATCTTAGGAACTACAACAGATGTTGGACAGACGAGCAAAATATGTTAGTAAAGCAGATGAACACTGAAAACATACGCTTTTGCCAAGGCACGAAAACAACACAACCAAATTGTAATGTAGCATATAAAATGTTAACACTTGAGACAAGAAAGAGAGGGAGTGGGACAAGGAAAGGTAGTGGATTCCCCATACAAAATATGCTGTTGGGCCCTGAAAATCACCCCATCAACAGCGTAATTACTTATTCAGATGTGTGGCATGTCTGTTTTAATGGCAGTGTGACTTAGACTTATTGACAGTATATGGAGCCCTGTGTTTTAATATTCTGAATTTCAGTCGGTGTCTGATGCCCTTCGGAGGGACAAGCAAGATGCTTGGAGGCGTAGATATCATTAGTACAGTAGTCACTAAGTCACCTAGGCTCAGATGAGTTACCCTGCCTCTTGGGGCCTCCACAATCCACATTTTGCCTCCCTGGTTCCAACAACGACAATGCACACCATTTAATTTAAAAGTGTTAATTAAAACACGACTTTTTGTATTTTCATGAACATGCCTGGTGCAGGTCAACCCTCTTGCTCTTGTATCCAGGGTCCTGATGACAGGAGGAGGAGGAGGAGTAAGGCATGACCCAGCTACAGAATGGTGGTAGAAAAATAACACTCTGTAGGTGGATGTCTGGATTGCACATATCTGATGGGCATAGTTCAACTAGTGTGCCCTCACACAGACACAATCCATTTTATTTAGCAGATATGCTGCGCATGTCTCAGGCAGCACAGTATGTATGCTAAAATATGGCTGTCAGGGCACACATAAGTGCATCCCTAAGGCCAGTGATAAACCACACGGTGCAGCAGGGGCAGGTCTCCCAGCTCTGTCCTAGATTCTTAGAGGTGTGTGGTTTAAGTCCTACCAAAAAGCTTTGTGAGGGGTTGAGGTGCGTCTTTCCGTTTCAAAACCCTCCTTTTCTGCTCTATCTGGATCCTCGTTGGTGGTTCCACTGTCTAGCTTCAGATTCCTGCTCTGCTGCCATAGAGCCTCTGAGTTTCTAGCCAAGAAAGCAAGGTAAGTATAAAAAAAGCTTCTTTGTTCATGTATGTATATGTTTGTGTGTTTGTGTGAGATTGAAAGTGAATCAGACTGAGTGAAAATTTGTTTCAGTGTGTTTCTGAGTGTCAATGAGAGTGGAACTCAGACTGGGGATCTGAGTTTGAGAGTGTGTAGAAATAAGGGAAAGTGAGTACGAGGGGTGAGTGAAGGAGTGTGTGTTATGAGAAGCGAGAGGTTGGAGTTTGGGAGAGGGAGTGGATGCTAGTCAGGATTGTAGATATTAGTGATGCAGCAGGTGCAGTTGCACCAGGGCCCAGAATTAGTAAGTGTGAAAGGGTGTGTGTGTGTAAGTGTCTTTGAAAGAATGAGAACTAGTGAGTCTAAGTATGTTTGTTTGTGAGTAATAGTGAGTGAGAGTGAGTGAGTATGGGTGAGAATGATTAAATGAGAGAATGTGAGTCAGAATGAGCAAGTGGGAAGACAGTTCATGTGCGAGGGAATGAGTAAGAGTGAGGCAAACACTGGAAAATAGGGGGAACCCCTGGAAGGTATTAAGCCCAACCACTTTCAAAGATCACCAATCGCCACTGGTGTTACAACCCAACAAGAGGCACTGTTCCCTTTTTCCCTGCTTAAATTGCAGCCTGTGCCACCTTCGCTATGCAACTGCCTGCAGTGCAGAGTCAGGCAGTGGTCTGTGTTAAAGCCCTGCCGCGTATCAGATCTATGTACTCACACAATGCCACCATGTGTCACACAATATCGGCACCCCTCACACAGCCACCCAGTGAGGAGCTTATATCACAAGGTGGGAGGGAAACAGCTAGAAATCACTGCACAATAGTGACTTTTCAGCTATTTTTGGAGGCTCTGAGTAGCCGATGTCAATTAAGAGGTGTGAAAACACTCCAGGATCTCGGACGCAGCAGCCTCAGCACACTTTTGTTCTTTTATTTTGTTTGATTTTTTGGAGTAGGATGCAATTAAAGGCGGGGGGCAGAAGTGTCAATATATAAGCAATTCTCGTTCTCAACACGAGGCAAGGTCTCTTTCATAGCCACGCCACCTTCGCAACGGGTGAAATGTTTCACTAAGTTGGCAGGTCTGACTTATGCATGTAGGGGAAAGGGTGGGAACTACGTGGAAGGCGATGGTGTCACACAAACTCATCTGCAGAACATACTGAGCTCTGAGTCCACCACATCACTTCTCTGTTACAGCTGAGCTCTCAAATAAGGAAACAAATCTCGTCCTTGTAAGCTGCAGTGAACATAGGGGTCTTGAGACTAGATTCCATGCTCTCTGAGAGACCCCAGGTGTGTGTTTGGGATTGAGACAGACCCCAATTAAGAAGCAGCAGCGTAGCTTGGTCAGTAAGATTGATGAGGTGTGAGCTTCAGATTTTCTAACAATCATGCTGGCATATAATGTTAAAATACATTAAACAACAAACAGGGCACATGAAAGGGGAATAAGGGACAGTGGAAAAAGTGGGATTAGGGTTGTTAGGAGTGCACAGTTAGCGAAAGCACATTATTTTGTAAAATAACCAATATTATTTAGGACTTTCTCGCAGAGAGAGCTAGGGACTGTGTGCGTTTTGTCTGTGTGTATGTCGAAATTCCTGGTGAAATCTGACAGACAACTCACCATACTGTAAGCACCTGTACTCAACAATTTATCAGAAAACACATTTGTTAGGGGGTTGTTACACCCCCAACACCACCATCCCACCCCATTCCCCTGTTATCGATGTTGCGATTCTGGGTGTTTTTATTTAATGAGATTGTTGTGTGTAGCTGTGTACCCGGCAGTCAGAAACCATCAGTGTTGTTACTAAAGCATCAAAGCTATCAATATAGCAATATAGCATCTTTGGTTTAAACCTTCTCATTGGCTAGACCTTGACAAATCTTTCAAGCACAAGTTTTGATTTCAGTATCCTGCTTTAGTTACTGAGGATACTCTACTATTTTATGTTTCCCAGTGTAGGTTTAACATAGTGTATTTGCATAATTCTTGTTTAGATGACACTCACTGCTTGGATGCTTTATCATTTAATTTAACATTTTATGCATTTGCACTCGACCAGAGGATCAGAATGTGACGAGGGCCCCCCGATTCTCCCATATTTCACAAATAGTCATTGGCCTTGGGCTGAATGGGAGCACCCTGAAGGGTTTCCTAGCCAACCCACCTCTCTAAATCTCCTCACCTGAAAGGGCCTGCGTAAAAAATGTCAGGGACATATAATATTTTTCAGAGACTCAATTAAAATATTATTTTGTATATTTAAAGCTTTCATGAGAGTTTCCTTTTGTCCACCCGTTTTGTCATACCACGTATACAATCAACATATTTCTCTTTTCTTAATGATCTAAAAGATTTCTTTGCACCATTTTTTCTGCATTTTTAACACCTACTCAGAGCAGACGCTGAAAGGGGGCACACCATTGGTTACAATTGGCCCCTATGTACTGTTCATGGTTAGCGACAACATTTTGGCGCTAACCCTAAACAGTACATCAATAGCGTAATTTTTTTTGACGCTATTGCCCCCTACCCTGCGCCATGGTGCACAGTATTTTAATTACGACGCACACATAGTGGCGGTATGGGAAAGCTAAGGGGCGCAAGAAAAGTGGCGCTGCACTGAGTGCACCATCACTTTTCTTAAATCTGCCCCTTAGATGGCTCTGCCAGTGGAAAACTTTACCTTATATCCCGCCTGCCACTGGACTACCAGGACACACTGAAGGTCACTGCATCATGATTTAGAGAAGGGCAACTGCCACTGGATTTCCATGTCTACAAACACCAGCTGAGATAGTGCAGTCTGTCTTATCCGGTGACGGACGCTAAATGAAGGACCACACGCCAATTATGAATACAATTTAGCTTTACTAGAATTTCAGGTAAATGTATGCATTCAACAATAGTAGAATAAGAATAGCAATGAAAAGCATCTATTTATATATGAGTACACTACAAAGAGCATCTATGCATATATATATACAGGGAGTGCAGAATTATTAGGCAAATGAGTATTTTGACCACATCATCCTCTTTATGCATGTTGTCTTACTCCAAGCTGTATAGGCTCGAAAGCCTACTACCAATTAAGCATATTAGGTGATGTGCATCTCTGTAATGAGAAGGGGTGTGGTCTAATGACATCAACACTCTATATCAGGTGTGCATAATTATTAGGCAACTTCCTTTCCTTTGGCAAAATGGGTCAAAAGAAGGACTTGACAGGCTCAGAAAAGTCAAAAATAGTGAGATATCTTGCAGAGGGATGCAGCACTCTTAAATTGCAAAGCTTCTGAAGCGTGATCATCGAACAATCAAGCGTTTCATTCAAAATAGTCAACAGGGTCGCAAGAAGCGTGTGGAAAAACCAAGGCGCAAAATAACTGCCCATGAACTGAGAAAAGTCAAGCGTGCAGCTGCCACAATGCCACTTGCCACCAGTTTGGCCATATTTCAGAGCTGCAACATCACTGGAGTGCCCAAAAGCACAAGGTGTGCAATACTCAGAGACATGGCCAAGGTAAGAAAGGCTGAAAGACGACCACCACTGAACAAGACACACAAGCTGAAACGTCAAGACTGGGCCAAGAAATATCTCAAGACTGATTTTTCTAAGGTTTTATGGACTGATGAAATGAGAGTGAGTCTTGATGGGCCAGATGGATGGGCCTGTGGCTTGATTGGTAAAGGGCAGAGAGCTCCAGTCCGACTCAGACGCCAGCAAGGTGGAGGTGGAGTACTGGTTTGGGCTGGTATCATCAAAGATGAGCTTGGGGGGCCTTTTCGGGTTGAGGATGGAGTCAAGCTCAACTCCCAGTCCTACTGCCAGTTCCTGGAAGACACCTTCTTCAAGCAGTGGTACAGGAAGAAGTCTGCATCCTTCAAGAAAAACATGATTTTCATGCAGGACAATGCTCCATCACACGCGTTCAAGTACTCCACAGCGTGGCTGGCAAGAAAGGGTATAAAAGAAGGAAATCTAATGACATGGCCTCCTTGTTCACCTGATCTGAACCCCATTGAGAACCTGTGGTCCATCATCAAATGTGAGATTTACAAGGAGGGAAAACAGTACACCTCTCTGAACAGTGTCTGGGAGGCTGTGGTTGCTGCTGCACGCAATGTTGATGGTGAACAGATCAAAACACTGACAGAATCCATGGATGGCAGGCTTTTGAGTGTCCTTGCAAAGAAAGGTGGCTATATTGGTCACTGATTTGTTTTTGTTTTGTTTTTGAATGTCAGAAATGTATATTTGTGAATGTTGAGATGTTATATTGGTTTCACTGATAATAATAAACAATTGAAATGGGTATATATTTTTTTTTGTTAAGTTGCCTAATAATTATGCACAGTAATAGTCACCTGCACACACAGATATCCCCCTAACATAGCTAAAACTAAAAACAAACTAAAAACTACTTCCAAAAATATTCAGCTTTGATATTAATGAGTTTTTTAGGTTCATTGAGAACATGGTTGTTGTTCAATAATAAAATTAATCCTCAAAAATACAATTTGCCTAATAATTCTGCACTCCCTGTATAAGCAAAGAGTTCACTGACAGATATAAGCTTTGATTAACTGTATACCAAAATGCATCACACTACGATGTTCAGGAAGCAAAATATAAATGAGTTGAATACTTCAGATAAGCTTTGATTTACTGCCCACCAAAATGCATGTTTCAATTACTGCAGCAGGCTCACACTACGATGTTCAGAAAGCAAAATATAAACAAGCTGAATACTTCAGATTAGCTTTGATTAACTGCATACCAAAATGCATGTTTCAATTACTGCAGCAAGCTCACGCTATGATGTTCAGAAAGCAAAATATAAACAAGCTGAATACTTCAGATTATAAACACAGTGCAAGCATAATAATCAATCATAATAATAGAGCAGAGAAACAAAGGCCTTTCATCCCTGTGTGGAACTTAACTTAGTTCACGAAATGCTGGGAAGCCCTCTACCGCCCGCTTGGACCTCTCCCCCTCTCAAGCATCACGGTCTCTGAACAGCAAACAGGGAGGCAGCACTGGGTCTGAAGATGGCAGCTTTCACAACCCCATCTGCGAGCTTCAAATCCCTCACCCGCACTTCAGTGCTTAAATAACTCGAAGCTTGGATTCTATCTCTTTCTGGCATTTTCTAGCTATGTTATCAGCACTTGTCTCTTGGCTGCTCTGCCCTTCCCCAGCCTTTGTTTTCATTCCATCTTCTCCCTGTACTCTCGTTCTCAAGGTTGAGACGGAGTCGCCTACACAAACAAGCTTGAAAATAACATCATGAACTTTTCCACGTTGTTCAGGGGTTTCAGCAGGCATCATGCTCATCTACACTGCTCAAGCTAATTAACCCTTCGCGTCACAATGTCTTCCACACCTTTCCCTATACTGATCACAGTCCCACACAGGAAAATCAATCAATGATCCTGACGGACATGGAGAGGGATTTTCCTAATATATTGATTTGTTCTTAAAAAAATATCTCCTGCATTTGGAGCTTGTTTTTGATGAACAAAATGCATGCTACACGCAGTTGGGGTGGAGATCTCTGCATGGTAAAGTTTAGAGAAAACGTTTTTTATGGTAAATACTGATGTGACTTCATTTTTTCATTTTTTTCATTTTTAATGTAGAGTAAAATACAAAATGCCACAGCACTATTAAGTGAATTTTGAATTAAAACTTTAATTAATGGAAATATATTAAAATAAATTAAATTATTTTTCTGAAGTTGAATTTAAAAAATAAGTTCCTACCTAAAGAAAAACATGTTTTACTGTGTACTAATAATTATTAAAAGTGACATAAAAAAAGTAAAATTAATTTAATTAATTTTAAATATAATTTATTGTTATATTATGTTTAAAATGTTTAAAAGGTTATTAAAATATGTTATACTCAAATAATAAATACTAATTCATAGTTTTTAAAATAATAATTTACATGTATTCAATTTGATATTGTTTCCAAACGTGTTCTAGTTTAAGTCCCTACCTCCATTATTTTCTGTTGGGATGTTGTTGCAGTACCAGTGGTACTCGGAGTAGTAAACTTCCGCAAAGGTCTAAACTTCCTCAAACGTGTGAGTTACATTTCTGAATCAGGACCTATATAAACAGAGATATAATATGGTATGAAATGATCCACACCAGCCACACTACCTCATCATATAAAAGAGGATTAGATCAGTGGGATTTATACTTTTTTAGCGCCACATTTGGGTCATTCTGTGAAGCAAATGCAGTGCAGACTTACAAAATATAATTGTATTTTGTACGTTTGCACCGCTTTTGCTTCAAATAGTGATGCAAATGCGGTGGTAAAAAAGTATAAATATGGGCCTATGATTCACTCTTCCCTTCCAGTGAACATAGTGGCAAACCTATTGAAAGATGAGATTATTCCTAAATAAACCCACTGATTGAATGAATTATTAAATGATGAGATTTTTACAGCTACCCAATGAGGATGTCCTCGTGCTTAGAACAATATTAAAGCCATCAGAGTAACCCATCTATTTTATTTCAGAAGCATATCATAACAACCACATCTTAATTAGTTTAAGACAGGAAAGGTGGATGCAATCCAGTTGGATACTGAGGCCCTCAATATGAGTCTGAAGGTCCTCAGACCACCGGTGGCCCATGCGGCGGTCCGTCCTCCACATTATGACCATGGCAAAAGAGCCACGGTCTGACCGCTGGCACCGCCACATTTGCGGCAGCCGACGGCCTGGCCATGGCGACGGTCTTACTGTGCCAGGGCAGCACTGCCCCGGGGATTACAACCTCTGTGTCTGCCAGCTTTTGCATGGAGGTTTCATGGGAGGGACGGGGTGCCGGGGATCACAAGGGGCCCCCTGCAGTGCCCATGTGTTTCACATGGACAGTGCAGGGGACTGCATGGACAGCCCCATTGCGCTTTTCACTGCCTGAATTACAGGCAGTGAAAAGGCCAAGGGGTGCTGTGGCACCTGAAGCACCGCAACATTGCCGCCGGCTCGTAATTAATGTTGTTGGTAGTTTCCTGCTGGGCCATAATAAGGCAACCGGGCGGAAGACCAGAGTGGCAGTCTTCTGACCCAAAGAGTTTGGAGGGTGGCCTCCACCACCCACTAAACACAGAATGAGGCCCTAAGTGGTAGATTATTCCACCGCTTTGCTGCAAGATGTGAGTGACCTTCGATTCCAAATATTTTTAATCTGGCAATAATAGCCAAGCATAGAGAAGCAGCACATAAAGAATGACTTGGATGGTAAGAGAGTACAACTGTGAAAGGTAGTTGGTCCCAAGCCAGAGAAAGCCTAAAGTATGATACACAGTGCCTTAATCATAAGCTGTTTCTGTATCTGGGAACAGTGGAGAGTGAGAAATAGAATGATTTGCTTGGACACACTACAAAAGCTTGGCTGAACTATTATCCATAGGTTGTTCTCGGTTATGAATCGTATTAGGAAGTCCAAGATATAGTGAGGTACAGTAAACCTTGTGGGATAGCACAACAGACTATATTGTTGATTTACAGTCTTCCATGTGAAGCAAAGGCAAAGCTTTATGCATCAAGTGTAGATGGTAAAAAACAGTGGAGATTAATCTGTTGATCTGAGGAGCAAAGCATAAAAGTGAGCAGTACCAAACATAACATCTACATTTTTATAGCTACTTAGAGTGCCAGTATGGATGCCCCAGTTCCTGTGGCCATCACCCAGAAGACCACACGGAGAAAGGCCCATCAATAAATAGCACCACCTTATTTGTCGCTATTAAACCGTATGGCATTATTAGCCATCCCTCTGGCTACCACTTACATGGAAGATCGAAAGCTGTCGGCTGTACACTGAAAATCACTTTTAATTGAGTTGATAATCTGAGTATCATCTGCATAAAATGCCAATAGAACGCCAAAGCTTCAAATAAGATCAGCAAGATGTGAAATATGCCACAAAAGGCATAGGACTCAAAGATCATCCGTGAAGAACCCAGCACGACATGACTTGTGGAGAGGAAGGAAATAGACCAAGAAAGACCAGATAAAATGTTAACATACATGTTAAAGCCTGTCCTTGAATTCCAAGAGCTCTCAAAACCTGTAGAAATACAGTGTGAGAAAGGGTGCCAAAACCACGCTCCTATCCAACAGGATGAGTGCAGATTTACTGTCCTGATCTAAAGAGTCACAGAGATTCAGAGAACGTTTGAAGGGTGAGTTCTTTATAATGAGAGGCTCTGAGCCCAAACTGAGAGCAGTCTAACAATTCTGCAGAATCAATGAAAAGTGAAATTTCTCAGATAGGCTCTTTTTACAGAAGTTCTGAAGGGAGTGGCAAAAGCGGCACAGGTTGAAAATTGCTAAGGACAGCTGAATCTGCGGATGAATTCTTAAGTAGAGGCTTCTAAATCATCCTTGAAACTAGAGGGAAAAGTAGCCAATCTCAAAGATGAAGGGCGATTTCAGTACATACTAAGTGTAGGATGTGAGGTGCGCAGGGATTTAAAGGCAAGTCTGATTTTGTTTAGGAAAGAAGGTGTTTAGCCCTATCTAGAAAAACAGACATTGGAGGTGAGCAACTATAGAGTGTTGTGGTGTTGGAGGGTGCTCCTTACTGGTGCTGCTCTCCACTTAAACGTTGGAACTACCCAGAGTTCTCTCTTTTTTTTTTAACATAATTTATGCGTCAATGTAACACTTAAAGGTTTTGTTTGGAGATATATATATATATATATTTATATACATATATATATATACACACACACGCACACACATTATACTTTACCTTAACACTAAACCTAACCCTAAATTTCACCCCAAACCCAATCCCTTATTTTACATGAGGCCTAATCCTAAACTTGTCACCACCTCTTACCCTAATTCTATCCCTAATGCACCACGAGCTCTACACCTACTTCTTACCCTAAACTGTTACCCTGACAGTTATCTTTAGACTTACCTCAGTTGAGGCAGTGATATTCTCATTAGTTACTAGTTTTGATAAGGTGCCTCCGATGTAGTAGCAGGCCGAGTTTATGGAGTCGTAAAAGGTAGAGAACAGAAAGGTAGAGAATAGAACAGGGACAGGTACCAAGAAAGGGTTCTGCTGCCTTGTGCCGGTTTGCATCTCTTTTTGGACTTTGCACTGGTGGAAAACGTTGAGAAAACTGGCCCGAAATAAAAAAGGCTAACAACAATGTAATACGCATCACTCATATAAGTAAGTTTCAGTGACATTCATAATCAATAGCCACCGAGTTTCGCAGTCTCTTGATGAGAACGGCTCGCGCAGAGAGCTCCTTTAAAAATAACAAGTTTTAAAAATCTTTTTCTTGAAATAACGAATGAAGTCTACAAAGTGGTGTCATCCAGATTTTTCTAAATGTTGGCTGCCGCGGTCAACAGCAGCCAGGTAAACAGGGAAATTTGCTGATTACTTACAAAGTCGGCGAGTTCCTGCGGGGTCCTAGGGTCGGTGTCAGCCATTCCGCTGCCTGCGCCTGCTCTGTCTGAGGACTACCTTACTTCCTCGACACCGATGCCTTTATCTTCCACCCTCCTTGGACTTCCCGCCTCTCCACGCTGTGCACCCGGGAACAAGGTCAACTGGCGGCTACCACTCAGCGCCCTCAACAAACAAACAAACAATCGGCAAACAGGACACAAAGGCGAGAGCAACTGTCCAGGGAACGAGTAGGAGACCGACTCCATCCCCGCCCAGCCCGACACACTCACAGGGAGGCTCCTGAGAAGAAAAGAAGCAGAACAGGACCGTCCTGCTCTCAGGCACCGAGAACAAATGAACCAGGGAAGCTACGAAATTAAATATGTCATCCACTGAATACAACACACCCAGGAAGCAGCGCAAGCAGTCTAGCATCCTGGCAGGATTAACATGGTGAAGCATGTAGCAACAAGCAAATAACGTTTGCTGACACAAAGAGCATCAAACTATTCATTGCTTTTTGGCACCAAGCTGCTGCGTCAAACGTTAGATAGGAGGTTGTATTTCTAGTTGGCATTTATATCCTCAATCTTGGTATATGAGAGGGGTAAGTGGTTCTTGTTGGAACTCTAACCCATAAAACCTCATAGATCCGAAAAGCAAGTGCTGAGGACTCAACCCAAGGAGCCATTAAACTAGCCTTCAACAAGTGTGTAGGGATAAATTCCTTTATTCCTCTTCTAGCAGTATATTTGAAAGTCAAATTCCACTTTCATTATTGTGACACTCATGCGTATGGGAAGCTGTTCATGTCAAAATTACAGCTCCTCATATTGGACACCTCCTGAAATGAATAGCGCGCTGCAAAATGAATATGACACACTCCAGAATGAATGTACTATGTGTCAAAATAATTATGATACCTGGCAGAGTGAATCTGAATTGAACCAAAACAAATATGAAACCTGGCAGAATTAATATGCTACTTGGTGATTAATATGAATGACACACACACCAAATTGAATAAGAAATATACTGAAATATATATAAATCATACTGAAATTAATATGGCCTTCACTGTAAACAATAAAGCAATCACTGAAACAAATACAATATTCGCCAAAAAGAATGGGGCATTTCTTGAAATTATTGACTTATGCCAAAAGAAATATGACATACATTGAAACTAATATGGCAGATTGAAAATAATATAAAGTATTGAAATGAATATATTATATTCTGAAAAGAAAACAATGGACATTGAAACTAATACAATGTACATTGAAATAACATTAAACATTTTGCAATGGATTTGAATTGTGTTGAAATTAATATTAAAGAGATGGCAACGAATATGAGACACACAGAAATTAATAGGAGATGATTGAAAATTAATATGGCTTGTGTTGAAATTAATGAAACCCCATTGAATTGAAGTTGACATTTCTTCAAATGAGTATGACCACAGCTAAAATTCACATGAGATTTGTTAAAATGAATATGGCACGCCTTAAAATTAATATGACACATACTCAAACTAATATGATACATATTCAAGTTAATATGATATATGGTAAAATTGATAAGTTGCATCTTAAAATTAATATGACAAGTGTTAATATGAATATGACATCCACTGAAATAAACTTAACATTGATTGAAAAGAATATAACACATGTTAAAAGGAATATGACCTACGTTGAAATGAATATGAACTACATTGAAATGAATTTGACATGATTTAAAATTAATACGATTAACGTTAAAATTATCATGATATTTATCACAATGAATATGGCTTGCATTGAAAGCAATATAATATATACTGACACGATTACAATATATGTTGCAATGGATATGATTCATGTTAAAATTAAGATGTGTTAATATGAATGAAGCAACCATTGAAAGAAATATGACACATGCTAAGATGAATATGACATGCATTGAAACAAATATGAGCTCCACCGAAATGAATTCAACATGTCTTAAACTGAATATGACCAATGCTGAAATGAAAATGAAACTTGTCAAACTGAATATGTTGTGCTTTGAAATTGATATGATACACAGCAAAATAAATACTGCATATATTGAAATTAATATGACCTATGTTGAAATGGATATGACCCGTGTTAAAATTATTATGACAGGTGTTAAGGTGAATATGACATCCATTGAAATGGATGACATTCATAGAAAGGAATATGACACATGTTAAGATGAATATGAGCCACTTTGAAATGAATATGACACCGGATGAAATTAATATGGCCCACATCAAAAGTTTGATGACATTCTGTAACATGAATATCACACTACTTGAAATGAAAATGAAACTGTGAGATAAATGTAACATGCTTTGAAATGAATTAGGCAAATATTGAAATGAACGAAGGCCATGTTTAAATGAATATGACTGTTGTTTAAATGAATATGGCTTGCTCTGAACTTCTGTGGATTTGCTTTAGAATTAATATTACATATTGAAATTAATGTTACATATTCTCAAAGGGTCGCATTACGAGTTTGGGGGTTTATGCACCACCATGGCGGCGGTGTGACCGCCATCTGATTGGCAGTCAGACCACAGTATTACGATGCTGGAAGTCCCATAGGGAAAGACTGCCGCAGTACTGCCAGCACCACCAGGCAGCGCAGACCACTGCGGTGGCGAGGCAGGCCTAAAAGGCCGACGGAGCCGGTGTTTCGGATGGAAACCACATCCCAGCAGGTGGACACGGAAAGCATAAAGGAAGCAACTCACCTGCAGGCAGTGTTACATGACCTGTGCCGCCATGGAGCCCGTCACACACATGTCCTGCCGC
This sequence comes from Pleurodeles waltl, assembly GCF_031143425.1. Classification (NCBI taxonomy): domain Eukaryota; kingdom Metazoa; phylum Chordata; class Amphibia; order Caudata; family Salamandridae; genus Pleurodeles; species Pleurodeles waltl. The sequence goes on from NC_090439.1 coordinate 309,986,607, forward strand.
AGGTGCTGTTCATCGATGGACCCACACAGCAACCACATTGCAACACAATGGAAAGTCAATGGGATGCACAATAGGTTGTGAAACGAACATCCAAAGCTCACAATGCAAACAATACCTGCATAATAGTGATGGCGACATCAGGAGCATTCATGGACACATTTTGCTTCGCACATGCCCCTAAAACAGCATTTGCATAGGAACTGACACTTCATGTATCTCAGGGACAAACAATATTTGAGCCAAGTGATGCCTAGCTGCCAAATGTGTAAGTGCAAGTCAAGAAAGCACATACAACGGCAACAGCATGGTCCAGACATCTAGATGATGTAGCTGTAAGGTACACACATCAAAGTGGACACATGGTCAGTCAAATCCAAAGGAAGCTACCACAATTTAACACCCTCCATGTGTGGACAAACAAAACTCTAGCTCCCGCACATGAGACAAAAGTACAATCTATATCAGGGGACAAATCTACACCATACATGCTGACATTAGCTAACACAAGATGAAATACTTACCTCAGCAAGCATAACACAATGCAATGACACCCCAATTGGATCAACACCAACATATCCATACAGTGAACATCTACCCTTGTCTTGGGTGACCAACACTTCCCACAAAGTCAAATATTAAAAAACAACAGGAAATGTGGTGGATGTGTCTGTGGGTGTTGTGGTGGTGTCTGGGGGTATGGTGACTGAGGTGTGTGGGGCTGTAGGTTGTGTGCTGTTGTAGGAGGCTGTCCTGGCTTGCAGTGGGTACCGTAGGAACTTACACCTTATACCAGGTCCAGTTATCCCTTATTAGTGAAATGTAGTAGTGTTCTAGCAGCGTAGGCTTATAGAGGTAGCTGTAGCAGAGCAGCTTAGGCTGAACCTGGAGACATACAAAGCTCCTGCAATACCACTTATAGTTACACAGTTCTTATACACAATAAAAGACAATACTCAGTGTTACCAAAAATAAAGGTACTTTATTTTAGTGACACAAGACCAAAATTATCTTAGAGGCAATACTCCTTCTGGAGGTAAGTATTATACACAATATATACACTAGACACCAAAATCAGGTAAGTAAATAGACATAGGATAGTGCAAACAATAGAAAATACCATGGAATGCAATAGGAAGAAATAGGCCTTGGGGCAACACAAACCATATACTAAGAAAGTGGAATGCGAATCACAAATTCCCCCCTAGGCAAGTGTAGTGTGTAGAGGGGCACTGGGAGTGTATGAAAACCACAAAGGTTGGTAAAATACCCCACCCCAGAGCCCAGGAAAGTAGGAGTAAAGTACTGCAAGTTTCCTTAGGACACACTAAAAGTCGTGAATAGAGGTATTGCAAGAATCAAGCAAGACTGCAAGCAACAAATGGTGGATTCCTGGACCTGAAGACCTGTAAAGAGAGGAGACCAAGTCCAGAAGTCGCAGAAGATTCCAGAAAGGACATGAGCCCCTGCCAACCTAGAAGATGGTACAAAAGAGGATTCTCCGGTTGGAAGAAGTCTGCAGAAGAGCACCAAAGAATATGGCTGTGGGTTCCTGCATGATGCAAAGGATGTCCCACATGGAGATGTTGGATGCAGGCAAGTTGTAGCGCTGAATTATTCCGACAAGTCTTGGATTCAAGAAATGTCGCAGATTGTGTCACAATGGCGCTTCCTGGACCCAGGAGGGACCTGGGGGCCTCAATTCAGACTGAGGAGGCAGAGAGGGCTCCCAACACTGGAGGGAACCCACGGATGGCCAGGCAGCACCCACAGAGGTCCCAGGACACGGGGACAAAGAAGGTGCAAATTCCGGTTGCTGCAGCACTACAAAAGAAGGTCCCACGCCGTCGGAGAACAACGCAAGGGACACAATGCAGGAGCTCTGGGCACCACCCCTGGAGTGGTGATTGACAGGGGAGTGGTCACTCCCCTTCCCATTGTCCAGTTTCGCGCCAGAGCAAGGACAGGGGGCCCCTGAACCGGGGTAGACTGGCTTATGCCAGGAGGGCACCATCTGTGCCCTGTAAAGCATTTCCAGAGGCTCTGGAAGGCTACCCCTTCCAAGCCTGTAACACCTATTTCCAAAGGAAGAGGGCGTAACACCATCCTCCCAAAGGAAATACTCTGTTCTGCCTTCCTGGGACTGGGCTTCTCAGACCCCAGGAGGGCAGAACCCTGTCTGTGAGGTGGCAGCACATTTAGCTACAGTGCAAGCTTCAGAGAGCTGGTTTGGCAGTACTGGGGGTCCATGGTGGTGCCCACAGCATGCATGGGATTGCCCCCCCCAATACCAGATTTGGAATAGGGGGACAATTCCATGATCCTAGACACCTTACATGGCCATATTCGAAGTTACCATTGTTAATCTACATATAGGCATTGACCTATATGTAGTGCATGTGTATAATGGTGGCCCCGCACTCACGAAGTCAGGGGATTTGGCCCAGGACTGTGTGGGGGCACCTTTGCTAGTGCAAGGGTGCCCTCACACTTAGTAACTTTGCACCTAGCCTACAGTAAATGAAGGTTAGACATATAGGTGACTTACAGGTTACTTAAGTGCAGTGAAAATGGCTGTGAAATAGTGTGTGCACTATTTCATTCAGGCTGAAGTGGCAGTCCTGTGAAATGGTTTGTCTGAGCTCCTTATGGGTAGCAACAGAAATGCTGCTGCCCATAAGGATCTCCTGGAACCCCAATGCCCTGGGGACCTAGGTACCATATACTAGGGACTTATAAGGGGGGGGATCCAGTGTGCCAATTTGAATTGGCATATGAAGTCACTAAACTATAGTGACTAATTTGGAAGCAGAGAGAGCATAAACACTGACGTTCTGGTTAGCAGAACTTCAGTGACACAGTTAAGCACTACTGAAAACACACATAGTAGGCCACAAACTATGGGCACTGGGGTCCTGGCTAGCAGGATTCCAGTGAGACAGTAAAAACACACTGACATACACTCACAAACAAGCCAAAAGTGGGAGTGACCATGCTACAAAGAGGCTACTTTCTCACAGGTGTTGTCTGGGTGTATGGTGGGTGTGATGGATGTGTCACTGGGTGTTGTGGTGGTGTCTGTGGGAATGGTGGATGTGGTGTATGGGTCAGTGGGAGTGTCTGTTGAAATGATGGCCGATGTGGTGTCTGTGGGTGAATGTTGAGTGCCTGCATGCCGGTGTGCCTGGTAGAGTTTATGTCGCTGTGTGCTGCTTGTGTGTGTTGAGGTTGGTGCATGCGGATGTGTCTGTGTGCTTAGGACAAGTAGGGGAATAGGGAATTTGTTAAGGGAAGAGAGAGAATGTGGGAGGGAGGATTGGATATAGATTGCTGTCATCATTGAGGAGGCCAGAGCCTGAAAAGATATCTGTAGGCCAGACACCATCAAAATCATGAACACCATCCACTCCGGCTCTCCATATGGCCCCTGCACTCGTCACATCCTCAACAAAGCAAGCTCCGTCACCGCAACCCAACAACAGAAGATCATCAACTGCTCCTTTAAGTCTGCCACCTTTCTGGAGAGCTGGAAACACGCCAAGATCAACGCCCTCCTCAAAAAATCCAAGGCGGACCGAAAAGACCTCAAGAACTTCCAGCCTATCGCCCTGCTCCCCTTCCCGGCAAAATTCATAGAGAAGGCTGTCAATAGACAACTAACCCGTTTCCTCGAGGAAAACTGCACCCTGGACCCTTCCCAATCCAGATTCTGCAGCAACCACAGTACCGAAATCGCCCTCATTGCTGCCACCGATGACATCAGAACCATACTGAACAAAGGCGAGCCCGCAGCCCTCATTCTCCTGGACCTCTCGGCCACGTTCGACACCATCTGCCACCACACCCTACGCTCATGCCTCAGCAGTGCAGGAATCCGTGACAGAGCCCTGGACTAGGTCACCTCCTTTCTCACCGGCAGAACCCAGACAGTCCACCTACCCCCCATTCCGCTCGGAGGCCACCAAAATCATCTGCGCCATACCCCAGGGTTCGTCCCTCAGCCCGACCCTCTTCAACGTCTCCATGGCCCTGCTTGCTAATATCACCCGATCCCACAACCTCAACATCATCTCATATGCCGATGACACCCAGCTGATCCTATCCCTCACCAAGGACTCCACCAAGACCAACCTCCACGAAGGAATGAAGGCCATCGCCGAATGGATACCTCAAACTCAATTCCAACAAGACGGAAGTCCTCATCTTCTGCTCCACCCCCTCCGCATGGGATGACTCCTGGTGCCCTGCCACTCACTGAGCCGCTCCAACTCCCACCGACAATGCACGCAACCCAGGATTCATCTTGGACTCCCCATTATCCATGACCCAACAAGTCAACGCCATCTCCTCCTCCTGCTTCAACACCCTCAGCATTCTCCGAAAGATCTACAAATGGATACCCACCGAAACCAGAAGAACAGCCACCCAAGCCCTCGAAAGCAGCCAACTGGACTATGCCCTCTACGCAGGAAACGCGACCAAACTGCAGAAGAGGCTGCACTGCATCCAGAATGCCTCTGTACGCCTCATCTTGGACATCCCCTGCCACTGCCACATCACAGACCACCTGAGAAACCTGCACTGGCTCACAGTCAACAAAAGAATCACCTTCAAACTCCTCACCCACGCTCACAAAGCACTGCACAACACCGGACCAGAATACCTCAACAGACGGCTCTCCTCGCAAGTGTCCCATGCGTCCGCAGAACTACAACCAGCGGTAGATCAGTCTCTAACCTCGCCACCAAAACATGGAACACTCTTCCAACCCACCTGCGCCAGAACAAAGACCTCCTTACCTTCAGGAAACTTTACAAGACCCAGCTGTTTGAGCAATAGGAACACTCCCCCTTTCTTCCCCCCCTCAGCACCTTGAGACCCTCATGGGTGAGTAGTGCACTTTACAAATTCCTGATTGATTGATTGACATGTCACTATGTATGTCTTCCAGGATAGCATTTGTCTGAAGTTGGCTTACCAACCCCTGGATGGTACTCACAATGGCAGTCTGCCCCACAGAAAGCTATTGACCTCCTGATACTCCTTAGGTCAATAGCCTTCTCACTCAGGGCATATTTATCCACCACAGAGGGTAACCCTACGAAGTCCCTAAAGGGTTTGGGTATAAATCATTTACAAAAAACAACAACCCCTAGGTACAATAACAACCCACCATACTAACCACATCACACAACGTTACCCTTCATTTATCTCCAAAATAAATTATTATAAACATCACATAAGTATCTTTCTTTATATGCAATTTTGGACTACCCCCATCATATCACAAATAGAAGAGAAACCAGTGAAAAAAGATATAAAGTGCTCATGTTTAGAGTAAAGAAATGAGAAGTAATAGATATCCCCTCAAACCAATTCAAAGATGATTCATAAAAATGTATGCATTCTAAAATACAGCCTGTTGGTTAATCCTTAAAACACATTAAATCATCATATTATTTCTTCACAATATAATTATATTCTCCAGTCCCCAATTCTCTCCAAGAAATCCAACCAATCCAGGCATGAGCAATATCGTCGACGTTTTGACACCTCACGCTCTTGGGCCAAATATCCGCTCCATACGGGTCTTCATTAGGACTGATAGATAGGGGAGGCTACAATCAATCCAATATAATAAATCAATCTCCATGTAATCCACTTTCTTATCCAGGTAACTCCTTACATTAAACATACTCACCAATATAAATCCACACTAATTACAGTATCCTTCTCCATCCATAACTTTAACTGAATCCATCAATCTAAAACACACAAAACACCTTCATGAAAATTCCACACAGACAATATCACACCCACATAATCAACTTACAGACCCAACTCTTACCTCAACTCAATTAGTGCCCACTTATTTCCTTATTCCAAACGTTTCCTGCTTCTTCAACAAAATTCCAAGGCAATGCCACCTCTGCTATAATTCCACATCATTAAACAAAACAAAATTGTTTATATATTTTCCAAAACGTCCATCCGAAACATTCCTTTACTACTCTCATATCTTATTTTCAACACTATTTCCTCAAGAGGGGTTGAAACGTCGACGATATTGCTCATGCCTGGATTGGTTGGATTTCCTGGAGAGAATTGGGGACTCGAGAATATAATTCTATTTTGAAGAAATAATATGATGAATTAATGTGGTTTTAAGGATTAACCATCCGGCTGTATTTTAGAACGTATATATTTTTATGAATCATCTTTGAATGGTTTGAGGGGATATCTATTACTTCTCATTTCTTTACTATAAACACAAGCAATTTATATCTTTTTTCACTGGTTTCTCTTCTTTTTGTGATATGATGGGGGTAGTCCAAAATTGTATATAAAGAAAGATATTTATGTGATGTTTATAAAAAGTTATTTTGGAGATAAATGAAAGGTAACGTTGTGTGATGTGGTTAGTATGGTGGGTTGTTATTGTACCTAGGGGTTGTTGTTTTTTTTCACTCAGGGCAGCAAGATTAACAGGAGCTGGCACTGAGGTACCTAGGGTAAAGGAGATGCCCACCCTCTTAGGTGAGTGGGCATGGCCAATTGGGTTGGGTGCAAAGAGGAAGGGTGGTGCTAGTACTGGGGGTGGCGGACAAGGATGGTACAGGAACAGGTCCTGATTGGTCCCCCACCACTGGGGAATGGCCACTGGAGGTAGAATCTAAAGATGAAGAGGTTGATCCTGTGTCCTCAGTGGCACTCCCCTCACCTTCCGGGCCACTGGGTCCCTCTGTGTCAGTGGTGTCATGACTGGAGGTATCGTGGCCAGATGCTTCCCCACTTGGTTTCGCCCTGTCTCCTTCACTTGCCTGGGATGATGCTCCAAATACAAAGTGGAAAAGGGTCTCCACATGTTCCTGATCACACCTAAACAAAAGCTGTGATTTACAAACAGTACCATGATGTCAAGTAGGTCCCAGCAACAAACTACTTTAAGGTGGCTCCTACATGAATCATACATATGCATGTATGTCATATGAACTGTCAACAGTTGCCCAAAGAAAAATCAGGTCTCAGATCTCCAATTGTATGGGTGAAGTTGTGCAATCATAATGACCATTGAACAAGTAGAAGACCAGATCACCTTCAGTGCTTTGCCTCATGGAGCATACCTGTTACCTGTTGTCATACAATAGTAGGCCAACGCCATTTTCATTCCAACAGATCCCACACAAAGTTATGCAGACATCTATTTGTCACATACTCAATAACACAACAATAAGAAATGATGCTCCAAATCCTGGCATGTTGCTGACAGCAGTACAGTATCCTGAAGAAGGTGACATGGAAATACTCACGTCACACTGGAAACATGTCAACAATGCACACTTCACCATGTATAAATTGTCCTAATTGAGTCATGGAGGTCGTACTAATGTTGCTCAGACATACTACATATTTGGCAAGGAAATGTATACTGTAGTCAAAATGTGCAAATTGACAGGGAGATATGTTGCTAAAATACATAACACAATGAAACAGCTAGCCCCCGGAAAATCACCACTACTATATGGCACCCCTTACAATGACAAACTCTGATTGCATCCATAGAAGCCATTAGTTCTTTGTATATTGGAGAGGCCCAGGGATTTACAAGAACTTGTAGAAGGTCATGGACATGTTGCCCAATGGGAAGCTACATCACTGTCTCCATTTTGGTCCTGCAAACCCAGATGTCCGTGGATGAATGGTTCTACCCAACCACATGTGATTCCAACAAAACTGCAAGTCACTCCATGATGTGTGCCAACACTCCTGTCTGTGGCACCACATAAAATGTAGCCCCATTGCATATGTCCAATTCCAAAGACAGGTTGGCATGCAACTATATATGAGGGAATACAGAAATCTTCCTGTGAACACAGGTAGACGAAGCATGAAAGAAGCAGTGTACACATTTTGTTAAAAGAGAATGGGACATATGCTAACATGTCAGCACAAGGAATTTTGGCAACTGTGAAACAGGGATATAAATCATGTCAATGGACATTCACCACTTACCAAGGAAAAGTTGTTATCTGTAGATGCACCCAAAGAACAATGTATGCTCTGTCACATGTGTGATGCCACCTTCACATGTCAGACAGTAGTGAGTCACCAGTACTCATCACACACTGAACACAGGTGGCATCTTGGGAGCAGATGCCAATTTACTCACTTAACCAGACACATGGCGGAGGACAGTGATCCATCACTTCTATTTCTTTGTACTGTAACACTGAGGAGTAGTGGTCTGTTGTGTAGAATTTAGACCCACTACAACAACAAACCTTCCTTGATTGATCACTGTACAAAGCAATGTGTTGTCCTCTGAGAGCAATTGTTTTGTGGATTGTACTCAGTTGTGATCTAGGTCCCTTGGCTACTAGGCAAGGCACATCAATATGCACCAAATTACATATCTACAAAAACAGCTACTCATCTTGTGTGTCACACATGGTCCATCCCCAGTCATCAGGAGGAGATGTCAGAACCTAACACATGAACTTGGCTGTGTGACAGGCAGTAATATGTCCTGTACTCATTGTGGCTGCTGTGCTCCCTGCAAATGCCCATCAAGGTCCGGGTATGCTATTGCCAAAATGAGGGCCCCTAGAGGGGTCATGCTTCGAGGTGTGCCCGCCCACATTGGGAGGACAGCCCTATCTGAATCTCTGAGATCTTCTGGCCCAGCACCTCAGGTCCTTCCACCTCTTGCAACAATGGGCACTTTGCCGGCTATGGAACCCCAGGGTCTGCACCTCCTGGGCGATGGCTCTCCAAATCTGCTTCTTTTGATGGGTGTTTACCTCTATGGATGCAAGAGACAAATCAAGTGATTACAAACACAAGTTTTTTCTCAAATGGTTGTGTCACACACGTCAGAAACACCAAGCATAAAATGGGCAATTTGTCAACACACCACAAGTGTGAAGCACATGCCAATAAGTACAGAGACATGACTACACACTTTTAGATTCATCTGCAGACTAACCCACTACTCTGCTCAAGGCCTACAATGACTAATGACATCAGATATTTGATGCTCCAGCAACATGTACTGTGATGTGAGCCACAATGAAACACCACACAGCAATGTGGTTTCTGTAGGGTAAACTCATTAGGCCTGACTGGACAAACACATTTACACTCTGCAACACTGACTCAATGCATACAGTCCCTACAGACAACTATGATAGTACAGACTTCATCCTTACCCTTGAGTGACAATGAAAGGGCTGGCATGGTGGGCACGGAAAGCATCTTCCCTGTGCATTTGTGGACATGTGGCCTAGCAAATGCAGACTCATGTCACTTCAGAGTAGGTTTTGGTGGTATGTGCCTGTACCACAAAACACTCCTTTAAACATATGTTTCTAACCTACAAAGAGAACAACTCAGCGAGTTGAGCGTCACAGGATGGAGTGCTGGGGACCTGGGCCAGGCTGTGCACAAAGGAATTCTGCAAATAGTGCACAGAGGCCTCAGGACGTGAAGAAGATGGAAGTGCTGTTACAGCGGTTCCTGGTGCAGGCTGCGGTTGATCCGAGGTCAGAGGATGAAGTAGTAGTTGCAGAGGATTCCTGAAGGAAACTTGCAAGCAGAATCTGAAGAGAACCCACAGGAGAGACACTAAATAGCCCCGAGAGGGAGGTTGGCTACCTTATCTGGTAAGGACCTATCAGGAGGGGTCTCTGACGTCACCTGCTGGCACTGGCTACTCAGAGTCCTCCAGAGTGCCCCACACCTTGCAAAGCAAGATGGCTGAAGTCTGGGACACACTGGAGGAGCTCTGGGCACCACCCCTGGGGTGGCAATGGACAGGGGAGTGGTCACTCCACTTTCCTTTGTCCAGTTTTGTGCCAGAGCAGGGGACAATGGGTCCCTGAACTGGTGTAGACTGGTTTATGCAAGGAGGGAACCATCTGTGCCCTTCAAAGCATTTCCAGAGGCTGGGGGAGGCTACCCCTCCCCAGCCTATAACATCTATTTCCAAAGGGAGAGGGTGTAACTCCCTGCTCTCAGAGGAAATGCTTTGTTCTGCCCTCCTGGGACTGAGCTGCTCAGACCCCAGGAGGGCAGAACCCTGTCTGTGAGGTGGCAGCAGCTGTAGCTGCAGTGTAAGTCTCAGATAGCTGGTTTGGCAGTACTGGGCGTCCATGCTGGAGCCCCCAGAATGCATGGAATTGTCTCCCCAATACCAGATTTGGAATGGGGGGACAATTCCATGATCTTAGACATGTTACAGGGCCTTATTCGAAGTTACCATTGTGAAGCTACATATAGGTATTGACCTATATGTATTGCACGCGTGTAAGTGCGTCCCCACACTCACAAATTTCCAGGAAATGGCCCTGAACTATGTGGGGGCACCTCTGCTAGTGCAAGAGTGCCCTCACACTTAGTAACTTTGCACCTAACCTTCAGCAAGTGAAGGTTAGACATATAGGTGACTTATAAGTTACTTAAGTGCAGTGAAAATGAAGTGGCTGTGAAATAGTGTGTGCACTATTTCACGCAGGCTGCAATGGCAGGCCTGTGCAAGAGTTTGTCTGAGCTCCCTATGGGTGGCAAAAGAAATGCTATAGCCCATATGGATCTCCGGGAACCCCAATGCTCTGGGTACCTAGGTACCATATGCTAGGGACTTATAAAGGTGGTCCAGTGTGACAATTGAAATTGGTAAATGAAGTCACTAGCCTACAGTGACAAAGTTACAAGCAAAGAGAGCATAAGCACTGAGGTTCTGATTAGCAGAGCCTCAGTGACACAGTCAAGCACTATACAGACACACACACATTAGGCCATAAACTATGAGCACTGGGGTCCTAACCAGCAGGATCCCAGTGAGACAGGAAAAAACATACTGACATACAGGTAAAAATGGGGGTAACATGCCAAGGAAGATGGTACTTTCCTACAGCAGTATTTCATTATCAGGACATGTAAAATACCCCAGTATATGTCCTACCTTTTAAATACACTGCACCCTGCCCATGGGGCTGCCTTGGGCCTACCTTAGGGGTACCTTACATGTAATAAAAGGGAAAGTTCGGGCCTGGCAAGTGGGTGCAATTGTCAGGTTGAAATGGCAGTTTAAAACTGCACACACAGACACTGCAGTAGCAGGTCTAAAACATGTTTGCAGGGCTACTCATGTGGGTGGCACAATCAGTGGTGCAGGCCCAATAGTAGCATTTGATTTACAGGTCCTGGGCACACATGTTGCACTATATTAGGGACTTACGGGTAAAACAACTATGCCAATCATGGATAAACCAATCATCAGGTCAATTTAGACAGAGAGCACTTGCACTTTAGCACTGGTCAACAGTGGTAAAGTGCTCAGAGTCCAAAAGCCGGCAAAAACTAAATGTAGCACATAGTCGAAAACATATATTTAATTTAGTTAATTAATTTGTGTTCATATCATATCCTTTCAGAATATGTAATATTAATTTCAATATGGATGTTAATTTTAAAGCAAATCAACATCGATTCAAGGCAAGCCATATTTAAACAGTGAGCATTTTAATTTACACATGGCTTGTGTTCATTTTGATATGTGCTTTATTCATTTCAAAGCATGCTATATTTATTTATCTCATATAGTTTCATTTCCATTTCAATGAGTGTCATATTAATTTTAATGAATGTCATATTCATTTTGATATGGGTCATATCAACTTCATCTGATATCATATTCATTTGAAAATGGTCCATATAAATCTTAACAAGTGTCATATTGCTTTAAATGAATGGCATATTCATGTCAGTAGATGTCATATTCATCTTAACACCTGACATTATAATTTTAATATGGGTCATATCCATTTCAACATAGGTCAAATTCATTTCAATATATGTAATATTCATGTCGCTGTGTATCATATTGATTTCAAAGCATAACATTCATTTTGACCAGCTTCATTTTAAAGTCAGCATGTGTCATATTCAGTTTGAGGCATGTTGAATTAATTTCAAAAGGGCTCATATTCATTTCATGTCATATTCATCTTAGCATGTGTCATATTCCTTTGAGTAGATGTCTCATTCATATTAACGCATTATATTGATTTTAACATGACTCATACCAATTGCAACACATATTATAATCATGTCAATGTGTATCATATTACTTTCAATGCAAACCATATTCATTTTTTTATAAATGTAATGTTCATTGCACATTATGGTGGTCATTCTGACCCTGGCGGTCTTTGACCGCCAGGGCGGAGGACCGCGGGAGCACCGCCGACAGGCCGGCGGTGCTCCAATGGGGATTCCGACCGCGGCGGTAAAGCCGCGGTCGGACCGGCACCACTGGCGGGGTCCCGCCAGTGTACCGCGGCCCCATTGAATCCTCCGCGGCGGCGCAGCTTGCTGCACCGCCGCGGGGATTCCGACCCCCCCTACCGCCATCCAGATCCCGGCGGTCGGACCGCCGAGATCCGGATGGCGGTAGGGGGGGTCGCGGGGCCCCTGGGGGCCCCTGCAGTGCCCATGCCACTGGCATGGGCATTGCAGGGGCCCCCGTAAGAGGGCCCCTACATGTATTTCACTGTCTGCTGCGCAGACAGTGAAATACGCGACGGGTGCAACTGCACCCGTCGCACAGCTTCCACTCCGCCGGCTCGATTCCGAGCCGGCTTCATCGTGGAAGCCTCTTTCCCGCTGGGCTGGCTGGCGGTCTGAAGGCGACCGCCAGCCAGCCCAGCGGGAAAGTCAGAATTACCGCCGCGGTACGGTATCTTGACGGCGGGACTTTGGCGGGCGGCCTCCGCCGCCCGCCAAGGTCAGAATGAGGGCCTATATCCCTTTCAGAATAATGCATTTTTATTTCAGTACCTTATATTCATTTCAAGCTGTCATATTAATTCCAATGTGTGTCATATTCCTCTCGGCATATGTCAGTCATTTCAAGAAATGTCTCATTCTTTTTGAAAAAAATTGTATGTGTTTCAGTGATTGCTTTATTATTTACAATGAGGGCTATATTTATTTCAGTATGATTGATATATATTTCAGCATTTCTCTTATTCAATTCTGAGTGTGAGTTATTCATAATAATCACTGAGTTGCATATTCACTTTTCCTGGTTTCATATTTGTTTTGTTTCAAGTCAGATTCACTCTGCCAGATATCATATTTATTTTGACACATAGTATATTCATTCTGGTGTATGTCATATTCATTTTGCAACACGCTATGCATTCCAGGAGGTGTCCTATAGAGGGAGCTGTAGTTTTGACATGAACGGCTTCCCATACATGCGCCCTCCTTACCTTTGGGAGGCAGTGTTTGCAGGAAAATTCTTCAGGGCCTGCGCAATTCAAGGAGAGATAGGCAATTCTTTTAACATGTGTTGCCATTGTCCCTGAAAACGTAAACAGCAGAAACTACTGCAAGGTCGCTAAATGAAGCTGATCACGTTGTACGCAGATCAGCCTTTAGACAGTCAGCACCTCAGTAGTGGTTCTTCATACCATGGAGAATTTCCACTGTCCCATCTGATGCTTTCATTTAGGAAGAGATGACATCGGGGCTAGGCTTTCCCCATCTTCAATCATCATCACTTACAGGGTGGCTGAGGTCTTGGTGGGGATCTATTTAAGGCTTGAGCCCCTGAAGCTTGTTTTATACACACATATATATATATATATATATATATATATATATATATATATATATATATATATATATATATATATATATATATATATGTATATTCTGTTTTAGGCGAACAACATTTCAGTAAGTGAGCTGCTACATGTCTGGATCTTTGTGTTACAAGGATTGTCAGTGCCCCCACCGGTTTTTCCACTGCTTTCCAAGGCCATCAAGTGTCATGAGCCAATGGTATGGTAAAACTATGGAGGATGCCAGCAGCTGGTCTTCGTCATCCCAAGAGTAAAAAATTATGAGTAAAAAAACACCACAGAGGTAACACCACTGAACAGTACAAACATATAGAGATATGATTAAATATCTCTTTTAGAGGGTGTAAATACATATAAAAGACATGGCAATTAAGAAAAGATTAGACTCACCAATGAAGGTGATAACGCATCCCTTTATGATTCATTTACTCACTTTGGGACTCGTTTTAGGCCAATGAATCTTTTGACCGTGATTGAAGACACCTTAGGACGAGATAACTAATCAGCATGTCAATCAATATGTCAATAACGTTATCAATATTTACCATAATAAGACAATTCAGATTTGTCAAAGACATTAATAAAACTCAGAAACCACCATGACCTTGCAGTCATGAATAATCACACCAGTTAAGTACAATTATATGAAGTTTATTCCCTATTGATTACAATTCTACTAGTAAGTTTATTAGTCTCAAAACCAAGAAACACATTAGCATAGTCACAATATGGCAACTCTGATAACATTTCATCAAAGCAAGAATCACGAATATTAGAATATAGCACAACGTCAACATAGGTTATCCTTAGCAGAGTATCATTATCACGTTATTCAATAAAGCATAGATTCAGTCATTTGTCTATTTGCGTCTGTTTAGTGAACCCCTTATCTAACCTCGAATTAGCATTGGCATGTTGGGCTTCATGCAAAACAATTTTGTAACACCAATTTGGAAAAAGCATCTAACTATGGTCTCTGTCAAAAGAAGCAGTTGGTACCTAGAAAGGAAAAGCAAACAGACAATCACAATTTAATTGTCATATAGTTACCCTCCGTATTGGGTCAGCATACAGGTTCGGTCTTCATCCTCAGGACATCAGTTGATTCGCTATCAGCCAGGATTTCAGCAAGTCGGGTAAAGGGGCCCTTCCCTCATAAGGAGGTAAAGTGTAAACAGGCAATATAAGGCAAGGATGGTTTGAAGAACCAAACAGCAAAGTCTTTATGCAGAGTGACAAAGTGTCTGGGTCATAGCAAATCGCAATAGCACCTCCCCTCCTCTATCGCCTAGTCTCCTATTCGAATTCACTTCCTTGTGTCAAGGGTTTTTATCCCTTTTCTGTTGAACAGTCCCATAATTCTTCATTGGTTGAGGGGTTGCACCCCACTATCTCCATCCAATAGGTTTTCAATTAGCTCATCACATTTGTCACCCCATAACTGTTCTCACGTAGTTTATTGGTCCTTATGATTGATGTCTTCAGCGGGTAGAATGTCCGGTATGATTTCATACTCTTGTGGTCCTTTGCACATCTTCAGTCAGTGGCTCCATTGTCTGTACCAGTTCAGGCGACCTTGTACCTGCAAGTAGTCTACACTGTTGCATTCAACAAGAATGTTTCACTAAGCAAGTCGAATTTCATGAGAACAGATCTACTACAGTTACATTCATCTTCTAGCTCTGGAAAAACAAGAGTTCATGTCCTTCAGCAAGTTAGTACACTGGACGTTAGAAAAACACATTTAATATGAAATCGGGCAGCTAGGCCTCGATTCATGCTAACTAAGGCCTAATGATTTATTAGCAGAACTTTAACATATACATTTTAATATTAGTGCAAAATCATATTTTAACATAACATTTCATCATTATTAGTCAGTTTCGTTAGTCAGTCCCCGTGGACACATTTCTAACGCACGTTTAAGAAAAATATATATACATTTTCTATGCAGCATTATTACACATTAGTTCATAAACAATTCATGTTAATTTCTAAGTATATAAGCTACGCTCTCCCAAAGGTTACGGGGACTACATACCCAGAGCGAGAACCATATTGGACTCCAGGCTGCACTGTTAAGAAGGTGAGGAGGAGCAGCGAGTAGGTAAGTCTTTACAATAGTAGAAGTAATTGAAAATATAACCAGGAAGGAACCCGAAAGTGAACATCAATATAAGGTGTGCTCTCAGAAGGAGATCGGTGATTGGACAAATGCAAGAAACCCCTAAAACCCGTAGTTGGTAGGTGTCTTGGTATTGTGGTTACTTGTTATTTTATACCTGGTCTTCCAATTCTGACCCAGAAATGTTTGTATGGGTTTCTATCTTTGTTTGGGAAGTCTAAGTCTGAGATCACAGAAAATTTGTCATTTTGGTCTGGAATAAACTCCATATCTACGTCACTACTGGAATACTGGAGACCACAAAACAGTTCTTATTACTTGATTTCTGCAGTCTTTATTACCTCGACACCAGGATCTTCTTGCAATTCTCTAAGAATGATTCTTGACAGCAAGGGTTCTGATTCAATTGCCAGTTGAGTTGCCCTGGTTTAGCTATGGGTCAGTTTGGGTTTCCTAACTGACATGAGCAGGATAACTATTTGCTCAACTCATTTATGCCTTTCATACACAATTACTCCACTCGCTCTGTTGGGTCGCCGCCATAACTCTTTCAAATAGTGAAAGCAAGTTCCCAAAGAGGGCCTGGAACCACCAGATACGACTGCAAGCTCTTAAAATGGAAAGTGTCTAGTTTTTATTCGCTCACTTTGGGGGTTCCAAGTGAAGAAGTGGAACAGTCAATGCTCACACTTGGAGGTTGGTGTGGAGTAAATACTTCACATAGCACACATAAATTATGTAATGGTTATTTATATCAAATGCAATAAATATAAAATCCAAGCAGTATTAATCTTTTAGAAAAGTAAGTATGAATTAGATTGCCATTAAGGATATGTGCTTAGTAAATTTAACAAGTTCTGAATCTTCTGAAACAGTATGTCAGTTACTCATTAACTTTTCTGAGTCCCTACTTTAAGCACAATGATCAACGGGATACATTTAGCAAGGGCTTACGCCAAATAAAATCCAAGCACAAGCTTCTGACCAAGAGTGATCTTACAGCACAGTTCCAAACCTGGTTTCAGTGTGACTACACATGAGCTGGGAATGGGGAACACACTTCTTGACCCGTCTTGTTTGAAGTGGTTACACAATCTGGGGCTGCTGCCTGCTCAGAGAATGACAGTCATGTGGTGCAGGAGGAGTTAATGGGCAGGAGTGATCTTTGATGGGTGCCCAGGTGGACACTTACAGGCAAGGAGTCAAGATTGCAGTGAAGAAGTAGGGTGCGGGGATTGTGAACCACGTAGGTTTCTCATGTTTGAAGAAGCAATGCTATGCTATTAGATTTGTAGCGCAGGCTATCACTTTTAAGGCCATTCTGGCACTGACAGAGACTGTTGAGAAGGAGGCCTGATTAATTAATTTGCCATGGGTAAGTGATGGGTTTTCAGACCCTTGCAGAAAACTTGATGATTATCAATCGGTCAAACATGAATAGGGAGAGAGTTCCAACCTTTGGAGAAGAAAAGCAATGCATATTGAAGATTAGGTGCCTCTTCTGGTTGCTAATGTTGCTTGAAGAAAGTTGAGAGGTAAATCTGAAATGGAGGCCCATGGACCTCTCACAGTCATTAACACCATATGGAGAAGTAGTAAGTAGCAAACGCAGGGTGTACGCATGCAGTTGTCATGCATTCTTTGGTACCACATGAAGAAGCAAACACAGAATAACACTTTAGCTGCAAGTGAAGGGTGCAGGCACATGATCCTCGCATAGTCTTAAAAACCATGCAAACTTGCTGTCTTGCAGTGGGTATGTCAGGACAGCATGCACGCTTCAGGAGCGCTATTTCACTAGAAGTGTATCGGTTGCGCTGAGCAGCTGTTGCAGCCTCCCTTTCTTGGCAAGCTTGGTGCTTCTGACCTCCTCATGGCTTGTTGCTGAGGGCTAAGCTTCCAACAGGCCAAGGCATTCAGACTTTGTCCCTCAGTCCTCGAAGTGTGGTCTTTATTCCTAATTATTCTTAAAAGGGAGATAGTCATGCTCCTTACTTTCCTTCCTAGCTTCCTCAATACTCATGCACAGATCCAAGAGTGGAAATGTAAACAATGGAAATGCAGAGGACCCAGCTTATATCAAATTCTGGGGGCACAGAGTTGTACAGAGAAGAATGTTTAGAAAAACAACTACATGTAACAGCATTCTGCATGTTTCTAGCCAGTGGCATTCCCCACAAATGTCAAGGGAGGAGGGGGATGGGGAACAAGGGGGGGGACAACATTTTTTAAAATAATTTTTTTTAACCTTTTTCGTTGCATGCGCACGTCTGCCGCCGCCTCCAGCCGCCTCCTTCCTAGCACAGGCTCCCCAGCAATCCTGGTGCTGCTTTCATACTAAAACTAGCAGGAAAGCAACATCAGGATTGGTCTGAGCAGAAGTGACTGCCCCTCATACACAGCCCTGGGGTCTGTGCAGTTTCTCCAGCCTGGCTGTTAAACACAGCCAGGCTGGAGAAACCTAAGTGCGCATGTGTGTTTGGCCGGCCTGAGCTGGCCAGCCCAACACACCTAGGTGCACTCTCTCCTCCTCCTCCTCCCTCCCGCCTCCCACCTCCCATTGCCCTGCCCCGCCCTTCCCTGTACTGCTGGCTAAGCCAGCAGATGAAAAATAAAACAAAAGTCAACTATTGTTGCAACTATCGTTTTATTCTTCATCTAGTGGCTCAGCCAGTGGGGTGACACTCCTGGCTTGAAAATTATATCTCTAGGATCCCCAAAGTGATCTTAGGAGGGGTAGGTATCTGAACAATCTACTGTGTCCTAGCTACATTGCCCCTATGCAAGAACATGATACTTGGATGCCACCAAGACTATTTTGCCTTATTTATATGCAATAATTGTAATGTGTGTGAACCTGGCAAGAATAAGTTAAAGGTTTTAAGTTATAACACCTCTAAAGAGTGTAAGATAAGACATTTTATCAATTGCAATACCTGATTTTACATGTATGTCACTGGTTGTGATGGTACCTTAATATATGTGAGGAGCACGCACCAGACATTAAAATCTTCGATCCTGAAACATTCTAGGGCATTACGAAATGGTGATAATAAATATCCTATGACACAGCATTATAATGAAAAACATCAGAAAAATCCAAAAATGTGGTCCCATGTGATTGATTACATACCAATGAATATACAGGATGGTGATAGGGAATTACTTCTGAGACAAACCGAGGTAAAATGCATCTGATGTTTGAGGGCCTTGAATTGGGCCACAACACAAATTCTGAATTTCATCATTTATTCTGAATATTGGTAGGGGTATTATCGAATTATGTGGTGTAAGAGTTAGGCTACGGATTGATGAATTTTGCCCCAATGCACATTCATTTGTATTGGCACTCTGTATTGAAAATAATGATACAAACATTAAATCTGTCTGATGTTAACTGATATGTGCTTCAGTGGTTATCTGATATTGTTTGTTGAAGGGCAATGCTGGAATGGGGACTTGCCATCATTAAAAGGGTGGTTCTTACAAGTTTGAAAATGATATGATACATTGACTGGAGATTTTACCACAATAGAATGGAGGATTGTGTCCATGGATAACATTATTGAATAAAAACATGTGATATAATTATTTGATCAAAGGTCAGATTAAGGGAATTTGAATAAATGTTGATACGTGATGACTTAGGTTTGCTATTGACAGATAGTGGCCATGGAATAGTATTGTTCAATATTTTACAATGGTGGAATGGGGACTTGGTATTGCCAATACAGTGGTTCTCTAGTTTACAAAAACATTTGCTACACTGTTCGTTTTGTGTGTGACAAGAGGATAGTCTTTGGAAACCACGAATAACACTACTGACTAATAAGTGTGAGTTTAAATGTAAATTTCTTTCCCCATTATACAATGGCACTTATGGAAGCATATTGTTTGTTATGCTAAAATACAAAAATGTTGGATGCACTGTTTGAT
Source organism: Pleurodeles waltl (assembly GCF_031143425.1). Taxonomy (NCBI): domain Eukaryota; kingdom Metazoa; phylum Chordata; class Amphibia; order Caudata; family Salamandridae; genus Pleurodeles; species Pleurodeles waltl. The sequence goes on from NC_090439.1 coordinate 310,006,317, forward strand.
TTGTATCTACTAAATAGATAGTGACTGATGACAACAAATAACACTATTTAATAATATGTTTTAAGAGTGTTTTTGATTTATGAGTGGATCGCTTGGAGTGGATAATCGTTCAAGTGTGAACCTCTTTCCCCACTACAAGATGACGCTCCTGGAGGCATATAGTTTGTTATGCTGAAAGACTGTAAGGGGACCTGTCATCACTAGTATGACTTTTGAAAGTTTTTTTGATGACAGGATACGTCTTTTGGCAATTTAACAATTAAAAAATATGCTGGACAATGTTAAAGGAGATGCGTAATGTGTAAGATGATTGTTCATGAAGGATCAAGCAATTGGGAATTGGAATAATTGTTAAAACATAATCCCTTATGTTTCTATACAAAGATGGAGGTTATGGAACTGCATAATTTATTAAGTTACAATACTGGAATGGATTTGTCAATATTTATAAAAAAGTATAATACACTGTTCGATTTGTATATACTAAGACAACACTGACTGCAACAAATAATATTAAGGTGTAAATAATACTTAAAAAAACATCAGCACATATTCTGATTTGTATATACTAATATGATACTGATTGGTACCAGTAAAATACATTAGAGAGTAATAATATTTAGGATTTCTTTTGATTTACAATTAGATCACCTGGAGTCTAGGAGTTGATTGAGATTGAGGTGTGCCCCTTTCTCCCCCTTATAATATGGGGCCTATGTAGTTGTCTAGTTTGTTATGTTGAATTGCTGGAATGGAGACTTTTCATTATAGGTTTGGCGGTCCTTTTGTTTTTTGAAAACATATGAGACATTTTTTGGTTCTTTATAGTAATGAGCTTGTGACTGGGGATGATGGTTCACATTTTTGAATAATAGTTTGTAATGGTGTTTTTAACTATATAATTGGGAAGATTGGGTAGCTATAGAAATGTGGTTCTTTTTCCCTATTCTAAAAGGCAACCATGTTAGGATTGTAACCTCTAGTTAATTTGAACTATTGTTTTGCTCTCACTTAGACTAAGAGGACATGATGCCAAATGAATGCAACACTCTTAATCTAATTAATGAATTTATTAAGGCACTTCCCAAATATCAAATAAAAGTAACACAAATATATGAGAATACACATATAACTCAAATGCAGCAAAACATGTGTGTATACAAAGATGAACAAATATATCAAGCACTCAAGATTTGAGAAAAATGTGCAATATACAGTATCAACAGAACATGTAGGCATCAGCTAAATAATTAAGATTTAAAATGCATCACCATGGGTGTAAGCCCCATCATCCTTGTCAGCCAGACTGGAGGAACCCTTTGATCAGCCAAAGGCCGGAGACCCACCAAATGGAATCAAGAGATCCTGGGCAACAGGCCCGCTCCACAGATGAGTTCCTGTCTCAGCACCAAGTCTTCCTGTCTTTTATACCTTAAACAAGCTAGGAGAGCATTGTAGAACCTCCTCCCTTCTGTTATGAAAATGAACACTGGCTGTACTTCGTCTGTGTCGCAAAAAAATACAAAAAGAGCTGGCCACACTCCCAATGCTTGTTTTGAGGCAGAAATATATATTTCTCTGCTAAGACATTCTCAGCCTTGTGAACTCGTATCTAGTTCGCATCCCACATGATATGTTCCAGCACAGTGAAAAAAAAAACATGTTTTGTACTTGCTCTGCCCTGCACTTGCAGCAGGGCACAAAATGGAATCACTTGCACAAAATAGATTCAAAGGTCAAACATGGAGTCAGTGGTTAAATACACATAGCATTACAGCGATGAAACCACACAGGTTTTTCATAAAGTGAGGAGGTAAGAAAGTGTATAAAGAGGATACTTTGTGACAGAGATAACTTTTGCTAGTAGCAAATTGAAATGCCTGTTACAACGTGGGTCACTGATCCTGGTATGTGCTCCATATCATTGGTTTTTGTGATTGCCAATTGTTATTTATTTCTCTGGGTTGAATTAACACTGTCTTCATAAACAGAAGGTTTTTTTGTATTTTATAACTCAGGATGAGAATGTGGGATGGGATGTTGATAGTACCTGAGTTTAGTAGTGTTGATATTTAGTTTTGATGCAGGATTATGTTCTTTTATGATGGTGTCATAGTTGGACCCTCGCTCCTTAGCGAGACTGCTGGTTTAGGGGTGCCAGCACTTTTGTTTGTAGGCAACTAGGCCAATCCTACAACAAGCTGCAACTGTTGGCTCAACCCTCCAGGCTCACAAGCAGTACCTCACACAAACAGTAAAAAGTGATTTCTGGTACTTTTACACATGGACTCTAGAATGCGACATCTCAGGACAGTCATGGTGGAAGGGAAATTTCCCTTTTCACACATTAGAAACACATCTCAGTCACACTCAGGCAATGAAGGATATGCAGGAGAGTTTTCATTATATTTATTGAAATAACTGCAACCCACAGTAAAATTCATGAGCTGCAATGATTAGGATAATAAACAGTGCAAGAATCATAATTGTGAAGATGAGAGTCATGAATACAAAGAACCCCACCATCTTGCAATAAAGATGAGATGTAAAAAAAAACTAAAACCTTAGCATGGAGAACTAATCTATAACCTAATGAGAGCTAGGTGTGATAAACCTAATCTGCCAGTACCATCTCCATCAGAAGTGCCCCGCAAACCTCGTTACCTTGGAATGAGGTCTCTAGATCATACTCCTTGGGGACATGAAGGCTGGGTCTGCATCAAAGCGACGTGTAGCGTAGATAGCATCAATAGTATCTGGTAGGAATCCCTCTGATAACCTTGTCTCTGTGAGATGTATTTATACAGATCTTGTAGGACCCTGGCACAGGTATGTTCCCAAACAATAGATGAAAGTGCAGGCTTGTCACAGCAATTATGTAAACAATTCCCTCAAAAGTACATTATGGCCCTCATTACAACTTTGGCGGGCGGCGGAGGCCGCCCGCCAAAGTTGCACGTCGTGAATACCGCACCGCGGTCGGAAGACCGCGGCGGGTATTCAGAGTTTTCCCCTGGGCTGGTGGGCGGCCGCCGAAAGGCCGCCCGCCAGCCCAGGGGAAAACGACCTTCCCACCATGAAGCCGGCTCGTAATCGAGCCGGCGGAGTGGGAAGGTGCGACGGGTGCTACTGCACCCGTCGCGTATTTCACTGTCTGCTATGCAGACAGTGAAATACATTTTGGGGCCCTCTTACGGGGGCCCCGCGACTCCCCCTCCCGCCATCCGGTTCCCGGTGGGAGAACCGCCAGGAACTGGATGGCGGGAGGGGGAGTCGGAATCCCCAAGCCGGCGCAGCAAGCTGCGCCGGCTTGGAGGATTCCTTGGGGGCAGCGGGAAACCGGCGGGAGACCGCCGGTTTCCCTTCTCTGACCGCGGCTAAGCCGCCGCGGTCAGAATGCCCCGCGGGGCACCGCCGGCCTGTCGGCGGTGCTCCCGCGTGCCGCGGCCCTGGCGGTTCTATACCGCCAGGGTCGTAATGAGGGCCTATGTTCCTATCACACATAAGTGGGAAAGGGACATGATGTGAATACCTATGTACATCACTTGACTTTGATGCTGATAGTGACGCCTTCACGGAGTGTGTGAGATAACATAAAATCAAAATATTTCTCCAACTATAAACATGGCAGCCATTTTAAAAGAAATAATAAAATAAATTGGCTAAAACAGAGCAAACTAAGTAGGTAAAAAGTCATTCAGTTACGGGGGGCACAGGCTGGCAAGCCAAAAGGCTAAGCTAAACTCCTGAGTCCCATTAAAACTAAATAGGATGCACTACACCCTCCCCAATGCCAGAACAAGGATGACACCATAAAGATGACGCCATAGAAGGTGTATGAGTCCAAGCTAAAATGCTCAGAACTAAAAACATGTTAAAATCTAATTAAAACTAGCAAAAAACATGCAAAGAAATCAAATGTCTACCATGACAAGCACAGCAGGCCAAAGTTAATTTGATCATTAAGGCAATTTGGCATAACTTTTAAACCCCTGGAATAAAGCCAATGGTCAAATCAATTTACGGTAGTTGTGATCTTGAAGAATACCTCCAAAGTCATCAAAAGGAAGTGCATCCAGGAATGACTTCACATCATCAGATTGATGACAGTGTGCAGAAGCCTCAAGCGCTGGATCACCCGCAAAGGCAGCAACATCCAAAGTGCCTGAAGGAGCCAAATAGTTCAACAAGTGTGGCTCATAGGTGGCCTCGTGAATGAATCTCAGTCTCATGGGGCACGACCATGAATTAACCCTCATCGGGAGCATCAGGAGTTCCTTTCCACAGGAGGCACTGGTGGAACAGCAAGACACACTGGTGGTAGACACTCAAACAGGCGCCAGGTGCAATGAAATACAGTTTGCACGCGCCACAGAACTTGTCGGAATGACAGTGACCAATCATGCTCCAATTCCTCCAGCAACAAAGCACCAAAAAACTGTGTCATGTGATCACGGCATAGCTGGACTGGTTGTCGTAGCTCCTTCATCCCGCTGACAAGGCACAACCACTGTGTATTAGGAACAGCAGCAACAGTATTCTGCCAATCAGCACCAAAATCACCGAAGCCGCCAAACACACTCGAAAAGTGAATGAATAGCTGATGGAATGACTCCGAAGACAGTCTGGAAGATGGAAACAAAACCAGACCCATCAGCCTTAAAGAAGTGCACAATCCCCGTAGTGCTTGAAATGTTGACTATTCTTGAAACCAGCTCTCCAAAGTACTTGGGGAAGTTGGTATTAAATACGAATTGTATCTCGGCTGATGATCTTCCTATCTGGAGAGCATACGTCTCTCTGACTAATGTCAGCACCACTTGTTTTTGGATCGGTAGCACCTTCAGTCCGCTTAGTTTGTCATAATGTACATTAGTAGTATCAATTTGAGGCCACAATTCTGCTACTCTTAGCTCTTGTGTGTTGGAGAATAAAACATGTCCACAACAAGTTGCAATTTTAGAGACGGAAATTGTGAAGGCAATTCCAGGTCTCATTCCACAACAGCTCACTTTGTTCAGGATCACATAACTTCCATTCAAAAGTATTTGAAATACCGGACGAATTAAAGGAATGGGAGTACCGTTCAGAAAACAGGCCAGGTTTGCGACCCCCGCATTGCAAAGGCCATGAGGGGACACCTGTTTGCAAATCATTGAATGACTAACAGTAGTCTTGCTTTCACGTCTGCTCAAAATGAACTCTGTCTCGACGTTCAGACATTTGAACTCGAAAGGCTACACCCACTCTTCTTTAACATAGCTATCTCATAACCGATTGTATCTACAACCAGCGAGATATTTCAAGCGTTTCGTGAAACAAAAGGTGGAAATTGGCAGATATATAGTGCCTTGTACGAGCCATACTGTTAAAGGACTTTCTGTTAATGTGAAAAGCAGCTTTTCTAACCTTTCTTTATTAAGCATGTTGTAACTTGCTTCCTTTTTAGCCATTGTCTGTTGTTCCCTGGATAAATTAAAAGCAGCAAACAAGTCACAACTATTTATATATTTCCATTGGACGCGGCCATTTTTGAGAATCTGTAACGTCCAACCGAACTTCCTGATGGAGCACAGCTGACTTTGCCCATGTTGTAGAAGAGACATATCATTCTGAATGATATCAATTGCCGAAGACACTATGGCACTCATTACAACATTGGCGGTAAATGCCGCTTACTGCCGTGCTGACGGCCTCCAATATACCGTGACCGCGGCGGTATACCGCTATGGGTATTATGACCCACACGGAGAAATCCGCCACGATACGGACACCCACACAAGTCCGCCAGACCAAAGGTCATTGATGAACTGGCGGTACCAAAACCCACACCGTTACGCCAATAGAAATACGCCTACAGCATCATGACCCATGAATCACCGCGGCGGTCTTTCAACCACGGTAAACCATTGGTGGTAAGCACCGCTGCACTCAAAATACACACACACTAACAAAACTTCACCATATTGGATAATTCAAACTACACACACCTGACACACATACACACACCACACCCACAGACCCAATCCAATATAAAACACACACACGTTAACAACAACCCCTTACAAAAGAAAAAAAATATTGCCAACTGAGAGAGAGACAAGCCAGGAGCACCCACTGAATCTGAGCCACATAACACCATCACCCATACTCCATCCATGCACCTTATAGCACACACCCCAACACATCACCCCACGCACCCTCACACATACCACTCACAGTACACCCATTGCACCACAAAGACACCCCAGGTTCTCAGAGGAGGAGCTAAGGGTGATGGTGGAGGAAATCATCCGGGTAGAGCCACAGCTATTCGGATCACAGGTGCAGCAGACGTCCATTGCTAGGAAGATGGAGCTATGGCGGAGGATCGTGGACAGGGTCAACGCCGTGGGACAGCACCCAAGAACAAGGGGTGACATCAGGAAGAGGTGAAACGACCTACGGGGAAAGGTGCATTCCGTGGTTATAAGACACCAGGTAGGACTCTGGTAAGTCAAATCTTTACTACTCCCCCACTACCCTGCATGCCATCACAAACTCCTACCCCTACCCTCACCCCCATCACTCCACCACCTCACATATACCCGACCATCACAACCCACCCATTCGAATACCAAGCCCTGCATGCAACACCAATGCATGGACCCCCATCACAGACCTGCATAGACACCCATCACCACAGCATGCACACTAGTGACAATCACTTAGCCAAACCAAGCACAACTCACACAAGACAAAGCTACCTTGCTAATAACAACCATAGAGGGAAATATATTCATGCACAAGATGGCACACACAGACACAATAACACTGCATTTACATCCCCCACAGGACCCCCACTCAACGTCACTGGAGATGAGGTGCCAGCCACATCCAGTCCCCCCACAGGAGAGGGCCACAGTGATAACAGCAGCTCTGCACCCCTGGATCACGAACCAAACCACCACATAGCCTCCCCCCTCAGGAAACACCAGCACAGCACCCACCCAGTGGGCTTATCCCTCGGTCCCCAGAACATGTCAATCAGCAGTGTATCCACCACTACAGGGACCCCAGGCAATCCCACAAACACAGGACGATCAGGGACCTGGGGTCAGTGGCAGTGGCAGTGGGCACACGGTTCAGGGGACAGAGGCACAGGAGAACAGGGAAGCTGGGAGGACTGCTGTATGACAGGGGGATGACAGGCCCAGGGAACCCACTCTCCACGAGGCACTTGCAGGGATCCTGGGGGCATACCACCATTCCCAGGAGATCATGGGCCAGATACTGTACAAGTTGCAGGAGACCCAGCGGCTGCAGGAGGGACAGTACCTTGGGATCAGGGAGGACCTGAAAGACATCCATACCACCCTGGTCATCATCGCAGGGGTGCTTGCAGACTTGACCAACACCATGAGGGAGGAAGTGGCACACCAACGGGCCCCTGACACTAGCCATACTGATGAACAGCCCTCCACCTCCACCGGTGCTAGTGGACAGGAGGCCCCGCCACAGGACCAACAGGCTACCAGCTCCACACCCCCTGCAGAAGGAGAACCACCCGCAAACGGTCCCCGTGACGCAGGCAGAAGCCAGAGAACATTGCTAAGACACCCACCAGGAAATAAGACTCTCCTGATTGGCACCCTTGCGTCCCACTCTGTCACCTTGTCCACCTTGAACTGCCATTGCTCCCCTTCCTATGCCCCCTTGGAGAATGCACCTGTGATACAAATAGACTGGACTCTACCCTGGACTTTCCTCCATCAGCAACCCAGCCCATTGAAATACCCCCTCTACTTATTAGCACATAAATAAACACCCTTTGAAAAAATTCAAGTATGGAGTCTGTGAATTATATGACAAATGTATTAGTTTCACAAACTGTAAACATTGCATTTCTAACCTACAGTAAAATTAACATAGGTATAACCTGTAGTGGGCAGTAGTACACACACAAGGAGCCAGAGTGGGACACAGAGATCTGAAAATAGAGATGACAAAGGGTACAGTAAGTGGCCATAGAAATAGGGAAATCAGGCTGCCATGTTCAATGTCAAACACAAAACTGCAATGGAAGGTGAGGTCACAGTGTCTTACTTGTGTGTCACTGGAAGTACTGTTGAATGAGTGTACTTCTGCTGTCCACATCTTCTTCCTCTGCCTCCTCTTCGTCACTGTCCACAGGCTCATCCGCTGCCACATGACCATCTCCAGCCTCATCCTCCTGCAGAAAAGGCACCTGGGTGGTCATTACAACCCAGGCGATCGGAGTTAAAACGGCGGTAAAAAAATTGCAATTACGACCGTGGCGGAAACCGCCAACAAAGACAGCCACTTTAACACTCCAACCGCCACGGCGGTACAAACAAACAGCGCGGCGGTCACCGCCAACAGACAGGCGGGAGACAAAGTACAGCCCACACTATTATGACAGGCCAATCCGTCACCTTTTCCGGGGTGGATTCACCGCTGATAAAAACACGGTGGAAACAGGAATCCCGAAGGAAAAACACTCACCTCTACACACCCCACGAGGAACGAGGACGCCATGGATCCGGAACTCCAAATTCTCCCTGCAATAGTCTTCCTGCTCCTCTACCAGGAGCACGAACGCCGGCGGTGAAGACCACGGTGAGTACTGCACCTACGACACCGGGGAGGGGGGAGGGAAAAAACAGGGACACACATACGCAACAACCCCACCCCTACCCTCACCCACTACAACACACACACTAATGCAAATCAATACATCACAGTTACACCCCCCCAAACCCCTGGAAGAATGCAAAGACAATAGAAAATGAGCGTAACCATTGTAATATATTAAAAGCAAGTAGGCAGAAGTATATTTATACACCATGCACAAAATATATACCAAGCATTGTAGTCCAGGTAGTGCTCTAAGAAAGTCCGTGGAACACTGGGACCACACGATATGGGCGAGGCCCACACAAGATCACCGACCATGATGGAGAGAACACCGCAGGGGCATCAGAGAGCAACTAAACAGGCACCTCAGGGGGAGGGAAAGGGGGGGCACCTCAGCCGCTTGAGTGCACGACACCAAATCCACGAGGGGGCCACTTGCCCACTGTTCCATCCTGGGGAGTGCAAAGCCACAGTCTCTCAAGTCTCTACAGTGGGTGGGTTGCCCACTGTTCAATCCTGGGGAGTGCAAAGCCACAGTCTCTCAAGTCTGTACAGTGGGTGGGTTGCCCACTGCCATATCCTGGGGAGTGCAAAGCCACAGTCTCTTAAGTGGATAACAGCCTCCACTGGTTCTGGAGGGGGCATGGTGCCCAGAGTGCTTCATCCTGCTAAGGACAGAGGTAGTGGATGACAGTCTCCACTGGTTCTGGAGGGGGCCTTGTGCCCAGAGTACTTCATCCTGCTAGGGACAGAGGTAGTGGATGACAGTCACCACTGGTTCTGGAGGGGGCATGGTGCCCAGAGTGCTTCATCATGCTAAAGACAGAGGTAGTGGATGACAGTCTCCACTGGTTCTGGAGTGGGCATGGTGCCCAGAGTGCTTCATCCTGCTAAGGACAGAGGTAGTGGATGACAGTCTCCACTGGTTCTGGAGGGGGCATGGTGCCCAGAGTGCTTCATTCTGCCCGTGACGGACTCAGTAGCGTCAGTGCCCTTGGCGCTCATGGGCCAGCATTGCTTGAGACAGCGGTGCCCTGTTCAGCGGTGTTTGAGATGGCGGTGCCCTGTTCAGCGGTGCTTGAGACGGCAGTGCCCTGTGCAGCGGTGCTTAGATGGCAGTGCCCTGTTCAGCGGTGCTTGAGACGGCGGTGCCCTGTTCACCAGTGCTTGAGATGGCGGTGCCCTGTTCAGCGGTGCTTGAGACGGCGGGGGCCTGTTCAGCGGTGCTTGAGATGGCGGTGTCCTGTGCAGCAGTGCTTGAGACGGCGGTGCTCTGTTCAGGGGTGCTTGAGATGGCGGTGCCCTATGCAGCAGTGCTTGAGACGGCGGTGCCCTGTTCAGCGGTGCTTGAGATGGCGGTGACCTGTGCAGCTGTGCTTGAGACGGCGGTGCCCTGTGCAGCGGTGCTTGAGATGGCGGTGCCCTGTGCAGAAGTGCTTGAGACGGCGGTGCCCTGTTCAGCGGTGTGTGAAATGGCAGTGCCCTGTGCAGCAATGCTTGAGATGGCGGTGCCCTGTTCAGCGGTGCTTGAGGCGGCGGTCTCCATTGCAGGGACTCCGCTGCTGGTGGTCCTTTGTGGCCCAGCGGGGCTTTTGCAGGCGGTCCTTCAGGGCCCAGCGGGGCTTTTGCTGGCGGTCCTTCATGTCCCAGCGGGGCTTGTGCTGGTGGTCCTTCATGGCCCAGTGGGGCTTTTTCTGGCGGTCCTTCATGGCCCAGCGGGGTTTTTGCTGGTGGTCCTTCATGGCCCAGCGGGGCTTGTGCTGGCGGTCCTTCATGGCCCAGCGGGGCTTGTGCTGGCAGTCCTTCATGGCGCAGCGGGACTTGTGCTGGCGGTGGCCTCCTGTGCAGGTAAGCTGGTGCTGGCGGGCCCCTCCTGGGCAGCTGGGCTTGTGCTGGCGGGCCTGTCCTGGGCAGCTGGGCTTGTGCCGGCGGGCCTGTCCTGGGCAGCTGGGCTTGTGCTGGCGGTCCTGTCCTGGGCAGCTGGGCTTGTGCTGGCTGTCCTGTCCTGGGCAGCTGGGCTTGTGCTGGCGGTCCTGTCCTGGACAGCTGGGCTTGTGCTGGCGGTCCTGTCCTGGGCAGCTGGGCTTGTGCTGGTGGGCCTGTCCTGGGCAGCTGGGCTTGCGCTTGCGGTCCTGTCCTGGGCAGCTGGGCTTGTGCTGGAGGTGGCCTCTTGGGCAGCGGGGATGATGGCGGTCTTCTCCGCCGTGCTGCTCTTCCCAGACTTGCCGGATTTCTTGTGGCCCTTCCCCACCTTGGAAGGTGTCACAGCTGACTCCACACTCCCACCGGGACCCCTGGGAGCGGCTTTGGTGGCTGGTGGCTTCCCCCTCCACCGCCTGGCACTGGCCAACTTCTGATGCTTCACAGGTGGGGGACTGTCTGTGCTGAGCTACGTGCCACACTGGCTGTCCTGCTGGCCGGTGCACTCCAGATTCCGGTAACTACAGGCACCACTGGTCCCGGAGATGTTGTGGCTGAGGTGCTAGTTCGGGACCTATGAGACGGACGAGGTGGGGGAGGTGTGGGAAACAGGTCAAGGTTGGACAGGAAAAGTTTTTTGGACACACTGGGATGGGTAGCTGGAGGGGGTTTGGGAGTGGAGGAAGAGGTGGTGGTTGTAGGAGGTGTATGTTTGGTGACTTTGGGTGAAGGTGCATGCGCTGGAGGCTGTCGTGAGGTGGATGGCTGTTGGGTGGGTGTGTGCCTGCGTTTGTGTATCTTGGGAGGGGGCGTCACAGACACACTGGGAGAGAACACAGGGGACGTGTGAATGGTAGTGGGGGTGGTGACTGCACGTGAGCGGGGTGTGGTGGTGGGTGTGCTGGAGAGGGACGCAGTGGCTGTAGAGGTAGTGCATGCAGGTGTGAGTGTGGACGAGACTGGGAGGGAGGAGGGAGACGCAGAGGAGGGGGACACAGTGGAGGCAGTGGATGTTGGTGTGTCTGCATGTGTGTGATGCTTGCATGAGTGCCTGTGGGATGTGTGGTGCTTATGTTTGCCTGAGCTTCCCTTGTGTGTTGACGTGTGTGCATGCTGGTCTGTAGGTGTGCTTGGGATAGATGAGGTACAGGGGATTGGGTCGGGGTGGAGGAAGATGGAGGGGGGAGGCTAGACAGAGGGACCATGGCTTCCATCAGTGCTGAGGCCAGAGTCTGAAAAGCTTACTGAAGGGCCGCCTGACCAGAATGAATGCCCTCCAGGAATGCATTTGTTTGTTGCAACTGCCTTTCTACACCCTGTATGGCATTCAAAATGGTAGACTGCCCAACAGTGAGGGACCTGAGGAGGTCAATGGCCTCCTCACTGAGGGCAGCAGGGGTGACTGGGGCAGGGCCCGAGGTGCCTGGGGCGAAGGTGATGCCCACCCTCCCGGGTGAGCGGGCAAGGGGCGAAGGCTGAGGGGCTGCTGGGAGGGCGGTGCTAGAAGGGGGGGTGGCGGCTGTACCTGTAGATGGGGGTGGCACAGATGTTGCCGCCACCACAAGGGAGCTCCCATCGGAGGACGAGTCTGTGTCACTGGTGTCAGCTCCTGTCCCTGCTGTGGAGCTCCCCTCGCCCTCCGTCCCACTGGTGAAGCCCGATTCCGTAGTGTGGCCCTCCATGGCCATGTGGGATGCAGCCCTCTGGTGCTCCGGTGCAACTGCTCCTCCGCCTGATGATGCTAATGCACACAAGAACAGGGAGACCACAAAACGGGGGGGGACGACAGAAGAAAGACGTGTTGAGTGCATGCATTACCGCTACCGTTGGTGGACACGACAGACACAGAAGCCCCCTGCACTACGGCACGCTCTTGGGCTCCACTGTTCAATTCCTGGAAATGGCCTACAAGGCTATGGACGACATCTGCACACATAGATGACACAGGGGCATGACTAGGTGTAGTTGTCACTCTACAGAGGTGGGGTGGGGTGCCACATGGCCTGCCTTACGGAAAGGCCTTGCCTACGGAACTCGCCCTGGCCTAGGGAAACCCAAAGCCCACCTCCCCCACCCAGACACCTCCACTGCGCGCAAAGTCAGCAGAATGAGAGTGTACTCACCCCCTTGTGGCTGCTGTGATGCCCTCAAGCGCCCATCCAACTCCGGGTAGGCCACCACCAGGATCCTGAACATCAGGGGGGTCAGGGTGCGACGGGCACCCCTCCCACATTGGGAGGCCATCCCCAGCTGAGCCTCCGCTGTCTTCTTGCTCCAGCGGCGAATGTCCTCATTACAACATGCTCCCTGTGTACTTACCTGTTTGACTGGAGGACCGTAGAGTAGTGTGTACTGGGGGAGGACCCCATCCACAAGTTTCTCCAACTCCTCCGATGTGAAGGTAGGGGCCCTTTCCCCACACACTCGAGCCATTGTCTCTTCCAGAGCGAGGTCTCAGCAGCACTTGCAGTGTAGGTCCTCTCCTGTCGAAGATCAGGTATCGAGTGATTGAACAGATAGAAAATGGCGGTCACATCTGCGGCGGTGCGTACCGTCACCACCGGCGTACATCGTCATTGGCTCCTGGGACCCATAGGGTCCAATGTTAACCAATGCAGCATTACGCCGCGGTCTTCGACCGCCTACCGCGATGGTGTACAGCGCCAACGCAGTTACCTCACATCCCATTGTCCCACTTTAGAGGTCAGGCAGTCGCCATTTCAGGGGCCCACATGGCTTCATTTTCAACTGCGTCACACATACCTAGGCCTAGACTCAACACACATACAGGCCACCTTTTGTGTCCGAATGGTGTTCTGTGTAAACTGTGGGTACGTACCTCTGAGTTGTTTGACTCTGTGCTCGCTGTTGTCCTTCATAGGCACCGTCTGCTGGGACATGTGAGGAGATGGCGGCATCCTCCGGTGTACCGACCGTTGTTGGACCTGTCGACAATGGATGAGCGACATGTGATTATCACATACAGGCTTGACCGTGCCACAATCCAGGAACTGTGTATCCAGTTGGAGCCAGACCTGATGTCAGCAATCCGCCATCCCACAGGAATCCCCCCTCAAGTGCAGGTGCTGTCAGTGCTCCATTTCCTTGCAAGTGGGTCTTTTCAAACAACAGTGGCCATAGCATCAGGGATGTCCCAGCCTATGTTTTCCAACGTATTGTCCAGAGTGTTGTCTGCCCTTCTGAAACACATGCGGAGCTACATCGTTTTTCCTCAGATGGAGGATTTGCCTACAGTGAAAGGTAATTTCTATGCCCTGCGACACATCCCCAACATCATAGGTGCCATTGATGGGACCCATTTGGCTTTGGTCCCCCCCACAGGAGTGAACAGGTGTACAGAAACCGGAAGAGTTATCATTCAATGAATGTACAGATGGTATGTTTGGCAGACCAGTGCATCTCCCATGTGAATGCCATGTTCCCTGGCTCAGTGCATGATGCCTACATCCTGCGGAATAGCAGCATCCCTTATGTGATGGGTCAACTCAAGAGGCACAGTGTGTGGCTATTAAGTGAGCACCTGGAAGCAAAACAGTGGGAATGGTTGTCTGGGATTGGGGATATCCCTCCAGGTTAGTGCGTGTCTAACAGTTGTCCCTCGCCATTTGCAGGTGACTCTGGTTACCCCAACCTGTCATGGCTACTGACCCCAGTGAGGAATCCCAGGACAAGGGCAGAGGAACGCTACAATGAGGCCCATGGATGAACTAGGAGGGTGATCGAGCGGACCTTCGGCCTCCTGAAGGCCAGGTTCCGGTGCCTCCATATGACAGGTGGATCCCTATTCTACTCACCAAAGAAGGTGTGCCAGATCATCGTGGCCTGCTATATGCTTCACAACTTGGCTTTGCGACGACAGGTGCCTTTTCTGCCAGAGGATGGTCCAGATGGCGGTGTTGTGGCAGCTGTGGAACCTGTGGACAGTGAAGACGAGGAAGCAGAGGAAGAAGACATGAACAACAGGGACTCAGCGATCCAGCAATATTTCCAGTGAGACACAGGTAGGAGTACAGACCTGCCTACTTCATGTACTTTCACACTACTACCTCTCTACTGTCTGTCATTTTCACCCAGTGTATGGTCACTGAGTTGTCCCTTTCCCTTACGATTTCACAGATGTCGGTCCCACTGTGTGACATCTGCTTAGATTCCTCATGGACTAGAGCTGTGTGACATAGGTATGTTGACATTACAATTGAAAGAGCATTTTGTCACTGTAATTGCTAATACACTATTTCGAAAGCACAGATAGACTCCAGATTGTTTTGTGCTATAAGTGTGTTTATTTAAGTGCTCAATATTGGAGGGGGTAGTAAAATGGTGAGGGGTGATGGCGGAGGAATGTCCATGGCAGAGTCCAGTCTATTAGTCTCACAGGTGCATTGCCCATATGGGCATAGGAAGTGGAGCTGGGGCAGTTTAAGTATGGACAGGGTGACAAAGTGGGACAGTAGGATGACAATCAGGGTGGTCAAATTTCTTGGCAGGGTCTTGGCATCGAGCTCTGTCTTGTTCCTGGATCTCAAGGACCGTTTGTGGGGTGGTTCTCCCTCTGCAGGTGGTGGGGTGCTGGTGTGGTGGTCCTGTCCACTAGCGCAGGCGGAGGTGGTGGGCAGTTCATCATCCATGCTAGTGTCAGGGGCCCCTTGTAGTGCCACAGTGTCCCTCCTGGTGTTGACAAGTTCCTTCAGCACCCCTACGATGGTGCCCAGGGTGGAGCTGATGGTTCTGAGTTCCTCACTGAGCCCATATACTGTTCCTCCTGCAGGCGCTGGGTCTCCTGAAACTTGGCCAGTACCGTTGCCATCATCTTCTGGGAGTGGTGGTAGGCTCCCATGATGGAGGAGAGGGCCTCGTGGAGAGTCGGTTCCCTTGGCCTGTCCGCCCCCTGTCGCACAGCAGTCCTCCCAGTTCCCCTATGTTCCTGGGCCTCCGTCCCCTGGACCGTGTGCCCACTACCACTTCCCCCAGGTCCCTGTTGTTGTTGGGGTGGTGGGTTAGCCTGGGTTCCCTGTAGTGGTGGACACACTGCTGATTGACGTGTCCTGGGGACGGAGGTATGGGCCCGCTGGGTGGGTGCTGTGCTGGTGTTTCCAGAGGGGGGAAGGTCTGTGGTGGCCTGTGACTGGGTGAGGGGAACCGACTGTCCAGAGGTCCCCGATGGGCCGGGCTGATCATCTAGCTCCAGTTGGACAGAGCTGCTGCCATCACTGTGGGCCTCTTCTGTTGGTGGTGTGGACATGTGTGGACCCTCCTGTCCGGTGATGTTGGGTAGGGGTCCTGCAGGGGTATAAAAGGATGGTTATTACATCTGTGTGTGCCATGGTGTGCAATGGGTGGGTGACCGTGTACCCCAGTGCTTGCATTCATGTGTGGGACCTTGTGTGATGATGGTTTAGGGGGGTGTATGGGTATGTGCAGTGGGCATGCTTTAATGATGGGTGTCCATGCTTTGTTGTTGCATGCAGGGCTTGGTGTTGGGATGGGTGGTTTGTGATGTTGGGACATATGTGAGGAGTTGGAGTGCTGGGGGTGCGGGTAAGAGTGGGGATATGTGATAGCATGCAGGTAGGGTGGGGGATATAATAATTAAGATTTGTCTTACCAGAGTCCATTCCTCCATCTACTCCTGCGAGGCCCTCAGGATGCAGAATCACCAAGAACTGCTCCTGCCATGTTGCTAGTTGTGGGGGAGGAGGTGGGGGTCTGCCGCCAGTCCGCTGAACCGCCAGGTGGTGTCTTGAGACCACGGAACGCACCTTCCCCCGTAGGTCGTTCCACCTCTTCCTGATGTCCTCACGATTTCTTGGGTGCTGTCCCACTGCGTTGACCCTGTCCACTATTCTTCGCCATAGCTCCATCTTCCTTGCAAATGAGGTGTGCTGCACCTGTGTTCCGAATAGCTGTGGCTCTACCCGGACGATTTCCTCCACCATGACCCTGAGCTCCTCCTCCAAGAACCTGGGGTGTCTATGCCGTGCCATGGGGTGGTGTAGGTGATGTGTGGGGTGGAGTGTGTGGTGATAAGTGTGCTGATATGTAGTGGTGTGTTGTGTGAGGTGCATGGAAGTTCTGTGGGTGATGGTGTTGTGTGCCTGTGGATGCTTGGTAGTAGTTTGTAGTGTCTCTCTCTGGCCTTCTTTCGGAATTTTGGTGGTAGGGGTTTGTGGGTGATGTGGGTGTGTGTTTTATATAGTAATGGGTGTGTGGGAGTGGTGTGTGTATGTGTATCAGGTGTGTGTATTTCGAATTGTCAAATGTGGCTGTGTTTTGTAAGAGTGTGTGTATTTTGGATTCGTGTGTCGTGATAGTGTGGGCGTATTTCTGTTGGCGTGATGGTGGATGTTTTGTTTTCGCCAGTTTATCACTGACCTTTGGTGTGGCGGACTTGTGTGGGTGTCTGAATTTTGGCGGATTCCGAAATGTGGGTCATAATAGCTGTGGTGGAATTTTGCGGCCGCGGCGGTGTGTTGGCAGTCTTCTGCACGGCGGTAAGTGGCTTTTAACGCCAATGTTGTAATGAGGGCCCTGGTGTCTGAAGGCCAGGTTGTGCAACATGGAACATGCAACAATGATCTGGCACACCTTCTTGGGTGAGTAGTACAGGGATCCACCTGTCAGATGGAGGCACCGGAATCTGGCCTTCAGGAGGCCAAAGGTTCTCTCAATGATCCTCCTTGTTCGCCCATGTGCCTCATTGTAAGTTCCTCTGCCCTTGTCCTGGCATTCCTCACTAGGGTCAGTAGCCATGAGAGGTTGGGGTAACCAGAGTCACCTGTAAATATCGAGGGATAGCTGTTGGCCAGACACTCACCCTTAGGGCCAAACCCACACTCATATACCTACATCAACTGGGTGAAGACCATTAGCTCACCTATTAGCCACACCCGGTTCCTCTGGAGTTGAGACATCACATATGGAATGCTGCTATTCCTCAATATAAAGGCATCATGCACAGAGCCAGGATACTTGGCATTACATTGGGAGATGTACTGGTCTGCCAAACACACCATCTGCACATTCAGAAACTGAAAGCTTTTTATATTCCTCCGGGGTGGGGACAAATGCAATATGTTTACCACCAATGGCACCAATGATGCTGGGGATATGTCCCATTGCATAAAAGTCAGCCTTCACAGTGGCTAAATCCTGCATGTGCATGTGTTTCAGCAAGGCAGACAATACTCTGGTCAGCACGTTGGAGAACAATGGCTGAGACATGCCTGATGCCATGGCCACTGTCGCTTGGAAGGAACCACTTGCCAGGAAATGGAGCACTGACAGGACCTGCACTAGAGGGGGGATACCTGTGGGCTGGCGGATAGCTGAAATCAGGTCTGGCTCCAATTGGGCACACAGTTCTTGGATTGTGGCCCCCTCAAGTCTGTAGGTCAGGAGAAGGTGTCCGTCCTCCATTGTTGCCAGGTCCACCAGGGGTCTGCACACGGTGCGATGTCTCCATCTCCTATTCATCCTCAGCGGTTGAACTCTAGGGTGAAAAACAATGAGCAGAGGGTCATATTCACACATTTGTTAAAATAAATATGCATTTCTTCCTTTACAGAAACAGTATGTGAACTGGAGAGTCAGTTGGTGTGCCAATGTCTGCTGTGACGCAGTTAGGTGCCATGGCCTGTGCCCCCCTGAAATGGCGGCTTCCTGACCTGTGAGGAGAGGCAAGTGGAAAAGAGGTAATTCCACTGGCGTTGTGCGCCGTTGGGGTTGGCGGTCGAAGACCGCCGCGCAACTTGGCATTGGTTATCATTGGGACCTATGGGTTCCTGGAGCCAATGGCGATGTACGCCGGTGGTGACGGTATGCACCTCCACGGATGTTACTATCATTTTCTATCTGTTCACTCACTTGCTACCTGACCTTCAACAGGAGAAGACCTACACTGCAAGTGCTGCTGTGACCTGTGTCTGGAAGCAACAATGGCTCGAGTGTCTGGTGCAAGGGCCCCCGCCTTCACTTCGGAGGAGTTGGAGAGACTGGTGGATGTGGTCCTACCCCAGTACACTTTACTCTGTGGTCCTCCAGACAAACAGGTGAGTACACTGTGAGCATGATGTGTGGGCCATGAATGTATGGCTTGCTGTGTATTTAAGCCTTGTGTGGGGCTGGAGGGGTCTGAGGGGTCCTGGGCAGAGTGCTGCATGTCTGGGGTCAATGTCTGTGCGTAAGGGGATGGGAGGAAGGGGCACAGAACACCAGCCATGGCAATTCAGCCGTCCGAGGCTGCAGGTGAAGGCCTGGAGGCTACCACCACAACTGCCAGTATCGCCACGTGCACTTCCGCCAGCACCTCCACCTGCACCGCGGCCAGCACCGCCACCTGCACCACAGCCAGCACCGCCACCTGCACTGCCGCAAGCAGCACCACTGCCAGCAGCAGCAGTCCCAGTGGGCAGCCATCCAAGGCTGCAGGTGAAGGCCTGGAGACTACCACCACAACTGCCAGCACCGCCACCTGCACCGTGGCCAGCATCGCCACCTGACCGCCGCAAGCAGCACCACTGCCAGCAGCAGCAGCCCCAGTGGGCAGCCATCCGAGGCTGGAGGTGAAGGCCTGGAGGCTACCACCACAACTGCCAGCACCTCCACCTGCAGCACAACTGACATACACTGAGCAGCCATCACTGCCGGAGAGCAGTGTTTAGTGATGACTACATGGGCTGCAGTGCGTCCTGGCCCGTGCAAATTCTGTCCTTGTGACACCCAGGTGAGAGACTGTGACCTTGCACTCCAAAAGATCTGCATCCCAGGCCGCAATGCCGCCTCCAGAACCAGTGGAAGAAGGCATCTACTCAGTCCCTCCTTGCCAGGTTGAAGCACACTGGGCACAAGGCCCCCTCCAGAACCAGTGGAAGAAGCCATCCACTCAGCACCTCCTTGCCAGGATGAAGCACACTGGGCACAAGGCCCCCTCCAGAACCAGTGGAGAAGTCATCCACTTGAGAGACTGTGGCCTTGCACTCCCCAGGAGCAAGCAGTAGGCAAACCACCCACTTGAAAGACTGTGGCTTTGCACTCCCCAGGACCCAGAAGTGGGCAAGCCACCCACTTGAGAGACTGTGGCATTGCACTTCCTAGGAGCAAGCAGTGGGCAAACCACCCGCTTGAGAGACTGTGGCTTTGCACTCTCCAGGACCCAGCAGTGGGCAAACCACCCACTTGAGAGACTGTGGCTTTGCACTCCCCAGGACTAAGCAGTGGGCAAACCACCCACCTGAGAGACTGTGGCCTTTCACTCCCCAGGACCAAGCAGTGGGCACACCACCCACTTGAGAGACTGTGGCCTTACACTCCCCAGGGCCAAGCAGTGGGCAAACCACCCACTAGAGACACTGTGGCTTTGCACTCCCCAGGACCAAGCAGTGGGCATGGAGCCCCCTCCAGGAGCAGTTGCGTTGTACCACCTTCCGGCTGAGGTGCCCCCCCCCATTACCCGTCCCCCTGAGGTGCCAGTGTGTTTTCGACCGGATGCCCCTGCAGTGTTCTCTCCGTATTGTGAGAGGAGTCAAGTGTGGTATTGGCCTATGTGTTTTGGCCCAGTGGGCCACGGACAATTTTTGAGTTGGCATTGTCCCTCCTTTTGTATATATTGTATATATTGTACATAATACTGTTTTTTCTTTATGAACATATTTCTAAGTATTACTAATATTACACTAATTTTTCTCCATTTCTTTTGTCCTTGCTTTATTCCAGAGGGTTACGGGGTGTATGTGTAATGTTGTTGCATGTGTTTGTGTGTATGGTGCTGCGGGTGAGGGTGGGGGTGGGGGTGTTGCGTGGGGGTGTCACTCTCTTTTTCCTCCCCCTCTCACCTGTGTGCTAGGTGCAGTACTCACCATGGTCGTCGTCGCCGGCGTTCATGTTCCTGGTGTATGAGAAGATACACCAGCATGGGAAACACCTGCAGCTCGGGCTCCATGGCGTCCTGGTTCTTCCTTGAGTGTCGAGAGGTGACTGATTTCCCTTAAGTGTTCTTTTTCCACCTTGCTTTTGATGGCATTGGTACTGCCCCGGAAAAGCTGGCGGATGGGCAGGTTGTAATGCAGTGGGCGGTACATTGTCTTCCACCTGACTGTTGGTGGTTACTGCCGCGGTGTTTGTTGCTATCGCCGTGGCGGTCGGAGTGTTAAAGTGGCTGTATGCGTTGGCGGTTTCCGCCGTGGTCATGATTCCATTTTTTTCACTGTTGGCGGTGTTACGACCGCTTTATCACTGACCGCCAGGGTTGTAATGAGGGCCTATGTTATTTAGGGTGTATATTCTGTTGGATAGAGTATTCATGCCATTATCGACAACAGCTAACCTTATCTATCTGCCTTAAACATGCAGCCGCTTCCATTTGCGAAAGCTTCCAAATCTCATTGTAAATAGCATACAGGAGTCATTTAGAGCAGGGCTTTCTTGGAACTAGCAAGAAATCCTGCAAGTCTATTCCCTCTGTTATGAAATTAAAATGTTCTTTAACTGCTGCTAAGGTTTTAGTCTGTAACCATTGTTGGCACAGTTTACCCACATTGTATGTGATAACTATATCTGAGTGTTGACTTGAGACAAAGCAAGGGTCTGCCCGGCTAATCTTGAATCCCCCTGTGGAATTAACAAAACAAGCCTGACACCCATTTGTGTCTATTGGCCACAATAACCACCCATCGGGACTGGAAAGAGACAAATTATAGGTACCATCCTGAACCTTAGCATCTAATTCTTCCTTGGTGACATTTAGAGAAAGATTGCCTATCGGTACATTTGGTTGGTGTGGGGATACTGGGCACATTCATTTCTTTTATTTGTGCTGAACCTAGGCAGTATGTCTGTTGAACTGTGTCATTTAAAAAGATCATTTGGACAGGAATAAGGCATGCTAACAAAAAGCTTCCCTACCCTGAATTTGCCAATCATGAGTTCCCCATACACTTTTGACATCAATAGTACTTTCCCAGTAATCATAACCTTCAACAGCAAGTCGGTAAACTAAGGAATCTGAATAGATCAATTTGGTGTCAGTTAGGAAAATATTTTGTATTTGAAGGTTGTAATTTGAAATAATATGACTCTGCATTTGTAGGGTCATGCCCAGAAAAATATGCAAATTTGTCTGTATATGTTTTGGGGCTCCTCACTGGAGGTGTTGAACAGTGTTCCTACTGTGGGTAGTTAAATACTGATCTATGTCTAGTTGCTCGGTGCAGGTAGTCATGTCCCCAATGATTATAACAGAACATTTCCCCATAGTTCGTTGTTAATGTACACATCATCACTTTCAAATACAGTATAATCCTGCTGCCCCGCAAGCACTGAATCAACTGTTTGAGCATCCCAGTCATCAGAAACAACAGCATCTGTAATTACATCAGACTGAAATGTTGAATAACTATGCAATTTGTATGACCTCAGTAGGCCCGTGTATATCAAAGGGAACTTTATCGCAAACAATCCCATGGGTACCGCTGAAATGTTCAATGGAGCAAGTCTCTTCGGACCTTATGTGAGGGAAGATAGGGTGTTAAAACTTCATCCACTGGCTCGACAGAAGAGCGTTCAGGAAGATAATGATCATTTATCAAGAGAAAGAAAAAAGTCACAAAACCAACCTATCACAGAAAGGCTAGCAGTGTCAGAAATATCCACAGATTATTCCATGGATAAACTAAATAGTTATTTTTTAGCCGTATGTACAGCTTACATGTCTTTGAAACTGTTTCAGTAGCAGGTGCAGATGAAGTTGAAGAAAAGTCATCAATGTTGATGAAGTAACCAAAAGCAGTCTCTGCAAACAAGGGAGCCGACGCTTTGCTGGTAGATGATCCACTTCGGGGGGAGGTTCATAGTAGACGATGTTGTCTACTATGGATTGAATTGGAGTAGAAAACAGCCACATCTTGGACAGTTCTTGTCAGTGAAGTGGTAACAGGAATCAGCAGGAGCTCATTTTCCTCCCTCCCCATGCTCGAGGAGGCATTTGTAGCATCTCTGTACATGCTAATATATTCAGAATTGTTGTTTTTTTCTTCTTTGGAGAGGTATATCCTGTTGGGTAGTGAGAGGGAGCCGGGGACTACCCAAGGGACCGCTGGGTCTAGTGTGCAGGATTGGCCACATGGAGTAGTTTGATATTGTTAGTGGAGATGGATCTGTTTGCTTTAGAGCCTGGCAGCAGTGGTAGGATGACAGTTCTGGTACCTTGTAATTCCAGGACTCTGTAGGATGGGCCAAATTCCTTCTTCACAGCAATCTTCTCACAGACCAGATCCCCATCTTTAGGAATCCAGCCTGTAGCAGTTGTTGGCAAATCCCTTATTCCGAAGGTGGCAGCACTGGTGGATGGATTATCATCACAAAATTGCTGAAGCTCATGGAAGACAGTGAGATATTCATTTATGTCAAAAGGTTTGTCTGCTGCCACCATACCAGGACCATCTAGATCTGGGACATACATAGGTATCCCAAAGAGGACCTCATAAGGAGTGCTTTCTCCCAAGGACAGTCTTGGCAGATTATTCAGTGCTCTCTGGACCCCACATAGGTGATGTGGCCTGAACCTAATACTCTAGCTGTTAAGGACTGCTTTAGAATTCAGTTCCTCCTCACCATGAACTCGGTTAGAACTCAGTTCCTCCTCACCATGGCCAAATTAGCCTCAGGATGGTAGGGTGAGATGTAGTGGAGTTCAAAAGCCATCGTCCTCATGGTGTCCGTGAATGCTTTAGAGGCTAAAGAAGGGGCCAGGTCCAAATGGAATGCTGCAACCTCACAGTTAGAGCGTCAGCCGACCACTGTGGCCTTACCCACAAGAATCTAGAACAAGAATTAACAGCGACTAAGATGTATTTCTATGCACCATCAGGTTGTAAGGGACCACAATGGTCCAGGTACACACACTGTAGTGGCCTAATGGACACCAAGAGGGACGTCTGCAGCGGGCGTTTGATGTTTGAGCCCTTAATTTGCTGGCAAATGTCACAGCAAAGGATATATTGCTTGTTTTTTTGTATAAACTGGCCACCAGAAGCGTTTCTGTAAGAGGGATACTGTGGCTGCAACCCCAGCATTTGCAGATGTGACACCCTCGTGTGCTGCTTTGATGAGATCTAATCTCTACTCCTGGTTGGGGATCACTTGATCTCCAACCCCAGGAATTGTCGCAAAGGCAACATTCTGTGCACTGATATGGTGTGAATATTTAGTAGGGTATGCTTTTGGAAGAGGCTTGCCTTCAGCCGCAGCTTTCACAGCAGCCAGAATTTCATTATCCAATCTTGTGTGGGAATGAGTCACTGCAGCAACAGAAGCTGTAGCTACTGTGGAATTTGCAGCTTTATCAGCCAAGGTGTTAACAATAACGTGTACACCTACATGTTGGTGGCCCACTGTATGTACTACATGAGCAATTAGCAACTTATCCTTAAGATCAGCCACCCTCCTCCACAGAGTTCTGTGTTTGATGGTGTCCCCTTTTGTGTCTCTGAACATGTTCAACTGCCAATGATTGAGATAATCTTTGTAGGACTGGACACAATAATACAAATCACACACAATCAATGTGAGGTGTCCTGGATCCGTATGTTCCAGTGCCAAGATGAGATCTACAAGCTCAGCGAATTGTGCTGTGTAGTCCCCCAGGGTCTGCGTGTAGGTATTGTGACAGTGGAATACACCATCCTTCATCACTCTGCTCACGGCTGCGCAAGCGGCTGAATATTACTGTTTTGTACCTACAGCTGGTTGTGCTGAACCATCAGTGTAAATGAGAGTGTGGTATCTCTCAAGTGGCAAGATGTTAAGAGGTGCAGGGTACTCTTGTTTGTATTGGAGAAATTCTTGTGTTTGAAGTTTTGGGTCAAAGATGTAATCAACATCGGTGGCAGTCAGGGAGGTTGCCCACTGAATCCAGCATGGATTTAATGCTTTAGCGTTAGGAACGCCATCTGTACAGTGGTCACAATTTTTCTGTGGGTGCAAAGCATTGTTCTGCATTGGAATATAAATGTGATTTATATGCTATGGGCTCTGTGTCGTCCACATTAAAAGTGACATAGGTGAACCCAATGGCACCAGCAACTATTCTGATGACCAAATTATTTTTGTTGTCACATGAATGTAAGTGTTTTGCTTCTAGCATGTCTTGCTGCAGTCCTCTAAGAATGCAATTGTGTTCAACTGTCCAGTGTCTGCTTGAGAAATCTGAGGGAATTCGATCATAGAGTGGCTTGATGTGTAGTGCATAGTCAGGAATGTAAGTTCTACTAAAATTGAAGAAACCAAGTAAAGACTGCAGTTTCTTGATAGTATTTGGTGGTTGTACTTGAGAACATTTTTCTAAAAGCGCGGACTCAGGCTCTTGCCCTCATTTGATAGCTTGTATCCTAGGAACAATACACTGAGAAAGGCTATTCTAGTTTTCCTAAAAATGAGTTAGTAGCCAAGGGCTGTGAATCCTTGAACGATCCGATCAACCCTGGCAAGATGAACGTTGAGGTTGTCATCTGTGAGATAGATGTCATCCACATAGGACAACACCTCGGGATCAATAGCATGCAATATTGATGTTACACAGGCAGAGGAAAACCCTGGGCTGTTCTTATAGCCATGGGGCAAACAACAGAAGTGTTTTTGTGAGCCGAATGAGAATGCACTCAGGTCCTGACTTTCATGTGCTAGGTTTTGGCAGAAAAAAACATTGGAAATATCGAAGGTTGTTTTGTGTTTTTTACGCACTATGTTGTGAATTAGTGTGGTGCTGGGTAAAGTTTGTTTGCATATGTGTATGTGTGATTGTTTAATTGTCTGTAATCTAATACTATTCTATATGAATGGTCTGGTTTTGCAACAGAGAATACTGGGGTATTCATTCCACAGACACAGGGCTCTGTTACTCCCTGGTACTCAAGCTGAGTGAGGATCTCCCTCACTGGAGCTTTAGCCTTGTGTTTAACAGGATATTGGGGCTGAGGCTGGGGTGTAGATCTAATATAGCCTTAGAACCCGCCGTAGCGGGCTCTACCGGCTATTAAAGGCCCGCTCCCGAGTTAAATGCCCGAGCCGAAGGCGAGGGCATTTAACAAGAGAAAGGGCCTTTAATAGCCAGTAGAGCCCGCTACGGCGGGTTCTAAGGCTATTAGAACATTCTGCCACTCAGAGCAGAATGTTCTCTTAAAAAAAACAAATTGCTCACGGAGCCTGAGGGGATTAGAATCCCCTCGGGCTCGTGAGGCTTTGTTCACAGCTGCTGCTGTGAACAAAGCCCATTGGAATGTTGGGCTGCGGGGTTTTACCGGCCAGTAAAAGCCCGCAGCACTCCATTGTTTTCAATGGAGCTGCCAACTTCCAATGTTCTAATAGGTATTACATGGTAGGGAGAATCCTTACCCCAACCTACATGGTTGTGGTATAGCGCAGGTGACTGCGCCATAACCCAGTTAACAGCGTAGGCTTGTTTTACTGCCTCTGGAACAAGATCAGAGAAAGAAGCCAAAATTACATCTTCCCCATGTTGGAGCTTACGGACATGTTCAGGTTGCCAGTCTCTTTCTGCCAATAGGATATCACAATTAAGCTCATCTCAGAATATTACACTATGGTGCACTCTATGTCTCCCTCAATTTGGCTATTTAAATCATAAACCCTGTCAGGTGGGAGAATGCACCCGTCCCCAGTCTCGACTGCAAGAAAGTTGTTAATTGCTGTCACGTCCAGATGATCTTTCAGACCCTGGCAACATATCGTGACTTCTCCCTGGCTGTCCAGCAGGGTCACTGCCCACATCTTGTTCTTCAGCAGTGTTCTCAAGTTTGCTGGCATGTTTAATTGAAATTGTTGCCACCTTTTTCTTTTTAAATTGTGGCTTTTGTGGTGGGGACTTGTCTTCCTTCTTGTCTGAAGACCGCTGAGAGTCTTTCTTCTGTTTCACGTAGTCAGGACTTTGCTCTGACCAGCCCACTCTCTCGCTACGTCGATCCGGTGCATCCTGAAAGTAATGAGAGGGGTGTGAATCAGTACATCTGTCAGAAACCTTTATCTTTTATCTGTTTCTGAGATTATATCTCCCTTCGGAGCTCTCCGGATGTGGAGAGTCTGCTCTAGGACTTCATCTATCTTTATTTTTTTTTTGTTTATCCCAACGTTTTTTTAGAACTTTCTTGTGCTTGTCTAGTACCTTCCTTAGGGGTGGCACTCTGAATTTCAGGCTTTTTTCAGCTTGGCTTCCAAACTGTCCTGTCCTATACTAGTATAGGTGTAGGAAATAATTTTGTCAATTCTGTTCCAGTTGTGGAATCTCCCAGAGCCACTGGCGTATAGCCAACGCTACCGCCTCCCCTTTAATGTTACTGAGTATTGTTGAGGAAACTGTGTTGAAGTTGCACATGAGTTTCATCCCCAAGTCCAAGGCTGGAGCAGCCCTGTGCTAATTTTGAATTTGTTTTAACACTTCTGGTAAACTGTCAAATACCATTTGTGGTAGTGTAAATTGCAGCAAAGACTGTACTTAATGTGGTGCAGTTGTCCACTGAGGGAACCATTCCGAATGGCAAGCAGATTGTGAGAATTCTATGATTATGTTGGGGTTCCCATATGGGGAAACACTGCTTCCAGCTTGTTAGTTTTTTGTGCTATGCAGAACTGAATCTTTTCACGTCCTGCTGGTGATTTGCCTATTATAGAATGTACTGTTTGTGGGTTAGCCCCAGTAACAGCCAATTGGTGACAATTGTGTGAGACAGAAATACTCAGGCATCTGTAAATTAGTGCCAAAACCATCGTAGGTGGCGCTATGTCGTCGTTGGACTGCTGGTTTAGGGATGACAGCACTTTTGTTTGTAGATGACTAGACCAATTTTTAAAAAAAACATTTTATTGGGTTTGGTACAAGTTAGAAATCAAACATTCCAAAATGACGAACATCCCCCACAAGCAGAGCGACACAATTTGGTAGTGGCCAATTATAGCGTTTCTAGTAGGCATTCTGTCTTTTTGCTCAAAGTTTCTACATTGTGCATTGCTGTTTTCATGAGCGATTTCCTTTATGTCTATAAATACAGTAAGGAATGAAAAATTTCCATAAGGTGAAGTAGTGGCCCTCAAGATGTTGTTGACTCATAATTCTCCACTCAAGGGGGATCAACCCTCCCCTCTCCCCCCCAACCTCCCCAACTGCCGCCTGAGTGTCCGGTAAGTGCAGTGTAGTAGTTATTATTTGTAAAAGCTTGGTCTCTACTGATGTGGTCTGGGGTATGCTTCGTTCATGGGTGTATGTGGTGCATTCATGAAGGTATG
This sequence comes from Pleurodeles waltl, assembly GCF_031143425.1. NCBI lineage: Eukaryota > Metazoa > Chordata > Amphibia > Caudata > Salamandridae > Pleurodeles > Pleurodeles waltl. Next base: position 310,034,184 of record NC_090439.1, read on the forward strand.
CTACATGAGGGTATGTGTGTTATGGCGGGCTACGGGAGTCTGCACCAAGCTGTTAGAGTTCCCCTACGGGTGACAGGGTTGTTGTGTTTCTTCGACACGCTGTTCCCATTCATCCACCATTGTACTCCAAGCTCTAGCCCTCTCTATGGGGCCCTGACCTCTCAGTGCCTCCCTATGTCAGGTCATCTCTTCGGCTTTAGACCATGTGAGGACTTCTCTTGTCCATGCCTGTAATCTTGGGCCTGTCGCCGCTTTCCAGGTCATTGCTATCTCTCTTTTGGCTAAAACAAGGGCTAGGTCTTGAAAATGATTAGTAGATTTGTGTTTGGGTTGACGCCGGTAGTTTCCTAGAAGGCAGTGCCCGGGGTATTCTGGCACCGCTTGTCCGGTAACGTCGGAGAGAAGCTGTGTTATGTAATGCTAGTATTCCCGTAGTGCTAGGTAGTCCCAGAACATGTGTAGAAATTCCGCTCACTCCTCCCGGCATCTGGGGCAGCTAGCCCCTGAGACCCCGAAGTACCTTTTAATTCTGCCTGGCGTTAGATACGCTCTATGCAGGACGTATATATTGATTAGTTTAAATCGGGCATTTCTAGACGCTCTCGCAGTCCAGGATAGTGTTTCCGCCCATGCCTTTTCTTCTTTTGTTGCCCCCAGGTCTGCTTCCCATTTTAGTTTAAGATCCGTCAGGGGGCGGTTCATAGTAGTTCGGATTTTTCTATAGAGAGTGGTTACTGCTCTATGTGTCCCTGTAGCGCTCACGAGGTACTGCGCAACCTCTGAAGCGGGCGGCTCTGTGCTCGCCACTTGCCAGTGTCTGTACAGCATGTTTTTGATTGCTCTATGAAGCAAGAAATTCCCCGCTTATATCTGGTATCTGACACAGAAGTATTCGAACAGCAGCAGATGGTCAGCTTCGTATAACGCGCCCAGGGTTGTGGCTCCCGCTCTTTCCCATCCCCTGATCGCGCCCCAGTTACCTTTATGAGGGAACATTAATGGACATCTCAGTGGAAGTTCAGGGGTGCAGGGTCTAGGGTATTGCGACATGCATAAATATTTCCTCCAGCATTTGTGGATGACCTCCAATGCCATAAGACCACTGGATCTCGTGCTGCCGAGGTCCAGAATGACTTTAGCCAATGCACGCAAGTCAGGAGTGGAAGATCAAATTTCACTTTTGGGTGCTGTTCGGAGGCCATCCACCAGGTCAGCCACAGAAGTTGGCCAGCCAGGTAATACGCCTCGAAATCTGGGACAGCCAAACCACCCTCCTCGGTGGTCATGCTCATCACCGCCAGCGAGAGCCTCTGCCTGCCTGTACCCCAAATGAAGCTTGTGAGCATTGAGTTCAGGTTATTGAAAAAGCTACACAATATCCACACTGGAAGGGCTGTAAAAAAATATAGTAGCTGAGGGAGGGCTATCATCTTTAAAAGTGCCACTCTGCCTGCTACCGAGAGAGGCAGTGTAGCCCAGAACTCCATTGAGCCTTTGATACCTCTCAGCGCTCTTTCGATATTGCCTTCGTAGAGGTTCTGGGAAGCATCATAAATATGGACCCCTAAATATTTTAGGCACCTAGGATCCCAGTGTAGTTCTCCTAAGTGTGGGGGGGGGGGGGTCTGTCCCTTTTCAAGTGGGAAGAGTCTGGATTTCTTCCATTTTACTCCCAAGCCGGAAAGGTCTCTGAATTTCTTTAGTAGCGACTGAGCCCCCTGCAGATCTTCCCTCACGCTTCTGAGAAAAAATAGGAGGTCGTCTGCGAATAGTGCTATATGATGGGTCTGGTCTGTTATGGTGATACCTCTGTATGCACCACCCTCCCTTGACTTGCAGGCCAACGGCTCCAACGCTAGCGCGAACAGCAAGGGGGAAAGAGGGCAACCATGTCTAGTTACCCTTGCCACTTCATAACTATTAGAGATAATATCACCTGTGCAGACTCTGGTCTTTGGGTTAAAGTACAGAAGTTTCGTCCAGGCAATAAATCGGGTTCCCAGTACGAACTTGCAGAGCACCTACTATAGATACCTCCATTCCAGACTGCCGAATGCTTTTTCAAAGTCAATGGCAAGAACTGCTGCCGCTTTTTTATCAAACCCAATTCCGTTCAACAGCGCTAAAAGGCGGTGTATATTTTGTGCTGTTTGGCGCCCTGGTATAAAGCCAGCTTGGTCCAAGTGTTCTATTTCAGGCATGTGTGGCATGAGACAAGTCGCTAAAATTTTGCTTAATATTTTATAGTCTGTAGTTAGCATTGACAGTGGTTGGTAAGAAGCTACATCCGTCGGGTCTTTCCCCGTCTTCAAGAGCGGTTTGATCAATGCTTCTCGTGCAGATAGGGGAAAAGAGTGGTTTTCAGCTGCTGTGTTATATACCGCCACTAATTTGGGCCCTAATTTAGAAAGAAAAGATAGGTAGAACTCTATCGGCAACTCATCTGGTCCTGGTGATTTATTAAGTGCCATAGAGGTTATTACTTCTTTTACTTCCGTCAGTGTAATTGGTGCCCCTAGTTTAAGCGCATCTGGTGTTGAAAGCTTAGGTATCGGCAGATGGTGTACAAATTCTGGATTTCCTCTAGTGGGGGGGTGCACTTTGCTAGTGTACAAGTTTGCGTAGAATTTCCAAAATTCTTCCTTAATGGCCAGTTGGGAGTGCACCCAAGTTCCTTCAGGTGTGTTAAGTTCTATTATTACCGAGCTTTTCTTTGCTGGGTTCGCAAGCCACGCTAATAATGTACTCGCTTGGTCTCCCTCTGTGTGTGATTGAGCCAAGAAAGCCCTGCTATCGTAACAGCGCAGTCGATCGGTCGCTAGCAAAGTTTTTTCCCGTGCAGTGGTGAGAGATTCCCTCGAGCTTGGGGTTCTGGGGCATTGTCGTTCTATCTCCCTCTGATTGCATTCAGCTACTTCTAGATCGTGTAGTAGTGCTTGTCTTTCTCCGGATGCTACTGATATACATTTCCCTCTGATGACCACTGTAAAAGCATCCCATTCTATTAATTTGGAGGAAGACGATCCTTCATTTGTGACAAAGTACGTGTCTATAGTTTCGCCAATAACGTGATTAAACGCCTCGTCCTCTAGCATGACTGGTTGGAGACGCCAGGTGGGTATTGGCGATCTAGTCCGGGACCAACTCAGTCTGACAAGAAGTGGATTGTGGTCTGAAATTGTTCGGGCAAGGTATTCGCTTGCTTGTACTGTCCTATGTACTTCTGGTGAGGCAAGAAAAGTATCTAATCTGACGTGTAAATCATGCATGTGTGAGTAGAATGAGTATTCTCGGTCTTGAGTGTGTTGGGCCTGCCATATGTCTACTAATCCCCAGTTGTTTTGCCATGCACAGTATGTGTGCGCTGTGCGAACTATTGGGGAGGTGGGGAGCGGAGGTGTGATCTGTCCATTGCTACATCCGCCTCTGCAATTGAAGTCCCCTCCCAGAATTCTCGTCTCCCATAGGTGCTCAGCTAGGGTTGATGACAGGGTTGCCAAAAACTCTCCTTGATTTAAATTGGAACTACCTAGTGTTATCTCTTTACCATCCAGTTTCCCTCTTATTATTATGTAACAACCTAGTGGATCATTAATGGTTTTCATGTGTTGGTAGGGAACTCCTGCTCTTATCCATATTAGGGTTCCCCTAGCGAAGGCGGAGTACGTTGTACAAAAAACCCTACCCCTCCACTGCTTCTGGAGAGCTTGGCCCTCGGCCTTATCTAAATGTGTCTCTTGTAGCATTGCAAAGTGGATTCCCCTTCTATTGAGGAAAGCAAAGAGTTTGTGGCATTTGGCCATAGATATAATCCCCCTAACATTCCATCATAGGCATTTCAGGTCTCCTACACTACCCATCTGACTGGGAGAAGATTCTATTCAACTCTTGTAATTGCATCTTACCTCAGACACTCGGCGTAAACTGAAATATGGCTGAATAACAAAAATCCCAACTCACCATCCCCAGGGCAAAGGATGTACTGTCTTTGCCCAAACTTTTAATTAAAAAACAAATTTAAGTTAGTATCCTATTTTCAGCTATGCAATACGCAGCTGTTGCGGGGGCGCTGTGTCTGTCAACTGGTAATCAGGAGCTCCAGGAATCCCGGGACCGATCCCCACGCACCAACTATCGATGAAGTGGGAGATGTGTACAAATGGCCTCTCAAGCGGGTTGTTAGTCCTGTGCAGATGACAAAGTTCTCCTTGCTCACCTGGTTCTCTTATTGAACATCTTGTCTTCCAACTCGGGCATCTCACTCTAGTGTTTACTGATCAGATTATCTCGTCAGCTATGCTGGGCGTGACTCTGGGCAACAGTATGCTCGACTGTGAGGAAGATGCAGTTGCACTGTCAGAGTCTGAATGTTCATCCTCTCTCTGAGTACTCTGAGGCGAGGTGGCTTCCGATCTCCTAGCTCCCCTGCCGATCATTGCTGCTGCTTCCATCACCTGTCGCCTCGGCGTCTGGATCTCATCTACGGCGGGGGTGGGTGCACCCACCCCCATAGGTTGGTTGCCTCTTATTCGATCTGGGGCACCTCCGCTTCCTTTCATGCTGTGGACTAGCATTTAGCGCTGGGGTTGGTCTGGTCTCCAGCAATGTCCAAGTTTCCTCAGGTGTTGAAAAGAATTCTGTACCCGTAACTACTCTGAGCCTGGCAGGAAATTGCATTGAATAGGGAAACTACAGTTCTCGCAATTTGCGTTTTACTGCATTGAAGTTTGCTCTGCGGCGTTGCACTTCCCTTGAGAAGTCTGGGAAAATGGAGATCTTGCTATTCGCAATTGTTACTTCGCCTCAATGTCTTGCCTGCCTCAGTATGTGATCTCTGTCTCTGAAATGAAGTAATTTCGCTATCACTGGTCTTGAAGGGGCCCGTGGGGGTGGCTTCCTGCCAGGTACTCTGTGAGCTCTCTCCAAAGCAAAAAAGGTGGACAGGCCCTCCGGGGCGACCTTTGATCTCAGCCAGTTCTCCAGGAAGTTTATCATATTAGATCCTTCGCAGTGTTCTGATAGACCTATAATTCTAAAGTTATTGTGTCTCGCCCTGTTTTCAGCGTCTTCAGCTCTGTCTTCCAGAATTTTGAGGCGGTCTTCTGCATTATTTAATTTGTTACTCGTTAGTGTCAGAGATGGAATTGTTTCCACAAGGTGCCTTTCGGTGGCAGATACCCTGTCTGCTAGCCTTTTGTGATCATCTCTTAAGAGACCCAAATCGATGCTCAACGTGTCTATTTTAACTTCCAGTGCTGTTCGGGATGCCGCTATTGCTTGCAGTACATCCTGGAGAGTCGGTTCGTTGGGTTCTGATATTGGTGGGCTTTGTGGTGTGGGGCCCATCCTTTCTGTATGTGTTCCAGTGTGTGGAGGGGCACCTATGGTACAGTCCCTTTTTTTGATTGTCTTCCCCATCTTTGTGCTGCGTCTGACTTCTTTGGAGGTTTTTGTTTATTTTATTTCAGGCTACAAAGTGCTTCTTTTGTACTCTCGGGTATCTCAAGCGCCAAGTCTGTCATTTCTCAGCGGTGTCTCATGCTCTGTTTGTCACATCACAGCTAATGAATTGAGATAGTGACGCTATCTGGATGTAGCGGATTCGTGCGAGCTGTAGTTAATGCCCCTGTGGCCTGTAGCGTCTTTTTCTTCTAGCAAGAGTCTTGACATGGCACTGGTGGAGCACTCTTTTTATTTTTTGGAACCGCTAAGCGCCTGACTGCATGCGCACCAATTTATTTCGAGAAGAGACTGTCTAAGAGTGCTGCCTTGTCCCAGTGATGTACAGAAGCTGAACCTTAATTATGCCTAAGCATTCACTAGAGTTCGATCTGCGGAGTACGTAAAACCCCTCTGATGTATACTATGACGCCAAGTTATTTGCTCTTATTGTGTCTCGATGGTGTCTCAGACTGGATATCTTGCAGCACGGGTGCAAGCTTGCTTATCTAGATTCAAACTAACTGTGCTGGGGGCACGCAATCTGTTTTTTAGGTCCTCCTGGCGTGAAGGGACTCATCTGCAAGCATCCATTGCACCACAGCTCTAACCTTCTCCTTAACACCTGTTGCTCATCGGTCCTCACAATTTCAATGATGGCTCACTTGCACCATGGAGCTTTCCGCGTTCGTCTTATATGGTCGCTATGTGTTGTCCCAGGAAGTACCCTACTCGGGTCTCCCGATCACCTTGATCGTGACGCCTCTGCAGTCTGAGCCGCGTGAACCTGTCCTGCGGCCCTCTCCGCCACTCTGTCTGTGTGCCCGTGTCCACCTCTGCACCTCCGTCCGCTCGCATACAGGACCCTCCTCAACTCCTGGTCTGCATTCTGGGTCCCAGGATCTGCCTTCAGGTTCGTTCGTGGCTCATTATTGTCCTGCTCTTGCTGCCGATGTTTCTCGGTGTTCATAGGATGGGTCTGCCTCGTGTGTGCGCCGGTGAGCTCCGACGCCCGATGGCGGTCACCATTTTGAGCGCGGTGCCAGTTGCACTTAAACTTAACTTTTTTGGGGTTGGGACGCCACTTTTGGAATCGCCGTTGCTAGTCCCCTGGTCACGGGTATGTCATAGATCCACTCCACTCTGGAGATCCTTTTAGGATGGGCTGTGGTGGTGTAGAAGCAGTCACAGGGCCCGGAGCTCCCGTACTCTGCTGCCTACGCCATGCTGGTCTTGGCCACGCCCCCGTAGATAACTAGACCAATGCTACAAAAAGTCGCAACTGTCGGCCCAACCCTCCCGGCTTACAAACAGTACCTCACCAAAAACCCAAACAGTAAAACGTGATTTCTGGCACCCTTTACACATGGACTCTAAAATGTGACAACTCAGGAGAGTCATGGTGGAACAGAGATTACCCTTTTCTCACATTAGCAATAAGTCTCAGTCACACACACGCAATGAAGGAGATGCAGGAGAGTTTTCAATATATTCATGACTGCAACCTATGGTAAAATGCATGAGCTCAATTATTAGGATAATAAACAGTGCAAGAAGCATAATTGTGAAGATGAGAGTCATTAATACAAAGACCCCCACCATCTTGCAATAAAGATGAGATGTAAAAAATAAAAAAAAACCCTAGCATGGAGAATCTAATCTCTAACCTAATGAGAGCTAGGTGCGATAAACCTAATCTGCCCGTACCATGTCCATGAGAAGCATCCCCCAACCTTGGCTACCTTGGAATGAGGTCTCTAGATCAGACTCCGTGGGGACACGGACCCTGGGTCTGCATCAAGGCGACATGTAGCATAGATGGTGTTGATAGCATTTGGTAGGAATCCCTGTGGTAAGCTTGTCCGTGTGAGATTTACTTATACAGATCAGGTAGGAACCCTGATGCAGGTATGTTCCAAAACAACAGATAAGGGGGAGGCTTGTCGCCGCAATTATGTAAACAATTCAGTCTAAAAGTAAATTATGTTCCAGTCACACGTAATTGGGAAAGGGACATTATGTGAATGCCTAAGTAAAAACCAATCATTTCTCTAACTATGAAGGTGGCAGCCGTTTTAAAAGAAACAATAAGATAAATGGGCTAAAACAGAGCAAACTAAAGGGGAGGATAAAGCACGGGCTTCTGGCATACATATATCCGTGGTGGAGATGGAGGGCCTGGCCCAAGTTGGACTGGGCGGCTGGGGACGTGCCGCCGCAGGCTTTCCTGGTAGGGCTGGTTGGTCTGGTGTGGTGTGCGGCGTCGCCAGTTGTGGCGCTGCCGCCTGCTGGAGGCCGGGAGTTCCACATGAGGGGCTGGATCCACGGTCGGGTCGGACCATGGCACCCGCGACCCCTGTGATCTGCTGTCTTTGTGGCTCCCGGGGCTGGGGCTGGTTGGCCCACGGCTCTGGCGGGTTGGGCGGCCCCGCGTGGATTGGAGGCCTATTGCGGCCTGTTGGGATCTGCCCGTCCTGCGGTGGGTGCTGGCTGGCTGGGGCCCTCTACGGAGCGCTGGCACGGATTTACTGCAGGAGTAGCCGTGGAGACAGCTCTCCTGTGCCCTGCGGAGCTTGGGGGCTCCTGCTGCGGGGCCATTAGCCGGATTGGCGGCCCGTTTTGACTTTTGCTGGAGAAGGGGCTCTACGACGGGCCTGCTGTGCGGGTCCGCGCCGGCCAGATCGGGCTGGGGCTGTCTGGAGGAGCCATCCTGGAAATCAGTTGAGGTGCCTGCTGTGCTACTCTGCGAGCGGCGTGCAACATTACAGGGCCCGGCTTTTCTGCCGTTGGGGACGGGCAGCTTGGACTGATGTTGTGCCGGGCCCGGTGGAGGTGCAAAGAAGAGCCTGCGTTGAGGGAGGCTGGCCGGCCGGGGGAGGCCTACGGCTTGTGGAAGCCACTGCTGCGAGGACTCTATACGTTTGCTGTAAACTTTGCTGAACGGACGGAGGGCCCTTCCTGACGAGGCTTGACAGCTGTAAGATGGGGAAAGCAGATCAACGACAGGCGAAGATCTCCTTTGAAGGGAGCCGGAGGAAGGGGGGGGCCCTGCCTCTCAGTCAGGAGAGATGGTGGTGGAGGAAGGGTCATCGGACATGTCGGTCAAAGCCATGTTTCTGGATCTGAAGAACAGTTTGGCAGGTATTGATGCTAAGCTCGACCACTTAACTGAGCAACTTGATCGCATGAAAGCCAGGATGGATGATCATGATTCCCGATTTGATCGGCTGGAGGCGCGCACTTCCGAACTGGAGGATCAACGGCATGGTGAGTGAGAACAACTGCTGCAAATGGAGAGGGTGCTGGAAGTAATACACAATAAAAACGAACATTTGGAGGCACGCTCGCACCGCAACAATATTAGATTGATTGGTAGGATGGAGGATTTTGTGGAAGGTATGCTCTCAGAACTTTTGCCTGGTCAGCTTTCTTGATTGCTGGTAGTAGAGAGAGCGCACAGGTCACTGGGACCTCGGCCTCCGCCTGGGACCCCGCCTCGCCCCATCATTATCCGGCTATTGAATTATCACGACAGGGATGCAGTTCTCCGACTGGCCAGAGATCGGCGCCCGGTGATATATAGGAATACTGAACTGAACTTTTTCCCAGACTACACCCCAGGTGTCCAGGTGGCGCGCAGGGCCTTCCTGCTGATCAAACGCTCCCTTGGACAGACGGATGGCAGGCTTTCCCTTATCTATCCTGCGAAACTGAAAGTGCAGCATGGAGGTAAACTCCACTTCTTTACAGACCCGAAGCTGGTGGCTAAATTTGTTAAGGCTCTTCCCCGAAGATCTGCGGTGATGAACTTGAGTGGGCCTGGTGCGGAGCGTGAGACTCTCAGCGATAATGACTGAATGGCCCTGGATGCCGGTGGATTAATTGGCCGTATAGATATAGTGCTTACTGTACTGTTTGCCGTCCTGACGTTTTATTCATCTTTGGGTCCTATGCCCGCCCTTCCCAGTCCTGGTCGGGATGTTGGGTTGGGTGGCTAGCTATACCCCCTTTGGATGAGTCTTGTTACTATGACATGGTTTACCAGTTGGGTTCATGTGGTTAAGGGGGGGTGGTTACTTGATTTGACCGGGTTGGAGGGTCTGCGTGGGTGGAGGGTGGGCTTGTCTATATGTTTGTTGTCTCTTGCCCTTCTGATTCCTTCTTACTGCTCTCTTTGTTTGAGTGTGACTGGTCGGCTGTGGGGGGTGGCGGTGCGGTACGGTGTTTTGGAAGGAGTGCTACGATGACGCAGGAGAGGGTGGCATTGATCCTCTGTCTCACGTGGAATGTGTGTGGCCTGAATGATGGACGCAAGGTGCGACTCATGTCTGCGTATGTTAAGCGTCAGAATATAGATATATGTATGCTGCAAGAGACTCACCTGGTGGCGGCTACGATGCATCATTTGAAGGCTGGATGGATTGGTGAATGCCATGGTGCTGTGTATTCACGTTATGCCATAGGTGTGGCGATTCTGCTGTGCAAGGGGCTGCAATGGCAAACTCAGAGAACTATATTTGATCCTAATGGACGATATGTGCTGCTGAGCGGAGTGTTGCTGGATAGGCCTTGCAGACTTGTGTCAGTATACGGTCCTAATACGGATGGCCGGAAGTTCTTCAGTGAGGTCTGGTGGCTGGTCGAGTCGATGGGGGGAGGTGCTGTGATCTGGGAGGTGGATATTTAACGTGACCCTAGATCCGGAGCGGAACCGGGAGAGTCTGGCCAGGGTGCAACATGCGGCTGCAGCTAGGGCTCTGTCTGCGGTTATGGCTGATGGGGCTTTGGTGGATATATGGCGGGAGAAGCACGGAGATGCGAGAGAGGGTACATGTGTTAATTATGTACATAATAGCTGGTCTCGCATTGATCGTTAGCTGGGCAGGCGTGATGTGGTGCTTTGGACGCAGTCGGTGGACCACATGGCGCATATGCTGTCGGACCACTCCCTGGTTAGGCTGGAGCTCGCGGTGCCTGGTGGTCCAGAGCGCGCTTTTGCTTGGCGCTTGCCTCAGGGGGTGCTTCGAGATGAGGCGTTTCGCGAGGAGATTCGCCAGGATATTATCCTCTAATTTGAGGAGAATGGCGGTTCTGTAAATTCGGCGGGAATGTTATGGGAGGCCTTTAAAGTGGTCATCCGTGGGATCTGTATTTCGAGACAACATGGAGTGCTGCAGGCGCTGCGTCGAGAGTTGGCTGAGCTGGAGGTGCGGATAGCGGACTTGGAGGCTCGATTGGTGGTGGATTGGTCTGGTGACACACTGGCAGCTCTTCGAGGCGCAGTCTCTGTATGAGGAAGTCTCTATGAGGGAAACATGTTTTTTGGGGAGGTTTGCCATGGGGAGGTGCTATGGTGAGGGAGAGAGGGCCTGACGCACGCTAGCGAATATGCTTCGTAAACCTTGGGCCATTAGCTATGTTACTGAAATAGACAGCTCGGAGGGCGAGCGCGTGGGGGGAACAGATGGCGTCATGAAGGTATTCACTAAGGGGGTCATTCCGACCCTGGCGGTCATGGACCGCCAGGGCCGGGGACGGAGGAAGCACCGCCAACAGGCTGGCGGTGCTTCAGGGGCAATTCTGACCGCGGCGGTAAAGCCGCGGTCAGAAAAGGGGAACCGGCGGTTTCCCGACGGTTTTCCCCTGCCTCAGGGAATCCTCCACGGCGGCGCTGCAAGCAGCGCCGCCATGGGGATTCCGACCCCCTTCCCGCCAGCCTGTTCCTGGCGGTTTACACCACCAGGAAGAGGCTGGTGGGAACGGGTGTCGTTCCTCTGCAGTGCCCATGCCACTGGCATGGGCACTGCAGGGGCCCCCTAACAGGGCCCCATTCAGATTTTCAGTGTCTGCAAAGCAGACACTGAAAATCGCGACGGGTGCCTCTGCACCCGTTGCACACCAGCAACTCAGCCGGCTCCATTCGGAGCCGGCTTCATCGTTGCTGGGGCTTTCCCGCTGGGCGGGCGGCCTTTTGGCGGTCGCCCGCCCGCCCAGCGGGAAAGTCAGAATGACCGCTGCGGTCATTTGACCGCGGTGCGGTCTTCTGGCGGTCTCCGCCAGGCGGGCGGCGCCCGCCGGGGTCGGAATGACCCCCTAAGTGTTTTATGGATTTGTACTCTGAACCTGCTGAGCTGCCTGCTGAGGTTGTACAGGACAATATTACTCTGTGATCAGCTTGCTCTGGTTTGAAGATTCCTATAGGGCATATTTTGACGCTCCTTTCTTGGAGGAGGAGGTAAAGGCTGCGATTCGTGACCTGCCTGGGGACAAATCCCCTGGCCTACATGGCCTGACTCCTACGTTTTATAAGGAATACTCTGATAACCTTGCACCTCACCTGCTGGAGGTCTATGCCGAGGCAATGGGGACTGGAATTCTCCCCGCTTCCCTCTGGGAGGCACTGATCGTCACAATCCTTAAGCCTGGTAAGGATCCGCATAGCTGCGATTCGTATCGCCCGCTCTCTATGATTAACATAGATAATAAGATCTTGGTAAAGATGATAGCGGCATGGTTGCAGCCATTGATGACGAGGCTGGTGCTGCTGGATCAGTCAGGGTTCGTCCTGGGGCGGTCCACAGCGCATAACTTGTGGACGTTCTTTGCAGCCATCGGTTCGATTACTGCCGAAGATGATGCTGCGGCGGTGTTTTTGGATGCCACGAAGGCCTTTGATTCGTTGGTGTTGAAATATTTATTTGTGCTTTTTGGCAGGGTGGGTTTGAGCGAGTGCTTTGTGAAATTGATTTGTCTGCTGTACACAGAGCCTGCGCTCGACTACTGTTGAATGGTAGCATATCAGCCTCCTTCCGGGTGGCTTGGGGACTAGACAGGGGTGCCCTTTGTCCCTGCTGCTTTTTGCGATAGCGATGGAGCCGCTTGCGGCCTTTCTGCGCCAGCACCACAATAATAGATGGCTGGTGTTTCGGCAGCGGCCTATCTTGATCTCGATGTATGCTGATAACATTGCGCTGTATGTGCAGGAATCCAGTAAAAATTTAGATGTTCTGCTGGATGAGATCATTCGGTTTGGCGAATTTTCTGGTATAGCGATCAACTGGTCTAAGTCTGTTGTGCTGCCTCTCTCCTCGGGGATGGAGGATTTCTCGTCCCGATATCCAATTAAGTGGGCGAACGGACAGGTACGATATTTGGGAGTCTGGCTGATCTGTGATGTTGAAACGCTTTGGATGGCTAATTACGGTAAGGTTATGTCCTGGCTGGAAGACAGGATTGAGATGTGGCCCCCCTGCCACTGTCACTAATAGGGCGGATTGCTATCGCCAAAATGGTAGTGTTACCTAAATTCCTGTACTTGTTTGTGAATTTTCCTCTTGTCCTCACAGCGTGCTTTTTGCAACGCCTTTGCTCTGCTATGATTCGATTGGTTTGGGCTGATGGTCAGCCTAGAATTGCATGGGAGAAATTGACGTTAAGGTTTGAACTGGGTGGCCTTGCTGCTCCTGATCTGGAGCTTTATTATTATTGTGTGCAAGACCATTTTGCATATTATTGGATCCGCCCTGTTTGTTACATGCCGCATCTTGCCCCTGAGAGCGACACAGTATGGCCGGAAGGATTGATGCGCATTTTCGGGAGCTTGTCCTGGCCCCGGGGAGTGGACACGGTGGTGTGCACTATCAGGGCCTGGACGGCTTTATTGAAGCGATCTGGTCCGCGTGAACCCTTTGCGCCATTGATGCCGGTGGCTGCTGTGGCCGATGAGGGGATGTTCTGAGACTCGCAGCTGTGGAACTATCTTTGTGACTCGGACCTGTCTCTATTGAGGGACTGGTTTGTGGACGGGCGGCTGATCTCCCCGGAGGTGGCGCTTGTAGATGGAACTGATAACGCATTGCATCAGCTAAATGTATTGCATGTGTGTGCATTGCTCCTTATGCGCTACTCTAGTCTCACGGAGACTCCGCTGATTTGCCGTGCTCTGGAGGTGTTATGGAGTGCACAGTTGCTGAGGAAGGTCATCACCAAGTTGTATGGCTGCCTGCAGGAACAACGGGGTGAGCTTGCAATGTCTGCTAAAGTAAAGTGAGAGGCAGATATACGTGAGGACATTTTAGATGAGGCATGAAAGAAGTGCTGTGCGCATATGAGGGCGCTATCACCGAACTACCGGCTACGACTCATTCATTTCAAATTCTTACATCGTCTATATTGCACTCCTCGAGGCTTATATGCTATGGGGCTGCGCGCGGATGCTAACTGTGAAAGATGTCACGCTCCGGATGCCGACTTTCTTCATCTAGCGTGGCACTGTGGGGAAGTACGTAACTTCTGGCTGGAAATAATGCATGCGATTGAGGAGATGACTGGCTTAGAGCTGACCCCTTCCCCTGTGTTGGCGCTACTGGGAAGGGTGGATGAAGTGCCGATAACTCTGCGGAGATTGGTGGGCATGTTGCTGCTTTCGGCTAAACGCAGAGTCGCGATTTGCTGGGGACGGGGACGGCCTCCTCGGGTTTCTGACTGGCTGCGTGACGCAGCGTTCTGTCAGGAACAATTGATGATTTATTGGGAGCTGGCTCCTGAGGACTCTAGGCCACGAGACGTTTGGGTGCCACTGCGCTCCTATTTGGAGACTGCTCATTCCGATTGGTCATACATCTGGGAACTGCTTTGTGTTGTCATCCCTGTGTGCTGCTGCTGGTTGGGGTGATAGATGATAGTGTTCCCCACACCCTTTACCGGCTGTCCTTTCTATATCTTTGTTGGTTGTAGATCTGTTTTTCTGCCCGAGAGAGAACACTTATTGTGTGCGGCCCCGAATTCATGCTCACCGAGGACTGATATTTTCATACTATTGCCTGATTCTGCTGTACTTGAACTGAGCGGGGGACACATCCTCCCGGTACTCTTCCCCTTGTGAGCTGTTGGAGATGCCTCCGTTTCTGTACACTGTTGGGGCTAAGTCTGTGTCAATGCTGTTTGGGCCGAAGGGTATCTTTGTTGTATGTTCATTTAAAATTAATACATAAATAAATAAAAATAAAAAAAAAATACTCCCGCGTCATTTTGACGCACAGGAGGGGGCGGGCCTTAAAAAATGGCATCCAGCCTGATTTGCGATGTTTTTTAATGCCTGGGTGGGGGCAGGCGTTAAGGGACCTGTGGGCTCATTTCCATGGTCTCTGACCATGGAAGCAGTCCACAGGTGCCCTTCTCTGCCCTCAGGGACACCCCCTGCCACCCTCGCCCACCCCTGGAGGACACCCATGGATGGGGGACACATCCCAGGTAAGAACAGGTAAGTATTTTTTTTATGTGGCATAGGGGGGCCTAACTTGGGCCCCCCTACATGCCACTGTGTGCGCTGGTTTGCGTCAAAAAGTATAAATATGGCCCCAAGTAGGTAAAAAGTCACTAGGTGACGGGGCACAGGCCTGCAAGCCAAAAGGCTAAGCTAAACTCCTGAGTCCCATTAAAACTAAATAGGATCCACTACAATGATGTAACCACACATGTGTTTCCTAAAGCGAGAAGGTAATAAAGTGTATAAGGAGGATACTTTGTGACCGAGACACCTTTTGCAAGTAGAAATGTGAAATGCCTGTTACAACGTGGGACACTGAGCCTGGTATGTGCTCTATATTATTTGTTTTTGTGGTTGACAATTGTTATTTGTTTCTGGGGATTGGATCAATGCTCTCTTCATAAGGACGAGGTTTTTTTGTATTTTATAAATCTCGATGAAAATGTGGGATGGGATGTTGATGGTATCTCAGTTCAGCAATGTTGATATTTAGTTTTGATGTAGGATTATGTTTATTTATGATGGTTTTGTACTGCTATATATTTTTTTTAATTGGGGGTAGGATGTAATATTTGAATGTAATAAAATAACATTGAGTGGTGATTATATTGCCATAAATGATGTTTGACACAGTGATAACGTGATGTGTTGACCATGATGTTTTCACTGTTTTGGGCGGTTGACCTTTTGTGGGTACATTTAGATTAGGGGATGTATTTTTGGGGGTGTTTTGTCCTAGTTCGTTTTTGCTTTAATTTAGGGTTGGATATATTTGGGGATAAGTGAGGTGTCATTGGTGGAAATATGGTATATTGAAAATGGTGGGTTACGAGACTGACTTTGAGTTGCATTGATTATGAGATTAATGTCGTATTGTGTGACTGAATTCTTATGTCATTTAGGATTTGATGAATGGGGATTTGGGTTTAATGATGAATAATATGAGGTTGATGTAGATAAATATATGGGAGTCATTACAACCCTGGCGGACGGTGTTAAAGCGGCGGTAAGACCGCAAACAGGCCGGTGGACAAAAAAAGGGAATTATGACCCTGGCGGAAACCGCCACCAAAGACAGCCACTTTAACACACCGCCCGCCACGGTCACCGCCAACAGACAGGCAGAAGACAATGTACCGCCCATAGTATCAGAACACACCCATCCGCCACCTTTTCCAGGGCGGATTCACCGCGGATAAAAACAGGGCGGAAACAGCTTTTGCTATGGGAAAAAGCTCACCTGAACACACTCCACGAGGAACGAGGACTCCATGGAGCCGGAACTCCAAATACTACCTGCCCTTGTCTTTCTGCTCCTCTACGACCAACAGCGACGTAGGCGCCGAAGATACCGGTGAGTACTGCACCTACGACACGGGGGAGGCAAAAGTTAGGGGGACACCCACCAAACACCCCCACCCTCGCATATCACAACATACACAACATACACACCAATGCAGTCAAAAATATCACATGAACAACCCACAATCCCCCCAGAAGAATGCAAAGACAAAGCGAATTGCGGTCAAACATTGTAATGTGCCAATATACATACAAAAATATACTGATATATATCTCGAAATCTGTCATAATTATATATACAATACAAGAAGTAGTGCAGATATGTACACAACAATGTCTGTGCACCAACAGTCCAAAAATGCATGGGCGAGGCCCACAATAGATACCTGACCAAAATCCGAGAGAACACTGCCGGGGCATCAGATAGAAACACTACAGGCACCTCAGGGGGAAGGGAAGGGGGGCACCTCAGCCACATGAATGCAAAGCCAGATCCACGACGGGGCTCCATGCCCATTGATGTATCCTGGCGAGTGCAAAGCCACAGTCTCTCAAGTCTCTACAGTGGGTGGGTTGCCCACTGTGCCATCCTGGGGAGTGCAAAGCCACAGTCTCTCAAGTTTCTACAGTGGGTGGCTTGCCCACTGTGCCATCCTGGGGAGTGCAAAGCCACAGTCTCTCAATAGATGCAGTTCTCTACTGGTACTGGGTGGGACTGGTGCCCAGACTGGATGAGTCTCCCCGTGAAAGTTCCTGTCCTGTCACTGTCCCAGCTGCATATGGGATAAGGATGCCTGATGTGGCGGCCTATTCATACCTACACGGTCTTTGCTATGTTCAGCGGTGCTTTGCCATGGCGGTCTTTGCCCTGTTCAGCGGTGCTTTGCCATGGCGGTTCAGGACTGTTCAACGGTGCTTTGACATGGCGGTCTTTGCCCTGTTCAGCGGTGCTTTGCCATGGCGGTTCAGGACTGTTCAGCGGTGCTTTGACATGGCGGTCTGTGCCCTGTTCAGCTGTGCTTTGCCATGGCGGTTCAGGACTGTTCAGCGGTGCTTTGCCATGGCGGTCTTTGCCCTGTTCAGCTGTGCTTTGCCATGGCGGTTCAGGACTGTTCAGCGGTGCTTTGCCATGGCGGTTCAGGACTGTTCAGCGGTGCTTTGCCATGGCGGTTCAGGACTGTTCAGCGGTGCTTTGCCATGGCGGCTCAGGACTGTTCAGCGGTGCTTTGCCATGGCGGTTCAGGACTGTTCAGCGGTGCTTTGCCATGGCGGTCTGTGCCCTGTTCAGCGGTGCTTTGCAATGGCGGTCTGTGCCCTGTTCAGCGGTGCTTTGACATGGCGTTTCAGGACTGTTCAGCGGTGCTTTGCCATGGCGGTTCAGGACTGTTCCGCGGTGCTTTGACATGGCGGTTCAGGACTGTTCATCAGTGCTTTGACATGGCGGTTCTGATACTGACATTGGTGTGTGGCATGACGATCTCCACACTGGACATTGGTGTGTGGCATGACGATCTCCACACTGGACATTGGTGTGTGGCATGACGATCTCCACACTGGACATTGGTGTGTGGCATGACGTTCCATCATTGCCCAGCGGGGCTTTGGCATCCTGGCCCCTCCTGGACTGTGACTCTGGCGGTGGTCTCCTGACCAGTGACGATACTTGGGCCCTCCTGGGCTGGGACTCGGCGGTGGTCTCCTGACCAGTGACGATACTTGGGCCCTTCTGGGCTGTGACTCCGGCGGTGGTCTCCTGACCAGTAACGATACTTGGGCCCTCCTGGGCTGTGACTCTGGCGGTGGTCTCCTGACCAGTGATGATACTTGGGCCCTCCTGGGCTGTGACTCCGGCGGTGGTCTCCTGACCAGTTACGATACTTGGGCCCTCCTGGGCTGTGACTCTGGCGTGGTCTCCTGACCAGTGACGATACTTGGGCCCTCCTGGGCTGTGACTCCGGCGGTGGTCTCCTGACCAGTAACGATACTTGGGCCCTCCTGGGCTGTGACTCTGGCGTGGTCTCCTAAACAGTGACGATACTTGGGCCCTCCTGGGCTGTGACTCCGGCGGTGGTCTCCTGACCAGTAACGACGGTGCTGGCGGTTGTGTCTGGACCGCCGGAAATGATGGCGCACTTCACTGCTGTGACACTCACAACAGGCTGGGGAGACTTCCTCAGGACCTTCCCCACCTTTTGTGGAGTTACAGCTGACTCACCAATCGCCTTCGATCCCATTTCAGTTGTAGTCCCACCAGGAGTCTTGACACGGTCCTGTCGTCCACTCTCCAATTTCAGAGACCTCACAGGGGGTGGGCTGACAGTGCCTTGGCTCCGGGTCCTACTGCCTGCCCTGGTGGACGGTGCACTCCAAAAACCTGGAACACGCACCACTGGTACTGGAGGCTTTTTGGCTGAGGCGCTACGACGGGACTGATGAATTGGAGGGGGGGGGTAAAAAGGTCAATTTGACATAGGGACAGTTTCTGACGGACACTGAGATGGGTAGTTGGAGGGGGTCTGGGAGTGGAGGAAGAGGAGGTGGTTGTAGGAGGTGTCACTTTAGGTGTTTTGGGTACAGGTGCAGGTACTGGAGGCTGTCGTGATGGGGATGGATGTTGGGTGAGTGATTGCCGGCGTTTGTGTACTTTGGGAGGGGGCGTCACAGACACACTGGGAGAGGACACAGGGGACGTGCAAATGGCAGTGGGGTGGTGAGTGCAGGTGAGAGGCTTGTGGTGCTGGGTGTCCTGGTGCGAGTCCTAGTGCCTGTAGATGTGGTGCATGCAGGTGTGTGTGTAGACGAGACTGGGAGGGAGGAGGGAGAAGAGGAGGAGGGGGACCCAGTGGAGACAGTGGATGTTGCTGTGTCTGTATGGGTGTGATGCTTGTGTGAGTGTCTGTGGTGTGTGTGGTGCCTATGTTTGCTTGAGCTACTTTTGGGTGTTGACTTGTGTGCATGCTGGTCTGTAGGTGTGCTTGGGATGGGCTGGGGTACAGGGGATTGGGTCTGGGTGGAGGAAGTTGGAGGGGGGAGGCTGGACACAGGGACAATGGCTGCCATCAGTGCTAAGGCCAGAGATTGCAGGGTTCGCTGAAGGACAGCCTGACCAGAATGAATGCCCTCCAGGAATGCATTACCGTGTTGCAACTCTCGTTCTACACCCTGGATGGCATTCACAATGGTAGACTGCCCAACAGTGAGTGACCTGAGGAGGTCAATGGCCTCCTCACTGAGGGCAGCAGGGGTGACAGGGACAGGGCCTGAGGTGCCTGGGGCGAAGGTGATGCCCACCCTCCTGGGTGAGCAGGCACGGGGCGAACGCAGAGGGGCTGCTGGGAGGGCGGTGCTGGTAGGGGAGGTGGCGGCTGTACCTGTAGAAGTGGGGCGCACAGATGGTGCCGCCACCACAGGGGAGCTCACATCGGCGGACGAGTCAGTGTCGCTGGTTGGTGATCCTGTGGCCGACGTGAAGCTCCCCTCGCCCTCCGTCCCACTGGTGCATTCAGAGTCTGTGGTGTGGCCCTCCATGGCCATGTGGGATGCAGCTCCCTCGTGCTCCGGTGCCACTGTACCTCCTCCTGATGATGCTGATGTACAAAAGGACAGGGAGAGCAGGAAAAGGGGGGAGACAGAAGAAAGAGAGTTTTAGTGCATGGCATACCGCTACCGTTGGCGGACAAGACAGACGCAGTAGCCCCATGCATTACGCCGTGCTCCTGCCCTCTGCACATGCAATTTCTGGGATATGGCCTACATGGCAATGGTAGAAATCTGCGCACATGGATGGCAAAGGGGCAACTATACATCAACTTGCCACTGTTCTGAGCTGGGTTAGAGTGCCACATGGCCTACATTACGGAGGGGCCTTGCCTACCTAACTCGCCCTGGCCTAGGGACACCCACAGCCCACCTCCCCCACCCAAACACCTCCACTGCATGCAAAGTCCACAGAATGAGGTTGTACTCACTCTCTTGTGTCTGCTGTGATGTCCTTAAGCGCCCATCCAACTCCGGGTAGGCCACCGCCAGGATCTGGAACATCAGGGGGGTCATGTTGCGATGGGCACCCCTCCCACGTTGGGAGGCCATCCCCAGCTGAGCCTACGCCGTCTTCTTGCTGCAGCGGCGAATGTCCTCCCATCTCTTACGGCAGTGGGTGCCCCGTCTCTGGTGGGCCCCCAGGGTCCGGACTTCTTTGGCGATGGCACGCCAAATGTCCCTCTTCTGGTGGGCGCTGACCTACATGACATGCACAAGGAAAGAGGAACAGTCATTACCTACTGCACCGTCAATGTGAGTGGCCCCCTCCCTACTCTGGCCATGTGGCCCATTCATTCCCATGCATTTATGTTCTATGAACTCTGTACCCTTCTCTCTTCCAACCAGCCCTCTCAACCCAGGCATAGCCCATCCAACGTGCTCCCTGTGTACTGACCTGTTGGTCTGGAGGACCGTAGAGTAGCATGTACTGGGGGAGGACCCCATCCACAAGTTTCTCCAACTCCTGTGCAGTGAAGGCAGGGGCCCTTTGCCCAGACGCAGCAGCCATCGTCGCTTCCAGACCGAGGTCACAGCAGCACTAGCAGTGTAGGTCCTCTCCTGTTGAAGGTCAGGTATCTAGTGATTGAAGAGATAGAAAATGGCGGTGACGTCCGTGGCGGTGAAGTCCGCGGTGGGGCGCATCATCCCCCCCGGCGCACCTGTTCATTGGCTCCTGGGACCCATAGGGTCCAATGTTAACCAATGCAGCATTGCGCCGCGCTCTACGACCGCCTACCGCGACGGTGTCCAACGCAACCGCAGTTACCCCACAATTCCATTGTCCGATTTTAGAGGTCAGGCAGCCGCCATTTCAGGGGCCCACATGGCTTCATTTACTACTGCATCACACATAGTTAGGCCTATAATCAAAACACATACAGGAAGGGGTTTTGTTAGTGGTGTAGTCTTGTGTGTAACTGTGGGTACATACCTGGAGGAATAGTGACTGGTTCTTCGCTGTTGTCCTTCTTAGGCACCGTCAGCTGGGACATATGAGAAGATGGCGGAATCCTCCGGTGTACCGACCGCTGGTGGACCTGTTGACAATGGAAGAAAGACATTTGATCGTGACCTACCAGTTTGACCGTGCCACAATCCAGGAACTATGTACCCAGTTGGAGCCAGACCTGATGTCACCAATCCGCCATCCGACTGGAATCCCCCCTGACGTGCAGGTGCTGTCAGTGCTCCATTTCCTTGCAAGTGGGTCATTTCAGACTACTGTGGCCATGGCATCAGGGATGTCCCAGCTTATGTTTTCCAACGTCTTGTCCAGAGTGTTGTCTGCCCTGCTGAAACACGTAAGGAGATACATCATTTTCCCTGAGGTGGAGGATTTGCCTACAATTAAAGGTGACTTATATGCCCTTGGACATATCCCCAACGTCATAGGTGCTATTGATGGGACCCATGTAGCTCTGGTCCCCCCCCAGAGGAGTGAACAGGTGTACAGGAACAGGAAGAGTTATCATTCGGTGAATGTCCAGATGGTCTGTTTGGCAGACCAGTACATCTCGCAGGTAAATGCTATGTTCCCTGGCTCTGTGCATGACGCCTACATCCTGCGGAATAGCAGCATCCCTGATATGATGGGTCAACTCCAGAGGCACGTGTATGGCTATTGGGGGACTCTGTTTACCCCAACCTTTCGTGGCTATTGACCCCAGTGAGGAATCCCAGGACCAGGGCAGAGGAACGGTACAATGAGGCCCATGGGCGGACTAGGAGGGTGATCGAACGCACCTTCGGCCTCCTGAAGGCCAGGCTCAGGTGCCTCCATATGACAGGTGGGTCCCTATTCTACTCACCGAAGAAGGTGTGTGACATCCTCATCGCCTGCTCCATGCTCCATAATTTGGCATTGCGACGCCAGGTGCCTTTTCTGCAGGAGGATGATCCAGATGACGGTGTTGTAGCAGCTGTGGAGCCTGTGGAGCCTGTGGACAGTGATGAGGATGAAGCTGAGGAAGACGAAAACGACAACAGGGAGTCAGTCATACAGCAATATTTCCAGTGAGACACAGGTGAGTACATTTTCAGGTTTAGCATTACATTAACTTTCACACGTCTACCTCTATCCTGTACCTACATTTCACTCACTATTTGTTAATTGAGTTGTCCCCTTCCATTTCAGTTTCACAAATGTGGTAACCTACGTGTCAACAGCTTGCACCCTTGAAAGGCTTGTGATGTGTGACATTGGTATGTTGGCCTTCCAATGGGTAACCCTTTTTGACACTGTAATTGACAATACAAAGTTCAAAATCATAGACTGACTCCAGTTTTATTAGTGTTTCAAGGGTGTTTATTTAAGTGCAGAAAAATGAAGGGGGGTTGTAAAATCGGGATGGGTTATGGTGGAAGAATGTCCATGGCAGAGTCCAGTCTATTACTCTCACAGGTACATTGCACATCTGGCCATTGGAAGTGGAGCTGGGGCAGTTCCAATCTGGACAGGGTAACAAAGTGGGACAGTGGGGGGACAATCAGGGTAGTCTTATTTCCTGGCTGGGGTCTTGCCATCTTGCTCTGTCCTGTTCCTGGATCTCAGGGACCGCTTTCGTGGTGGTTGTCCATCTGCAGGGGGTGGGGTGCTGGTGTGGTGGTCCTTTGGCTGGGCGTCCTGTCCACTAGCGCCGGCAGAGGTGGTGGGCATTTCATCATCGTGGCTAGTGTCAGGGGCCCCTTGGAGTGCCACGGTGTCCCGCAAAGTCTTTTGAATGTCTGTCAGCACCCCTACAATGGTGCCCAGGGCGGAGGCGATGTTCCTGAGCTCCTCCCTGAACCCCAAATACTGCTCCTCCTGCAGATGCAGGGTCTCCTGCAAGTTGTCCAGGACCGTTGCCATCGTCTCCTGGGAGTGGTGGTATGCTCCCATGATGGAGGAGAGGGCCTCGTTGAGAGTAGGTTCCCTTGGCCTGTCCTCCCTCTGTCGCACAGCAGCCCTCCCAGTTCCCCTGTGTTCCAGTGCCTCCGTCCCCTGGACCGTGTGCCCACTACCACTGCCCCCAGGTCTCTGTTGTTGTTGGGGTGGTGGGTTAGCCTGGGTGCCCTGTAGTGGTGGACACACCGCTGATTGACCTGTCCTGGGTAGGGAGGTATGGGCCCGCTGGGTGGGTGCTGTGCTGGTGTTACCAGAGGGTGGAAGTTCGGTGTTGGGCTGTGGCTGGGCAAGGGAAACCAACTGTCCTGAGGCCCACGATGGTCCGGGCTGGTCATCAAGATCCAGTAGGGCAGAGCTGCTGTCGTCACTGTGGACCTCTTCTGGGGGTGGAGTGGTGTTGTCTGGACCCTCTGGTGTGGTGACGTTCCTTCGGGTTCCTGCGGGGGGATAAGTACATGATTTTTGCATGTGTGTGTTTCATGGTGTGCAATGGTTGGGTGTGCGTGTACCCCAGTGCAGGCATTCCTGTGTGGGGGCTTGTGTGCTGATGGTTGGGGGGTGTTCTGGGTATGTGCAGTGGGCATGCTTTAGTGATGGGTATCCATGCTTAGTTGTGTCATGCAGGTCTTGGGGTTGGGATGGGTGGTTGGTGTTATGGGTACATTAGTGAGGAGTTAGGGTGATAGGGGAGGGTGTGAGGGTGGGGTGTGTGATTGCATGCAGGTAAGGTGGGGGATATGATAGTTAAGATTTGGCTTACCAGTGTCCGTTCCTCCGACTCCTCCGAGGCCCTCAGGATGCAAGATGGACAAGACTTGCTCCTCCCATGTTGTTAGTTGTGGGGGAGGAGGTGGGGGTCTGCCACCAGTCCGCTGTACCGCGATGTGGTGCCTGGATACCGTGGAACGCACCTTCCCCCGTAGGTCATTCCACCTCTTCCTGATGTCCTCCCTATTTCTTGGGTGCTGTCCCACGGCGTTGACACTGTCCACTATTGCCATAGCTCCATCTTCCTGGCTATGGATGTGTGCTGTACCTGTGAGCCAAATAGCTGTGGCTCTACCCGTAGGATTTCCTCCACCATGACCCTGAGCTCCTCCTCAGAGAAGCGGGGGTGTCTTTGGCGTGACATGGGGTGGTGTTGGTGAAGTGTGGGGTGGTGTATGTGTTGATGAGTGTGGTGAGTGTAGTGGTATGTGTTGTTTTGTGCGTGGATGTTGTGTGGGTGATGGTGTAGTG